>NW_026988467.1:1200000-1892500 GCF_030222135.1 Aotus nancymaae | reverse complement strand
AGGAGGCAGAGGGGAGGCCCCCACGGTGCGCCCTAACATGTCACCGAGTGTTCTTAGCGGAGCTTGCCTCTCCTTTGCCTGGGGTGGGGTATTGGTCTCGGGTCCCAGCAAAGAGCTCCTCCAGCAGCAGCTCGAAGAAAAGGCACGGTGCTGGGTGCTCTGTCAACGCCATTGTAGAGGATCATGGCTGCCGGCAGACTCCAATAAATTGTGAAACACAAATTGTTAGCAGCTTGCAGACCATTTGCAAATAAACCATCACACCCAGGCATTAAAAGACCCCCTAAATAAGCATCCTCGGGAAGGTAGTGACATGGGAGCTTGTTTATATCCTTTCTATTTGACACTTGTTCCATCAAAGGGAGGCTGTGCTCAGCGCCATGGAGAGGCTATGCAGGCAGCATTTAAAATGCAAAGATCTGCTGATTTTTCATAGGGAATTATACAAATGGAACCGCTCTTCCATTTTATGATTGAATTAGGTAATGTATTGATGGTGCAGAAAGAACCAAGGTTATGTCCTTGTTTTCCATGATTTATGGACTTGGAGCATTTCACAGCTCCTGGTTCTGGACACGGCCATGTGACATGACTGAGTTTCTGGTGCCGAGAAGGCTGGCTGTCACATGGATGCTGGATGCTGGACAGATCAGAGGGGGTTGGAGGTCAATACTGCATCCTCCAGAGAAGTGTTGCTGCGAGAGGAAACTCCAGCAGCAGGAGGGTGGCTTTGCTGTTGGGTCTTTTTTCCCTCCGGCCACAATGACTTATGACAAAAGTCAGAAGACTATGGCTTGGGATCAGGTCTGACTCTGTTCTCTGAGGCTGCCAGTGGGCCTGGCTTCCCAGGGAAAGAGATCTATTGGCTCCTTGAGGCCCCTTTGACAGCTCTGGTGGAGGAGGCTGGCACAGCCAAGGGTCTGGGGGAGGTGAGGCGAGTTGAATAGAGTCAATGGCAATCCCACTGCATGGAGAGGGGGCTTTACATCTGCTCTGCATTTACCAGCGGCCCCTGGACAGTGATCCCTTTGTGCCTCAGGGTTCCCACCTGTGAAATGGGGAGATGTCTGTCTGACTTGAATGATTAAGTTGTAGGTCTATTTGGAGGCATGTGAGAAGCTGGAAGTGCTTGTGAAATCCTCCTCCTCCCAGGATTCCACCCAGGAAAGACCATGGCTTGAGAATGTCTAAGAAGTGGTGAGAAAAAGCTCCTGAAAAGAAGGTCCCCCTGGGAATGCGCTCAAGGTACTCCTCCCGTCCCCTCCCCCAGGTGGCCAGGTTGGCCACGAGGCCGCCCTAGACCTTGCTCCCTGATCTCTCCTTCCTGCAGCCCATTACATGATGACTCAGAAAGCAGGTGCTCAGAACACTCGTAAAGGCGGATGTGCAGCTCCCTGGACACAGGCGGGAGGGGAGCCTCATGGCCTCCTCCTCCTGCCAGCCCCGTAAACTCTTAAACC
This sequence comes from Aotus nancymaae, assembly GCF_030222135.1. NCBI lineage: Eukaryota > Metazoa > Chordata > Mammalia > Primates > Aotidae > Aotus > Aotus nancymaae. Next base: position 1,891,040 of record NW_026988467.1, on the reverse strand, counting down.
TGGAGATGTGCTGAGCCAGGAGCGAATGGAATGAAAATGGTTTCCACTGAGGAAAATTATCAGCGTGTTAACAGCTGCCCCGCAAACAGCCAGGGATGCATTCCGCACATGCAGACAGCAGCAACATTTGCTCAGCCTGGAGGCTTCAGAGACAGGCACGAAACTCAGTCTTCCCAACTCCACTGAGGTGAGCCCAGATGCACCAGCCCCGAGGGTCCAAGGGCCTGGGCTTTTCCAGGCCATTCCGGGGCCCTCCGCTCACCCGGCTCCTTCCTGCCTCTCCTTCCTCCCCGTTTTTCACACCTCCCTCTCACCCTGCTCGGTCTGTCTGTCTCTGATGAATGCTTACACATTCGATCCTCCCTGGGAAGCCCCTCACCACACACATTCCTCCTCAGTGCCCCCGCCCTGAGCATCAGGCTTTCTTGACCTTCTCACGCTGCACCATGCCAGTCCTCCCTGGACTCACTGGGGACAGCGGTGATCTTTCCTTGCCCCTGAGCCCCGTCCCCACTCGAAAGCCGGCACGCAGGGAATGCCCTCAAATGGCCGTGGGACAGGTGACAGGAAGGTGGTACGACAGCTTGTTTTCAGCCAGGTGAGTCCCATGGAGGTTTGAGTCAGGAATATTTGCAAGAGTCCCTGGGGGAAAGACCGTGGGTACCCGGTGCAGGACAAAACATTTTCCTAAAACCCACAGAAATGTCCTGCCTACATTTCTTTGCTTTTCTGAATATCTGAGGTCACATTTGCCTTTCCCACACATTAATGTCACAGTGGACCCACTGAAATGGATGGACAGGCTCCAGGGTCCTTAGAATTGGGTCCCCAGGCCAGTGGCACCAGCGTCACCTGGCACTAGTAAGAAATACTTATGCTCAGACCCCGCCCAGACCACTGAATTGGAAACATTGAGGGTGGGCCGAAGAAGCTGTATTTTAACAAGGCTTCCAAGGATGCTGATTCTGAGCTCTGCAGGTCAAGTGAGACTATCAGCTGATCTTCCCTGGGCTCTATGGGCAGGCCCGGTGTCAGGCACACTGTGGCATGAATCCATTTAATCTTCCCATGCCCCTGAAGGACAGTTGCTGCTATTAACCCCATTCTATAGATTAGAGAGTGAGGCACAGAGAGGGTGAGTACTACAACCAAGATTACACAGCAGGTAAGAGCCCAAATTTGAACCCCCGCAGTCTGACTCTTGCCATTATGAGTGCTGGATATCTGGTGACCAGGGCAATTGGAGCCTATATATGATGTGGCTGGACTCCAAGGGGCCAAGGACCCCCTGGGGCCTGGACTGAAACAGCTGGAAAATGGTGCAGCCTCACTCCTCATCACCATCACCATTATTATCATCACCATCCTCACCATCATCATCACCATCATCACCAACATCACCATCATCACCAACATCACCATCACCATCACCACCATCATCACCACTATCATCATCATCATTACCACTATCCTCACCACCATCATCATCATCATTACCACTATCGTCATCACCAACATCATCATCACCATCACCACCATCATCATTACCACTATCGTCATCACCAACATCATCACCATCATCATCATTATCATCACCACCATCATCATCACCACCATCACCATCATCATCATCACCACCATCATCACCACCATCATTACCATCACCACCATCGTAATTATTATCATTATCACCATCACCACCATCATCACCACCATCATCACCATCACCACCATCATCACCATCACCATCACCACCATCACCACCATCATCAGCATCACCACCATCATCACCATAATCATCACCACCATCATCATCATCCCCATCATCACCACCATCATCACCATCACCACCATCATCACCACCATCATCATCATCACCACCATCACCATCACCACCATCATCATCACTAATACCATCATCACCACTATCAATTCATTACCACTATCCTCATCACCACCATCACCACCACCATCACCACCACCATCATCACCACCATCATTACCATCACCACCATCGTAATTATTATCATTATCACCATCACCACCATCATCACCACCATCATCACCATAATCATCACCACCATCATCATCACCACCATCATCACCATCACCATCATCATCATCACTAATATCATCATCACCACTATCAATTCATTACCACTATCCTCATCACCACCATCACCGCCACCATCACCACCACCATCATCACCACCATCATCATCACCACCATCATCATCACCATCATCACCACCATCATCACCACCATCATCACCATCACCACCATCATCATCACCATCACCATCACCACAATCATCAGCATCACCACCATCATCACCATAATCATCACCACCATCATCATCATCCCCATCATCACCACCATCATCACCATCACCACCATCATCACCACCATCGTCATCATCACCACCATCATCACCATCACCACCATCATCATCACTAATACCATCATCACCACTATCAATTCATTACCACTATCCTCATCACCACCATCACCGCCACCATCACCACCACCATCATCACCACCATCATTACCATCACCACCATCATAATTATCATTATCACCATCACCACCATCATCACCACCATCATCACCATCACCACCATCATCATCACCATCACCATCACCACCATCATCACCACCATCATCATCATCACCACCATCATCACCATCACCACCATCATCATCATTACCACTATCGTCATCACCAACATCATCATCACCATCACCATCATCATCATTACCACTATTGTCATCACCAACATCATCACCATCATCATCATTATCATCACCATCATCACTATCATCACCACCATCATCACCATCACCACCATCATCATCACCATCACCATCACCACCATCATCACCATCACCACCATCATCATCACTAATATCATCACCATCACCACCATCATCATCACTAATATCATCATCACCACTATCAATTCATCACCACCATCACCGCCACCATCACCACCACCATCATCACCGCCATTATCACCACCATCATCATCATCATTACCACTATCCTCATCACCACCATCATCACCATCATCACCACCATCACTACCACCACCATCGTTATCACCACTATCGTCGTTATCATCATTACCACTATCCTCATCACCAACATCATCACCATCATTACCACCACCATCATCACCATCGTTATCGCCACTATCATCATCATCACCACTATCCTCATCACCACCATCATCATCACCACTATCCTCATCACCAACATGATCACCATCATCACATTCATGTCTGAGACCCTACGAAGGGCTCAGCATGGCTCTGGTGGCCATTAGAGGTTGGAGGGAGGATACAGGAACCACACAATGCAGTCTTGGGTTGAGATCACCACTCATGAAAGAGCACAAACCAGGCAGACTCCATGCAGGAGGCACAGAGAGCAGATGGGGCCATGAAAACTCAGGGCTGCTGCTGGAAACTTCAGCTGCCAGGAAGGGCTGATAGGGCCTCATGGCTGGGCTTGGAGAAAAGTCACACGTGGAAGTAGGGCCCAAGCATGGTTGTTGGGAGGGAGATGCATGAGGGAAGGTGGCCAAGCTCCACTTGGGAATGGACAAAGAATCTCTGAGGCTTAAGATCAGGGAGCTGCTATTTTAGCAACTATAACAGCATCGATCAGGCACAATTTGAAGACCATCAATGAGCAGCACAGCCTCCCACGTCCACACCTCCATATTTCATGGGTTCTAAGATGCATGCAGCCTGCATATTTACTAGCTCTGAAGTTGGGAAATTGGATGTGTGGCCAATGCAAGGCCTCTCAGCATCATCAATGGACCACGGTATCATTGGTGGACTCTGCATCAGACTGTCTAGTGATCTCAGCCCAGGAATTTTCTGCATGTGTGGCCTTACTGTGTTCCTCACCCTCTCTGTACCTCAGTTTCCTCATCTGTAAAATGAGGATCATTAAAGGATTGCTGTGAGGATTGACCAGAACTCAGAGCAGCACCTGGAACTGGCAGGCTCCAGAGAAGCTTTCCCAATGGGTTCTGTCATCCCCTTCATCTTGCAGGTGGGGAGACTGAGGCAGAGATCATGAGAGAATCGCCCAAGTTCATAGAGATCACCACTGTGCCCCATCAGGTCTATCTGAACCCAAATATGCAGCCTTCCTCCACATGAGCTGCCTCTCCTTTAGAGCAGACAGAAGGGAACAAATCCTGGGTGAACTATTCTGGAGAGACCTCACTTTGTCCAGTGCTTCTGATGGGAGTGAGACCTGGTGGGAATGAGAAGGAAAAGTATTCTGCCCTCAGGCGTGGCCTCTGCCTAAGCCTGTGCTCTCTGTCCCAGCTGTACCTGTCTGAACAAGGTAAGCAGAAATGTCCGGCATATGGCCAGAGCCTAGCCCTTCTGCAGGCCAGAAGCCCAGAGCCCCAAGAAAGGCACAAAAATTACTGCCTATGGGCCCTTTCCTAGAGCCCTGGCTGCCTCCTAGGTCCTCCCAGAGGCCTGCGCCCGGGGTGGGTGTGGCTGGTGGCCCCTGCCTCACTCTGGCAGGCACCCAGCCTCCTTTCCTTGGCCTGGGGCTGGTGGAGGGGGGACGCCGACAGTGGCCCAGTTGACATTCCTCTCCCTTGCAGTCTGTGGCAATTTTGCACACTGTCCGTGCTGCTGAAAACACGGGCTTCCAAAGGGCTTTACCAAACACTGCGGGCATTTAGCGGGCTGTGGGTTAACAGTGGGGCATTTCATCAAACTGTCTGAAATCACACTTGATGTTTGTCCAGTCTAGACAAAGGGATTTTGTATGAGTTTGGCTGTTTAATCTAAAAACTGCACCTGTCTCTTTGATTTATTTAACTCTTCCCCCCAGGATTTTAAACCAATAACGGGTGCTAGAGAACACTCCATTTCAAACAGAACTTGCTCAGAAGTTTATCTTTGCTATATTTCCAAATCCGCCCGAATTCGAATGCCAAAGCCCTATTATTTAGCTCACATATTGTACAGGTTATAAGACACTAAAATGTAGTCCTGCACAGAAACAGTCCATTTCGACTCTACTTTAGCCAAAAGTCCATATAAAAAACACCACTAGAAAGATGTTTGGGATGGAATCAAAGATCCTAAGCAGCAATGGTACACTGAATTTCACCATTCTTACTGGAATGAAAACAAATTTTATATATAAACGTTTATATATAAAAACTCCAGTGCACCTGAAAATACAGCTTTAATCCCCTTTTTCTGGGAAGTCATTTGTGCCAGACTCAAGGGTGGCTTTACATGAGAGAGAAGTGGACATCAGTGGCCTGGATGGTGGCCAGCTTTGTAATGGTCATTCATTCACAAACATCTACGGGGCAAGCTCTGGGCACTACAGGATTGAAAAGGAAGAAAGCCAGCTGACCCACAACCCAACTCCTCCCCAGCCTCTATCTCCCATAGGAGGGTATAACGGAGTGGAATACTGTCCCCTCCCCAAGTTCATGTCCACTTTGAACCTCAGACTGTGACCTTATTTGGAAATAGGGACTTTGAAGATGTATTTAAGATGAGGTCATACTGGATCACCAGGGACCCTAAATCCAGTAACTGGTGAGAGGGTTACTTTTACTTGTCAACTTGACTGGGCTACAGGGTGCCCAGATGTGTGGTGGAACATGACTCTGGGTATGTGGGTGAGCGTGTTCCTGGATAAGATGAACATTTGAATCAGTGGACTGCGTAAAGCTGATTGCTCTTTGTAATGTGGGTGGGCCTCATCCAATCAGATGAAGGCCTAGATAGAAAAAACTGACAGAGGGAACTCTCTCTGCCTGACTGCTTTGAGCTGGGACACTGGTCTTTTCCTGCCTTCAGACTCTAACTGAAACATCAGCTCTTCCTGAGTCTCAAGCTTTCCAGCTTTTGAACTGGAACTACACCATTAGCTCTTCTGGTTCTCAGTTCTACAGACTCAAATGAGAGCTTACACCATCAGCTCTCCTGGGTCTCCAGCTGGCTGGCTGCAGATATGGGGGCTTCTCAGCCTCCATGATCATGTCAGCCAACTCCTTGTAAGTCTTTCTCTCTCTCTCTCTACACCACACACACACACACACACACACATGCACACACACAATTGGTTCTGTTTCTCAGCAGAACCCTGACTAATACAACTGATGTCTTTATAAGCAGAGGCAAAGACACACACACACACGGACACACGTGGATGGAAGAAGGCCATGTGAAGTGGAGGCAGAGATCTGAGTGACGTATCTAGAAGCCAAGAAACACCAAGGACTGCCAGCAACCACCAGAAGCTGGAAGAGGCAAGGAAGGATTCTACCCTACAGATTTCAGAGGGAGTATGGCCAACACCTTGATTTTGGACATCTAGTCTCTGGAACTACAAGAGAATATATGTCTATCATTTTAAGCCACCCAGTGTGTAGTACTTTATGGTGGCCACATGAATCTAATGCAGACAGCCTGAGGTCCTAAGGTCGCTTATGATCTGAGGTCCCTCGTAAAGATTCCAGAATATAAATAGCATTCATTCATTCATTCATCACTCAGATATTTCTTGTGTGCCTGCTGTTTGTGTTTCTTTGCTCTAGTAGCTGGGGACATGGGACAAAACTCACTGCCCTCCTGGAGTTCAGGCCCCAGGAGAGGATACAAGCAAGAGAGAAGCCGATGTGTAAAGTGCACAGTGGACCCCATGGTGATGAGTACTGTCGGGAGACATTACTACATCAGGCCAGCAGGTTGCCAGGTGTTAGGCTGACATTTGAACTAGGATGAGTCTCTTCGAAACTTGAGGAAGCTGACAATGCATGGCATTGAGCTGTCTCCCAGGGTCCAGGTCTTGGTCAGCAGCTTGCCCTCGGCCTTCCAGGATGAAACAGTTAAGGGCACGTGCACCTGATTGTGTGGTTTGAATGCGTGCTGTGTGGCCTTGGGCAAGTTACTGAACCTCTCTGTGAATCGGCTTTCTGAGCTGTGCAATGGGGATTAGGATAGACGTGTGCCCACTGGGCTGTTAAGAGGATTACATGAGATGTTTCCAATGACATGCATCTGGCTTACGGTCCTGCTGTGTCAATAAATGTTGGTGATCACTTGGAACTACCCAGGTAGAGCAATTGACCACGGTGGTGGACACGCTCTAAGGAGGCAGGCAGGACTTCAGTCAGGGATGACGCATTCCCTCGAGTGTGGGTGGGACCTATGACTCACTGCTAGCCAACAAGATACAGCAAAGCTGATGATGTCACTTCCGTGATAGTCATATATGAGACTGTAACATCCATCTTGTTAGGGGACTCTCCCATGCTGGCTTGTTGTGAGCTATCACTTGGAGAGGGCTGCACAGTGAGGTCCTGACACCCAGCAGAAAACGGAGGCCCTCTGTCAGGCAGTCTTCAAGAAAATGCATGCTGCTAACAACTACAAAAGCCTGGCAGTAAGTCCTTCCCCAGTTGAGCCTCTGATGAGATCACAGACCCAGCCAACATCTTGGTTTCAGCCTCGCCCAGGGCCCAGCTAATCTGTGCACACTCCTGACCCAGGGAACCTGTGAGATCATATGTATGGTTTGTGTTCATCTGTGAATGAGCAGTAGGTGACCAACAGATAGCAGTGCATACTCCCGGACCAGATTCACTCGTATCTGTGACATGATTTCAAGTGCTTGCTTCTACCCAACACCGTCCTAAGTGCTTCACACATATTCATTCTTCCTCAATTGCACCTAAAGGAACGCTATGAATTTCAGGCCACAGGGAAGATTCATAAGGGAGCTGGTAATTCAGCATGGCCCCCAGCACTGGAGAAAGGGACACCCCGCTCCAGTCTTGCTGGCACGGCTTTCTCTGCTGTGTGTGGGAGATGCATCAACCCACCCCATGGGGGGCAGCTGTACCCACCATCTGACTGCACCAGGGCTGATCCACACCCTCCACAAGCCGCCAAGAAATGTGCTACTCACGGACATAACAAGTACTCCTCTCCACCTGAGACTTACGTGTTTTAAGAAAATTAGTGAATTGGCATTCCAACAGGAAGCAGTAGTCGGCTACAGCACCACAACGGACAGAGAAAGGAGCTGTGTCATTTTCTTTTTTTTGAGACGGAGTCTCACTCTTTCGCCCAGGCTGGAGTGCAGTGGCACGATCTCAGCTCACTGCAACCTCCGCCTCCCGGATTCAAGCGATTCTCCCACATCAGCCTCCCGAGTAGCTAGGACTACAGGCACATGCCACCGCACCCAGCTAATTTTTTGTATTTTTAGTAGAGACAGGGTTTCACCGTGTTAGCCAGGATGGTTTTGATCTCCTGACCTCATGATCCACACACCTCGGTCTCCCAAAGTGCTGGCATGAGCCACCATGCCTGGCCCTGAACTGTGTCCTTTTCATCACTTATAAGATATATTTAGCTATTGGCTTCTAATGACCTCAATACACATGCCCACAATGCAATGTTTTTTTTTTTTTTAATGCCACGTCATTTTCATTCAGAGCATTACCTGAAATATCTTCTACCCCATATGAATACCCGCTGGCTGACTTTTTAAAAGAATTTCTCTGGCACACTCTGGCTTTATGCCCACTGAATGACAAGCCTTGGTTTCAGATGTTAATTTTTTTTAATCCTTCCTTCCCTCCTTAATCCCTTCTCTGAATCTGCTTGGTGTCACAGAGTGGGCCAAGAGAGGGGTGGAATCCCCTCTGGAGAGAGGAGAGAAAAGCTGCTGGCCAGCTCCCGTGGAAGCCCTCCTGCATTTGAAGAGTTTATTTACTACAAATAAAAGCAATTAATCAGCCGGGCAGCTGCACACACAGGGCAGTTTCTCTCTTCATAGAATCAGGGATGTGTGAGGTCAGAATCCTCAACCTTTAGGAGCCCTTACAAGGCACGAGCATGCAGGCAACTGCAGCCCATCCTGTCTGCTGGCATGTCCCCTCTGCAGCATCCCGGCCATGTGTCACTCACCCAGACTTAGCAACCTCTGAGCATGTGAAGTTCACAGCATCACATTAGAGAGGCGTTTTGGTTAATTGCTTTTCTTTTCTTTTTTCTTTTTATTTTTTGAGATGGAGTCTCACTCTTGTTGCCCAGGCTGAAGTGCAGTGGCTCAATCTCGGCTCACTGCAACCTCCACCTTCCAGGTTCAAGCGATTCTCCTGCCTCAGCCTCCAGAGTAGCTGGGATTACAGATACATGCCACCACACCTGGATAGTTTTTGTATTTTTAGTAGAGATGGGGTTTCATCATGTTGGCCAGGCTGGTCTCGAACTTCTGGTCTTGAGTGACCCACCTCCTTCGGCCTCCCAAAGCGCTGGGATTACAGGCATGAGCCACCCCACCTGGCCATTTTATTTTCCTTTTGAAACTCTGTAGCCAACAGCATTGCACGTGTTCTTCCCACTCTTGGCAAATTCGAGAATGCAATACCCCTTCTGGCATGTGGAGGCTAAAAATTTCAAGTGGCAATTCTGTGCTGCCTGACCCCCTTGGTGCAAATACTGAGAGCAAAGCTCTGTGTGAGAGCATGTTGTCCCCAAAGCCGGGTGACAGAGAAGCTGGGCACCAAACAGTCCTGTCTCCCTCATGCCCATCCTCCACCATCACCTGATTACTTTGTGGGCTGGATTTCCCAAGGAACGGCCCTTCTCTCTCAGCCTCACATGATTTCCGAGCTGAATTCCCAGAGTCCCTGAGGCAGCGTTGGTCTCACTTGTTTCGGAGAAGGAGCAGCGCAAGCGGCTTCAGACCCCCAGGAGGACGAGAGCCAGGGTCGGAGTCTACCCAAGCCAGCTGGACCGGAAGCTTCACGTTCTGTGACGCCACCAGATGCGTTTCAGAAGCGGGTGGCCTCTTCTGGATTTCTTTGCCAAAGTTTGGATTCTACTGATTTGTCGTAAATAAACTCAATTTTCACTCCCTTCACACAAATCATCTTTTTTTGGAACTGGTTAAGAAAAAAATAAAGAATGCACAAGTGCATGGAAGATGAGGAAATCGGAGGAGCGTGACTAAGACACTAGCCCCAAAAATGACACGAGGCGGCAAGGCCCGTCCGGTGCACGCTGGCCTCCGCAGCCACGGGCATCATGAACTCGCCGGGAGCCTCTCCCAAATACACGGAGCGTCCAGGAACCAGGAAAGAGGAGGAGATGCAGGAACGAGCAGCCAGCAGCCTCGACGGAGGCCGTCCCTGCACGAGGCCACAGAGCCAGCAGCCCATGAGATGGGCTTCCTCCCACACATGGGCGCCCCAGCCCCTGCAGAAGGGGGCACACTCCATGCAGCTTCTTTGCAGCAGCTCCACCGTACGCTCCAGAATGTCTACCTCGGGGGCAGAGAAAACGCTCACCATCTTTTCTCCTGAAATTTCCACACGCACCATCTTCGGGGCAGAGTTTAACTAGCCTGGGCTACACCATTATCAACTGCAGAATCACGTGAGGCACCTGGCCGCTGGTGTAAACCAGACCATTTAGTAAAGAACTTTGCCCAAAAGAGACCAGACCTTTGCCCTGGGCACCTGGAAGGTGTCTCTAGGTCCCTGGAATGCCCTGCTTATAAGAATTTCAGTGTTTGCCTGGGGGCCTTGGCCCCCGGACCGGCTGGCAACATGATTTACGGTGGAGGCTTTGGGTCGGGCAGTATCTGCTCCACCTCCCAAGGGGCAGGGCACTGAGGTAGGCCATATGGTCATTCCACCAGGTCGAGGTGAAAAGGCCTCAATAATATGAGCTCGGGACACCGAGGCCAGGGGCTTCCCTGGCTGGCAATGCTCCCTGGGCAGTCACTCACTGTTACCAAGAAAGCAATGTATCCTGACCTCGAGGGGAGAGGGTGCCTGGAAGCTCCACGCGTGGATCCCTCCTGGCCTCTGCCCCACGCGTGTCTTCCCTTGGCTGGCTTTAATCTGTGCCTTTTCCTGTTAATAAGCCATTACTATTCGTATGACAGCTTTTGGTGAATTCTTCAACTCCTTCTAGTGAATTACTGCAGCCGAAGGTGTCCTGGGGACCCTCAAACACTGCAGTTGGTGTCAGAAGTGGGAGTGGTCCTGGGACCCCAAATGCTGTAGCTGGCCTCAGACATGGCGGTGGTCCTGGAGACTACTCCCTCTATCATGGCGGTGGTCCTGGAGACCACTCCCTCTATCATGGCGGTGGTCCTGGAGACCACTCCCTCTATCATGGCGGTGGTCCTGGAGACCACTCCCTCTATCATGGCGGTGGTCCTGGAGACCACTCCCTCTATCATGGCGGTGGTCCTGGAGACCACTCCCTCTATCATGGCGGTGGTCCTGGAGACCACTCCCTCTATCATGGCGGTGGTCCTGGAGACCACTCCCTCTATCATGGCGGTGGTCCTGGAGACCACTCCCTCTATCATGGCGGTGGTCCTGGAGACTACTCCCTCTATCTTCACACAAGCTCACCCCAGTTACTGGCCCGGGGAGGAGAGGAAGACGTGGGTTTTGCTCATTTCCCCCCCACCTCCCTCCAGCCCTAATGGCTCTGATCGCTAGCCCCCACACCCCGGGCTTCATGGCAAAGGGGCCGCATTCTCAAGCCTGCAGGGCGACGGTGCAGCCAGCGCCTGAGACGATTCCTCCACGGCCACACAGCAACGTGACTCACGCCCTGTGCAGAATCTCTGTTTGAAAACGCTGAATGTCAAAAAGGAAGAGCAGAGGCAGGCAACAAGACAGAAATAGGCGCGTGCAGATGAAGCAAGGCTTTCGTTTGCATGGAGCTTTCTGCCAGAGATCCAAAACACGAGACAAGGAGGCAGAGCACAACGCTGCCTGCTCACTCTGCCACGCTGGCCCTGACCGACACATCCGAGAGCTGGAGCTCTGAGAGCCTCCCCCTGAACCAGAGCCCAGGAGAGGTGAGAGCTGCAGCACCAGCCACGCCTGAAGGCTGGCCAGTCCCTCCTGGTGCCCACCTGGCTGCTGGGGCTCAGGGACCTCCTAATGTGAAAGCCCCCTCACGTCTGACTTTAGCTTTCACTCCACCCCCTCTACTTCTGCTACTGCACTGACCTCTGAACCTAAAGCAGGGGTCATTGACCTTTGTCTGAAAAGGCCCAGACAGAAAATGTTTTAGGGTTTGCAGGCTGTTTTCTGTCACAACTACTCAACTCTGTCCTTATGAAAATGAATGGGCATGCCCCTGTGCCACTAAAACCTTATTTGCAACGTCAGGCAGCCAAGGGCCATGGTGCCAATAAAACTTTGTTGACAAAGTCCGGCAGCCAAGGGCCATGGTGCCAATAAAACTTTATTTACAAAGTCAGGCGGCCATAGGCTGTGATGCCAATAAAACTTTATTTAGAAAGTCAGGCAGCCACAGACTGTGGTGGGCAAGCCCTGACCTAGAGAACAGCTACTAAAGCTTAACTAGAGCTCACTGAGGCCTCCTCTCCAGGGCCATCTCCTGCCCACCGGCCTGCCTTCTTGGCTGATTTGCAGTATCTGAGAACTGGGTGGCTAGATTTAACAAATAAAAATACAGAATGCTCAGTAACATTTGTATTTGAGAGAAACAATCATTTTTGTTCCCCCTTTGTTTTGGTGGGGGGATAAGCCTATCTCATGCAAAATTTGGAATATACTTATACTAAAATACTTTTTCTGAAATTAAGACAGAACCAAGCATCCTGTTTTATTTTATCTGGAGTAATAAGGTTCAACTCATTTAATGGAGACCCTGAATTCTCACTCCTGACTCAGGAGTAAAGCCTCTCCAGAGCCCACGAGCATTGGTCAGAGGACAAGAAGAGTCACATGTGAAATTCTGATGATGAATTCATTTACTCATTGACTGAGCCAGAGCCAGGACTCACCCCTATCTGGCCAATTCCAGAGACTCAAAGCCAGGACACACCCTGGGACGGGTGCCTGGCAGTATCTGTGTCCACAGCCCCGGTACACAAGCAGTCTCATGACCCCTGCCTCCTCCCCACCTCCAGATACAAAGTGTAGGAAGGAGTGAGTGAGTGAGTGGAGGCTCTCGTGCTGGAGCTGAGTGGGGGGAGCCCCCGCTGGGTCAGGTGGCCCACAGAGTTTTAGTGGCACTGGGTGGAAGGCCTGTCCCCACCTCACCTGTTCACAACTGTCCCAGCACTAGTTCTGGAAACAAGCATGAGCTCTTGTTAGAAGAAAGATAGAAAGAGAACAGAGAAAGAGGGATGAAGGGCCAGGGAGGGGACGAGAAGGGGAGAGGAGATGAGAAAGCATGAGAACACAGGTCCGTCAGGGGCACCTCATGCATGCATCCTGTGTACTTATGTAACTACCTACTGAATTAGTTAGCTATTGCCACGTAACCAACTGCCACACACACAGCCATGTAAACACCCCCAGCCCCACCTATGGGCTCACAGTTACATTGGTGTGCAGCCCGCTGGATTCTCTGCTCAGGGTCATTGCACTGGGCTGACATCAAGGCATTGGGGGGGCTTTGTCTCCTTCTGGAGATCTTGGGGAAGAATCTGTTTCCAGGCTCATCCAGGTTGTCAGCAGAATCCAGTCGCTGGTGGCTGTAGGACAGAGGTCCTACCTCGTCTACCAGAGGCCCTCCTTCATCTTCAAGCCAGCAAGAGGCTGTGCCAGTCCTCCTTCTGTTTCAGGTCTCTCGGGCCTCAGGCCACCACCTCACCCTCCTAGCCACACCTCTATCTCCTCTTCCACCTCTGCACCCAAGGACTCCTGGGATGACACTGGTCCCACTGGGAATAACGGAGGATGATCTCCCTACGGTAGGGTCAACGGAGTCCAAATCTTCACTATCTCTGCCAAGTCCCTTTTGCTGTGTGGGGTTATGTATTAAGGGGTGTGGTCTCACATCCTGCTCACAGCTCTGGGGACAGGGGTGGAATCTGCCTGGGATTCCACCTTCTCACTCACAAAGCATGGACACACCGGGAGGGTGATGGAGCACCAGGCAGACACAGCCCCATCCCCTGGAAGTGACTTTGCAGAGAGCTCAGGTGTGCAATGGACGGCTTCTACCTGGGGTTCTGGTCCACAGGAAACAGCTGCCTGGGGCCTCCTGAGGAAGTTACGCCAGACAATGTGGTCCTGGGATCCCCAGGCTGAGAACTTTCCCATCTATCTAGAAGCAAAACACAGAATCTTAAAAAGAAATAGGAAATATCCCCATGTCATGTGGGCAAAGTGTATGCAAAACAGTCTTCCATCACTGTAATGCACCCAGGGTTAAAGCACCCAGCTGTGTCTGGCTCTGTACTCGTGACCGCGGCCCTGCAGGGCTCCCGGCGGCACGGGGGTTTCATTTCTGTCTGATATGCTTGGAGCTCCTTCATGGTGCAGTGATTTGGGGTCCAATAACTTCAGTGACATTTGGTGGCAATAAAGTCCAGCTCTACAGGGCCCAAGTGACCCCCGACCACTCCTTCCTCCCAGTTCAACCTTGAGCACTTCACAACAATCGCAGATAATAACACACCCCGGGGAGGCACCAGGCTCCTCACTTTACACTTGTGCAGTACCACCTGATTCAAAAGCAGCTCCATGAGTCTCAAGAGCGACTGCACCGAGGCTGCCAGGAGCCCCAGGATGGTGGGTGAGGGTCTACAGGGCCCCGTGAGATGAGAACAGTGGGCCTCGCAGCTCTTCTTTTTGAAAATCTGTTCCTACTGCAGCACCTGATAGCAGCGGGGTACCTGCACGCCAGGTCCCTGGCTAACCACGACAATAAAGGCAGGCTCTGACCAGCTTCCTCGTGAAGTGCCTTATTGCCATTAATTACATTTTCTGGTTACCCAGGGCTTCCATTTAGCTCAGTCTCTGGATTTACAAAAGCAGGAAAAATAATGGGCTGGTACCTTTCACATTAGAAGCAGGGCTAACGAGTTTCCAGTCATCATGCCCGCATCATTTGATGAATGGGGATATGGCAGTCACAGTACTGCAAGAGGTATTTGGGGAAGAATTACCACAGCTGGTGCCGCATTTCCTCCTGGCAATGCATTTCCTCCTGGCGGTGCATTTCCTCCTGGAGGTGCATTTCCTCCTGGAGGTGCATTTCCTCCTGGTGGTGCATTTCCTCCTGGCGTGTATTTCCTCCTGGTGATGCATTTCCTCCTGGCAGTGCATTTCCTCCTGGCAATGCATTTCCTCCCGGCGGTGCATTTCCTCCCGGTGCTGCATTTCCTCCTGGTGCTGCATTTCTTCCTGGCAATGCATTTCTTCCTGGTGATGCATTTCCTCCTGGTGATGCATTTCCTCCTGGCAGTGCATTTCTTCCTGGCGATGCATTTCCTCCTGGTGGTGCATTTCCTCCTGGAGGTGCATTTCCTCTTGGTGCTGCATTTCCTCCTGGTGATGCATTTCCTCCTGGCATTTCCTCCTGGCCATGCATTTCTTCCTCGTGGTGCATTTCCTCCTGGCCGTGTATTTCCTCCTGGCAATGCATTTCCTCCTGGGGATGCATTTCCTCCTGGGGATGCATTTCCTCCCAGCAGTGCATTTCCTCCTGGTGGGTGCATTTCCTCCTGGAGGTGCATTTCCTTCTGGCAATGCATTTCCTCCTGGTGGGTGCATTTCCTCCTGGAGGTGCATTTCCTCCTGGCTATGCATTTCCTCCTGGTGGTGAATTTCCTCCTGGTGCTGCATTTCCTCCTGGAGGTACATTTCCTCCTGGAGGTACATTTCCTCCTGGTGCTGCATTTCCTCCTGGCGATGCATTTCCTCCTGGCGATGCATTTCCTCCTGGCAGTGCATTTCCTCCTGGGGCCACATTTCCTCCTGGCAATGCATTTCCTCCTGGTGCTGCATTTCCTCCTGGCGATGCATTTCCTCCTGGTTGGTGCATTTCCTCCCTGCGGTGCATTTCCTCCCTGCAGTACATTTCCTCCTGGAGGTGCATTTCCTCCTGGCGATGCGTTTCCTCCTGGTGCTGCGTTTCCTCCTGGTCAGTGCATTTCCTCCTGGCGATGCATTTCCTCCTGGTCAGTGCATTTCCTCCTAGAGGTGCATTTCCTCCTGGTGCTGCATTTCCTCCTGGTGCTGCGTTTCCTCCTGGTCAGTGCATTTCCTCCTGGCGATGCATTTCCTCCTGGTCAGTGCATTTCCTCCTAGAGGTGCATTTCCTCCTGGTGCTGCATTTCCTCCTGGTGCTGCGTTTCCTCCTGGTCAGTGCATTTCCTCCTGGCGATGCATTTCCTCCTGGTCGGTGCATTTCCTCCTGGAGGTGCATTTCCTCCTGGTGATGCGTTTCCTCCTGGTGCTGCATTTCCTCCTGGTAGGTGCATTTCCTCCTGGTGGGTGCATTTCCTCCTGGCGATGCATTTCCTCCTGGTCAGTGCATTTCCTCCTGGTGCTGCATTTCTTCCTGGTGCTGCATTTCCTCCTGGTGGTGCTCAGGAAAACCAAGCCATCCAGGGCCTGTGGCTGTAGACCTTTGAGATGGAAAGACCACGTGCCCTGGGCTCTAGGTGGGCTGGGGATTAAGGGAGGTGATGGACGCAGTGCACATGTCACGGCATCATGTCCTCCTGACAACCAGCTGCCACTCTTATTGTTACAAAAACTGTCATCAGAATGTCGATACTATGACCATATTTACACTTTTATAGTACTTTGGACATCAGTTTCTTCTATAAATTAAAAAAATCCAACTTGACCCATTGTGGTAAAGGACAATGGAAACAAATACAGGCAAAAGTGTGATGCAGACTCTTTTTTTTTGAGATGGAGTCTCACTGTGTCATCCAGGCTGGAGTGCAGTGGTGCAATCTCAGCTCATTGCAACCTCTGCCTCCCAGGTTCAAACAATTATCCTGCCTCAGCCTCTCTGGTAGCTGGGTTTGCAAGCACCTGCCACCATGCCAGGCTAATTTTTGCATTTTTAGTAGAGACGGGGTTTCACCATGTTGGCCAGGCTGGTCTCGAACTCCTGGCCTCAGGTGATCTGCCCACCTCGGCCTCCCAAAGTGCTGGGACTACAGGCATGAGCCACCATGCCTGGCCTGTGATGCAGACTCTAAAAGACCAACATGTGTGCCTATTACCATCACCTTTGTGGAGAGATGAGACACAGGATATCAGCTCAAATAACTTGCATGATAGCACGTCCCTTAAAAGGGCCTTGAAGGGATGTAGTCATGAACATGGAGCCCAGACACAGCTAGGTACTGTCATCTTGGGTGCATTATAGTGATGGAAGACTTTCGTTCTGCACACTTCCAAAACAGAAATGTCTGTTGTCATTTGCTCTGTTCCCTCTCCTCCAGAAGGGAAAGGGAAGAACATTCTGGAACACTCTGGAAAACTGTGTTGCACTTAATTTGCTTACTTTCACACACTGTCCTGAACAGGATGCCCAGTGGGTTCTTGGGATAGGAAACTGGAGACCAGTGAGGCTGGGCGATGAGATTTGCACTTGTCACGGCTGGACAACCTGGGCACTGGAGTGGGGGAACCAGGCTGTTTCCAGGAAGCCAGCAGCAGCCTGGGCAGCATGCTTCCGTGCCAGCAAGAATGCTGCTTCCAATGAAAAGTGACAGCTCAGAAGCCAGGTCATCACCAGGGAAGTGCCAGTTCACCGTACACAGGTGGGTCACAAGTTCCTCGTTACTGTGGGTCAGGGCTGGTGTCATACTGAAAGGATCAACATCGGCTTAGGTATTTTTCAGTAGATCACATGGCTCAGCTCTGAGGTCCAGGAAGAGGGGAAAGGAAAAGGCACTAAGAATAAGATTTGTCCCAGGGGCAATTGCTTTAATCCACTCCCAAAATGGCTCATAATCCCTCTTTAGCGCATAGCTGATAAAAAGTGCTGCTTCTCATCCGAGCCTCCTCCCAAGGGATGTGTGAGGAGTAAAGTCAGTCCAGCTGCTTCAGGCCCAGTGCTGTGACCAAGGTGCACGGGCATAGTGAGGCCTGTCTGAAATCTAGCATGAGGCAGGGAAGGGGCCTGCACTGGCTCTGTCACTGAGCAGCCACCCGTGCTGGCAGGGAGTCACCATCCTCCAAGCCCTGTACAGGTTCTGTGATATCCCCATCCTTCAGATGTGAAAACTGAGGCTCAGAAAAACCACGAGAACTTCCCAAGATCACACAAGTGCTGTTGCAGTGCCCTAACCAGGCAACTGTGGATAGAGCCCATGTCCAAGAAGTGATGGCGCCTAGGTATGTTTCCCAAAGGATCAAAAACAGAGACTGAAGCAGACACCTGTGCTTGCATGTTCACGGCAGCAATGGAAGGCAGAAGAAACCCAAATGTCCATCAGTGGATGAATGGGCAAACAACACTCAGCACATCCATACCGTGGCACAGAAGTCATCACAGAAAGAAGGGAAGTACTGATGCATGCCACAGTGTGGGTGAACTCAGAAACATCATGCTAAGGGAAGAGGCCAGACACAAAAGGTTACACGTTGTATGATGTGGCTTGGCTGTGTCCCCACTCAAATCTCACCTTGAACTGTCACCATCCCCACATGTCAAGGGTGGGACCAGGTGGAGGTAATGGGATCACGGGAGCAGTTTCCCCCATGCTGTTCTTGTGATGAGCGAGTCTCATGAGATCTGATGGTTTTATAAGCGTCTGGCATTTCCTCTGCCTGCACGCCCTCCATCCTGCTGCTCAGTGAAGAAGGTGCTCACTTCTCCTTTGCCTTCTGCCATGACTGAGAGTTTCCTGAGGCCTCCCAAGCCATATGGAACTGTGAGTCAATTAAACCTCTTTCCTTTAAAAATTACCCAGTCTCAGGCATTTCTTCGTAGCAGTATGAGAATGGATTAATACACTGTATGATCTTGTTTATGTAAAAGATCCAAAACATGCCAAACCACAGAGACAGGAAGTAGGTAAGTGGTTGCCAGGGGGATGGAGAGTGACGGCTGAAAGACATCCTTTTAGGGTTATGAAAAGGTCTTCGAACTAAAGAGCGGTGATGGTTGCACAACATTGTGAATACACTAAATGTCACTGAAGTTTACACTTTAAAATAGCTAATTTTATGCTATGTAAATTTCACTTCAATTTTAAAAGCAAGCTAAAAAATATTGGCTGAGTCTAGGTCCCTCTCATTGACTGACTCTGACTACATCCTGTAAAATTCAAATATGCCCTGTGTCAACTGATGTAAATTCTACCTACTTGTGACTCACTGGAAACATTAGAATTCCTGCGTAAGGAGTTGTCAAGGACTTCAGTCTCTCACTGAAAATAAGGGAGGGAAAATAAAAGGCAGGCAGAGTCCAGCAAGAAAGCCCAGCCGGTGAAGGTTCCACACCGTGGATGTTAGCCCAGATGTGCCCCGTCTCCCAGGCAGGGAACCCCGGCTCCGGGACACGCATAACCTGTGGAACCAGAGATGGATGAGCCCCCACGGTCCCCAGGAATCCCCATCCCAGGACTGAGCCACCAGAGCCTGAGTTAGGGGCATGCTCCTCTTGGAGTCCTTAGGCACCACTTTGCTGACTTTGGATGATCTTAGAAAAACTGCTTACTCCTGTGCAATGACTCAGTTTACCCATCTGTGAAGTAAGGTTAATAGTATTTCCTAACCTTGAAGGTTTGTTGAAAGATTTTGTTAATTATATTTTTTAACAGCTTGTCAGCTGATGAAGGAAAAGGGCATATATATATTACTTACTTGGGCATTTTCAAGTCCACTGATGCCTCATGCCTACACCCCCACAACATACAGACACACACCACACACACACACACACACACACACACACACGGCACTGCTCTCTAAGATACTTTAAGAAGAGCTTTTTTAGCTTTCAACTACACAGGATTGAAAGTTGCCACCCTAATGGCATTTTTTTTTTCTTTTTGAGATGGAGTCTTACTCTGTTGCCCAGGCTTCAGTGCAGTGGTGTGATCTCAGCTCACTACAACCTCTGCCTCCCAAGTTCAAGCAATTCTCCTGCCTCAGTTTCAGACTACCTGGGATTACAGGTGCACGCCACCACACCCAGCTAATTTTTGTATTTTTAGTAGACATGGGTTTTCACCATGTTGGCCAGGCTGGTCTCAAACTCCTGACCTCAGGGGATCCACCTGCCTCTGCCTCTCAAAGTGGTGGGATTACAGGTATGAGCCACTGCACCTGGCCTTACCCTAATGGCATTCTTTGGGGAGGAATCCAGCTTCCCCAAATGTCTTCCCCTTCCCACTTGACACCTCCGTGTTCACTCAGTGCTGTGGGCTCATGGCCTTGTGTCTCAGGGACTCTTCCCAAAATTCAGACCCACAGGATGGGTTGGACGATGACTCCACCCAGAGCAGCACCTGACTGGGGGCTCGGTTCTCTAAGGAAGGGGTCCCCAACTCCTGGGCCATGGACTAGTACTGGTTTCTGTTATCCGGACTGCACGGTAAGAGGTGGGCTGTGGGCGAGCCAGCATTACGGCCTGAGCTCCGCCTCCTGTCGTCAGCAGTGGAATTAGATTCTTACAGGAGCACTAACCCTGTTGCATGGTGGGATCTCAGCTGTGCACCCCTTCTGAGAATCTAATGCCTGATGATCTGAGGTGGAACAGTTTCATCCAGAGACCATCTACCCACTCCGTCCCTGGAAAACTGTCTTCCATGCAGCCGGCCCCTGGTGCCAAAAAGGTTGGGGACCGCTGTTGTAAGGTGAGGAGGTCCCCACGGAGGGGCAGGTGGCAGGTGGGGCTCAAAGGGTGGATCAGCAGCAAGAGACTCAGGAAAGGAAATCTGAGGTCAGCGTCCACCGCACCTTTGTGCCCACGTGGTCTTAGCTGGCATTTTTACTCAGAGTAATTCTGAGTAAAAGCAGAGCCAGGGAATTACAGCAACTGACCACAGTCCTGTTTCCCCAGGCCAGGCCAGGCTGTCTTCCCCGCCCGGGGAGTCCTCCGGGACTCCCCTAAGACCACAACCCCAGAGGGCTGCCTCTTGCTCCCTCCACCCACCCCGTGGCTCTCCTTCCACAAAACTGAGCTGCCCCACCAGGACACAGATGCTCCATCCCGTGCAGCTCCCATGGTTCACCGGCCCCTCTCTGCACCCCCGTGTGATTCACGGGCCCCTCTCTGCACCCCTCCCGTGATTCACCAGCCCCTCTCTGCACCCCTCCCGTGATTCACGGGCCCCTCTCTGCACCCCTCCCGTGATTCACTGGCCCCTCTCTGCACCCCTCCCATGATTCACGGGCCCCTCTGCACCCCTCCCATGATTCACGGGCCCCTCTCTGCACCTCTCCCGTGATTCACGGGCCCCTCTGCACCCCTCCCGTGATTCACTGGCCCCTCTCTGCACCCCTCCCATGATTCACTGGCCCCTCTCTGCACCCCTCCCATGATTCATGGGCCCCTCTGCACCCCTCCCATGATTCATGGGCCCCTCTGCACCCCTCCCATGATACATGGGCCCCTCTCTGCACCTCTCCCGTGATTCACGGGCCCCTCTCTGCACCCCTCCCGTGATTCACCGGCCCCTCTCTGCACCCCTCCCGTGATTCACAGGCCCCTCTCTGCACCCCTCCCGTGATTCACAGGCCCCACTACACACCCCTCACTCCCCAGGGTCTGTCATTCTCTCTCCACTTGAACACACACTGGCAGAGAGCGAGATACTTCCCCTGGGACCCTGGATGGCTCCCAGCCCCCGGGGTGGAAGCGGGAGTCCTGGGGCCCACTGGCCTTAGTCTCCTCCCTTCAGCACTGCCCCCACCCCACCACCTGCCCCACGCGCCTTCCTCTCCAGCTTCACGGAGCGAACTCCACAGGCTGACCCAAATACACCTGCCCCGCCCTCCTCCTGGGTGGGCCGGAGGAGTCTCAGTGGGTTATTTCACCGTGGCGTGCCTCCACATCCCCATCTGCGCGGCATACCCACCACCAGTGCTCAGCGGACGGCAGCCACCCCATTCCTCTGCCTGGCTGTCCCTTTCTCCTCAGACCCAATGAGCTTCCTGCCTCTCGTCCTCTGAGAATGGGGTCAAGCGCTGCTCCCTCCAGGAAGCCTTCCCCATCTGCTTCTTCCTCTTGGCTCCCGAAATTACATTTGCTCCTGTTCTCCCCCCACTTGGAGTTCCTGCAGGGCCAGGAGAGGGGTCTGTTCATCCCTGTGCCCAGGACAGCGCCCAGCGTGCGGCGGGCACTCATCCATGTCTGCTGCACGAATGTGCCTGGATGTCAGGCCCACAAACAGCCTGTCCCAGGACAAACCTCGGTGGCTGTCCCACCTGTCACGCTGCCCGACTCTCACCCGGGGCCAGCGGACCCTTGGAGGACGGCCTGCATGGCTGCTGCCACAAAACCCCAGCCCTGAGCTCCCCAGGGGCCGTGGGAGTAAGAACCTGAGACACACATGCTGGTGGAGTGAGTATGGCGGCTCAGGTCTTCCCAGAGCATCAGGCTTCTGTGCAGAGACTCAAATTAGCCCGAAAAATGCTGAAGGAAGGAGGAACCTGGAGCTGTGAGTGCTCAAAGAGACCCTCCAGGGTAGTCATGGGCAGTAAATTAGCCCAGTGCCGGGGCTTAATCAAGAGTCCCCAGAATGCCCCCGGAAGCCTGCGCGGTGCAATGCCACCGCATCCAGGAGACCCGCCGCCTAATGGGGCCATTCCGTCAACATCTTCTGGGATTTTGAAATGCAGTGTCATAAAAATAAACATGCTTACTCTTGTCTCGCATAATTGGCTCCCTAAAGAATCCTTGCCTACTGAAAGCCACCGTGTCCCTCAGCAGGAAGCACAGCTTTTCTCAGCATCTGGGTACAGTCTTGAATTTTCTCTCGACAAAAAAGAGGGGGGTGGGGGCGTCGACTGAAAACCGGCTCTCGCTGGGGCACCTTCCTCCTTTTACCACACTCCTTCCTAAGCCACAGGGCGGAGTCCGCAGCTGGTCCTGGGGCGGAGGCGTCTGCCATAAAGGCTGGCATCGCGGTTTGGAAAGGTTCCTGGCTAACACACAAAATACGATGACCCCGCCTAGTAACTGAATCTTTCAAATATATATAGTAGCTGCATGCCTAGCAAGTCTACCAGCGGCCATCCGTGGGTGATTTCTTTACCCTTGCCTAAGATGGCTCTTTGCAACAATTCAGGAAATTGAATCCACAGTGGGCTGCTGACTTCTGATCAGGGCTGCAGTCAGCCTGGGAGGGTGGCTACGGGACTCTGTCATCGAGTCATTCAGACGCTCTGGGTAGAGGCGCTGAGTTATTCAGATGCTCCAAGTAGAGGCAAATCAGAGCCAAGCGGATGCCGCCAAAGGGCGGCCCAGGAAATGGAAGCAAGAGTGACCCGGACCTGCCCCGTCTCCAAAACCGCCAGCTCTCTCCCGGGGCCACTCTTTCTTCACCCGTGTAAAGATGATGCTTTGGACACACTCCCAGCAGAAGGGCGTGACCAGGGGACCCCAGCCGATGGTGGGGACCAGCTGGTGGGAAGGGGTCACTGCTGCAGCCCGAGCAGGCCCGACCCTTGGGCCCGACCGCATGGACAGGCTGCGGCCGTCACAGGGGATCTGCGCCGCCACTGTCCTCTCTACCAGGCTCAGAAGCCGACGCTCCCGACGCGCCCTTTTCACCTCCGCCCCGTGGACACCCGTGTGTGTTCTGTGTGGTGCCAGGCAGCAAGGAAATTGTCCCTGGATGCTGGGCTCAAATCCATACTTGGCTGCCTGCCCCAGCCTGGTGGGTGCTGTATTCCTTAAATACACCCAATCCAATGTGCTCTTCTAGACTAGGAAGAACAGGATGTAACGGTTCAGAGGCCAGATGCTGGAGCTGAGCGCCTGGGCCTCAGGGTGGGCTCTGCTGCTTGCTTGCTGTGTGGCCTGGGGAAAGTCATTCAGGTCCTCTGCGCCTTCTCTGAAAAAAGGAGAGCCTTACGGTGCTTCTGTCACAGGAATGCAGGAACGAGTTAAGACACCGCACGGGCACAGAACAGTGCCTGGTACACAGTAGGCGCCATGCAACTGTACGCTGACGATTTGTACACATAGGCCTCAGTGCGGGCATTCAGCCTGAGACCGTGAACACGCCCTGCTCTAGGGCCTCCTGCAAAGGCAGGTCTGCAGCACTCGGGTCACATGCCCCATGCATTCTTCCGTCCCATGCCCCACGCAGGCGTGGCACTTTCTCTCTCTAAATCCCCAGAAAAACTCAGAATCCTTCTCTACACGGAGCTCGAGGAAGCAATTACCGAAGAGTCCACACTGGTTACCGGGGTTGAGACCGTTTCACCACCCCTGCCTCTGGGGAGTCTCTGCTGTTGACACACAACTTGGCAGCCGACCACAAAGACCCTCTGGGGCCAGCTGGGCTGACAGCCTCATCCACACTCATGGGGCTGGCCCTAGAGGGACGCCAGGACCTCCTCCAGGGGCCCACCCGCCTCCCACCTGCAGCGTGAAACTGGGTGCCCAGGCAGCATGGGTTTGTCAACATTTACCCCGGGGTGGTAAATGTTCTCTGCGTTTCTCCCTTGTATGCAATCGAGTTCTTCCAAGTCTACGGCTGGTGCTGAACAATCCCTGTCATGGAATTCCTGGAATCTACGAGGCCTGCCTGAGGACGGCTGCACATTCTGTGAGCGGCAGCGTCTAACACCCACAGAGACCTGTGCTTTCTGGGGCGCTTTCCACAGCTCTGTCCTGTGCCCATGACCCTGGCACTGCCTTGTCCATCAAAAACGATGCCTGGCTGGGTGCAGAGGCCATGCCTGTCATGCCAGCACTGGGAGGCTGAGGCGAGATGACTGCTTTAGTTCGGGCATTCGAGGCCAGCCTGGGCAACACAGCAAGACCCAATCTATTCAAAGTATAATAATGAATTTAAATAAATAAAATAAAAACAGAACGATGACCTTCAGCCCTCACTAGATGATACTCCATGAGGACGATTTCCCCAAATTGCCCCCGCTGTGCCCCCCAGGAAGGAAGCACAGCTGCCTCCCTTACACTCCCTGGAAGCCCCCTGAAGCCCACACTCTCCACCTGCAGGGTCCTTTAGGAGACCACTGACCCTCTCCCCTCCACCTCCAGGCATCTGGGCAGATAGGAGTCCTTCTGATGAGTCGGAATGTTCCCCCTTATACCAAGGCAGAACGGAAAAGGCTGTTCTCCCCTTTACCTCACCAAAACACATCCCATAGCAGAATGCACTCAACACGCAATAAATGTTTGTCGAATGAGACATGTTCACATCAGCAATGGCTTATGTGTAGGGAGTTCTCTTTAGAACAAAAGGGAGCCAATCCCACTCCAGAGCTGGACTGTGGACGCCTGGCCCAGCCCGTTTTCCATCCATCTAAAGACACGTAAGGGGCTTCTTGCGGCCCCGAGAGCATTTACGTCCGTGGTTATAAAGTGGAGGCAAGAGAAATGAAAACAACGTCCGCATGGAGACCTGCACACAAAGTTCACGGCAGCGTCGGCCCCCAGCCCCAAGACGCAGACAGCCCAACAGCGCGTCCACAGATGAATGGGCGAACAAACGGTGGGATGTCCACAAACCAGGACGCCGTTCAGGAACGAGAAAGGAACGAAGCAGCAAGCCACTGCGTAGACACACCTCAGGGTCATGGCGCTGAAGAAACCAGACACACAGGACCACACGCCGCATGAGTCCCTTTACAGGAATAGTGCAGACGGACTCATCTATCGAGGCCAAATCAGAGGAGTGGTCGTCAAAGGCTGGAGGTAGGAATGGGGGCTGCTACAAACAGCAAAAGGGACCTTATCAGGGGCGGGGCGACCGCGCTGAAACTGGACCACCGCAATAATTGTGCAACTTAGCCAATCTCCTAAGAATCAACGAACCGTATACCTTAAAAGCTTAAATTTCATTGCATGTAAGTTGTAATGAGAGTACACACACACACACAAATACACATACACAAAGGGCAATTCCTTTTACCCAGACTTCTTATGCTAAACCCAACTTTCTCAATGTGATCATTCACTGATTTCCACAGTTTTTAATTTTAAGAAAGCTCTCAATAGAGGCCTCCTTGGATTTGGTGACATATTTATTTTTAATTATTAAAGAGACTGAATAGCAGTATCTGTGTCACAGATAGGTTTTCATCTCCCCATGATGTTTCATTAATTCTTTGCTGCAAAACAATTTGTCATTTGACCATAAACCTTTTACTTAAAATCATGGGTGCCAGAGAGACTTGTGATTTCAGAGTCAGCTGAACACGAGGCTAAATCCATAAAGTGCTGACTCGGCATCACAGCAGCTGGGTCCTTCTTGTTTGATTTTTTTGTTGTTGTTGTTTTAAAATTTTGTTTTGTGGTTCCCAAAAGGGCAATCTGTAACTTAATAAAGGGAGTCAGAAGTAGATTTTGGATCAGACAGGAAAGCCACAGGGGTCAGCATAAGGAGCATGAATGGACCTCAAGTCCTGGAAGCCTGGGTTCAAATCCCACCTCTCCCATGAGCTGTGTGACCTTGAGTAAAGTACCTAACCTCTCTGTGCTCCAGTTTCCACCTGTGTGAAATGTGGGAGCAGTAATACCTGCCTTGCAGGGCCACCATGAGGATCATGAAGGTGGAGTGAGATGGTGCAGAATGGCTGGACGTTTTAGCACCGGTGGACCACTTAGCACGAAGCCTCGGTTAGGAAAAGGCCTAGCAGTGTGATAGTGTGAGTTCCAGCACCTATCAGGTGTGGGTCATGAGACCTCAGAAGTTCACAGCCAAATCCAAGAAACGGCTTCCTAGTGTCTCCCCAGTTTCATTCGACAAGCCCTGACGGAGCAGCCCCGTCACCCCAGTTCTTCTCTCACGAAGCCCCAAATGAGGTGGTAGCAGCAAAGCCACGAACCAGTGTCTGCCTTCTCAAGCTTGCTGTGTGCGCTTCCCTGCTCTAGAAACAGGAATCCAACTGTCCCTGTGTTTGACTTAAAACCCTCAGAGCGTGGTCCTGAAGCCTGTAAGCCAGGGTAGGAAAGTGGGGCTGACCCCAAAAAGCTGCTCTATTTTTAGAGCTGACCTGATTTACGTAAAGATCTGGACAGATCTTCTTATCCAATAATTATGCACGAAGTCATTTATTACTGTCACCGATGATGGATCTCATAACATTAGCAACACCACACGTTCATATGCTGCTGAATTTTTCGTTAAAATATGTGGCAGAGACACGACAGAGCAAGTTTTGTAAAGCAGTTTTTTCACCCCTTTTCCCATTTCCACATCACCTTTGACTGCTGTTAAATACGTGACCCCTAAAAAAGCTAAATACTCACAAACACACACCTGCGCACACGCTTGCCAGTCAGACCAGTTAGGCACTAATTTCTGACAGATTAGTAGAGAATGTTAGTTTGCTTCTCTTAATTAAACATTTTATTTTAACTGTGGAATCACAGGCTTTGTAAGACATAATACAGAGACATCCTGTGTACCCCTCACCCAGCTTCCCCCAGTGGTAACAGTTGCAAAATGACGGTGCAATAATGTCATAGGATATTGACAGGGATATTGTCAAGATAGAGAACATTTCCATCACAACAAGGATGCTTGTTGTTGCCCTTTTGTAAACACACCACCCTCTTCCCTTCTGCTCTTTACCCCTTCTTTGACCCCAGCAACCACTCACCTAGAGCATTAGTGTACGTATTGTAACACAGCTATAATCTTGCCATTTTGATACCAGGCAGGCATGCCCCAAAGTGGGGCTTAGACCATGAGGGCTCTTGGCTTTGCCCAGAAAAGAATTCAAGGGCAAGCCAGTGGTGGAAGAAATCAGCTTTACTGAGGAGTTGTTACAGCTCTGGTGGTGTTACTGGTCCAGCAATGTGACAGCTCTGTGACTGCCCCTGCAGAGCAGGGGTACCCCATAGGCAGTGCACTGAGAGCGGCAGCTCAGGGCAGCTTTGCACTTGTATCTATACCTACTTTTAATTCCATGCAGATTAAGGGTGGTTGATGAAGACATTTCTAGGGAATGGGTAGTAAGTCTAGGTCATCGCCATGGAAAGGGCAGTAACTCCCAGGTGCTGCCCTGGCAATGGTAAACTGACATGGCACCCTGGTGGGCAGGTCTTACAGAAAGGTGCTGCCACCCTGTCCCCATTTTAGCTAGTCTTCAATTTGGTCCAGAGTCTGAGCCCCACCTCCAGAGTTGAGTCCCACCTCCTACATCAATTTCAACGCTATGAATTCATCATATAGTCAGTTACCTTGTGGGATTGACCCAGGAGCAGCCAGTCTCCCGCTCTCCTCTTGGTGCCTGATCTTATCTCAGCTGCCAGGTGGATGTACTCGGGGACACCCATGAGGGCCCCCAGAGGTCTGGTATGGACACCACCCAGCGACTCTCTATTCAAGGCAGATTAACTGAGAGTTAATCTGAATTATGTAACCACCACCACTCCCCACTCCGAGGCCTCATGACTCACCAGCCCCTTTGAATTCCTGGAAGGGGTCTCAGAGGAAGAAAGAATGGAGTCGCCGTACCACGTTTGCTGCTCTAGCCCCAGAAAGCCCCTGCTCCTGTCTCCTCCTTGTGTCTGATTGGCATCAGGCAGGAGAAACCCTCTCAAGCCAGACTTCAAACGTAAAATCTAGATCAAGGATATATTTGGCTTTCCAAGCTAATCTTTACTTCAATTTGGTCTCTACTGACTTGTAACCCTTTGAAGAAAACTTGGCAACTACGTATTTAAAACAGATGACTCTTACATAACCCCAGAGAGGAGCCCCTGGGCTCTGGAAGGCTCAGCTGTTTGCAGTCCTGTCAGGGTTTTGTGTTTACCTACTTCATTGTAACCCAGGGTCATGCTCCGGGTACCCTGTGGCTTTCCCACAAAAAGCTCAGGAAAGTGCAGAACCCAGGAGCACGCAGGGCCCCAGCTACCAAACACCCTCTTTGTGTGTGAGTCGGAGGGACAGGGGCTGGGGAAGGGAAAGCTGGGTTGGGGTCCAGAAGCTCCTCCAGTGACCCCCACTAGGAAGATGCAGGTGCATGCCTTGGGGCAGCGGCTGCTCTGCCTCCGGGGACCCACAGACAGCTGTCTCGGCAGGCACGGGCTGTCTCCATCCCTGAGCTGCGTTGCCCTGCTGCTCTCTCTAACGCACAACAGAAAAAGAAGCAGGTGATCGAAGTCGATAAAACAGGGACAGACTGTGAGGAGTCTGCCACCAGCTTGGACAGTGGATCCCCGAGGTGGGGGTGAGCGTGAAGGGAGGTATGCACCGACGTTGTCCAAGGTTTGAACTGCCTCCTGAATTTGCAATTTGTCAAGCATTATGGTCCACGAGGGGTCACAGCCACTGACACTAGATGGATTCCAGTGGCAATCAATTTAGTAGCAGCAGCTGGAAATCAGCGCGAGCCAGGTTTCACCGGGAGCACAATGTTTGTGGATGGAGCGTTTGACTTCATCCGCTAAGGCTGGGCTGCATGGCCCGAGCTGCCGGGGGACTCTACCGCGAGGATGGTGACAGCCAAGCCAATGGATCCCTGCCATGAGGCCCAGACATGGCACAGCACGCACTGATAGGGCTTGGGGAACTGTGAATTATGTCATCACACATAGCCAGGGCCTCCCAAACAAAAGGGGCCATGGAACCTCAGAGCGGGAGAACAGATGGGATGGCCGCAGGGACGTGGGCTGAGAATGAGCTCGTGGCACTCTACTAGGGATCACAGTCCTGAGCACAACCCAGAAAACGTCTTGGGTGGGCGCTCGGAGCCCCCGAGGAAGCGACAGTATCTGAGGTCTGCATCCTCAGAAGCGACTCACAACCGGGAAGCCAGCTCCAAACTCTGGGCTGCTGGCTGAGTGCACACCCCCCACACGGGTGAGCTCTGGGCTGCTGGCTGAGTGCACACCCCCCACACGGGTGAGCTTTGGGCTGCTGGCTGAGTGCACACCCCCCACACGGGTGAGCTCTGGGCTGCTGGCTGAGTGCGTATCCCCTCCAGGGGCGAGCACTGGCAGGGCTTGTCAAACCACTGGGTCTTCGTCCACGGCTCCCTTTCTCTGAGCTGATGGAAAGTATCTTTGGAGCTTTGCTACAACTATGAAATACCACCGCAAAAGACACAAAGGCAGCTCAGTAAGTCTCAATCTGCTTCTCCCGCTTGGGGGAAGAAAAAGCTCCACAAACAGCTCAGCTCCAACGCAGAAGTAAATAACCAAGCCCAGACTTCGTCTCCAGGGCCAGAGCTAAGAAAGCCCACACCCCACTCCCCGGCCCCCCACCGCACCCCCCGCCGCCCAGCGAGTTCCACTGCACCTCTCCTATGGTGGAGCAAGCCAGGCCTTCTGCCACCCCAGCTGGAGGCTCGGACTCTACCTGTCCTAATAGGCTCCAAGCTTGGCAGCAGGACACTCAGTGATCACCTGGGGAGCTGTGGAGTGCCTTGCAAGCAAAGGTGGAGGGCTGTCTTGAAAGAAAAATATGCATTTCCAGACCTGGAGCTGGCAACCCTTTGGCTCCGAGTCCCCAGGTGCCCATTGTGTTGCAAAACCGCCCAGACCCTCTGGGCACAGGCCTCCTTCTCGGGCCAGGAGGCAGCAGTAGCAGTAACAAGACCCAGCTCTCCCATCAGGATCCCAAATAGGTGACAGTTGGTCCTTAAAGGCACACTTACAGAAAATCTCCTGTGGTAACAACACCCAGGGGGAAAACAGAGGTCAGACTTCAAAAACACCAACAGGACTATTTCCTAAAGCAAAATCCCAAGACCTGGCTTGAGGACGCTTTAGAGGAACTGTTTTAGTAAATTTTAAACTAAAAGAGAGGTTTCTTTCAAGATATTTGCTCTCCTCTCCATTTATCAAAACGTACTCATCTTTTAATCTAGCAACTTAGCAATTAAAAAATGTTCAAATAAGTTGCGATCAGGAATGAACTGGCAGATGGCAGCTCAAGAAGCAGGTCGGAGCTGAAGACCTGCCGCTGGCCAAGGTGGGGACCCGTCTGGTCCTTCACAAGGCCCAGGAGGTCTTGCTGAGACCCGGGACAGTCCGGGGCAGAGCAGGGACGGCAGGCCTTCAGGGCACCTGGATCAGGGTCACTCCCGCAAAGCTGTCCTCCTCGCTCCATTTCGCCGACATCCCGGAACAGTCCAAGCCTAAACCTTATCTATCTCAAGCACACTTATGGATTCAGGCCCGGCCAGTATCCAACACCCCACACAATCGGCTCCATGACGAACCTTTAAAGCCCACAGCAAGATCGGCCACTGCGAGAAGGGATGCTAATAATATCTGACCATGTTCACTAGATGTGTTACACCGTATTCACCTCTGGCTCATAAATCAAGGGTCACTAGAAAACACTTGGCGTTCCGGTCCCCTTCCGATTTCTGAAAATCAGGACACGCACTAGATCCTCCCTCCCTTCGCCTCACTCCCCCCGCAGCTTTATCCCAGGGTGGGGGCGGCTCCAGCAGCCGGCTCTAACAACTGCTGGCCTTTTCGTCCCCAACGCGGGAGCGCAGTGCATCCCAGCGGACAAACTCGAGAAGCGCACGCTGCTCTCCGCCTCCACCTACGTCCTCCCCGCTCTCGGTTCCAACCCGGGACCCAAATGCACGAGCTCCGTGGATGCCCCGGCAGGAGGGCGAGGGCTCAGAGGCAGCCTGCCCGGCAAAAAAGGACAGCCGCGCTCCGGTGGGCCCCGGGCCGCCCCAGGCAGAAGCTGGAGAAGCCCGAGAAACCCCGCGGGCTGGCAAAGTTTGCCGAGAAGGGTCTTTTTGGACACCCCCTACCACGGGCTCTAGGCTCGAACCCCCTGTTCCATCTGGCCCTGGAGTCCCAGACATAGACGAGCCCCGGGCGCGCCGGCGGGCGTGTGTGCCTGTGTGTTTGGAGGAGGGTGGCGGCCCGCGCGCCCCAAGAGCCCCAGCTCTCTCGAGCTGCCCGCCAGCTGTGGGCGCCCGTCGGGCCCGGGGGTCACCTGCAAACATCTGGGTGGGCAGCTGGGAGCCTGGGAGGCCCCTGCTCAGCCTCGGGGCCCTGAGAAAGAAGGACGGGCGGAGTGGCTGTTGGGCTCTGGTTTCCTCCAACTCCGCCTGCGAAGCTTTCGCTGGGAGCCCGGAGCTTTAGCTTTCCCCGGCAGCCCCGGCCCCCGGCCCCCGGCCCCCGCACCCGCCGCGCCCAGCGGCCCGCGCCTCGCCCCGGGCCCCGGGGAGGAGGCGCGCCGGGGCAGCCGGCCAGGACACTGCGCTGCTGGCGCCTGGAGCTGCGGGCGCGCCCGGCCGGCCCCACTGCCCGGGTTGCTGGGGTGGGCACAGCTGCCCGGACCCCGGACACGCGGAACCCTGGAGACCCGGCCGCTCCCCGCGGGGCCGCGGCGCCCCGGGCTCCGGGCTCCTGGCGGGCGCCCCATCCAGCTCCCGGTGCACCCCGTTGCCCGCTTTCGGGGAGCGAAGAGGGGTCCCTTGATTTGCAATATAGAGCGAAGCGCCGCTTCCGCCCAGCCCGGCACCCACGCGCCCGCACACACCCGGCGCTGGCCCGGCCGCTCACCTGAGTCCTAAAAGCTGTTGAATCCACATGGTCACGTTTCGGGGAGCGGGGCCTCAGACCTGGCTCGCCCGGGCCATCTGCGCGGCGCCCGCGCCCGCTCGCTTCCGTCCCGCGGCGCCGGTCTCCGGCTCTCTGTCCGCCGCCTCCCGCCGCCCGCCGGCCGCGGGGCGCACAGCGAGTCAGAGCGCGGCCGCGCGGGGCTCCATGCCGGCCGGCGCGCCGCCGCCGTTGGGGCGCATGGCTCAGGCGGGGCGGCCCGCGGGGGCGCACATCCTCCGGACCGGACGCGGGGCTCGCGGCCCCCTCCGCGGGCGACACAGCGAAGGCGGCGGCGAGGCGGGGCGCGTTCCGGCGCTGTTGCCGCGCAGCGAGGGGCCGGGGAGCCGCGGATTCGCCCTCCGGGGCGGCGAGGAGAAAGGCTGGCGGCGTTGCCGCGCACGGTGCTTGTCTCCCGGCGCGGCTCTTGCCTCCAGCCGGAGCTCCGCGCCGATGGGGCGGCGCTGCTTAGGGTTTGGGGCGACGCGGGGCGGGCGGACGCGGGTCCCCTCCGCGCGCCGCCGGGTCGGGGGGCTCTGTCGGGGGCTCCGCCGCCGATCGGCGCCACTCAAGTTGCCCGGGGGCTCCGTCTGGGCGCTCGCTCTGCAGACGGCCGCGGCCCGGAGGCTGGCAGGAGGCGGGCACGGGAGGCGCGCGGGGCGAGGGCGCCGTGGAGCGCGGGGCGTGGGGACGCGCGGCGGCGGCGCCGCGCGGAGGAGGCGGGCGGGGATCCCGGGGCCCCGCCGCCCGCGCCCACCGCGCCCGCCGCAGAGCCGCCCGCGCTGCTTGGCCGCCTCCCTCCTCGCGTCTGCTTCTCTGAGCGCTCGCCCCCGCCTCCCGGAGCTGGTCCCAACTCCGCCCGCCCGGCCCGGCTCACGTCACCACCCGCCTTCCCCGCCCCTCGAACGGGAGCCCGAGCCCCCGGCCCGGCCCCGGCTCCTGCTCGCCACCCCCACCTCCCGGTGGCCGGGTCGCCGAGAGGGGAGGAGGGGGCTGTTCCCGGCAGGGGCGATTGCGCAGGCGGGGGCTCCTTCCGCCCCTTTCCCCATCCCCGGTCGCGTCCCGGTACCCACCTCGCGAAAGGCTCCAGAGAGGCCGCAGGCTCCGATTGGACCGCCGAGCGCCGCCGGATGGTGTTGCCAGGGTAACCGTATGGCATGCGAGGCAGTCCGAGGTTCCGACCCGGTTACGGGAGCGCCCAGTGGACCGGGAGAGCTACTTTGGGGAGGGGGCGGCCCCGAGGAAGGACTAGGTGGGGACGCATGGAACGGGGGCTGCGCGAAAAGTTTCCCAGGGCGGAGCTGCGCCACGCGGGCCGCGCAGGAGCGTCTGTCCGAGGGTCCCCTACGAGGGACTCTCTGCTCGCTGCGCGGGCTCCTGCGTGGATGAAGTCACCGCGTTCCCGGTCAGAGCTTCAGCGCTTCTGCCCCTAACCCAGCCCGGTCCTACGCCCCTATTACCCCAGGGTCCCTCCTCGCCCCGCGCAGCTGCTGCCTGGCCAGGCCCTGGCTCCAAGTCACTGGAAAGTTCCAGGGAACCTGGGCCTCCCAGACTCTCCACCGGCGTTTCCCTGCTCCCTCCCAGGCCAGGACTCCTCTGTGCCTACCTGGTTAGGCTGTATTTACAAAAAATCAAAAGTTGGGGGGTGGGTCACTTAAAGGAGGACAGACACTGGGTGGGGGCCTTTGACTGATAAGTGACATGGGGCGGAATCCTTCGCAGACCCCTGACGCCTTGAGAAGCCACGACAGAGCCCTGCTTTTTAATCCTCTGCAGGCTGAGGGCAGTGCAGAAAAGGGGCCTTGGAAAGGACGCTGGTGCCACCCTTCACCGGGGAAAGAAGGTGCGAGGGGCGGGCAGGGGACACCAAGCCGAGCCTCTGCTCTGCGCTCTGTGCAGGGGCTTGATCCAGGTCAGCTCTGGAATCGCCCCAGGCCATGCGAAAGCCGTGGGGGTGGGGGGGTGAACACTCACAGGTGAGGCCTCCCTGGGAGGGGCAGCCAGTGAGGAGGTGGAGGGGCAGAGCCAGGAGGACCCTGGCTGGGGCGCAGTCTCCCAGGAGTACCCTGGCTGGGGCGCAGTGTCCCAGGAGGACCCTGGCTGGGGCTCAGTCTCCCAGGAGGACCATGGCTTAGGATGCAGTCTCCCAGGAAGACCATGGCTTGGGGCTTATTCTCCCAGGAGGATCGTGGCTTGGGGCTCAGTCTCCCAGGCAGCCCTTTCACCCCCCAGACCTCCAGGATCTTTGCCAACAGCCTTGAGGAGCCAGGCACAGGACTGGACTCTGCCCAGGCAGGAGGTTGGCAGTGGCTCCCCACCAAGACTCCCGAGACAGGGCCAGAGGCAGGGCGGTGTGGTGGCAGGGCGGCCAGCCTTGACGTGGGTCGACCAGGGGCCAGCGCTTGCTAACTCAGGGTCCTGGCCGAGTTGGTTGTCTGGCCTCTCTGACCCTCGGTCTCTTCTTCTGTAAGATGGGTCCCACAGCCCCTCCCGGGGGAGGTGTTTGCAGAGCTCCATGAGAAGGCCTCACACACGGTGTGGCTATAGTGATCTGTGAGCCGGTCCGCGGACCAGAGAGGCAGCAGGGTGAGTCAGCACTTTCCCTGCCGGGCCGCTCGGGGGTCATCGTCCCCTAGAGCGTCTCCCTGAGGGGTGTGAGGGAGCGGGTCCCATTAAGAGGCCAAGGAGACTGGGGGGTCCTGGAGCCGGCGGGGCCCAGGGCGGCCGGCGGGGAAGGAGGCGCTCGCAGTGCTGCCACCTAGCGGGACGAGCTGGCGGTGCTGCACCCGGGAGGCCCTTCCTGCAACCGGAGGGGCCTGGTGGAGGCCGCTCCGAGCCAGGGCAGGGAGGGGCTCCGGACCGGACCTCGTCGGCGCCAGGAACCCCCTGGGCGGCTTGTGGACACCTGCTGCCCTCTCTCAGAATGCCTTCTAAGAAGTGCATAGATGAAAAAGCCCAGGATTATTAGGAAACCAATCCCAGGCAAATGCATGATCAAAAGAGGAATAAAAACACATTTCTGATGTAGCCGTATGTATTTTTCATTAATACACTTAGCGAGCAACTGACAGATCCTAAATTGCCTTCCTTTCGATGCCCAGATATGCAGCAATAATAACATTGTGAGGTACCTGCAGCCGCGGCAATGTGATACGAAAATGCCCGCACTTTCTCTGTTTGACGGTCACAGGCATCGTGTTCTGCCACCTTCGTTTATAATGAAAAGAAACGCCAAGTTTGAGATAGAGTTAAATAAAGACGCCGGTTTTCCCCATCCGAGTTGGAAGGCCCGTTGAATTCTATCCAAGTACCCTGGGACTCTCTGGGCAAAGAAAATAGTAGAAGGAAGTGTTTTCTGCAAACTGATGGGAACAGGCCCTGCGGAAGACCCCAGGGGACGCCGGAGCCTGAAGACCGCGGCCGATGCCCCTGGTGAGTGAGGGCCTCTTCAGCCTGTGGGGAGGGAGGATGCCCTCTGCCACCATCCAGGCTCAAAACTGCGATTTAGAACCGGGGTACACTGATTCCCTTCTTCTCTAGGGTGACTCACGTTGACCTGTCTCCAAAAACAGCAGTCCACCTATTATTATTATTTAAATGACAAAATCGTTGAGCATACTGTGAAACAACAAAACATTAACTCGTGTTTCACCATTTATAGCACTGGTTTCTTACACTTTGATGGCACTTATATTTCTGAGGGGTTCATTTTTCTTCCCTTGGGGACAGGAAAGTTGTGTGTATGTCACTCCCACCCAACACAGACACACACACACACACACACACACACACACACACACACCTCTCCCAGCTTCGGCGGATACAAAAGGGAGCTGTTCAGATGTCCATGCTGTGGTCATCCTTTCCGGTCACCCCTTCCGGTCACCCTGCTAATTCTGGCCCCTCCCCACGGGGAAGTCCACACCCTGGAACCCTGGGGAAGCCCTGTGGTCTCCTCACCTAGTCCCCTCCCCTATTTTCCCAACAAAGGAGTCGGCAGACCCCGCAGGAGGTCCTCTTTGAAGCTCTCTGAGGCCATTTATCTAATGGCCTTCACAGACTTGACTATTTTTAAAACCCATCCGAAGCCAAATTGAGCTGCCATTGTTCATTTTTCTCCCAAGGAGGTAAATGTGTCTTAACCATGACATTTGATTAAGTAGCTAAGTTTGTGATTTTAAATGGAAGGGAAAATGCTGATTACAATTATTCTAAGTTTCTTGAAAGCATTCACAGGAGTCTCTTCCCTGACTCTCCTGCCTCCCTGGCTCCCCTCATACAATAAAACCTGCACGAAGACGCTCACAGCTGTCAGGGGTAAGGGGGAGTGATGCAGAGTCACTTTTCCTTCTCACGGAGGTTATGTGCTGCGGATTTGGGGTTTCCTGCCCCTGGCACTCGAGTGCTTCCTGGGTGAGGCTGCACACAGCTGCACTACACGGCCCAGCTGAGTGCAGGGCAGAGATCAAGCCTGGGGCAGAGGTGGGCTCCAAGAGGTTGCACTCCTACCAACAAAATGACTCACAGGACAGTCATCCTGCAGCCCAGGACCGGCTGGCAAGAGAAAACGCCAGGTCTGAACTGCCTGTTAAAGTAACTCCTGCATCAGAGAGAGGAAGAGGGGATTCCTGGGCTTGCTCTGAGAAGTGATAGCCTCCTAGTGCAGATGGAAAGAGGCCGCCAAAGAACTTGATCTGGCCCAGGATGGAGAAAAACTCTCGTCTCAAAGCTTTTATGGATGCTCTGTGTTGATAGGTTTACCTCTTCTATTTAGATGGAGAGGGACTAAGAGAAAGAAGGTTGATTTGCATTGCAAAGTCAAGTGACGGATTTGAAAGCAGTCTATGCCGTCTTCATCCTGTGACCCAACCTGAAGGAGTCGTTCTTACCTGGAACATCCCAGTCACGTGGCACAGGGCAAGGAGTCATGGTAGAACCATGCTGTATCCCTTGCGACTTCTGCTAGGAAGGGGCGTGTGTCACATCCACTCACATTTCATTGACGAAGCAAGTCACAGGGCCAGGCTGATGTTGGGTTGGGGGTGAGAAAGTCACAGACCCCACACCGGACAGGGAACACTGCACAGTCATACAGTCTTCTACACTCACGGGCACACACAACTCGAGAAGATAATTTGTATCTTGTTTTCCTCAGGCCCCTGAAGTGGATAACATCAGAATTTGTGAGAAAGGTGAAAACATGTTTTCCGTGAAGCATGCTGAGTTTGCATCCCTTCTTCTGCCTCCAAAGCTCAGCATGAGCAGGACTCAGAGGCAGGGGCTTGTAAATGACATCGGGCTGTGGTAGTGATGGGTTCACCTCTCATTCCAAGACGGTGAGATAATGCATCTTTCAGGGTTGTGCTTCTGTCTAGAGGGGAGAGCTGTGATCGCTCAATGAAAGTCCTCGAGAGGTTGGTTAATAGGCGTGATTAGAAGGAATAAGTTCTAGTGTTTGACAGTAAAGTAGGGTGAGTATAGTCAGCATTAATTTATTGTATATTTTTAAATAGCCAGAAGAAAAGCATTGGAAAATTTCCAACATGAAGAAAAGATAAAGGTCAAGGGAATGAATATCCCAATTACCATGATTTGATAATTATACACTATACGCATCAATCAAAATACCACACATACCTTCAAAATATGTACAATTTTTATGTACCAATCAGAAATCATCACAATCACTGCCATCTCCATCATCACCACCCTCTTCCTCATCATCATCACCACCACCAGCACCACCACCACCACCATCATCACCACCATGACCATCACCGCCACCACCATCCTCATCACCACCACCATCATCACCACCACCATCACCACCACCACCATCACCACCACCATGACCATCACCACCACCACCATCCTCATCACCATCACCATCACCACCACCACCATCACCACCACCATCACCATCACCACCACCATCACCATCACCACCACCATCACCATCACCACCACCACCATCATCACCACCATGACCATCACCGCCACCACCATCCTCATCACCACCACCATCATCACCACCACCATCACCACCACCACCACCATCATCACCACCATGACCATCACCACCACCACCATCCTCATCACCATCACCATCACCACCACCACCATCATCACCACCACCATCACCATCACCACCACCATTACCATCACCACCACCACCATCATCATCACCATGACCATCACCATCACCACCATCACCATCACCATCACCACCACCACTATCACCACCACCACCACTATCATCACAACCATGACCATCACCACCACCACCACCACCATCACCATCACCATCATTTCCACCACCATCATCACCACCACCATCACCATCATTTCCACCATCACCATCATTTCCACCACCATTACCATCACCACCATCCTCATCACCACCACCATCATCACCACCACCATCACCATCACCACCACCACCACCAACACCATCACCATCACCACCACCACCACCATCATCACCACCACCATCACCATCATTTCCACCACCACCATCATTTCCCTCACCGCCATCATCACCACCATGACTATCACCACCACCACCATCATCACCACCACCACCACCATTATCACCACCACCATCACCATCATTTCCACCACCATCATCACCACCATGACCATCACCACCACCACCATCACCATCACCATCACCACCACCACTATCACTACCACCACCACCATCACCACCACTACTATCTCCACCACCACCATCACCATCACCACCACCACCATCATCACCAGCACCATCATCACCACCTCCATCACCATCATCATCACCACCACCACCATCACCATCACAAGCATCATCACCATCACAGCCACCATCATTATCACCACCACCATCACACCATCAGCATTATCATTTTTTAGAGTTTTGTTGGAATTCAGTATCTGCCAAGACAACCATTCTTAGAACATGAAAAAGTAGCTGACCCTCCTGTGGCCCCCCTTTTGGCCAGTCATTGCAGCGCCCCATCTTCCCCAAGCAGCAGCGCTGATGGCATACAGGCCACTCACCACCAGGGTAGAGTAACTGAGCAGAAAAGCCACTTCCTCTAGCAGTGCCCTGTCTGAACTGCTGTCCTTGGGCTTTAAGAGGCTTCTGGAACATGGAACATGCTGGGGAGAGAGGAAAACATGTCACTTATTGAGTGGCCAGATGCAGAACAGACACCCAGCGGGTTCACTCCAGTGAGGCCTGAAGCTCCCCGCTGTCTATAGGCATCAGCCTCGGCAGGATGTATTTCACATTCATGATCTCATTTAAGCTCCACAAAGACCCACAAGGGTTGGTGACAGTACCATACCCAGGCGTGGTAACAGTACCATGTCTACTACTTTAAAAATTTAGCACCCATGCAGCCCAGGCACGGAAGTGGAGGCTGGCCACAGACAGAGCCAGGCACTCACTGGCTCTTTAGACTGAGAGATGGTTCCTGGGTGAGGAAGTTCCAGGCTGGGGTTCAGGCGATGACCCAACTGGTGTTCGGGGATTCCATTTTGCAATGTCCAGCATGGCTGCCTGGTCGCATGTGCTTGTCAGGGGAGCCTTCAGCTGGGAGGGGCTGACAAGTGACCCAGACCTGGCCTGCCCAATGCCAAGGCCTCCTCTGTTGCACCCCATGGGGGACACTTGAGACAGAGTCGCGTCTCAGCGCATTTATGTCCCACGCTCTGACTACGCTGTGCAGCAGAAGCCCTGGCAGGCAGCATGTGTTCAAGACAGCGGTATCCAAACGCTACAAACTGCTGTCCTGATGGCTATTTTCCTACATGCAAAGAGCTGGCCCCTGCACAATGCTGGTTCTAAATTTCACCTTCGATGTCGTGCTGATGTGCAGTGTTCGCTTCTGTTCTCTTTGATGGAACATGGCTAACTGCTAAGAATGTGACATGCTGCCCGCTGACCACCCCGTGTTTATTCTTCTCTTCCTCCTTCCTGACAAAACTGCAGTGGTGGTGGTGAGGGGTGGGAGGGGCTGTAACCAATGCGCCAAGCCAAGTTTTATATTTGCAAGCCTCCCTCATACCTAGGATGGATTGTGACACAGCTCTGGCCAATGATGTGTGAGCAGAAGTTGCTTGATGTGACTTCTGGCAAAGCTCTTAAGGAGACGACTGACCCATTAACACACACCTTTTGCCTTTCCTTGTCCTTACTCCTGGCTAGGACGCAGATGAGATGCAGGAGGGGGAGCAGCCATGTTGTCACCATGCGGTAACCGATGTGAGGTTAGAAGCTGCATTCTTACAACACCAGGGAAAAATAATTCAAGTAATCTAGACCCCTGAGACATCATGGCTGTCCATTTGAACTCCAAACTACCAGTCTCCGGATTTGCTCTCAGGCAGGAAAAGGAAATGTTCCATTAGTTTCAGCTGCAGTTTATTCCAGTTTTCTATAACTTTTGGTCAGATGGAATCCTAAATTGACAGAGGGGGCAAGTGCTTACCTGAAAAGCTGTTAAAACTCAAACACAGGCTTTCATTTCTTCAAGGTTCTAAATTTCCTAGGGAGGAATCTTACCTACTCCTACTAAAAGTTATAACCGGCCAGGCATGGTGGCTCATGTCTGTAATCCCAGTACTTTGGAAGGCCCAGGAAGGTGGATCACCTGAGGCCAGGAGTTCAAGACCAGCCTGGCCAAGGTGATGAAACCCTGTCTCTACCAAAAATATAAAAATTAGCCAGGCATAATGGTAGATGCCTGTAGTTCCAGCTACTCGGGAGGCTAAGGCAGGAGAATAGCTTGACCCAGAAGGTGGAGGTTGCAGTAAGCCAAGATGGTACCACTGCACTCCAGCCTGGGCAACAGAGTGAGACTCTGTCTCAAAAAACCCTCACAATCAAAAAGGAAGGCTGAGATACGTGTAGAATCAAATGGCTAAATAGAAACAGAACACACGGGTGTTAAGCTAGGCCTTCACATTATCCGTTATAATTTTTTTTTTTTTGAGATGGTGTCTCACTCTGTCACCCAGACTGGAGTACAGTGGCATGGTCTCAGCTCACTGCAACCTCTACTTCCTGAGTTCAAGCAATTGTCTACCACAGCCTCCTGAGTAGCTGGGATTACAGGAGCCTGCCATCACGCCCAGCTAATTTTTTTTGGATTTTTAGTAGAGACGGGGTTTCACCATCCTGGCCAGGCTGGTCTTGAACTCCTGACCTCGTGATCCACCTGCCTCAGCCACCCGAAGTGCTGGGATTACAGGCGTGAGCCACTGCGCCCAGCTTTCTTACACATTTTTATTTATACCTATTTCACCAAAGCCCCAAGTCACGTTACTGGCTGAGATTTGCACTGGGATAGGGTCGTGAAGCTAAGAAACTCACCCTTCCTTTGTTCCAGTGCTGCTGGACTTCTCAGTGAGTGAGGCGGTAAATGTGGAGTCTCTGGGAGGCTGACTCCTCCTGGCTCTGGGTCTGCATTCTGATGAAGGTTCTTCATTGTAGGCACCAACAGAAGGCTCCTGAGAGGGCAACACGGATCCCTGTGTCTGAGCAGATGTTTAAACGCTGAATCAGGCCCAGAGCTTCCCAAGTGAACTCCAGGAGTTCCTTTATCCCCAGCTATAGAAAGTGGTGACAGCAAGCCAGGGTCTGCACTGGGGAGAAACACTGCCAGGACACATCCCTCTCTGCCATCCCACCCCCTTCCCAGGACACATACCTCTCTGCCATCTCAGCCCCTTCCCAGAACACGTACCTCCCTGCCATCCCACCCCCTTCCCAGGACACGTACCTCCCTGCCATCCCACCACCCCCTTCCCAGGACACGTACCTCCCTGCCATCCCACCCCCTTCCCAGGACACGTACCTCCCTGCAATCCCACCCCCTTCCCAGGACACGTACCTCCCTGCCATCCCACCCCCTTCCCAGGACACGTACCTCCCTGCCATCCCACCACCCCCTTCCCAGGACACGTACCTCCCTGCCATCCCACCCCCTTCCCAGGACACGTACCTCCCTGCCATCCCACCACCCCCTTTCCAGGACACGTACCTCCCTGCCATCCCACCCCCTTCCCAGGACACGTACCTCCCTGCAATCCCACCCCCTTCCCAGGACACGTACCTCCCTGCCATCCCACCCCCTTCCCAGGACACGTACCTCCCTGCCATCCCACCATCCCCTTCCCAGGACACGTACCTCCCTGCCATCCCACCCCCTTCCCAGGACACGTACCTCCCTGCCATCCCACCCCCTTCCCAGGACACATCCCTCTCTGTCATCCCACCCCCTTCCCAGGACACATCCCTCTCTGCCATCTCAGCCCCTTCCCAGGACACGTACCTCCCTGCCATCCCACCCCCTTCCCAGGACACGTACCTCCCTGCAATCCCACCCCCTTCCCCAGGACACGTACCTCCCTGCCATCCCACCCCCTTCCCAGGACACGTACCTCCCTGCCATCCCACCCCCTTCCCAGGACACGTACCTCCCTGCCATCCCACCCCCACTCCCCAGGACACACAGGTCCATGAAATCAACATAGACACTTGGATCAAGCAAGAGGAAGCATATGTTACTCAGAAGAAACACAATTTTATTGTTTTGTTTTTGTTTCTGGGTTTTGGGTTTGGAGGAGGGCTTTTTAGGAATTAGACAATTAATTTCAAGTTCTACCTCCATCACCTACCAGCTGAATGATCTTAGATCAGTGACATCACCTCCTAACCGTGATTTTCACCTCCAGAGAATGGTAGAGGAAGAAGTGTGCCTCGGGGACCAGGCTGAGGATGAACTATAAACCTGTTCTGTTGGACACTCTCAGTCACCATTGTTAGTATGAGGTCCACTGTCAGTGAAATTGATTGAAATTGATGTACACCTGATGACAGCCAGCCAAGTGTCTTAACTTATGTTTATGCAGCAAGTGTTTGCTGCACATGCTCCTAGGTACCAAGTATGCTTTGGTAAATTGAACGCTCTTGGTCCCTGCCCTCACCAGGCTTTCATAATATAGACAGATACATAAGATATAAATGCACAATTGTTCATTGAAAATCTCTGAAGGTCACTGGCTATTTTCTGTGGTTCTCAGCACCATCACCATCCCTGCAAATTCTCCCCTTTTCTTATGGGCTAGAAACCTGAAAGCTACATTTCCTAGACTTCCTTGCTCATAGGAGCAACGTGATCCCATGTATTCCTGTGGAATGTTAGTGTCTGGGTCCCAGAAGAGGGTTGGAAAATGTAGGAAAGCCTGTGCTACAGCCACACGTGTTCATGAGAGCCGTAGCTTACTCAACAGGAATTTAGTGAATACTGACCATACACAACGTATTTGCTAAATGCTGTGTGTGATACAGAGATGCCTGTGCCTCTAAGAAACTTGGTGGAAAAATAATAACCCACACATATTTGGGTTAACTTCTCTTTGAATAATCAGCAGTTTAGATTCAGTCATTCTTCAATTCATTTGTTCACTCATGTAGCCAAAATTTATTCTGTGATGGCTGAATCTAAATCTGACCGATGAGGTCTCTACTCTCATATTATTTCCTATTTCGTTCCAGTGAGTTTCAGAAAACGTAGGCCAGA
Source organism: Aotus nancymaae (assembly GCF_030222135.1). Lineage (NCBI taxonomy): Eukaryota > Metazoa > Chordata > Mammalia > Primates > Aotidae > Aotus > Aotus nancymaae. The sequence goes on along the minus strand of NW_026988467.1, from coordinate 1,846,967 downwards.
CGAACATCCTTTGAACCCTGGACTTGGGAGGAGGGTCTGCTGAGACTGGGTTTTCTCCATTCCCAGACGCCTCTGATCAAATCCCAAGTCCCAAAGATGCAAGTGAGAAAGTTATTAAGTGCTCTGTGACTGGGACATTAGAGATATTAATTTACCCTTCCTTGAGATGGGGAAAAGGGGCAGGTAGCCTTCTTTGCATAGTGTTCGGGAAGGTGATTGTCAATCTAGGAGAAGTGAGTTTCCCAGGGGAAGGGGGTCTCTTGGCCAGCAGGGTGTCCCATATGTTCCAATCTGCCTGGAGCTGTGGTCCTTGGGTTCATGGCGCCCCCCTTGCACTCAAAGCACCCTAGCTTGGATGATAAATTCTACAGTCCCTTCTGCAGCTACAAGTTTTGTTTCCTGGGGCTGCCATAACAGAAGATCACAGACCAGGGGGTTAAACAACAGAAATGCATCTTCTCCCAGTTCTGGAGGCTGCAAATGCAAATCAGGGTTGGATTCTCCTTGAACCTCTCTCCTTGACTTGCAGGCGGCTGTCTTCTGGCCGAGTCCTCGTGTGTCCCCAACTTCCTCCTGTGTGTGTGTGCAGCCCTTACGTCTGTTCCTCTGCTCATAAGGAACCAGCCCTATAGGGTTAGGACTCCACTGTTATGACCTCATTTAACTTTAATTACCTCCGTCAGGGCCCTGTCTCCAAATACAGTCAGTGGAGGTTTGAGGCTTCAGCATATGGGTCTTCGGAGGCCACAGTCTGTCCAGAACACACTGACCCTATCCATCAGTTACCGCCACACCAATGGCTTTCGGCCTTAGACAAAGCCCACCTGGGGCTGTAATCCACCCGGGGTGTTAGGAAGGAGGGATGAAAGTCCACACATGTTAACAGCAGCCTTATTCACAACAGCCAAATAGTGGACACACCCAAATGCCCATCAGCGGATGATGCAAACATGCGGTGTGGTTTCTGCAGACAGTGGCATCCTATTACGTGGCCAGAAGCAGGAGGGGAGCCCTGACACTTGTTACAACACAGGCGGCCTATGAGGGCAAGGCACTGAGTGTACAGATGACCTTTGAAAACTTGGCGCTGAGTAGACAAACCAAACTCGAAAGGCCACGTGGTGTCCATGGATGGGAAACGTCCAGAACAGGATGCTCTAAAGAGGCTGAGGGTGGAAAAGTGGCTGCTTGCGGTGGGGTGGGGAAAGGAGGACAGAAGAGTGGTCGCTAAAGGGCACAGTTTCTTTTTGGGGTGATGAAATGTTCCAGAACTGACTCTGGTGATGTTTGCACACACTGCAGATACACCAAAATCCACCAAGTTAAATTGAAACGCACACTTGACACTATTGGATCATATACTTTAAATGGCTGAATTGTATAGCATGTGAATTACATCTCGATAAAGCTGTTTAAAGAAATCGTGCATGGGTAAAAGGTCCACTCAAAGTAAGATAAACCAACGGACTGTAATGGAATAGAGTACAAAAGGCATGGATAGGGAATTCCACTTACAACCAGTCATTCATCAACCACCCCTTATCAAAGAAACCCAGCTGTCAAACTTCAGCGGGTGTCACACAAGATCCCCCGTGCTACCTGAGGAGGCTAGTGAGACGCTCATGTCTTCTAACTACCTGTAAGTACGACGCCAGGTTCTTTTCCTATTCTTCAACCAAAACAACATATTGCAACAGACTGAATGAAAAAGCAGATAGAAGAATCCAGGTGCCTCGTGTAATTTTTTTTAACGTGGAATGTTATTTTTAATCAAAATGTTATTTACATTAGCAACAAGATTTTAAAAAAAACAAAAAACAATGAGGCTTGAGACAGAGACTCAGTGGCTGAGTGTATGGGCCTCAGTTATAAAATAAGCAGTGTTATTCCCGAGCTGACATAGCTGCTCATTCAATCTTTCAAAGAGAATCTTTGAACGCCCACTCTGTGCTGAGGTGATGATGATGATGCGATCAATACTAGCTAATATTATAAACCAGCTACTATGTGTCAAATGCTTTCCCAGTCTGAGCTGTTTAACCCCCACAGCAGGAAAGTAAGAATCGTTGCTGGCTCCAGGAGGCGGCTGCAGGGAGAGGTCTGCCGTGTGTGTTCCAGAGTTGGAGCCCTGGCCAAGGTGTGCCCTGGCTGTTTGCTCACTGGAGGACCTGCACAAGAGGCAGGCAGGTGAGTTGTCTGCTGCTGCGGCTAACACACAGGCTCTCCTCTTGGGGCTTGGGGAGGTGGATAAATGACTGCTCCTAACATTCTTAGTATGACTGAAGTGCTGGCCACTCAGTCACTCATTTGTCCATTCATTCATTCATTCATTCATTCATTCAGTGATATATGTCAGTGCCCACCATGAGCCAGAGTGAGAAGCTCTCCTGTGATCCCAGGATTTTTTAAACAAAATACACAAAGCACTTACATAAAAGATTGATATTTTATGATATGTATGTGTAAGCATTAGTATTAGTTGCATGCATATGTATGCATATAATGTGTATGTACGTGTATGTGTGCATATATATATTTACATGTTTAAAACAGACATCATTAATGCAAAGATAAATGCATCAATGAGAAAGTGAACAAAAATATAGAAACAGACATTTCACAAAAGAGAAAAGATAAACATTGGAAGAAAAACCCAACTTAATTGGTAATTAGGTTGAGTGAAAAAAAACAAGTACTGGAGACTCCATAGAGCGTGACATTCTTTATCAAAATGACGGCGAGAAAATCAGACAAACAATACGCTCAGGCGTCCATGTAGATGTAACACGACTATTTTCAGAGAAGGACTGAGAGGCCCTCAACCCCGCAGAAGTCTGTAGGAACACGCTAGTTATTTTGCTAGTTCCTGGGTTGCCTGGTGGATTCATGGGAACGCCTCGTGTTGTTAAAAATAAAGAAACGAGGCCTCATTTAATGGCTCGTGCACGTAATCCCAACACTTTGGGAGGCTGAGGCAGGAGGACTGTTGAACCCAGAAGGTCAAGACCAGCCTGGACAACATGGTGAAACCTGTCTCTACAAAAATACAAAAATTAACTGGGTGTGGTGGTACACACCTGTGGTTCCAGCTACTTGGGAGGCTGAGGTGGGAGGAGCACTTGAACTCAGGAGCTCAAGGCTGCAATGAGCCAAGATCACCCCACTGTACTCCAATCTGGGTGACAGAGTGAAACCCTATCTCAAAAATAAATAAATAAAAATTAAAAACTAAATATATCAGCAATGATAATAACCATAGACTAGGCGCAGTGGCTCACACCTGTAATCCTAGCACTTTGGGAGGCCAAGGCAGGCAGATCACTTGAGGTCAGGAGTTCAAGATCAGCCTGGCCAACATGGTGAAACCTCATCTCTACTAAAAATACAAAATTAGGCCAGGCACGGTGGCTCACGCCTGTAATCCCTGCACTTTGGGAGGCTGAGGCAGGTGGATCACCTGAGGTCAGGAGTTCGAGACCAGCCTGGCCAACATGATGCAACCCCATCTGTACTAAAAAAAAATGTACAAAAAATTAGCTGGACATGGTGGCAAGCACCTATAATCCCAGTTACTCAGGAGACAGAGGCAGGAGAATCGTTTGAACCTGGGAGGCAGAGGTTGCAGTGAGCCGAGATCATGATACTGCACTCCAGCCTGGGCAACAAGAGCAAAACTCCATCTCAAAAAAAAAAAAAAAAATACAAAATTAGCCGGGCATGGTGGTGTGCACCTGTAATGCCAGCTACTCAAGAGGCCGAGGCAGGGGAATCACTTGAACCCAGGAGGCGGAGGCTGCGGTGAGCCGACATGGCACCACCTCACTCTAACCTGGGTGACAGAGAGACTGTCTCAAATAATAATAATAATAGCAAAAGAGGGCCACACATGGCTGGCGAGTCACCAACCTAGGCATAGCGTTCATCAAATTATGCACACCTCAAGTCTGTGGATGGAAACAAACAAGCCATCCTGGGGGTTCTCTGCTTCCTTCCCTGCACTCTGCCTGCATCCTGAACAGCAGCAGTGTGGACCCCGTGAGCCTCAGCTGGCAGGTAAGGGTCACCTTCTCTTCCCCACACTGAGGTTCCCCATGGAGACCAGGAGGAGAGGTGTTTCTTAAGGGTTTTCTGTGAGGTCAGGAATCAAGATGGAATCATTCCCTCATCCTCTGTTAGCCAGAAAATTCTCTAAGCCAAACCCTCCCACAGCCTGTGGTCCCTTCACTCAGTCGAGGACTCCCTTGTGTTTAGAGAGCAAGGTGGGTTCTGTGTCGTCCCACCAGGGTGGAGAAGTCAGAGAACACAGCTTCCCCCCTCTGCCCCTGACAGCACCCCGTTACAAGGGTTACCCAACTTCCTTAAATATCCTGTCACTTCCTCCGCATTTCAGTGCCTCTGTCGCAGGAGCGCCTGGGAAACCTCAGGTCATTGGCTCTAGGGCCTCCGGGAGGGTCCCCACCCTGACCCTGCACAGGACAGGGGAAGGGAGAACACCCAGGGAACTGAATCTTGAAACGCGGGAAGGAAACACGGTCCTGCCATGTTTTCAAGGCGATTTCTCACAGTGAGCCTGCAGAAACAAGGGTCATGGCTGGAGAGCGCATGCCAGCTCCAAGGGCTCTGTTCCTTGTACTTTCTCCGGCGATTACTCTTATTTTTCTGCAGCTCAACAAGGACAGTCCGCTGATGTGAGCGTCTTGTGACTTCTCCCCCAGCGCAGCCTGCCTGGCAGCTTCCTGTGCTCCCAGCACGAAACAGAAGATGACCTTCAGCCAGAGGAGAGTGCAGCGCGGATGAGAAGGACATGGCACAGGGACGGGCCTGGTTGTCGGGGCGGGGACAGAAATCCATTTCCCTCTTTTCCTCCACCCCAGTGTGGGCGACTTCCTGAGTCTCCACACACACCACGGTGTGACGCTCTCGCTGACCTGCTCCAAGGTGAGGGATTCCCTGTATTTGGGGCGGAAGAGACATCCCCACCCCGCAAGGCTGCAGTGTAGGACAGACACGTGGCCGGCCCGGAGATGCTGTGGAGTGTTTGCCCTGGATTTTAACACGTTTGCGTCCCTGGTGGTCCCAGCAGCCGCTGCCAGGGGCTAAAACATCTTTGCCAGATTTTCAAAAGGCCCAGGGAAGGGAGGGGAGAGCCCAAGGTGAGAGCCCTGCTTTACCGGAGGCCCGATTTCCACACGAGGAACTTTTCTTAGCCTGATCGCATCCCTGCTTCTAGGAACGGCCCAGCTCAGGCTTTCAGCCTGAAGCCAGAGAGCACGAATGAGCCCTCCCCTGACTTCAAAAATAAAATCTCGGTACAGTGTGATGACCGTGATTATTGTTACCATTATTACCAGCACTGCAATCATTTGTGCTCTGTCCTTTCATCCCAGAATTTCAAAGCAGAATGCTTCATAAGGAAATGTCTATTCATTTGTTCAGTGAGAGGCATCCTTTGAAAATGGAGCTTCCAGACACTTGACAAAAAAAAAAACAACAACAAAAAACTCCTCTGATTTCTACTCAGCGTGATTAACCAGACAGGGGCTTTCCTGAGAATAGATGTGTCTGTTGAGGGGGGTCCAGACTATGAGGTCAGAGGTGAGGTCCCCAAACACTCCAGGAAGCAGCAGCTTGGGGGTCTACACTTCTGAGACTCTCTGCAGCCCCCTCCCACGTTCACCCTGTCCCAGGAGCTGCAGGATCAAAGGTCAGTCACAGGCACTCTGGACCTGTGTTGCAGCAGAGCAGCGTGGCTGAGGCTCAGGCTCTATCAGGTGGCTTTGCTTCGGAAATTCCAGCTGTGTGTCCTCAGGCAAGTTACCTAACTGCTCTGTGCTTCAATTTCCCCTTCTGTAGAATGGGGTTAATGATAGTTTCCGCCTCTTGGTGGTTCTGCTAGCTGAGTCATCACAGGCTCTGCCCTGGGAGGAGCATTGGGTGAGTTACAGCGATGTGGACCCCCACCATGGGGATGCCACTCCCTGGCTTGAAATGCAGCAAGGGCTGCCGTTGCTGTGACAGGCACAGCTCCTCTGCACAGCACAGCCTGGAGGCTCTCCAGGGCCGGGCCCTCTTTCCCTCCATGCGTGCCCCTGGGTACTCACCATTGCACCACCCGCTCCTCCCTCAGCGCTGCCATTGACGTGTGTGCAGGTCCGGGAGTCTTCCTGCTGGTCCCCGAAGCCCTCTGTCCACCTCACTCACCCCTAGGCCTCCGCATCGGCCCGCGCTTCCTCTTGGAGACCTCCTCTTTGCCCTCACGTCCCTTGGCCAACTGACCCTAGTCCTTCAGGACCTCTGTGAGTGTCACCTCTCCTGAGGAGTTTCCTGGACTCCCCCGTTTTGATTAGCTGGATCTCCCTCCAGTGCCACAGTCCATGACAGGGTCTCCTCCCCCCCGCCGCCGTCATCTTTCTTCTTCTCCTGGTTTCTCCCACTGGACCCTCGTTCCCGGCAGGGCAGGCCTTGCCTCTGGCCATCCCAGTGCCTGGTCTTCGCAGACGCCCAGAGGCTGCCCGGAAAGCCTCTCCCAGCTCCACGAGGGGAGCTGCAGCCTCAGCCTTTACGTCTGAGAACAAGGTGACATCCACACTTGTCAAGGAAGCTCTTTCCCTTGTATTGGGTGTTTCCAGGGTCAGAACAGAGACGCTCACAGTGGGGCCACATGCTGCCTGGCTCACCAAAGGTGCCGCGTCCCTGGCTATGGGGAGGATGGACGGGTGTGTGAGAAGGTGAGTGGATGGTGCCTGCGCAGGTGGGCGGCACAGTTCATTCCAGCTGAGGCTGAAGCCCCTCTTTGTCCTGCAGCTGAGGCCCCCGGGTCACCTGGTAAACTCATTCCCCTGTGTCATCATAAAACCCTTGGACAAATTAATGGAAAACAGAGAGTGACTTCTAGGGAGACCCCTAATGAGCAGACAGCTCCTTTCATTGTAGTTTAAATATTGTAAATAGCAAGTTCATTCTGGAAACATTATATACAAGAATTTTGGCCAGCACGATGGTTCACGCTTGTAATCCCAGCACTTTGGGAGGCCGAAACCAGTGGATCACTTGAGGTCAGGAGTTCGAGACCAGCCTGACCAACATGGTGAACCCCTGTCTCTACTAAAAGTGCAAAAATTAGCCAGGTGTGCTGGTGCACACTTGTAATTCCAGTTACTCGGGAGGCCGAGGTAGGAGAATGACTTGAACCTGGGAGGTGGAGCTTGCAGTGAGCTGAGATCGCGCCACTGCACTTCAGCCTGGGCAACAGAGTGAGACTCTGTCTCCAAAAAAAAAAAAAAGAGAGAATTGTACTCGACACTACGTCCCTGACTGCATTTGAGTGACGTGGCTGAGAACAAGAAGGCGGTTAAACCAAGGGACTGTGCTGGATAAGGACCCTGCACTGGAGTCAGTCACAAAGGTCAAGAAGCCGCAGGGTGTCTTTGCTCTTCATAGTATCCATTTATTAGCTGGCATATCAATCCATTTATTTCGTAAAAACTGTTGAGCTTCCACTCTGCTGGGGGGTCACCCAGTCACATGAAACCATGAACTACGTAAGAGAAAAGACATAGACATAACAAAAAGCTGTAAAAGAATTGTGGTTGGCCGGGCGCAGTGGCTCATGCCTGTAATCCCAGCACTTTGGAAGTCTGGGGGTGGGCAGAACACCTGAGGTCGGGAGTTCGAGACCAGCCTGGCCAACATGGTGAAACCCCGTCTCTACTAAAAATACAAAAAAATAGCCAGGCTTGGTGATGCATGCCTGTAATCCCAGCTACGTGGGAGGCTGAGACAGGAGAATCACTTGAACCTGGGAGGTGGAAGTCGCGGTGAGCCAAGATCGCTCGTGCCACTGTACTCTAGCCCGGGTGACAAGAGCAAAACTCCATCTCAAACAAAAAAATAAAAAAAAAAGAATCATGATTTGGGATTGCACAGGTCCTCTGGAGACTGCCTGGCCTCACTGCTGTTTTTAGTTAGTGAATACCAGGTTGTAGCATGAGGGCACAGAGAAGCCTAGACACTAGCCTGAGGTCACACAGCATCCACACGTGATCCCTGCCCTGTGCTGCAAGCCAGTCCTGCAAACTGGTTTCCCCACTGAACAAACCTCAGGCACTCACCAGGCTGGGAAGACGGTCTGCAATACGCCAACTGTCAGCTCACAGGTCATCCTGGCAACCAGTCTGGTGCAAATGGCCAGTTAACCCCGATGACGTGTGTCCAGCTCTGCCCCGTACAGAAGCCCCAGTGTGCCGCCTGGAATTTGAGAGCAAGAGGACACAACCCGCTTCTGGAGGAAGGGCTTCCCTTCATCTTGGGTGTTGGAGATTCACAGCAGTGGTTCTGTCGTAGGTCCCGACGGGGAGGAGTGGTCCAGGCTTGCAGACGGGATCTGTCGAGGTTCAGCCTTTCTGAAGTCAGTACTGCAGGGACAGGCAGGTTCCCATAAAGTGCCTGTATGTGCCTGAAGAAGATTGTACTATTTTGGGCTCTGGAGACTTTTAAAAACAAATTAGAGGCAGAGCACAATAGCTCAGGATGTCTGACTCATTCAGAAGCAAAGCAGGCCCACCTTCCACGCAAGAAGAGACCCGGGATGCAGAGACGGGCTTCCCAGTGGGAGGGCTCGGCCGCAGGAAGTAGGTGACAAAGTTGTTTATTCGGAGCTAACAGGAGCCCATCCACTGACGTCCACAGTTCCTCCCTGCACAGGTCACGCCAGTGAGGGATGAGCAATGAAGCCGCACCTTCTGGAAGCTGAGCGGAGGCTGGTGGGATTGGGGGGGGTGGTACCCCAAACCCCTGATGCTGCCTGAATGTAGTGGCACTTGACCCTGCTGTAAGGAAGCAGCAAGGGGCTGGGCATCCCCCAGGACCCCGGGTCCCCGTGGTTTGCGTCGGGAGTTACTGGTGTTGTTCTTCACGGTTCACAGGCTCCCGGCTGGGACAGCGTCACGTGGGAGGAGAGCTGGGGAGAAGGCAGGGCTCTGGGGAACAGAGGAGGGGAACCAGCTCCAGGGCCGCGCGGCCAGTTTCTGCAGGCTCCCTCTCCGAGTAGGACTTTGACATGACAAAGATCCCTCACAAACCTGGGGCAGCCTCCTGACCCCGCCTCCAGCAAGGCCCATGCAGGCGCTTCCCTATGACATCCAGTTTTAGCAAGCACCCTGCTAAGGCATTTTGGCCTGAAGCCCCCATCCCCAATATCTGATCGGCTCCTCATCCCCCATCCTCCGCCAGGGGATGTGTGGCCGCCCCGGCCTGCCTCCAGCAAGGACCCTGTTAGGTGGCTTGAGCCCGAAGCCCCCGACCCCTGATGCCTCCTCCTAGTCACTTCCCATCTGTGGACCCCGCCCTGCTCCTTGGCTGGGAACCCCCACTGCCTGTGGGTGTTTGGAGTTGGGCCCAGTTCTGTGCTGAGGTCTCTTTCGATTGTAATTGTTCCTGAATAACATCTGTTTTTATGGCTTCACCTACCGTCTACCACGGGTTTCTTCGACAGATGGGACCCCTTGGCCTGTGCGGCTCAGCACTGAGGTCGCCTGTGCAGCCTCTGACAAGCAAAGTGCCGGCCTCCTGTGTGGAAGCTTCTGTAGCGCCTGCTGCTCTGGGCACCCGGGCCCAAGCCCGCCTGCCCTCTGAACCCTTCACCAGGTCAGGCAGGTGGCATGTACCCTGTGAGCTCCCTCAGCTCGACGAATCGGCTACTTCACCCCACGCACCAGGACGGACACCCTGCTGTGTGTTGTGTGCTGTGTGCTGTGGGCTGTGTGCTATGTGGTGTGTGCTGTGGGCTGTGTGTTATGTGTTGTGTGATGTGTGATGTGTGTTGTGTGGTGTGTGCTATGTGGTATGGGCTGTGGGCTGTGTGTTGTGTGCTGTGTGATATGCACTGTGTGTTGTGTGCTGTGTGGTATGCATTGTGTGCATGTCGTGTGATGTGTACTGTATGTTTTGTGCTGTGTGGTGTGTGCTATGTGTTGTGTGCTGTGTGTTGTGGGCTGTGGGCTATGTGTTGTGGGCTGTGTGCTGTGTGCTGTGTGCTGTGTGTTGTGGGCTGTGGGCTGTGTAGTAGGCTGTGTATTGTGGGCTGTGTGATGTGGGCTGTGTGTTGTGTGCTGTATGATATGTGCTGTGGGCTGTGTGTTATGTGGTGTGATCTGTTGTGTTGTGTGTTGTGTGCTGTGGGCTATGGGCTGTGTGCTGTGGGGCTGTGTGCTGTGTGCTGTGGGTGTGGGGCTATGGGCTGTGGTCTGTGGGCTGTGGGCTGTGGGTATGGGGCCGTGGGCCGTGGGCTGTGGGCTGTGGGCTGTGGGTATGGGGCTGTGGGCTGTGGGCTGTGTGTATGGGGCCGTGGGCTGTGGGCTGTGTGCTGTGTGCTATGTGTGTGGGGCTGTGGGCCATGGGCTGCATGCCAGGCACATAGGAACCAAGGCACAGCATGAGCGAGTCCCTGCCTTCAGGAAACATCTAGTCTGGTGTGAGAACAGGTGCACAGACCATCTGTCACAGTGCAGACACTGTGGGGATCTGGCACAGTCTGGGCCATACAGAGATCATCTCCTCCTATGGCAGGGTGAACAGTGTCTCCCAGAGATGGCCACGTCCTCATCCCAGAGCCTCACATGGCAAAGGGCCTTTTCGGATGAGATAAATATAAGGATCTCGAGGAGGGGAGATTATCCTGGAGTAGTCAGGATTGCGGGGGGTGACGACCGCATCACAGAGGTCTTTTTAAGAGGCAGATGGAGGGTCAGAGTCAGAGGGGGAGAGGGGAGGAGGAAGCAGAGGTGAGAGAGAGATCGAAGACCCTGCACTGCTGGCTTTGAAGATGGAGGAGGGGCCGTGGGCCAAGGAATGCAGGCGGCCTCTGGAAGCTGGAAAGGTAAAGAGAAGGAGGTTCCCCTGGAGCCTCCAGGAGCGGGCGCTGCTGATACTTTGATTCTGGGACTTCTGGGCTCTAGGACTCTAAGATAACATATTTGTGCTGTGTTGAGTCTCTAAGTTTATGGAGACTCCAATTTTGGCACAGCAGTCATAGGATGTAAACACCTCACCCCCGGCCCCCACCAAAAGTCTGTGGATGAAAGAAAACAGGTCCTGGGCTGGAAGCAGGCAGAAGCAGAGGCTGCACGTGGGCACTTGAAAATCCTTCCTGGACTGGACGGGTGATCTCTGAACAGAGGCTTGATGGGTGAGGAGGGGCCGGCCCAGGGCCGCGGAGGTCTGAAAAGTCAGCGAGAGCCAAGGCCGGTGCTCAGCCCGCAGCACGTTCTGAGGCTGTGCCCGGAGTGACCGGCTCCACCCACTGTCCTGGTTCAGGTCAGCGCCGGATGTGATCTCATGACCCCCAGCCCAGAGCGGGCCCCCGACTGAGCAAAGCTCTTTCTCGGATTGCCCCAGGCCCCTCCTGGCGTGGTGGTGAGAGAGAGCTCCCAGGGTATGGTCTGGCCTCGGGAGTGGGGTTCCCGTGGAGCCCTCCGTGCAGTAAAGACCGTGGCCTTGCCTGCAGAGAGGTCTGCCCTTGTCCTTGGCTTCTGGGAGGGGCTCTGCTGAGAGTGTGGCTGCCACACCAGATCTTCAGGCGGGCTTGACCATGCCTGAAACACCAACCCTGTGGCTCAATCCATCAGTCAATTGTGCACAGGGAACGGAGCTCTGGACACTGGGGCTCAGGGGAGCTCACCCACCAGCCTGGCGGTGTTCCGTGCCTCTTGTTACGCCTCGATGCCAAGAACATGACACGCCCCAACTCCACAGGGAGAGGACGCCTGCAGCCTCAGGTCTGGAGTCCCCAGCCCCGGTCCCGCCTCCTCCTTGAGTTGCCTTTATCCCTGTCCTTCCCTGTGACAAACCATGGCTATGAGCAGAACAGCTTTTAGTGGGCACTGAGTCTTTCTAGCAAGTTGTCAAACCTCAGGATGTTTGGGGAAATCCCCCAAACCTGCAGTCCGTGTCAGAAGTGCGGGTAGTCTTCACCTGCATGAGACCGGGTCCCCTAACCTTTGCAGTCTGCCCAGCGCTGGACTCTTCTGTTCTGGAGGGGTAACCCTGGGGCCCCGCAGGCCCCACGCGCTGACCTCCCTGCCTGGGTCTGACCACGCTGGCTTCCTCGGCGCTCCCACCCCAAGAGGGGCTCAAGAACCGGGGGTAGCTGAACAACCGCTTTCCTGTTCCGGGTCCTTTGCTGTTCGTTGTTATGGTTGGCTTTGAGTTTTCTATCAAACGTGAGTTAGAAAGTCAGCTGCACGGGCTGACCACCTCAGAAATGCAAATTGGTGTAATTTCAATCAATACATGCAGCACTGAGCATTAAAAATGCAAATTTCCTGCCGTGCAGAGAGCACGAAAGAACAGCACCTTGAACAAAACCAGGATGGCAGGAGAACCTTCCCATTTCCCCACATGCACACGGGGCCCTTCTCTGGGACAGAGCACGGGGGCGTGGCCACAGGTCTAGGTAACGGACCTCAGAGGCACCTCGTGGCCCAGCTTGGTCCACAGTGTTATCAAAAAACAAACAAATAAACGCGGGCCCAGTGGCCAGCCAAGCAGGCAGGCCGGGCCTGCGGCCCCTTTAAATCAGACAGAAAGGTGGTCGCTTCCACCCCCTAATTTGCTGTCCTCATCCTCTTCCACTTCCTTCCCTTTCTCATCTGAGCCCACAGTGAGAACCACTGTGCTGGGTGGGGCCTCCAACCCCCACATGGAAGCAGCAGTGAGAGGAGGCCTGTGGGAAGGTTCTGGAAGCCACACCGCTAAGGTGCACCTGGTCCAGGCCTTGGGCGACCTCGGAAGCCCAGGCAGACCTGTCCACCCCTGGGCTACGCTGAGGGTGGGTGTCCATCGGTGCCTTCTGAGCCAGCACACCAGACCTGGGGCCTGAGATTGGATGTGTGTGGGTTACAGAGCCCATGAGCACCCGGAGGTGACGCTGATGTTCCCCAACCAGGTCATCTTTCCAGAAAGGTGCCCTCCACTCTCCTGCCTTTGCTCATCCCTAAAATGAGACACAGTATCCCCCGGGAGGCAAGATGATTCCGGGTAAGTAGCGTGAGTGCACAGCCCAGCCTGGACCTTCCTCCGCCTGAGGCGCGCGAGTGTTGCGTGTCCTTCCCGGCCCCCCCAGATGCACAGGAAACACACAGACGGTCCTGCAAGGTGGCCTCCCGGGGCCAGGTGCGGGATAGCGATGGGGGTGTCCACCCCCCACCCCCACCCGCCACCAGGTGCTCTCCCTGCACCAAAAGCCTGCGTTTTGCAGCATAGCCCGGCTGACCCATGTCAGCGTGTGAATGTCTGACCTTGTCCACCTGCGTCTCAGCTCCCGCGGGTGGGCGCCGGCTCTGCTTTTCCTTCAACATGTGCCTTGCACAAAATGTGTTGCAATGAAAGAATGAATGAATGAATGAGTCATACCTGTCTCCTAATCTGTTCAGAAACTTAGAATAATGAGTTCTAGATTCCAAGTAGTCTGACCTTTTACCTAGACGGGAAGTCCCTGCCCAGCGTACCTGTGGGATGAGCACCCCGAGCTCCTGCCGGGACAGGACACTGGGTGTCTGAGCCTGCTGTCTGTGGTGAGAAACAAATCACTACAGATTTAGAGGCTTAAGCCACACCCGTTTATTACCTCACAGTTGCTGGGGGTCAGGAGCCAGGCCGGGTCCTGCGAGTGGGTCTCACAGAGCCCGTCGAGGTGCCAGCAGGGGCTGAGGTCTCCTCTGTGCTCAGGGTCCTCCTCCAAGCTCCCAGCGTTGCTGGCAGAATCAAGTTCCTCGCCGCTGTGGAGCTCATGGTGGCTTCCTTCCTCGAGACCAGCAGAAGAGAGTCTGGGACTCTGACACGGGAGGGCCCTCGCCTGATTAGGGCAGGCCCACCCAGGGGAGCAGCCTTTTGGAGGAACTCAGCATGAACTGATTAGGGACTTTCATGATGCTTACAAAAGTCCTGCCGCTTTGCCGTAGGCTATTGGCTTGGAGCAAATCACAAGTCCAAGCGTATGTGAGGGCGGGCATGCCCACAGGGCTGTCTGAGAACTCTGCTGGCCGCCGCCTCTGCAAGGCAACCTCTCCCCGGCCTCCTGTGACTTGAGGTTTTCCTTCCCATGTGGTGAACCCCACGTCATCCCCACCCCAACACTAGCTGCCCGGAACTCTCTGGCACAGTCCTCTGCTCTCAGCTCTGTGCAGCTCCCCGACGGCACCACCCAGCCCGGGCTGCCTTCCTCCCCATCTGCCTGGAAGGCCCCTCCCCCAGGACCTTGCTTTCCTCACTGCCTCCCCGTGTCGCATCTGAAAGCAAAGCCATCCCAAGCGTAGCTACGCTCCTCCGCTCCATCCTGGCCACTGCCAGCCTTTTCTTCTCTAGACTCAGGCTTCAGACTCTTCCCTGACCCGGGCTTTCTTTCAGAACCCGTGTTTTTGCTGCGTGGCTCACATCTAGCCCTCTCCCTTCCTTCCGAAGCAGCATCCCGGCCAACCTGGCCCCATGGCCTTAGGAAACAGATACCCCCCCATTGCTATCCTGAACCTGGCCCTGGGCGGCCGCCTTGCAGGACCGTCTGGGCGTTTCCTGTATATCTGGGGAGGCCGGGAAGGACACGCAACACTTACGCACCTCAGGCGGAGGAAGGTCCGTGCTGGGCTGTGCAGTCACGCTACTTATCAGGAATCATCTTGCCTCCTGCGGGGGATATTGTGTCTCAGTTTAGGGATGAACAAACTCAGGCTTTGAGAAGTGAAGACCTGCCTGGGTCTTGGAGCTGCAAGATAAAATACAGGATGCCCAGCGTCATTTAAATTTTGGATAAATGAGTGATACCCGTCTCCTAAACTGTCCAGAAACTCGGAATGATGGGTTCTAGATTCCCAGGTCTAGTTTGCCCTTTTACCTAGACAGGAAGTCTAGAACCCATCATCCCAGCCTGGGCTAGGTGGGTGACCTGGGGGAGCTGCATGGAACTGAGAGCAGAGGACTGTGTGGGGGAGTCCCAGGCTGCAAGTGCCTGGGTGGCGGAGGGGAATAAATACCAAGGTAAGCTTACGTATAGCTCACGTATAGTGTGGGCGATACTTACACTGGCACACGCTTGTTTATCTGCGACTCAGATGGAACTGGGCATCCGTATCTTTATCCGCTCTACCTGCGTCACACAGCTAGTAACTAACACAGAAGGAGGAAGTGGAGTCCACGTCTGACGCTGGACATCAGGCTCTCGTCCTCTGGTTTGCTGTCTGCCTGGGGACAGGGACTTGTCACCACCTCTCATTCTGCTCTGCTCCACTGGTGAGCAGGGCCTCCAGCAGCAGCCCTGGGCAGCCTGGTGGCGAACTCCAAATGCTTGTGCATGAGTCGGACGAGGCAGCGGGTCCTTGCCGTTGCGGGGATGGCTTTCCTGCCGATGTTGTCCACAGTGGCTCTCGCTCTGCAGTGCAGGCTCAGCTCCCTGCACTGGCTGCCCCCACTGGTCCATTCCGGAAGACCTCACCCCCACACCTGCAGCCCTTGTTCTCTGCCTTTGCTGCTTATCAATGCAGAGCAGGCCTGGTAGGTGAAACCCTCAAATAAAAAGCTATGCGGAGTAATGATTCCGGGGTCCATCTGTGCTGGGAGTGGGGGCGATGCTCCCTCCTTTGCACGCCACTGCCCATCCTAAAGTGTCAAATATAAATGGTTACGCCGATGGACAGTTTTATTCCCTCCAGCAGCTGACAATTCCACAAAATGGAGAGATTTGCATTTAAAGGGGCACAATGAAGAAGCCCTTCTGGATCTCAGAGTCTCAGGAAGGAGGCTGAGGGTCCCGGGAGCCTGCTGCTCCGTAGTTAAGGAAGCCTGTGCCCTTGGCTGGGGACCCATTCTGGCCATGGGTAACTTGTTTCTGGAGAGCCCACGCTGAGAGTCTCCTGGCTTGGAGCAAGTGGCTGCTCCCCTGCAGCGGAACAGCTCCCACTCTGTGCCTAGAGTTTGAAGGCACAGAGCTGCTCCGTTTGTCTGGTTTTTTTTTTTTTTTTTTTTGTCAGTTTTGGACTGTTCTGATGTCCTTGTGGGGGTCAGAAGCTCTGGTCTCTACATTTGGAGTTGGGACGCCTGTCAGAGCTCACCTGTGCTCCCAGCACAGCCTTGAAGCCCTGGGCTCCTCTGTGGGGTCACTCGCCCCCTCTCCCCACAGAGGAAGCCCCAGATGGAGCTGCTCCCAGGTGTTCCACAGCAGAATGAGCAGCTCCCGCACCCGGCAGCCTGCCGTTTGGCTGCACCTGGGTGCCCGCGGCCCTGCGCCTGGGGCTGCTGGCGAAGGTGAGGTGGAGGCTGCTGCTCCCCCAGGAGCTGTCCAGCCCAGCCTCTCCCTGCCCATCCCCATGCCATCCCCCGCCCTCACCCTGAGACTTGCTGAGCAAACTGCTTCTGGCCGCTGCACTCCACACCTGGCCTGCCCTTCCTGGTCTCAGTGCACAGCAAGTCCACTTGCAGAAAAGAAAAGGTTCTGATATGCAGTCTCTGCCAATTCTCATGGTGTAAATGCTCCCAGCTAGGCCAATTCAAGCCACCACTGTGTAGCAACCTGCTCACAAGATTCCTGAACACCCAACAGTTGGCTCTCACGTGTCTGCCCACACTGGCTCCTGACCACCACGGCACGCACCGCAGCTTGCCCACGCCAAGGAGCTGCCTGCTGTGCTGATGTCTGCTTTAGCTCTTCTGGACACTTCCTTCCAGAGGCCAGGGCAGGGCTCACACCCGCTCCATCGTCCTTGCATCATCTGCAGGGCCAGGCTCTTCCTGCTCAGCAAACGTTGGGTCTTGGTGATGCATGCTGGTTGGTCCACCATCCCCAGGCCCTGGGGCTCGCCTCACCCATCTCCCCCCTTTCACCTCCCACCTCCCCTCTTTGCCCCAGCAGCACAGAACCTGTGGCTTCCACTTGCCCACACCCAGGCACCCAGCCCTTCACCTGGCCCCAGCGCCCAGCCGCCTCCAGGAAGCCCTCCCTGGCCAGCCACCTCTTGGCCAGGTTAAGGACCCCCAGCCCTGCACAATCTCAGCATGTTCTCTGCACTTCACGCTACAGCTATCTGTTGTGTTCCCTCTGCATGAGTGGCAAGTCTGAGGTCTCATTCAGACTTCAAAACACGCACCAAGAAGCACGGTGCCTAGAACACGGTGCCCAGTGAACCTTGGCCAAAGGAAACAATGGCATCTGCCCAGGCTGCCAGTGTGGCTTCCGGGGAGCAGGAGCGCCTCGGTGGAAAACCCCAGAAGCTTCCTGATCCCAGCTCCTCGGGGGCAGGCCCTGCCCTTCCGCTCCCTCTTGGATCCACTGGGGCAGGCCCAGGAGACACCGACCGCATGCTCAGCTCCACCGGCCACAGTAAGTGCTCGATAAAAGCATAACTAGGGGATGAAGGCAGGTGGCTCCCGGAACACAGTGCCGCCCGTTAGCTCATTACAGACCCAATAATCGTCAAGGGGAGGGAGGTGCAGGTTTGCTCCTGGCTTGTACCTCCTCCTGCCAGAGAACCTTTGGAATTAAGGCATAGGCATTAATTGCAGAAGATGCTCTGAAAAGCCTTCCTGTTTATAATTGCCCCGCATCCTCTCTCGCCGCGTGTCTGTGTGACGTGCCTCAGGGAGATACTGATTTATTTTTGATTGTAAGTGAGAATTAACACCGCATTGGCGGCTGCTCCCAGTAGATGTGG
The DNA here is from genome assembly GCF_030222135.1 of Aotus nancymaae. Classification (NCBI taxonomy): domain Eukaryota; kingdom Metazoa; phylum Chordata; class Mammalia; order Primates; family Aotidae; genus Aotus; species Aotus nancymaae. Next base: position 1,829,274 of record NW_026988467.1, on the reverse strand, counting down.
GGACGTGGCCTTCTCCCGTAGGCAGTGGAGATAGTTCAAGTGCAGCGCCTTTCTCTCTAGGGGGACTCGGATGCAGGAAGGAGCCTGGATGGAGCTGCAGCCCGGTCCTGTCTGTCACTCCTCAGGAGGCATGAGACAGAGGCAATGCCACTCACTGCGGAGAACCGACGGCTGCAGTGGAGCTTTAAAGATGACCCAGGCCCCAGTCTCTGCTGCCCAGCCCAGGCCTGGAGCCACCTCGGAGTGAGCGACGTGAGGGGAAGCAGGTGGAGCCCAGTGGCAGCCTGGACACGGGTTCTGGAGTCAGACGTGTGGGAAGTAGAAAAGTTCCTTTTTAAAGTTTCCTTTCTTGTTAAAGAACAAGTGTGCTAATAACTCTTTGTGAAGCCCTATCCTACATAGCTGTTAGACATGCCATGCTTACAGGCACGTGGTACATCCTATGTCCTTATACTTTAACCAAGATACCTGTGCTGGACGCGCTCACAGGCGTGTCCCAGCTCTCCTTGGCTTTCACCTGTTTAGAAAAGTTTTAAGTTATTAGCCAAAAGTTTTAAGTTATTAGCCAATCGGGGTTTAGTTTAGATTGTGAGGTCTGGTTCCAGCCAACAGAGATCAGACACAGCGGTAAGGACGACCCCAAATTCATAAGGCATAAATTAGTGTGTTTTCCTTTGTTCATTGTACTCTAATGGCATGATGGCTAGTGAAAGCATCCTTCCTGCAGTCCAGGAAGTAAAAATTGTGTTGCTGAAAGATCCTTTGTCTCAGTGCTCATTTTTCTTTGCGGCACCGAGCATCTATTTCCAACAAGACACATTCGGGTTCCAACCTCCACTCTGAACCTAGTAGCTTGTGACATGGCCTGAGTTAGTAAGGGTCTCTGGGTTTCAACTTGCAAGAAATGGTGTGGGAGTCGGGGGTTAGAGGTGAGGGCATGTTACCTGCCCAGCGAAGTATAGTGTTCCTACAGCATCCCTCCCGGTGAGAGCCATGGCCTCCCCCTCTGTGGATTCTTGCAAGAGTGTCAGTTAGCTGCCCGTTTCACCCTGGCAGCAGCCGGATGGCTCACCGGGCAGACTCCCCAATTTCTCACTTGTAACTCTCTCTTGTAGAACGTGCCGAAAAGCAGCACCCTGAGATGGGGAGGAACGGGCTGCAATGGCCAGGCGCTATTCCCGCCCCACGCCCACCCGAGAAACAGATGTCTTCTAGCTCAGGGACCCCGTGGCCCTGAAGTATGAAACCCAAGGTGGGCTACTTTACAGGGTCCTTCAGCTGCGGTGCAGGTGGGGCCCGAGCAACAAGAACCCCGCCACACTGCGCAGCTTTCCTGAGCCTCGGGGAACCAGCTCGCCGTGATCCCTCAGCTCTGCTGCCTCTTGCTGCCCATCTATGAGGCGCAGACCTGCTCCATGTAACCTGGGTGCGAGTGTTCTAACTCACCAGGTCAGACAAGTCGGTAACCAGTGCACCTGGAGTCCACTTCACAGCCACCCCTCCCCTGCAGCAGGGAGGAGGTGCCACCAAGGCAGGGCCTGTCGGAGCCTCTCTGGCTGTGATACAGCCTGGGGATGAGAGCTGTGGGGGTGCCTCCATGTGTACAGGGGCGTCTTCCCATTCCTCCTGATTTCCTGGTCCCCCTTCCCATGACCCGTAGTCATGCGTCTGCAGTGGCTGGACACTGGGCAGAAGCAATGGCCTCCACCTCCAGGCCTGGCCAATCAAACCCTCCCAGAGGACACCCGCATGGGCTTTCCTGTTTTGGTGACAGGGATGGAGACGGCCTTCTGGGTGAGCTTGGGAAGAGCCACACGTGGAAGGGGTGTGGAACCATGGAACAGTGTCCCGGAAAATCCTGGAACTGTGACTCCCAGACAGGGCCAGACACAAGCAGAAAGTAAAATCTATTCTGCCAGCTCCCTGGGACTTGTGGAACTGAGGAGAGCTGGGAGCGGACAGCAATCCCGGCCCGCCCACGGCCATCTCGCCCGCCCACGGCCACCTCGCCAGCCCACGCACAGGCTGAGAAGAAGGAAGATCCCACAGACAGAAGGCGAGCAAGAGGGAGAGCCCCGGTTGTGGGCTTTGGTTTCAAGGAGGTTTGGCCCTATCAGGGGCCAGCTGCACCCCAGATGCGTAGACATTCTGGCAGGTGGATTTTATCTCTCCCGTTAGGGAGATTGGCTTGGTTTTCTGCCTGGTGAGTGCCCCTTGTCGCAGGCATGTGGTGAGGATTTGCTGCAATGGTGGAGGTGACACTCACAGCACGTGAGTAATTGGTTCTCATGGACATTCACTGCCTTTTGCTGTTTCTTCCCACTGGCCTAAAGGAGCGGCATTTGTGCAAGGGAGAGTGACAGAAGGGTGCTCACTCATGGCGTCCAGCCCGGCTCTCTGGGAAAAGCCACCGCGGGAGGATTTCTGCCAGGACCGGGCTGAAAGGCTCTTCTGCAGTCTGCCTGGGCCAGGGCCACTCACAGAACCTAGGGGGCCAGGGACAGCTATAGTCTCTGTAGAAATAGGTGGTGTGGGGTCACAGGCGGGGACAGGAGGTGGGAAGGAAAGCAAAGCAGGTGACAGCGGGAAGGAGAGTCTGCTTGGGAGTCTGGAAACACTGTTCACTGCTCACCTGCATGGGACTCACCTGGGAATCTCGTTGGAATGCATAGTCATGAGTTCCTGCCATGAGAAATTCTAACTCAGTGGGTCTGGTAAGGGCTCGGACAGGTCTGTTGAGGCCCAGGCTGAAGACCAGTTGTAAGAGCAGTTGTGGTGGCCCCCAGGTGGCGCTGGGTCCGCTACCCCTTCTGGAGCATCTGGATGAGGGAAGGGTCAGCTCTCTGTTCCAGGGGCTCATGAAGTTGGGACGCCCCTGGGCAGTGTTTCTCCGTCATCCCCATAGGGTGACCATCATCTGGTGACCTGTTGCCCTGGCACCTGGTCTGTTTGGCATGTGTGTCAGCTTTTGCATTTTCTAAACAAGTTTATTGTGAACGTTCATATTAAAATAAGCAGGACACGGCCTGGTAGACTCCACAGTGACCCCTGCTTTCGGCAATGACCTGGTCCCCTAGTGAACGAGACACGTGCAGTGAGCAGTTTTAATTTAACACGTGGCTCCAGACCACTGGCAACGACCAGTTCAGCTTGTCTTCAGCTCTTCCCAGACCCAACAGCCACCGCTCCCTAGCCAGGACTGCACTCAGGCGCTACCGAGGAAGCTGCTCGGACATAAACCCAGGGACAACGACCTCCTTCTGGCCTCAGGCAAGAAGGCAGAAATGTCTCATGTTACTGCTCCCCCCACCCATCATGGCCAACACTTGGTGGACCACCAGTTGTGCTATGGCCTGTGCCACACCTGAAAGATGTTAAAGCCACCAGATGCCAGTCATGTGATGGGTGGGACATCACAGGGTGAGCGTGTGAAATGCGATGAAAAGACAGAGGCTGGGAGACCCTAAACACAGACAGAGAGCTGCCTGCTCCCTGGCTACAGGTGACATTGCTGTTTTGTGGGATGAATACACAATGAGTTATATGTTTTCTTGCTTGCTAATGCTTTTAAAGTGTTGTGAGAAATCCGTTTGGTAGCAATGAGCTAAAATAATGGAAGTACGTGTTTAATGAAAAAGCACTGACCGGGCGCAGTGGCTCATGCTTGTAATCCCAGCAATCTGGGAGGCCAAGGTGGGTGGATCACACCTGAGGTCAGGAGTTCGAGACCAGCCTGGCCAACATGGTGAAACCCTGTTTTTACTAAAATACCAAAAAAAAAAAAAAATAGCTGGGTGTGGTGGCAGGCACCTATAATCCCAGCTACTCGAGAGACCGAGGCAGGAGAGTTGTTTGAACCCCAGAGGCAGAGGTTGCAGTGAGCCGAGATTGCACCATTATGCTCCAGTCTAGGTGACAGGGCAAGATTCCATCTCAAAAAAACATAAAAATAAAAATAAAATGCACAGAGTTTCCACTGGCCATTAACATTGACGATGAAGCTGCAACTTGCACAAAGTGTGTTTTGGCATCATTGTTTTGACCTCGGAAAAGCCGAAGGATCGTCATCTGCTAAAGAACCAGCCGCATCTAGTTCCAAAGACGGTGGTCGAGGCTTTGTTGAAGACAAGGGCTTGCAGCGTGTGGCGCCAGAAGGTCAGAGCATGGCTTTTCATCGCGATCAGATGCCGCTCTTCTAAACTCAGCTCACACTTGGCAGCTAAGCTTCCCTGTGCCTGTTGTAAAGTAAAGCGGTTAACTGTTCATGTGCCAGCACCACTGGCAGAAGAAAAACTCAGCAAATGGTCACTGAAGCCAGTTTCAAACGGTAACATCTGATCGTTCACACAGGAAGTCAAAGTCATTGAATTCTAGGAATGAGCCCATGTTTTTCAATCCCATTTGTGAACTAAAAAAGCAGCTTCTAGAATTTCATTCTGGCCTGTAATCCCAGCATTTTGGGAGGCCAAGGAGGGCAGATCATCTGAGGTCAGGAGTTGAAGACCAGCCTGGCCAACACGGTGAAACCCTGTCTCTACTGAAACTACAAACATTAGCTGGGTGTGGTGGTGCATGCCCACAGCCGCAGCTACTCAGAAGGCTGAGGCATGAGAATCTCTTGAACCGGGTCGCGGGGGCAGAGGTTACAGTGAGCCAAGATCGCACCACTGCACTCCAGCCTAAGTGACAGAGTGAGACTCTGTCTCAAAAAAATTTTTTTCATTATCTGAGGGGAGACATTTGAGACTCTGATGAGGACTGTTGCAAATTCCATTAAAAGGTTCCACACTGAACATGAAATTCCTTGTTTCATTGTGGTGGTCACATCCTGACATACTAGTTAACAGCGTCTGGGTAGAAATGATATTCTTTATATTAAGGTACCCACGAAGCAAATTGAACCACGAATGGGTTGTAGGGCAGCTTCATCAAACTTGTGTCCAACACGTTGGGACAATCGAATGATAAAATAATATAAGCTGTAGTTGCCCAAACTTACAAATATTTAAAAGCATACATTTGGAGTAGTTGAATTACAACACTTCGTGACAAAGCTGATTTTGTCTTTTTTTTTTTTTTGAGACAGAGTTTCACTGTTGTCACCCAGGCTGGAGTTCGGTGGTACGATCTTGGCTCACTGTAACCTCCGCCTCCCAGGTTCAAGTGATTCTCCTGTGTCAGCCTCCTGAGTAGCTGGGATTACAGGCATGCGCCACCACACCCAGCTAATTTTTGTATTTTTAGTAGAGACAAGGTTTTACCACGTTGGCCAGGCTTGTCTCGAACTCCTGACCTTAGGTGATCCACCCACCTCAGCCTCCCAAAGTGCTGGGATTACAAGCGTGAGCCACTGTGCCTGGTCACAAAGCTGATTTTGAATTTTAGAAATATTTCAGTGTGCAGCTCTGCCCTCTCCCTGTGCCCATCATGAGGGAGATTCCACAAACCTAGCCCATGGAAAGCTGCCCTGTAAGTCCATCTGAGGATCCTACAGCAGCAGTGAACCCTTTCAGAAACAAATCCTCTACATTTGGGTCGCATCAAATAATTTATTGAATTCAATAAACAGAGCAATGACAACAACAAACTTCAGCCTTTTAATTTTTATTTATTTATTAATTATGAGACAGTGTTTCTCTGTCACCCAGGCTGGAATACAGTGGGAAAATCACAGCTCACTGCAGCCTCGACCTCCTGGGTCCAATTAAACCTTCCACTTCAGCCTCTTAAGTAGCTGTAACTACAGATGTGTTGCAGCTGATTTTTGTATCTTTCGTAGAGATGCAGTCCCACTCTGTTGCCCAGACTGATCTTGAACTGCTGGGCTCAAGTGATCCTCCTGCTTCAGCCTCCCAAAGTGCTAGGAGTACAGGCATGAGCCACCTTGCCTGGCCTCAAACTTCAGCTTTTAAAGCTTTGAGGAAATTGCAGTTGTTGAAGACAAAGCTTGCAAACAAGATGACATTAAATGTAACCCTTACAAGCAAGGGAGGGGTGAGATAAATTAAACAACCAGTGTCCATATAATTTTGCTTCAGAATACCTCAACGTGTGGAAGGCATCTTTTAATGAAGCCCTATTTTTAATTAAACACATTTATATACTGCACCAAAATGGAACAAAATTAAAAGATGTACAAGTGTGCTGTATCCAAAATTTGAGAAATATTCAAGAGAAACTTATAGAGAAACAGCTCTGAAATAGACAACTTATTTAATGAATTTTCTCTTGTGAAGGTGTGTAAATGGAGTCAAAAGCCAGTATCTGTAAATGCATTTGGGTGAAATATTTTCATTTTTCAGTTTGAAAAAAAAAAAAAAAAAAAAAGCAGCGAGCAGAATTTACTTTGAGCTCCCCAGGTACCTCTGCACCTGCAGAGGGAAAATTGTCTTAATTAAAATGGTTACGGTCTAGCAGAGAGGAGTCAGTTTAAGGTGTCAATTTCTAGTGTGCTAACCAAAAAAGAAAAAAAAAAGCAACTTGGAAGAAGGGCATAACAATTTTATGGAAATACTTTTTTAAATGTTAGAACTCTATTGAAAAAAACTCACTTAGAAAAATTCCAGTGGATTCACCAACATATTAAAACCAATTTACCAGTCTCTCTCTATATTTATGTATAATATGTTATATGTTATATAAAAATTAAATATATAATATATGTAATTAAATAATAACGATATTACATTTGTACAAGAGTAATTACGGCAGGCTGGGTGTGGTGGCTCATGTCTTTAACCCCAGCACTTTGGGAGGCCAAGGCGGGTGGATCACCTATGTGTGCCTGGGAAATGTCATTTCACAAAATGAATGTTAGACACCCTGCCTGGCAAGCCTCACTATACCCACTGAATAGGTGATACAGCTGAGGGTTAGGCCACCTGTGCCTGTGAGAAAATGCTGGGTCCCGACTTCGAGGCTGGCTCCCCTTCCTGTTCCACCCTGCCTCCCCACTGGAGGGGCGGCAGTGCCCATCCTGCCTGCACCCCGTCATCCACTGGACCACAAAGCCACCTGGGCCCACTCCCAGAGGCCCCTGTGCAGCAGGCCTGGCCTGTCAGGAAGTTCCCAGGAGACTCTGACACGAGAGCTACAGGGTACCCCGGTGAGTGGGGACAGTGCTCTCCACAGCCCTGCACCCCCAGGGTGCACCCCCAGGGTTGACACTGTTGCCCCGAGGGGAGAGGAATCAAGGCTCACAGTTCTTGGCCCAGGAGCCGGGGGGACCCGTCTGAGACGTTCCCCTGGACCCGGCAGCACCACTCCTGCCCCTGCCCCTGTCCACGGGGAGAGGTGAGGAGCCCACTGTGTCTCCCCAGAAATCAGCCCAGCTTGCATCTGCGCTCCGCATGGCCAGCGCTGAGGGGGTTATTTTTACCTGCGATCGCTTGTGGAACGTGTCTGATAATGTATTTATAATGGCCTGAGTAACTCAGCTAAGAGCAACCACCCTGAGTGACAAGGAAAATGGTTAGAAATTGTTCCCTGTAAAATAATGAGCCCTGATGAAATGAACCAATCAAAACAGCCTCTGAGTGGCTCCCGCATGGCCAGGTGTGGGGTGTGGAGGGGGGTGCCAGCTGGCAGGGCCGCCTGGTCTGCTCTTGGCACGATTTCTGGATCAGGATCTGGGTGGCTAGGGGAGTGTCGGTGTCCATTCCTCAGGCCCTGCCAGCAGTCTGTCCCCAGGCACCACCGCACTGGGGAAGCCCAGATGAGGTGACCCAGGATGGTGCAGAGTTTGCACTTTCCCCTGAGGAATGACCCAAGCCCATGTCTACACAGCCGCAGGAGCCAGAGCCCCGAGGACAGCCCCCATGAGGGTACCCCTGCCGCCTGCTCACTGGTCCAGAGCTCTCAGAACCCTCTGACCCATGCAGTATGACCTGTCCCCTTCAGCCCTCATCCACCACTCTGGAATGTTCCCCCTCCTGCCCTTCCCGTTGCTCTCTCTGCCAGGAACATTCCAGCACCTCCTTCCCCCAGCTCGCTCACCTTGTCTCCTCCCCCAGATTCATTTCAAAGGGCAACCCCTCCACAGGAGCCCTCACTGCCCGGCTGGGAGCAGGTCCTTGCTCTGAGTCCCGCAGAGCCACGGGAGGGTGCGCCCGGACTCAGGGCTGGGCTGGGTCTCCGGACACCCGGTCTGCTTGCTTGTCTGTTTGCTCTGCTAGAATGGGGACCTCCTGGGGCCCGAGGCCACACCTTCCTTTCCCTGATAACTGAATTGTGTGAGGTTGAGAACAGGAGCCGAAACCTGAGCATCCGAGGAATGAACAGCAGAGGAGCTGGAGTTTGCACAGTTGTCTAATAGAACCTAGGGGACGCTGCATTCCAGGTCACAGATGGCCTGTTCTACAGCACAGATCCTTATCGGCCTCAACCTGTCTCCTCCTCACCCTGATTCTCAGCGGCCAGCTCTGCAGATTTGCCTCTAACTATATCTTTGCGTCTCCCTCATCCCCACTTCCAGCCCCTTGGCCTCGACTCAGGGCTCATCAGCTCTTTCATTGGCCCAGTCTGTGGGCGGCCAACTGGTCCCCCTGCCTCCCACCTGCCCTCTTCAAAGCTCTTTTCCTTGGGGTCCAGTCTGTGCCACTGCCCTCTGTCTCATTCCTCTGTGGCTCCCCAGTGCCTGGACAGTGGGGGCCAAGCTCAGTCCCCATGGTCACGCTGCCTGTCCCCTGCAACCCGAGAAGTCCTCGTTCCCAGTTGCAGACCTGGCACACTCCTACAATGAGTCGCGCAGTTTCTCACTCCGGAGACTTAACTCACATTGTCCCTTCCCCCGTGCCTGCCCGCCCCAGCCGCCCTCAGGGCCGTCCGTCCTGCCCAGGGCCTGCTCACTCCTGGAGATCCAGCTCTGGGGCCCTTCTCCCCGCCTCCCCTCGGGAGCTGCCCCTCTGCCGCCCCGGAGCCAGGCACTCTCATCGCATGCCGGGCAGGGTGTACGTTTTAAACATGGGAATGCACGTCGCCGTCTTTGCACCTTTAGTGTTGCACCCGGATCAGATCCTCTCTTCATGGGGCGGCTTGCCTGTGAGCTTATGGAAAGAGGCAGAGGACCGTGTCCCCATGCTGCCAGGGGCCCTGCATTCCACAGGCCGGGGTGGAGCTCTCATGGGAGGTAAAAGCTGGTCCTGCAGAGTCAGAGTCGGAGCAGCGAGGTCTGGCTTAAGCCTTGTGAAGTGATTGCGGGCACCTGCCCCTGTGAGCACATGGCCTGACCTCATCCCCGGGACGGCTCTGTGGGCTGTGGTGGTTATTCTGGCTTTGTGGACAGGGAGCATGGTGGGGACAGTGTCAGGCTCAGGTGCAACCAGGCACGGATGTTTCCAGACTCCACCGTGCCCCTGCTGCACCCACAAGCCGCTGTGAGAGTCCTAGGGCAGACCTGTTGCCGAAAGGGACTGAGGCAGATGGTCTAGAAACCCAGCCCCTCTTGAAAGCTGCATGGATGTGCTGTTGCAAAGCCTGCCAATGAAATTTTCATCTGGGGGCTTTTCTCCTGGGTCCAGATAATTTGTTGTCAGGGGCCAATCAGTGTAAAGGAAACACATGGTGTATGAACAAGGAAAGACTAATTCAAAGCAAGACTCATGATGACTGGGGGCAGGGCCAAGCAGGGCTCAGCCTGAGGACAGAGCCCCTGGGCAGAGAGGTCTTCTGAGGATGCAGACTCTTCCCAGAAGATCCGACAGGCCCAGTGCCAAGGGCTGGACATGAATTCTGAGAGTCCCAGGCTGACTTCAGAATCTAACTCTCCTACTGTTTAAGTGGATCTCAAACTTAGTGGAATAAAAGCCTTTTCTCTGCCGCTGCCAAATGGTGAGTGTGAAAGTGATGGTGTCTGTGTCAGCACTCGGTTCAAACCGAGTCGTGGATGAGGCAAATTGGACCATTATTCATTTTATCGGTTACTTATTTTTAGAGCAATTTAACAATTACATGTAAAGTGCAAAGCACAGACCCGATTTACAGTGAAACTGTTAATTTACTGCCTCCGCTTGGGCACCTGACAATTTGTGTGTTTCCATTTAGCATCTTCTCCCCTTCCATCGGTGCCTGGGCTTAACATTATCTATCAATTTACAGGAGAATCCTTCGGGAGGATGAAGGTGTAATGAAGTAGGAATGAAAGCCGCTATCACGTGGACTAGCCCATGTTCTAGAGTCCTGCGGATAACCGGGGCCTGTGCGGATGCCCTCTGTGGGGCAGGTGGGGCAGGAGGCAGAGGGAGAGACCCTCTTAGGGGAGACCCCAACCCCATCCCTGGACTCTGCGGGCTTCTCTGATGGCGATGATGTGTCTGGGGGATGGGATCATCATACAATGCTTTGAACCCTTGAAAAAGAAAGAGACATCAGCCCAGGAACCCTTGCATCCTCAGAGGCAGCTTTCCTGGTGTGGGCTTCTGGATAGGAGTATGCTCCTGACTGTCCTTCTGCAAAGCATACCCACCCTGGCGGCTCAGGAACTCCCAGGAACGCCAGGCTCTGCTGAGACAAGATTCTGACCTTGGTTGTCAAGGCAGTTGTCATGGTGTGCCGATCCTACAGACAGATTAATAGAAAAGGGGAGAGGAGGTGGGGTGGCTAGGAGGGGAGGGAGAGGAGGCAGGACAGGCATGGGAAGGGCAGCCCACTACCTGAGCTCAGGCCGCAGGCCGCCTGGACCCCATGGCTGTCTTATCACGGACCCCGTCAGGTCTGTGTCCAGGTGACCCTGGGGACAGTCTCTGGTTTCTCACTCGCTGTGTCCTTGCTGGAGAGTCACTGTAGCTGGCTGCAGGGACCCAGGACACATCTGTGTGGAGGAGTAGGGGGGATTCCCCACCTCCCACCATCACTGCTTCCCTTCTAATTGAATGCTGGGGAATGACGGCATTGCCTCCAGTTTCATTTGTTGGAGAAACGGAGGAGAGTGCTACAGATTGTGATCAGGAACAAAGCCGAGGAGATAAGAGGAGACCCACCTCGGGCCTGCAGAAAGACAAAACCGGATCCCTGATTAGACACTGCGGGCAAGGCCGGGAGGGGGCGGCGGGTGGGATGTGGAGTGTCGTTTGATTGTCTCTGCTGGCAGCGCTCCCCGGAATTGCCGTTTAAATTATTCAGCGCGTTTAAGCACCATTGGATCTGGGGTATTGTCAGCTGCAGCAGCGAGGCCAGGCATGGGGCTGCCTCAGCCCTGGCAGCTGGGCGACACGAGTTCTCCTATCGTGGCATTTCTGACAGTGACTCTCTCCTGCTCTGGAGCTGGCACCATCCCCTCTCCTTCCTTTAGGGAAAAGGCACCCGCGTCTCCTTTGGGGACCCTTACTTCATTCTCTCTCGGGGAGCCTGGGGGCCTTCCTGGTTTCAACAGATCAGCAATTCCCGTGGTCCTGGCCCCAGGAATCCATGCATAGGTGAGCACGTGGACTAAGCTGGCCCCATTTGAGGGGCCTCCCACCACCTTCTGGGAGGATGGGACAGACCAGAGCTCAGTCTCTCCCATAGGATGGGCAGGGGACGAGAACACTCCTGGCCCAGGGGATTGGCCATCATTAACACTGGTAAAAGGAGAGTCAGCCTCAGAGTGAGACCCAAAAGCAGGAAGAGGCGATCAAGCGCATTTGGGCCTTGGAGCGGGACGTGGGTCAAATTGCGGGGCCTGAAATCAGTGCACACTGGAACCTAGAATGTGAGGTCTTTGCAGAGGTCATTAGTTAAGATGAGGTCAGCCAGGGGCAGTGGCTCACACCTGTAATCCCAGCACTTTGGGAGGCCAAGGCAAAAGAATTGCTTGAGCCCAGGAGTTTGAGACCAGCTTGGGCAACATAGTGAGACCTCATCTCTACAAACAATAATAATAATAAATAGCTATGGTGGTGCACACCTGTGGTCCTAGCTACATGGGAGGCTGAGGTGGGAGGATTGCTTGAGCCCAGGAAGTCGAGGCTGCAGCGAGCCAAGACCCTGCCACTGCATTCCAGCCTGGGTATCATAGCAAGACCCTTTCTCAAAAAAAAAAAAAAAAAAGAAAAATGGAGTTCTACTGGAATAGGGTGGGTTATAAATGCAATATGACTGGAGTCCTTATGAGAAGAAAACAAGCCTTACAGAGACTCACTGTAAACATGGCCACGTGAAGAATGAGGCAGAGATGGGAGCAATACAGCCACAAGCCAAGGAACGAGAAGGCTTGCTGGGAGCCACAAGAAGCTACGAGTGAGGTGCAGAGGGGGCCATCCCCAGGGCCTTTGGAGGAAGGATGGGCCTGCCCACAGTTTGACTTCAGATCTCAGGCTTCCAGAATGGTGAGACAATATCTGTTGCATTATGTTTTCCTAGCAAGGAAAATGGAGCAAGCTTCCTTTTGTCCAACCAATTGAGTTATGTTGTTACTGCATTTAGGTAACTCATCAAAAAGTATAACTGGGCTGTGGATGTTGAGGCTTTCCCACCCCTGGACCAGACAGTGGGGTTAGCTGGGCTTCCAAATGCCCTCCCTTACTTCAGTTGGTTTAAAGTGGGTCTTGGTGATTTGTGACCAGCGGGTTCCTAATGGACACAGCCTCCACAACAAGCAAGGGAGCACATCTGGCTGGGCAGGAGCAGGGAATGTGCATGTCAGAGCAGAAAAATCTGTGCCTCAGCCACTCAGTGAGCACATCCCAGACCCCTCCTCAGGCGCCCTCACAGCTCAAATAAACAAATATTTCATCCCCTTTTGAAGAGCTCACTGTGCTGCTGGAAAAAGAGAGATGCAAGCTACATAACTGTAATGCAGCTTACTACAGAAAAGTCACTATAGGAATTCATGGATGGCTTGATCCTGCCTGGCCAGTTTGATCATCAAAGGCTGCATTTAGAGGCCAACATTTAAAATTAGACATTTCAGTGCCTCATCTAAATGGATTGGGGAATATAAATTATTTCTGAGTAACATTTTAATGTACTACATATCCTTTCAACCTAAATTACTAAAGCTAATAAACACTGAGTTCCTTTTGATGAAAAAGGAAATATTTAGCTCTTTACTGCTAAAAGCATGAGCTCACTTTTCAAAGGGTGAAGCTGAACTTGACCTACTTGCTTCTGTTGTTAGTTCTTGGTTCCAGTCAAGGAAAGAGGAGAGAGAACTGTTTTTGAGTGCTTAAGTGCCAGGGTTTGGATTATACATTTTCAGGTGTCTTTTCCAAATTTTCATAACAACCCAGTGAGGAACATGGTATCTGTCTATTTCTGCTCAGGAGCTAGGTTTAGAGTAGTTAAAAAAAACTTTCCCAAGATCACACAAATGGGTAGGGTTTCAATGTGATTCTGTCTGGTTCTAAAATTCAAGCTTTTTCATTTCTTTTTTTTTTTTAAATTTTATTTATTATACGTTAAGTTCTGGGGTACATGTGCAGATTGTGCAGGATTGTTACATAGGTATACACATGTCATGGTGGTTTGCTGCATTGATCCCCCCGTCATCTACATTAGGTATTTCTACCAAACCATTCTTATCACAACAGGTTTAAAAGAAAAAGAGGCATGAAGTGGTTATAGCCTGGCTAAGGTCACAAAGAGGGTCGGGGCAGAACCGAAGATGGAACTGAAGACTTGCCTGTTTGGTTCTCAGCTCACCCTCTGCGTATCCCTTGCTCTTCCCCATGTGTGCTAAAATGTTACATAAGACTCTTAATACTCAGAAGTAATCCTCAGAAAACTCATTTGCATTTTGTTTTCCTAACAAGGAAAATGGAGAAGCTTCACTTTGTCTGTCCTTCAGGGGAGCAAATATTCCAGAAGGAAGCAGGTTTGAATTGTCGAGGTCTGGTCCTTCTTACCCCAGCGTGGGGGAAACTGACTCTTTTAATGACGTCCCTAATCTGGGCTTTTTCCCTACGGACAGCTCATGCATATGCCAGCTGGACCAGGAGGGAGGATGGGAGGAGGGAAAGTGGTGCTCCGGGCCCTGAGATTTGGCTACCTGAGCCTCCTGCTGACAACATGTGTCCAGGGAAAGCAGAGGGAGCAGTGAGGGGGCTGGCCTGGGGAGGCCTGAGGCAGGGGCAGCTGTCACCTGTGCCTTCCCCCAGGCACCCACAGGCTAATTGTGAGCTAGGTGAGGATTTGGAGCGCTTGTGTGCTGGTGGGGTGTGACAGGCAGGTCGGTTCACCCCTCTCTGGAGATAGGGAGAAGAGGACGCCGCTTATTTCTCTCTGGGGCTTCATGCCGCCTGGTTCCCATCCCACTGCTGGGCTCCCACGGTCCTCTCCTTCATGCATTTTTTTTTTGTGGATCCTGATCTCACCCTCATCTGGGAAGTCTCACCACCCAGCAGCAGGACCTCCATAGTACAACCACTCCCTCCCCTCCCCGCACACAGAGGGCCACTCTGTGCCGCTCCTGCTCTGAAAGACAGAAGCATTATTTTCCCACCAACGCCAAGGTCTTATCTTTTCATATTGAGAATATTCCTGCGACAAGCAGAAAGGCCACCTCAAATGTCATGCTGCTATTATGGGCGGTTTGGGCCAGCCTGTGAGACGGGCAGAGGCTCTTCCCTTGATCTACACGGGGGATGGCACCTGTTTATTTAAGAAACGCATAAAACAGTGTGGTGGGCTGACAGGTGGCCCCAGAGAGAGAGACTGCATCCTAATCCCCAGAACACAGGAATGCCACCTTATGTGACAGAGGAGAGAATGTTCCCTTTTATGGCAAAAATGTGATTAGGCTGAGGATCTTGAAAAGAAGAGCTTATCCTAGATTATCTGGCAGGCCCCGCTTGCAATCATGTGTATCTTTATGAGAGAGGCAGAGGGAGTTTTGGGATGAACGCATACAGAGGACAAGGCTGAAGATGTGAAGATAGAGACCGAGATTGGAGTGACGCAGAGTGATGTGTTCACTGGAGTGGTGCGTTCATCTGCGAGGAGTGTCGGGGGTCCCTAGAACTCAGAGGAAGCAGGGAAGGACCCTCTCCCAGAACCTTCAGAGGGACTATGGCCCTGCTGGTGCCTTGACTTTGGACTTCTTACCTTCAGGACTGTGGGAGAATAAACTTCTGCTGTTTAAAGCCATCAAGTAGGTGGCAGTTTGTGACAGCAGACAGAGGAGACTCATTCACAGAGGAAACCCGTGCAGGATCTGGCCAGGAGAGAATGCAGGCAGCACGATGCTGTTTCTGGATCTGCTCCCACCGGTGCTCCTGGGTCCAGCGCCTCTAGGCCCTCATCCAGTTCTCTGGGTTCTGGACACTCTCAGGGGCTTCTCACTCTCCTGGCTCTCTGAGGCAGCAGTCCCTTTTCCATGTTCCAGACTAGGAGCCACCATGGCTGGGTAGGTGGCCTCGTTAGAGTCTCACCCACGTCTGTTCTGCACAGGGGGTGGCCAGGGATTTTTCTGCTCTGGCTCAGAGTTTGACAAGCAGTAATGCCCACTCTTGTAGGAGGGGACAGAGGGGGAGAGAGTGACGAGCTTTGGGTTCAAAATGGCCCACGTTTGGGCATCTCAGACACGTCTGGCCATCTCAGACACGTCTGGCCATCGAGGCCTCCCCGTCCTTTCCATGGGACTAATAATAACCTGAACAGTTCCTCCTGCTGTTCCTTCTCTCCACTGAAAGCCCTTCTCCTCTGGAACCTTCCCAAGTGTGTATAGAAGACCTCACCGCAGCCTCCATGGTGTGGACGGTGAGGACTCAGCAGGGAACAAGTGGAAAAGCCTCATAAAATGTCCATCTCAGCTGGGCACGGTGGCTCATGCCTGTAATTTCAGCACTTTGGGAGGCTGAGGTGAGTGGATCACCTGAGGTCAAGAATTTGAGACCAGCCAGCCTGACCAACATGGTGAAACCCCATCTGTACTAAAAATACAAAGTTTTTAGCTGGTTGTGGTGGCACATGCCTGTAATCCCAGCTATTTGGAAGGCTGAGGCAGGAGAATCGCTTGAACCTGGCAGGTGGAGGTTGCAGTGAGCTGAGATCGCGCCATTGCACTCCAGCCTGGGTGACAAGAGAGAAACTGTATCTCAAAAAAGAAATATCTATATATCTATCTATATCTATATATCTATCTATCTATATATATATCTGTCCCGGGCAAGGGAAGAGTCAGACAGCCACACACAAAAAAGATGAAAAAAATAAAAAGAATAAAAAGAGAGGGAAGTCATTCCAAAATGTGGTGATTACTCGAGAGAAAGAAGCAGAGAGGTGAGATGTGGAGGGTCCGGTCAGGACAACGAGGCCTGGACTGCGTCTCTCCAAATGCACCTGTTGGCATCCTTGCCCCCAGGAACTCAGCAAGTGGTATGTTTGCAGACAGGGCCTGTAAAGAAATCATTAAGTTAAAATGAGGTCCTTAGGGTGGGTCCTGCTCCAATCCAACAGGTGCATTACAGAAAGAGGCCATGAGGACACAGACACACAGAGGGACAGCCACGTGGGGACATAGACACACAGAGGGACAGCCACGTGAGGACACAGACACACAGAGGGACAGCCACGTGAGGACACAGACACACAGAGGGACAGCCACGTGGGGACACAGACACACAGAGGGACAGCCACGTGGGGACACAGACACACAGAGGGACAGCCACGTGAGGACACAGACACACAGAGGGACAGCCACGTGAAGACACAGACACACAGAGGGACAGCCACGTGAGGACACAGACACACAGAGGGACAGCCACGTGGGGACACAGACACACAGAGGGACAGCCACGTGGGGACACAGACACACAGAGGGACAGCCACGTGGGGACACAGACACACAGAGGGACAGCCACGTGGGGACACAGACACACAGAGGGACAGACACGTGAGGACACAGACACACAGAGGGACAGACACGTGGGGACACAGACACACAGAGGGACAGCCACGTGGGGACACAGACACACAGAGGGACAGCCACGTGGGGACACAGACACACAGAGGGACAGCCACGTGAGGACACAGACACACAGAGGGACAGCCACGTGGGGACACAGACACACAGAGGGACAGCCATGTGAGGACACAGAAAGGTGACAGCGTCTACAAGCCAAGGACAGAGGTCTCGGGAAGAGCCAGCCTGCCAACCTTGGTCTCAGGTTCCAGCTTCCAGGGCAGTGGGAAAACAAGTCCTGTCGTTGAAGGCCCTCAGGCTATAGTGCTTTGCTGTTGCATCCTAAGGGAACGAATGAGCAGGCACAGGGCAAAGCGTGGCTTTAGAGGGGTGGGCGGAAGGGGTGTCCTGGGAGCCTGTTGGTGAGACATTGCTGTGCTAAGGGTGGGGAAGAACCTACCTGGCAGAGGACACCACAAAGAAAACGCCCGAGCAGGGACCAGTCCACGTGGGGTCTCATGGGCGTGCTGAGGGGCTCTGAGGACTCAGGACATCATGGAAAGATTTTAGGGAGGAAAGGGATGGATTTGGTTTACATTAAAAACAAAGAAGCCAAACAGAAGCCACTCTGGCTGCTTGCGGAGAGCAGGCTCTGAGGCATGAAAAGCCGTGGGCAGACAGGTGGGAGCTACTGCAGGAATCCAGGACACTGGGGATTGGCTGATGGGCTCATGATGGACACTGGCTGACGGGCCCATGACGGGGACTGGCTGACGGGCCCATGACGGGGACTGGCTGACGGGCCCATGATGGACACTGGCTGACGGGCCCATGACGGGGACTGGCTGACGGGCCCATGACGGGGACTGGCTGACGGGCCCATGATGGACACTGGCTGACGGGCCCATGACGGGGACTGGCTGACGGGCCCATGACGGGGACTGGCTGACGGGCCCATGATGGACACTGGCTGACGGGCCCATGACGGAGACTGGCTGACGGGCCCATGACGGGGACTGGCTGACGGGCCCATGATGGACACTGGCTGACGGGCCCATGACGGGGACTGGCTGACGGGCCCATGACGGGGACTGGCTGACGGGCCCATGACGGGGACTGGCTGACGGGCCCATGACGGGGACTGGCTGACGGGCCCATGACGGGGACTGGCTGACGGGCCCATGATGGACACTGGCTGACGGGCCCATGATGGACACTGGCTGACGGGCCCATGATGGACACTGGCTGACGGGCCCATGACGGGGACTGGCTGACGGGCCCATGATGGACACTGGCTGACGGGCCCATGATGGACACTGGCTGACGGGCCCATGATGGACACTGGCTGACGGGCCCATGATGGACACTGGCTGACGGGCCCATGACGGGGACTGGCTGACGGGCCCATGATGGACACTGGCTGACGGGCCCATGACGGGGACTGGCTGACGGGCCCATGATGGACACTGGCTGACGGGCCCATGACGGGGACTGGCTGACGGGCCCATGATGGACACTGGCTGACGGGCCCATGACGGGGACTGGCTGACGAGCCCATGATGGACACTGGCTGACGGGCCCATGACGGGGACTGGCTGACGAGCCCATGACGGGGACTGGCTGACGGGCCCATGACGGGGACTGGCTGACGGGCACACGATGGACACTGGCTGACGGGCCCATGACGGGGAAAGTGAGGCAGATACGGCAGGTTCAGGGATCTCGAGCCCTCCAATGACCCAGCCAGACAGCCGCAGAGCTGGGCAAGTAGCTGAGTGTGGGAGGAGAGAAAGCGCAGTTTCTGGACTGACTTCTGAGTTTTGGGTGGTCAGATTCACTGAAAGTCGGAAGACCAGGGAGGGGCAATGCCAGGGCGGGCAGGAGACCAGGCTGCCCCGGGACACGTTGAGCTCAAGATGTGTGCTGTACTTTCTTTTTCTTTCTTTGCTTTTTTTTTTTTTGAAATGGAGTTTCACTCTTGTTGCCCAGGCTGGAGTGCAGTGGCGCGATCTTGGCTCACCACAGCCTCCGCCTCCCGTGTTCAAGGGATTCTCCTGACTCAGCCTCCCAAGTAGCTGGGATTACAGGCAAGTGCCACCATGCTTGGCTAATTTTGTATTTTCAGTAGAGACGGAATTTCTCCATGTTGGTCAGGCTGGTCTCGAACTCCCAACCTCAGGAGATCCACTCGCCTAGGTCTCCCAAAGTGCTGGGATTACAGGCGTGAGCCACTGCACCTGGCCATGTGGTGTATTTTCAAGTGGAGAAGTTAAGCGAGCAGTTGAATGTGTGAGACTAGAGCCGCCGGGAAGATAGACGTTTGTGACTCATCAGCCCACGGGGTTATTTAAAGCCATGGGGTTGGATGATGAAGTTAGAATGAGATGAATGGAGAGAGAGACAAGAAGGAGTCAGCAGGGAGATGGGGAGCTCCGATCGCTAAAGATGGAGCCGAGGAGCAGGAGACAGCAGAGTAGTTTGTGCAGGAGCTGCCAGTGCGGTAGGAGGTGGCCCAGGAAAGCGGGCGAGAGAGAAGGAGGACCTGCTGTGCTACATACAGCAGAAAGGTCGAGCACAATGGGGACAGAGACGTCCCTTAGATTCAGCCCCGTGGAAGTCCTTGGCGACCTTGAGAAGGTTGAGTTTTAGTGATGAGGATGGAATTGACCATGTGCCAAGCAGGTTGCTGCTGCGGAGAATCAGAAACAATTCCTGGAATCCACTTAACCCACTGCTGGGCATAGCGTCCGTCATTTCAGCCCCCATTTCTAAGAGCATGTTATTATCGGGTCACGCTTGAGATTCCTCCAGCCTTGAGGTCTGTTGTAAGTACCGGGATGGGCAGTGTACAAAGCAGCCTTGTTCTCCAAGGCACACGCCCTCAATTTTCCCAGGCAGCTGTTGGGTACCGGCTCAGGAAATTCTCTGGGCAGCATGCAGGTACATAATTAGCATTTCTGCTTCCTCCTTTCCAGTGGTCTGATCAGCCTCTGGGACCTGGGCAAAGGCTCCTGAAGAAATGTGGTAACCAGAGGGGCCGCTTTCCCAATCATGGAACCTCACCTACAGGGAAGAGAACATCACACACTGAAGCCTGTTGGCGGTGGGGGCATAGGGGAGGGATAGCAGGGGTGGAGGGTAAGGAGAGGGATAGCATTAGGAGAAATACCTAATGTAGATGATGGAGTGATGGATGCAGCAAACCACCATGGCATGTGTATACCTGTGTAACAAACCTGCACGCTCTGCACATGTACCCCAGAACTTAAAGCATAATAATAATATAATACATGAGTTTAGAAAAGCCAGCCTAACATGTTGCAATGGGTGCAGTCACCCCTTACGCTCCCAATAGCTGTGTTACAGGCTAGAGAGCATGTCTGCAGGCTGCAGGTCAGAAGCGGGAGCCCAGAGTTCCAAAGGCCCCTTCGGACGCTCCTGAGGGCTATTCACTCAGGTTAGGAGGTAAACCAGCAGGCTCAAAGGTTTCTCCACCCTTTGCATCAGCATACATATTGAATATTATATTTTTCGTATTATGTGCGTGTAGTTATAGATGTGTAAATTCAGACTCCAAATTACGTCCCTGCGCTTTTGTTAACTTTGAAACTGAAGCTGCCTGCTGTTCTCCTATGTGACTCTCCTAAACTTGAAAATCTTTGCAAACACTTATTAGGGAGATACCCCAAAATACGGCTGGACTTGGACAATGAATTCTGCCATTTTTCTGTCTACAGATGATGCTTAAACTTTGAAAACCATGAAAGAAAACTCCTCCAGGGGCAGTACCAACACCACCCTGAATGGGTACCAGGAATGTGGGGAGCTGCCCCTGGCGGGGCCCTGAATGGTCCCTGTCTACAGCCAACTATAAAGTTTCCCTGGAATGCCCCAGGTTCCATGGGTGCACCTGATACCAAGCAAGACTGAGAATTGATCCCCAGACAAGAACCCTCATTGCACCGTTAGAAGTCCACCCCCGACCTCCTATCCAGTAAAGAGATTCCTGTAACCTTGCCAATAGGGTCATGGGTGGAACACGGTTCATGAGCCCCTCCAGGTTGTGAGCCACGCCCACCTCACGTGGCGCTTCCAATCCTCCTCCTTGCCAGAGCTCTAGGCATAGAGAATCAGGCAAGGAGGTGTCATTGGAGGTCATGGCCGAAAACTTCCGCTGAAGACAAGTCTGACTCTGACACCAGAGACGCTGCTGACGATTTTTTGCCTTTTCCTGGTGGAAAATGTTTCTCTAGGCCGGGTGTGGTGGCTCACGCCTATAATCCCAGCACTTTGGGAGGCCAAAGTGGGCAGGTCACGAGGTCAAGAGATCAATTGAGACCATCCTGGCCAACATGGTGAAACCCTGTCTCTACCAAAAATACAAAAAATTAGCTGGGTGTGGTGGCGCGCGACTGTAGTCCCAGCTGCTTGGGAGGCTGAGGCAGGAGAATCACTTGAAGCTGGGAGGTGAAGGTTGCAGTGAGCCAAGATCACACCACTGCACTCCAGCCTGGTGACAGAGCGAGACTTTGTCTCAAAAAAAAAATAAAAAAGAAAAGAAAAGAAAATGTTTTGCAAGCCGCCAGCTGGACTGGGGGTTCCAGCATCAGAGCCGTTGGCAATCCTGCCCTAATGGAAAATGAAGGGGAGCTAAACATGTTGTCACAGTGCGCCTTTCACGGGAAACTTCCATCACCTGGTGGATGGCCTAATGCCTGACTGTCAGACTCGTGACCAGGAGTCCCTCCTGGGAAGCTTGGTCGTACTGGCAGATGCCCAAGTGGCTTTTTTCTGAGCCGTGTCCAGTTGACGCCTGCCTGAGTGTTGCTTGGGTGCTGGGAACCTGTCTTGCGTTCTCCCTGGCATCTCAAAGCCTGGGCATCCTCTAGGTCCTCCGATGGAAGGCACACATTCAACGCACACCACAGTAGAAAAAAAGTTTGAAGACTTTTTACTTACAAATCCTGGGCAAGGAGGGAGCAGTGAGTTGGGGAGGGCAGTCCTTCGTCCTGCCAGGCAGAGCCATAGTCAGGCAGAGACACAGCGCACGTGGCAACTGGCAGTATATATAAGGAACAGGGTGTGAGTCACTTTAAGATCACAGGCAAATGCCTGAATGGTCTGCTTAAGAGAAGCTTCAGGGAAGTGCTGGGCGGGAGAAGCTTCCAGGTTCTTATCTCTGGGCTCTGGCTTGAGCCATTTGGGTGTGGGGGAGATCTGCACACTGTGTCCCGGGTGACCGAGGCCTGCTTCAAGTTACACCTGTAGTCAACATTCTTATAATGCACGTACGAATGGATGACAGAAGAATGCTAGACTTCTCGCAGGCCGCGCATGCCTGCTGTCCAGCCGCGCTCCTTGAAGGCAGGGCTGCCGACACCCACCCCGGGTTGCCCAGGGCTTAGTATAGAAGCACCCATGTAAGAGGCCCTGGGCAGATCATCCTTAGATGACTCAATTACTTAAAATAAAATTTGCAAAAGGAACTGATCTGGCCTGCTCAGCGCTCAGCCATTTGTCAGAACACAGATGCCATCGAAAACAAAGTGTTCTTTTTAAAGGTTTTCATGGAGGGTGCTTCCTTCCTTGAGTTTTAGGATTGGCTTCTCTGCCAAGGCCACCAGAAGGGCGGCTTCCACCACCCTTCATTCTCCCGTGCCCACGTCCACAAAAGCTATTTCACACCATGCATCGCCCTGTCTGTGTGTACGTGCCTCTGTCTGTTAAGGCTCTGCCATGAGCCACCTAGAAAATCATTCTCAGGTTTTAGAAGGAATTGTGTTTTGCCAGCGGATACGCGGGTTTTTATGACACCGTTGGGAGCAGTTCCTTTTCTTTCACACAGAAGATTGCTAAAAACAATTGGAAACCTACCAGGCTGACAAATGTGAAAACACATAAAGCAGAGAGACGAGCCGGCGGCAGGACGCGGTGTCCACCGAGGACGCGCTCAGAGCACCTGGCCCGGCCTTAGGTGCCACGCCCTGACTCCTGTCAGGGCCTCGACTCAGATGTCCACCTAAGGGAAAGAAAATCATTCGTCCTCAGGAGAGTTCTTTCACGGAGGCCCGGACTTACCCGGGAGGGAGGCTGGTTACGGCAGACAGGCTGGGGGAGGGGTGCAGGGCGCTGTCTGGCACTCAGTTTGCTTTTGCTGTGAAAAGGGACTGGTGAGGTGGGGGAGCGTGAGCTGGCAGCGGAGCCTGTGCCTTTGTGGCCAATCTCGATAGCCTCTTTGTCCTGTAGAAATTCTACTGTTTGTGTGGAATTAAGATACAGATGGAAATGCATTGCCGTTTCGGGGTGAGTGTTTGGTTACCTGGGAGCTCTTATTTTCAGAAGGGGAGTGAGACAGCTCTGGGGATTCTAGAACTCACTAGAGGAGAACAGTGTGTGCCTGTCAAGGTCCTGGGAGCTTAGAGTGCACCTGCCTCAAGGTGAGACCAGGTCAGGCTGTGACACAGTGGCCCCTGCTCTCATTCAGGCGTGGGTGCATTACTGGGCCTGCCAGGACAAAGCAGCCCCAGATAGGAAGATAGTCTGACTGCAAATGGGCCAGGGAGGGGGTGTCACCACCTCACACACACTCAGCCCTGGGGCTGAACAGCTCAGGCTGGGTGGGAGTAGGGAGGGCCACTCCTTTCTGTTGCTCTGGGTGACATCCTAGAAAGAGCTGACCCCTGAGTCCCCTGATTCTCAGCTTCCTGGTGTGTGTTGACAGTTACATCCACCGCAAGCTTCCATCAGCAGCCAGCACCTGGCAGG
The DNA here is from genome assembly GCF_030222135.1 of Aotus nancymaae. Taxonomy (NCBI): domain Eukaryota; kingdom Metazoa; phylum Chordata; class Mammalia; order Primates; family Aotidae; genus Aotus; species Aotus nancymaae. The sequence continues at coordinate 1,805,693 of NW_026988467.1, read as the reverse complement.
AATAGGATGGATGCGGACTGAACAGAAATCGCTCTATTAGCGCCGGGGAATTTGGTTCATCAGAAAGCAGCAGGGTGTGATTTTGTCCATTTGTTTAAAGTCAAAAAGGAGAAGGCAGGGAAGGGGGTGAGCTGATTTTCCAGGGCAGCTGAGTCCAAAAGAAGGTAGCACTGGGCTCCAGGTGGCATTTGTTTTCATTCACAGCAGGGACGGGAAGAAGGCAGTGGGTGTCCTTGAACGGCCGCAGGGATGGCAGTGCTGGGGCTTGAATCCAGAGGGACGCTGGCTCAGGAGGACACAGTCTCGCCACTCACGTGCCTGCATTCTCTTTGCATCTGTCCCCTCCCTTTGCATATTTCCAAGTGACTTGACAACCCCACAGCTGTCTCGTGGATGTATGAAAATTACGATTTGGGCAACGGTGAGGGTGGGGCGCTGTCCGTTTGCTTTTCTTTGCCTTTTCTCAACTTGGTTGGATCAACAGAGATGTGCCCCACTCCCATGTCTCAGCTCGTTCTCAGAAGGGCTGTGAGAGACCACAGACCCAGCGTCCAAGTAGCCACGGACTCACCCACTCAGGACGGCCGGCACCCACAGTCAGGAAAATCACAGACCCAGCGTCCAAGTAGCCATGGACTCACCCACCCTAGCTAGGATGGCCAGCACCCATCCAGGAAAGATCACCAACCCAGCCTCAAAGTAGCCACGGATTCACACACCCAGGACGGCCAGCATCCAGCAGCACGTGACTGAATTGCTGGAAACAGGCTGCAGTCTGAGTGTAGAGGGCGGAAGCAGGGAGACAGCAGGCAGGCAGCCTGGAAGAGACGGAACTGAAGGGGGTGAAAGCCTTGAAGCTGGTTTTGGAGAAAGCTTTCCCTGAGCCAGAGGGACTGGGAGGGGCAGAGCTCCCATCCATCCATCCTGAGCAGAGCCTGGGGTGGGGAGCAATGACTCAGTGGACCCTGGAACCAGGAAGACCTGGGATGATGTGTGCCTGCTGTGCCACCCTGCACACATTCCTCAGCCTCTCTGAGCCCCAGTTTCCTTGTGGGCTTTGGGAGGGTTGATAGAGTCAGTGCATAGGCAGGACCTGCTGAGTCTCTGCAATAAACACCCCATTGCTTTGCAGGCCCTGTGCAGGGCTCCAGGCTAAGGCTGGGGTTCCGGGCCTGGGGCCTGTGCCTCAGGCACCTGAGAAACGCCCTGGACATGGGCAGATCCCTGGAGCAGCTGTACCCCCTCCACCCGAGCCTGACCCCAATGGGAGGAGGAGACGTATTCTTTCCTCCTTGAGAGTTTATCTGACGAGACATCTTAATCATGCCTAAGCAAGAGCCACTCAGTCCTAGAAATCCCGGTGAAATGCTCCCCGAGGGAGTGCCTCTTCCCAGCCAGGCCCTGTGATGGGTTCTACAGCCCCGGGAGGGAGCGCCACTATGGCCGAACTTCAGAGCTGCCGCCAGCCAAGCGACCCCGGCCGGGCCCTGACCCTCGGTGGATCCGCCCACCTTGGTTGCATCATCTGCCCCTCTGAAACTGGTCCCAGGACCACAGAAGCCCCTTCCAGGCGGGGCGTTAGAACTGGGCTCTGATTCTGTCAGAACACGGTGGGTCTGGGGTGGGGCTGGCACCTGGCCTTGGGAAGGAGCTGGCAGGGGTTGGTGAGCTTGTTGGGCAGCGAGGCTGCACCCAGGTGCTCAGGCAGTGGGTTCGCCTCCAGCCTTCTACAGGCTGGTCCTGTGGCTGGTAAGGGACAGGCCGGCCAACCCTTCAGAGACAGACGCTGCCACGTCAGCCTTATCAGCACCGAGCTGCACCCAGAGGCTACAGGGAGTCGCAGACGTGGCTGAGGAGGCATCAGTAAGAATCACAGGCATTGTGCCCACGTCTCGCTCCAGGTAAGTCCCAGAGGCAGAAACCCAAACTCACCCCATAGGTGCGCTCAGCAGACCCCAGCTGAAGCCCCCGTCAGAAGCGGCCTCTGTCTTCTCGTCCCACTCCTGTCCCCACCCTCGGGAGAGTGCTGCGCTGGGCAGGGAAGAGGTGCGAGCGTTCCAGGTCACACGCCCTGGGAGCGTCTCTGTGTGAAAAGTCATGAATCACTCTGTACGCCACACATCTCGTGGGTAGCGCAGGGACCGGAGATGCTGCCTGGTTCTCTTCACTGGGTGCTGGTGAGGATAAAACGAGACGGTGGCCCCCGAGCTTCGTCAACGCCGAAGTCCACGGGAGACACCAGTCACCATAGACTCATCTCTCTATCACGGCCCCCAGCCCAAGAGGGCCCTTTCTGAACTATCTGCCTTCAAGCCTCTTAATAATCAGGATGGGGCCACGGGCTGCAAGCTTTCTCTGTCCCTCTGCAGTTCTCCTTTTTGGGTGGGCTCAGAGGTGAAGCCACTGGTCCCGGATATGCAGCTGGTCGTAGCACAAGCCCTGTCTCTCTGACTCCAGAGCCTCTCCTGCTTGTCCTGTCTCAGCCAAACTCAGCCAAATCCGCCCCGGCCCCCTGCCCTGGAGCTCAGGCGGCAGCTCTCTCATCCGGACTTTCCCGCAGTGCCTCCAGCAAAAGACGAGCTGTTCCTTCAGTTCCCAAGGCCTCGCTCCTGCTCACCGCCGGGCTTCCGTCTCCCCGCTTTCTTGGCCCCTGCAGCCAGGCCACACAGCCTGTCTCCAGGACACACTCTGCCCTCCTTTGGAGCTCCTGACCACGTCTCTCTTCAGTCCCAAAGCTGTCCGTGGCAGCCCCTGCTCTCTGCAGCATGACCTCTGCCTGCTCAGTGCTCGGCATAGCAGATCCACGGCAGACAGGAGTAGAAAACCCACGGTGAATGACGGGTTACTGCAGGGACAGGACTTTTGTTAGGCTTTGGGTTTTAGTTATGGACAGCAAGGTGGGCACAGGAAAGTGGATTCCATGCTGAGCAGAGCCTGGGGTGGGAGCAAAGACTCACGGGCCCTGGAACCAGGCGGACCTGGGTTGGATGTGCCTGCTGTGCCACCCTGCACACACTTCTCACCGTCTCTGAGCCCCAGTTTCCTTGTGGGCTTTTGCGAACATGGATGGAGTTAATGCGTAGGAAGGACCTGGTGAATCTCTATTGTATCGCTGTCGCTGCTGGGGCTCAGTTCCCAGGAGCCTCCTCTGTCTTCTGATGTTCCACAAGCCGTGAACCGCCTCTGCACCAGAGCTGAAAGTAGAGGAGGGGCCTGTTGCACCGCCAAGGACTCTCCTGTTTAGAGCTTCTCCCATGTTGCCTGTAACCTGCAACTCACTAGCTGATGGGTAATTTACTAGGGAATAGGGAAGTAAATACCTGCTAGGTGCTACAGATTCAAAGACCTAGCATTTCTTTTTTTTTTTTTTTTTTAATTTTCTTTTTTAAATTTTACTTTAAGTTCTGTGATACATGTGCAGAACGTGCAGGTTTGTTCAATAGGTATACATGTGCCATGGTGGTTTGCTGCACCCATCAACCCGTCATCTAGGTTTAAAGGCCCGCATGCATTAGGTATTTGTCCTAATGCTCTCCCGCCCCTTTGCACCCACCCCCCAACAGGCCCCAGTGTGTGATGGTCCCCTCCCTGTGTCCTGGTGTTCTCATTTCCGCTCCCGCTTATGAGTGAGAACATGTGGTGTTTGGTTTTCTGTTCTTGTGTTAGTTTGCTGAGGATGATGATTTCTGGCTTCATCCATGTCCCTGCAAAGGACATAAACTCATCCTTTTTTATGGCTGCATAGTATTCCATGGTGTATATGTGCCACATTTCTTTGTCCCGTCTATCATTGATGGGCATTTGGGTTGGTTCCAAGTCTTTGCTATTGTAAACACTGCCACAATAAACATACGTGTGCACATGTCTTTATAGTAGAATGATTTATAATCCTTTCGGTATATACCCAGTAATGGGATTGCTGGGTCAAATAGTATTTCTGGTTCTAGATCCTTGAGGAATTGCCACACTGTCTTCCACAATGGTTGAACTAATTTACACTCCCACCAACAGTATAAAAGTGTTCCTACTTCTCCACATCCTCTCCAGCATCTGTTGTTCCCAGACTTTTTAATGATCGCCATTCTCACTGGCATGAGATGGTCAAGTATCTAGTATTCTACAAGTTTAAATTAAATACCTAGTGTTTGATAAGAAAGTTTAAATTAAACACCCAGTATTTAATAACTAAGCTTAAATGTGAGGTATAGGTGGTATTGGAATAAGTAGGTTTTCAACTACTGGGATTTGACAAGCAAGCCTAAACACCTCGTGCTTAGTAAGCAAGTTTAAATATCAGGTAGGATCTCATGCCAGTTAGAATGGTGATCATTAAAAAATCTGGAGACAGCAGATGCTGGAGAGGATGTGGAGAAATAGGAATGCTTTTACATTGTTGGTGGGAGTGTAAATTAGCTCAACCATTGTGGAAGACAGTGTGGCGATTCCTCAAGGACCTAGAAATAGAAATTCCATTTGACCCAGCAATCCCATTACTGGGCATATATCCAAAGGATTATAAATCATTCTACTATAAGGACACATGCAAACGAATGTTCATTGCAGCACAGTTTACAATAGCAAAGACCTGGAACCAACCCAAATGCCCATCGATGACAGACTGGACAGGGAAAATGTGGCACATATGCACAACAGAATATTATGCAGCCATCAAAAATGAGGGGTTCGTGTCCTTTGTAGGGACATGGATGAACCTGGAAACCATCATTCTCAGCAAACTGACACAAGAACAGAAAATCAAACACCGCATGTTCTCACTCATAGGCGGGTGTTGAACAATGAGAACACATGGACACAGGGAGGGGAGTGTCACACACTGGGGTCTGTCGGGGGGAAATAGGGGAGGGACAGTGGGGGGTGGGGAGTTGGGGAGAGAGAGCATGGGGAGAAATGCCGGATATAGGTGAAGGGGAGGAAGGCAGCAAATCACACTGCCACGTGTGCACCTATGCAACAATCTTGCATGTTCTTCACATGTACCCCAAAACCTAAAATGCAATAAAAAATAAACAATAAATAAATATCAGGTAGAGCCAGTATTTAGGTAGTAGGTATGCAAATACCTAGTATTTGTTAAGTAAATATGTAGTGATTCACAAGGTCTTGCCTAGAAAATCTCATGACTTGGCTCTCCCAAATACCAGTCCCCGGGAAGGAGTTGTGGGTGGACCTGTCCCCTCCCTCCGGCCGGTCCAGGAACACTGTGAAGGCAGGGCGCTTGGTGATCCCTGTGTTCTGGTGCCAGTCCCAGAGCTGGAGATGTTTAAGGCATTTCTAAATCAATAAAGCGCCCCCTCCGACATTTCTTTAAATAATACGTGCCCTGGGGCAACTGAAGTATGATTTTATGAACAAACATTTTGATTTTACTAAGCAGTCCAAGAACTTGTCTACCTTGAGTGAGGTTCTCTGCGTCGGCACGCAGCTGGGGTGTCCTCCAAGGAACCCCTGATGAGAAGGCCGTGTGGGAACCTGCTGGGAGGGGCCCGGCCTTGTCGGTGCTGGGGCTCAGTCCCCAGGAGCCTCCTCTGTCTTCTGATGTTCCACGAACCACGAGCCACAAGCCGCCTCTGCACCTGAGCCGACTTGTCTGGGGTGGAGTCTGCGCAGGCGACTGCCGCCATCTGGCTCTGATACCCTAAAGAAGAAAGGAATCCTCGTAGCACCTGGGACGCAGCACCACAGTCGGGGACAAGCAATGCCGGGGCTGGCTGAGGGGGCTCCGGAGGAGGGGACTGCCTGCTTACTGCTGTGGGAAAGGCAAGTTCTGAAGATCAAGACCCCAGGCCCAGCGACATGGACGTGCCATGATGCAGGCGGGGCTCCAGCCCTGTTCTCAGAGGAGGCGCTGCTCACCGCGCCAGCTTTTCGTGTCACAGACCCTCTAGGACCCTGCTCTCAGTGGGCTTGTGCCATTGGCAGCTTTCACCAAGCATAGTGAGTCAGAGGCTTTTGACTGATTTTCCTTGTCGTGTAAACGTGGGCTGCTGTAAGGCATTTCTGTGCCGCGTCCCATGGACTCTTCCTTAGCCGTGTCCTGTGAGCCTGGGAGCGCCCAGTGGCACAGCTCGACTGCAGTGGGTGGCTGGGACATCACAGGTGCAGGGTGACTAACTGGCCACACCTAGTTCTCGTGTGCATTGAGATGGGAGGACGTCCAAGACCCCCGCTCCAGGTCAGGGGTTGCTGAGGGATAAATGATGCATTGATCCTGCCCAGAACCTCACACCCAGCTGCAGCAGCCCCGGGCCCTGATGTTCACAAAGCCCCAGGGAAAGCCTCCAGCTCCCCAGCGGTGTGGGCCCAGCAAGTCCCAGACAGGACAGCCGGCTTCCATGTGCCTCTGGAGCTGACTTTGTCCTCAGCCGGCTCCTCAGAGCAGAGGCCCTGCCCAGATGAGGGGCTCCAGAGGGGACTGCCTGTTCCCTATAAAAATGGTAGATTGTCAAGATCAGGACCCCCGGCCCAGGGACATGGAAGTGCAATGGTGCAAGCTGGCTCCAGCCCTGTTCTCGGAGGGCCCGCTGCTCACAGCACCAGCTTCAAACTTCAAGAAGCATGTCCCACATCGTCCTCAACATCACCATAAACCTCACTCAAAGGAAGGCAGTCCCATTGGAGCGCAAGTCCCTCTGGGTGGCCGAGTCAGCATTCTCTGTCCCCAGCCCCTAAAAGGCAGCTTGGCTCACAGCAGATCCATAAATACCTGTGGAATGAAAATTCTGTGCACTCCGGAGAGGCCTGCAGCATGCAGGTGGCCGGGGCTTATGGAAACCCTGGATTCTCCGTCTGGAATCCCTGTCTGGGGAGTCACCATCGCACACACCTGAGGACACCGAAGGGGCAAACTCAGCCACTGGTGCTAAGATGCATCACTGCTCGCTCGGTGCCGGAAACTAGAATCCTGTTCATTAGCAGCCAGAATTTCTCCTTTGGCAAACACCAGCATGTTGGTGAGTGCAAGCTCCACTGTGCGGAAGGGAAATCTGAGGTCCAGAGATCAATGGGAAGTGGGGGGGTGGCTGACAAATGCTGGAGAACCCCGTGATTACACTCCAGGGTTTCTGTAAACCACAGCCACGTGCACGCTGCAGGCCTCCCCGGAGCGCACGGAGTATTCGTCCCACAGATGCCGTTATGGAGGGCCTGCTGTGAGCCAGGCCTCCTTCTAGGGGCCGGGGACAGAGCATGCCGACTCAGCTGCCGGGAGGGCTTGTGTTCCAGTGGGACTGCCGTCCTTTGAGTGAGGTTTAGGGTTATGTCGGGGTGATGGGGACATGCTTCTTAAGTTCGGTTCTGGAAAATCACCTGTTAAATTCTCCGAATTCCAGAATATGCAGCTGACTGCATGTGCACCAGTGTGTTGAGTTTTAATTTTAATTTTTATTTTATTCTGAATGGACATCTTGCCACCCCATGAGACTGTGTCCCCATGGGTCACCAGGCTTGCAACAGGGTCAAAACCAAGAGAGAGCCTGGCCCTGGCCATGCTGTGTTTCTGGGTGTGCTCAGGTCCCTGCTCCATGCAAGGAACATGTCACCCAGGGCTGGGATCCATTGGGGCACCAGTGCCCAGGGTAGGTTCTGGCCTTTGGAAGGGATGGTGTGATGCCAGGGCTCTGTCTGCGCAAAGTTGGGAAACAGTTGTGGGTCTCACTCCTCCCCACTGAGCCTGGGTGTGCAGGCAGAATCCAGGCTCGGGGCGGAGCGGGGGCGGCCTGGAGGAGCAGGCTGTGCAGATAACAGCAGGAAGGACCAGGTACCTGCAGAGGCCCCATGGCCAATGGCTGCAGTTTCCACTAGAGGGCTCAGGCTTGCGCACAGGTATCCCTGGCTCCCCAGGAGGGCAAGGCCGCCTGGCCACCACAGCTCTGCCGCCTGTCATGAGCTAAGCTAAGCTGAGCAAGGGTCCCGGCCAGGGGCTGCCTCAGGGGCCTGCAATACCTGGGCCTGTTTGCAAAGGGACAGGGCCACCTAAGAGTCCTCCCCTTCTGTGCTCAGTGGATGGATCCAAACGGGGCTCCTTTTAATACTTCTCTGTCCTTTTTCTCCTTCTTCACATATCAGGGGTTGCTTCTAACCCCCAGAGAAGTCTGGAACTCTCTGCCTCAGTGGGTGCAGTGGGTGAGGGTGCGCTATAGAGCAGGATGTGAGGAACTCGACCCCTTCCAGCTGGGAAGGGCCAGAGGCTGGTCCTGTTGTGTGTTCAGACACCTACGACACATGAGCCCCAGGACGGACCATCAGATGCTCACAAACTCGCCAGTGGAGGGTCAGCGGATGCGCTGCTCGTGGTTTCTGAAATCATAAAACCCTTTATCAGGATGGATGTGGAACCCATAGTGGGTCCCTCAGTAGCTGTGATCAGCTGGGAACAGAGGCGTCTGCGTCCTAATCCCCAGAACCTGGGACCGTGTCACCTACAGGAAGAGGGTCTCCACAGACGTGATTGAAGGCTTGGGTTGGGGAGATGCTCCTGGACCTTCTGGGCAGGCCACACATCCATCACAAGTGTCCTCCCTCCCAGAATTCCTCCTACCCCCTGGAATACCCACCCTGGAATTCCCATCCTGAATGCCCCGTTCTCTTTTCCCCTCGTTCCCCGGAGCCCTGACTGAGACCACGGGAGTTGATGTCTGGGAGGTACATTCTATCCCTATCTACCCCAGCCTGCATGCCTAGGGGAAAGAAAGGATGGGAGAATTCTCTTGGAATTCCTTCTTGCAAGTGTGTGTCCACCCCTTCCCAGCAGTGCAGGGCTTCCGGGAAGGGGCAAGATCTCTTAACTGGCCTCCAAGTGGCAGTCACCTTTAGTCCCCAGGATTCGAGGAAATGGCTCAGACCTGTTAACTGGGTGGCTTTTCTACAATGGCTGAGTTAGTGAAGAAGTAGGCTTTGCCAAATTCCCTGCAGAGACTCCAGCAGAGCTGAGCGGAGGCTGGATGTGTTGACCTGAACGAGCCTGCCCCGCCCTGCATGTAGACATGGGTTCCGGGCCCTGGAGTGGGCGTGGCAGAGCCACTGGGCCTGTTTGCAAAGGATGGGGCCACCTAAGCATCCTCCCCTTCCGTGCTCAGTGGATGCATCCAAATGGGGCTCCTTTTAAAAGTTCTCTGTCCTTTTTCTCCTTCTTCAAATACCAGGGGTTGCTTGTAACCTTTGGGCCATCTGTGGCTCAGAGGTGGCCACAGAGAGCAGAAACGTGTTCACTCCATCATCAGGCTTGACAAGCAGCAGGCACTGCCCTGGGCACAGGAGAAACGGGGAGAGCAAGAGTGATCCACACTCTACCTTTAAGGAGCTTACATTCCGGGGGGAGCCAGAGGAGAGAGCAGCAAACGAAACCCAAGTCAACACAAAGCATGGATGACAGGGTAACAGGTGCCGAGCGGAGAAAGAGATCACGGAGTAGGGGCACTGGGGTGTGGACGATGGGGTGGCGCTGGGGGGTAGCTGCTGTTTAAATAAGGCCACAGGGAGGCCTCACTGGAGCAGAGACCAGAGGGGGCGTCTCCGGGTGGGAGTTACAGAGAAATCTGGGTGACGGCATCCGGGCAGAGGAAGCAGCCCGTGCAAAGGCCCTGTGGTGAGAGATTCCTCAGTGACCATGACAGGTCACCTGGAGTCAAGTGGAGAGAAAACGCTTCCTTGGTAACGTGAAACTTGGGGCTGTGAAACTGCCCTTGTCAGGGCGAAACTGGGGGATTGGAGACATAAGCTTTTATTATAAGCAGGTGACCGGCTGGCTGCCCTTTCGGGACCTAACAGGCAGAGGGTCCCTCAGCAGGGCCGTGTGGCACGCGGGACCCAATAGCCTGCAAGAGATTCAGCAGCTTCCCAGAGCTGCTGCAGAGCAGGGCGGCGTCAACAGAATCCCAAACCCACGTGAAAGCTTCCCAAGAATGGGTTCCAGTTTCAGGCTCATCATCAAGGGTCGGCCCCGCCCCTTTTGCTCCCCTTTTTCGGAGGATTTACTCAAAGCTGCTCGGTGCCTGTGGATGCAGAACCACCGTTTCCAGATGCCTTATTCAGACAGGAGGGCGCCAGGCCTGCTTCTGGGGAGGGAGGCCCCTTCGGTCCAGTGGAAAACTCGACATCGTCTGGCTGAAACGCAGGGGATGCTGTCGGGAACTGGGTGCTGTCTACATACTTATTTCATCCTAGTTGCAACCACGGATCACCTCTCGGGGGTGACCAGGAAGGAAAAGTTAAATATTAAATTTGAACTCAATTGAGTTGAGTCCCAGAGCAGGTTGTGTGAGCCCCTCCAGGCGTTCATCCGGTGCCATTTCAGAGAAATCTCTATTTCAATTGATTCCTCTATGTTAGTTATTGAAAAACAATACACAAAAATAATAGGGAATCACAAAACCAGGTAGACCTTCTTCTGTTCCTCGAGCTCAGTCCCACAGGGCCTCACGACTGCACCTCAGGCCAAACAGCTTGGTACAAAAAGAGCTAGGGGCCCAGACGGGGCCGAAGCTTCCTGAGGCTTCTCCGCGTCTGTGCACGGACGAGTGGCCGACTCTGGAGCCCAGCCTGCTGCTTCCCGATCTGGTGGTGAATCCTCCATGGTCTGGTGAGTATAAATACCTTTTCCCTTCTCCCCTTCCCATTGCAGTTTGCTTAATACATCAATCTGCTTATTATCATATCATTTGCTTGTTTTATCATTTACTAATTATATCTGCATTGCCATTTACGTGGGATAAAGGTTGTTTATCCTTAAGGTATTGTGTGTGTGTCTTTTCTTCTTCCCTTGTGCGTTTCCGGCACAGAACATTTTTGACGTCACAAACAGGATCTGAAAGCGAAAGCATGGCATTTTTCAGCCACAGGGAAGAGGCTGCGAGCTCGGGGACTTCCCATACCCCAGGATGGGAACTCCCCCAGTGCTTCACCTCGGCCATTAAGTGGTCCAAGGGAAGTGGCCTTTGTGAAAATTGGGAATGCAAATCAGTGCATTTTGAGTCACTGGCTGTGCGTGAGGCGCTACAGGGAATCCTGGTTGGTAAAGGGGATACTGAGGGAATTTCCTGGTGTGGATGCTACTTGCTCACCACTAATAAGTTTAGTGAAAAGATAGGAACTGGTTGCTTTAAGAGAAATGTAAGCTGGAAAAGGAAAATGCTAATCTGACTTCGAGACTGGCCTTGGCCCAAGGCCGGGCCGATGTGTTGACCGATCAGCCTCAAAGCTGTCAGCCTATCGCCAAAGAAACCAGCTGCCCACGTGGCGCGGTCAGGGTCAAACTGAAGAACTAGTCAGCCGGGGCGTGGAGCAGGCCAAAACCCAGCTCCTATCTCAAGGATAAGAAATGAACCCTAGTGACATTCAAGGACCTGCACAAACTGTCAAATTCCTTGGCTTCCATGGAATACAGGGAAATAGTTTATTTTACCAAAGGCTGAGGCTAAAATACTAGATTTGCAACCCCTACCACTAAAAAGAAGGCCCTAAAATTCATCGGCTTGTTTGGATTCTGGAGACATCGTATTCTCCACTTGGGTAACATTTTACAACCTCTGCATGCAGGCACTAGGAAACACTGTGACTAGCCAGGCTCGCCTGTAATCCCAGCACTTAGGGAGGCCGAGGCGGGAGGATCACGAGGTCAGGAGTTTAAGGCCAGCCTGGCCAACATGGTGAAACCCCATCTCTACTAAAAGTACAAAAATTAGCCGGGTGTGGTGGCGTGTACCTGTAATCCCAGCTACTTGGCAGGCTGAGGCAGAATTGCTTGAACCCAGGAGGTGAAGGTTGCAGAGAGCCGAGATCACCCCACTGCAGTCCAGCTTGGGCAACAGAGTGAGACTTTGTCTCAAGAAAAAGATTTAAAAAAAACAAAACGCTGTGAGTTTCACTGGGGAGAGAGAGAGCATGGCTTTTGAACAAGTTGAACAACCGGAGCAACTGGCCCTGGAGGTCTGGTCCATGCAGGGTGCGCCAGTAGATCTGCAGGTGACTGTCAGACGTCAACGTGCTCACCAGAGCCTTAGGCAGAAGCGAGGTGGGAAGAGGGCATCCTTGGAGTTTTGGACCCGGAAGCTGCCAGAGGCTGGCGAAGCTTACGCCCCCTTCGAAAATCAACGGTTAGCTTGCTGTTGGGCTTCGCTGGAAACAGAGCACCTCTGCTTCAACCATGATGTCTTTCTGATGGCGACTTGGGTCACGCGTTCCCCCAGAACTCACAGGTTCTGATGAAGGGAGCGGTGGGAGCAGCAGCTGGTCGAATTGGCAGCCATCCTCCAAGCTTTTCAGGCGGAGGCCAGAGGGGTTTGTCGCTTGTGCACTGACTGCTTAGATGCCCCAACAGCAATGAAACAAACAGTCAATTGGGAATAAAGAGGTTTGGGGAAAGCAGTACTGGGAAGATCTCGGAATCCTGGCACACGCTACCATTGTCACTATTTTCCACGTTGATGCTCACGCGTCTCTGCTTTCTCTTAACGGACTATTTAATCAGCAGGCAGATCAACAGGTCTAAATTTCCACCGTAACTGCAAAGCTGGATGCAGATGAATGAATCACGACACATTCAAGCCTTGCAATGCGAGGTGCTATAATGTACGGTGGCATAATTGATAGTGATCCCTGGGAAGAGGGAAAGGTCATTTTATAGGATACACTCCAGACTCTTTTGCTATAAAACCGCGTCGCAGGTCGCCCAGTTGTCAGTGGTACCTCGTCAGCAATCAACCCTGAGGAAGTTTCCGCCCCAATAGAAACAACGTGCAGAACTGGGGGACTCGGGTCTGTCTGAGTGGCAGACTTAAACCCTGGAGCCAAAATACGGGTACAGTGTCCATCAGATCCTGCCCCTACGGCTGGTGACCTTGTAGCTAAGGGAACAGAACAGGAAGGCGTAGTACAATTTCCCAAAGACGAGGAACAGTGTCATGTTCCCCTCTGTTTTTGTCATTACAGAGAATAACCTGTCTGCCAGACATCAGTACCTGGCTCGTCATGTCTGAGGCTGAGAATGAGTTCACGGACTGGGTAGCCTCTGCTGCAAACAGAAAGCCAACCGCAGTGAGTGCCGGCTAGGCATCGAGCTGCCAGGGGCCGCCAGGAATGGGCCACCTGGGAAAATCATCCCCGCTAACATTTCTGAATGGATTTCTGATACCAAAGGGGGTGGGATAATACCTGAAATCCAACCTGGACTTCTTTAAACCAAACCAAACTATTTTTTCCCAAGCCCAAATGAGACACACAGCACCCTCGTTACTTACGCGACACATCACAGCAATTCAATTAGAATAGAACTCTTCCTGTTCCCTGGGGGACCCTCTGGGTATGCGGGTCCTACAGGTGGCGGCACCTGCCCCCATATCGGTTGGGGAGATGCACTTGGGAGTGGCCATTAATTCCATTCACCATCGGGATGATATCCCCTCTCCAGTGACCTAGATGCTTACAGACATCGCTGGTTGCGGATGCGCCGGCCCCCCAGGCGGTGGTACCCTATCACAGGATTCTCCCCCGCCACCGCTACAGTCCTGCTTCAGCAACAAATTCAGACATTAAGCTTACATGTAGAAAAGCTCTTAATGATCGTCGCACTGGACTTAGGTTGTTAGCAGATGAATTTGCTCTGCCGTGTGCTGTTGTGTTGCAAAATTGAATGGCATTAGAGACGCTCACCGCAGCCCAAGGAGGGGTTGCGCCTGGCTGCGTACTGAGTGTTATGTGTATGTCGCTGACATTTCTGACGATATTACTCTCCTTGGAAAGCCCTGGGGGGTGTGGTTTTTATTAATTGTGCTTTTGATTCTCCTGTGCTTCCGCTGTATCTGTAAGCTATTATAAACTATGCCTACCCCGTTTATCTGTAAGGGCATTTTCCTACAATTGAGTATCAGATTGACACTGAATGTGGAGGAAAAGTTAAATATTAAATCTGAACTCAATTGAACGTGGACACAATGATCAGCAAGTCCCGGAGCAGGTTGTGTGAGCCCCTGGAGGCGTTCATCCAGTGCTGTTTTGGAGAAATCTATTTCAATCGATTTCTCTACATTAGTTATTGAAAAACAATACACAACTGCAAAAACAGGTAGACCTTCTTCTGTTCCTGGAGCTCAGTCCCGCAGGGCCTCACGACTGCGCCTCAGGCCAAACAGCTTGGTACAAAAAGAGCTAGGGGCCCAGACAGGGCCGAAGCTTCCTGAGGCCTCTCCGCGTCTGTGCACGGACGAGTGGCCGACTCCGGAGCCCAGCCTGCTGCTTCCCGATCTGGTGGTGAATCCTCCATGGTCTGGTGAGTGTAAATACCTTTTCCCTTCTCCCCTTCCCATTGCAGTTTGCTTATTATATCAATCTGCTTATTATATTAATTCGCCTGTTATATCATTTGCTAATTATATCTGCATTGCCATTGACATGGATAAAGTTTGTTTATCCTTAAAGGTATTGTGTGTGTGCCTTTTCTTCTCCCCATCACACCTGATTCACATCTCCCTCACAGAACAGTGCCACTCCCGAGGAGTTTCAGGGCTTGAAGGGAAATGCATCTATTCTGGTCCTTAACGCACTTCCGGGTCCTGCAGCTTCATTCTGACCCTATTAGCTTAAGTCTGAAGTTTGACAACTGATACTCTTCCAGGCTCAGCTAAGGTGCCGAGGTTGGGTGGATGGAGGTGATGCCCGGCACCGACCCTGCCATTTGGAAGTTTTCAAGAAAGTGAGTCAGAACTCACTCAGAAGCCACATCATTTTCACGGAGCCCATCTGGCTGCCTTTGTGGGATGCTGGAGAACAAGGGAAGGAAGGAAAAGAAAGGATATCCCGTTTCGAAGCATCAGTACCTTTTAAGCTGTAGGATCAAGAACTGACCTCTGGGATGGCACTACTCTGGTGGGTGTGGCCAGTGCCCTTGCGGGTGGAGTTGGGGTCTGAGACTGTGCTACACACACACCTGTTCATCCCCCAAAGTGCCGGCCACACACTGGGAACCATGTGGACACTTCTTACCTGGATGTGGATGTCGCGAGCTGGCTGAGAGAGAAGCAGTGCTGACAGTCGAGATCACTCTGAAGAGTCTCAAGCATGCACACAGCCTGGTTTGGTCTATCGGTGTGGCTTGGCGTCTAGATAAGGCAGTTGGCATGTATTCAAGGAACTGTGCTGTGAGAACAGCAGGAGTGTTTAAACGAGAAATCTCGGCCAGTCGCGGTGGCTCACGCCTGTAATCCCAGCACTTTGGGAGGCTGAGGCGGGCGGATCACGAGGTCAAGAGATCGAGACCATCCTGGACATGGTGAAACCCCGTGTCTACTAAAAAAATACAAAAATTAGCCAGGCGTGGTGGTGAGTCCCTGTAGTCCCAGCTACTCGGGAGGCTGAGGCGGAAGAATCACATGAACCCAGGAGGCAGAGGTTGCAGTGAGCCGAGATTGTGCCACTGCACTACAGCCTGGCGACAGAGCAAGATTCCATCTCAAAAAAAAAAAAAAAAAGAAGTCTCTCCCAATCCAGTGGGGTGCAAAATGTGAGTGTGGCGGCCTGGCTGGGGCAGCAGGTCCAAGCCCCTCTCCAGCAGAGAATGGGGTGCAGCAGCGGCCTCGCCGCCGAGGCTGCGTTTCTCTCTCGGGAGGGCGGACGTGCCTCTCTGCTTAGTCCCCCCGCTCTTTACTGAGCTCACACAGCTGAATTCCTCTAAGGGGAATGTAGGTCAGCCGGGCTTTACTGTATTAATGATGGATTCATAAAGAGTGAACGAATAAGCAACATTGGATATGCCTTTCTGAGGACCCCAGGGTGCTGAGGGTGATCTCTGTTCAAGGCTTCTCACGGTCTAGTGCTGGGAAGTCAGGAACCCACACGTGGACCCGCTGTTCCCTGGCCGGGTCCCGTTACTCGGCTCTCATCTCTGCCTCTTTGGACAGAAGTTCAACACAGTCTTCCAAATGGCCGCATCCTGGGAGTGGGCCTCTACTTCGCTCTCCTGTCTAAACGTCTTCATCTGTCTTTGAAGGGCATTCACGATCTGCCTCCAAATTCCCTTTCCCTCTCACCTCCTATGATTCCTCTGTGACCCTTCTGAATCACGGCATCCAACGCACAGTCTTCTCTGAGCCTTTACGAGGAGTTCCTGGTCCCCTCCGAACCCTCAGCCCCTCACTCCTGAAGCTCCCTCTCCTGCAGAGCCTCCCTCAGCCCCTCCCGCACGCCTGGTCAGTCCGCCTCTGCTTCCTCCAGCACATTTTTCATTTCCCTTTTGCTTTACAAATGACAACACAACACGCACCTGTTTTCTTTGCAAAACCATGTTCTCCTTGAAGAGAGGGTCGTTATTTATCCTCGCGTGTCTGGTACCTACGTCGCGCCTGATTCACGGCAGGTGCCCAAGGACACTGCAGGTTTCATGGAATAGTGAGGCTTCCTGGAAGACACCGCCAGGGAGGGAGCAGTGGGAGGGAGCCCTGGTCCTGGCTCCACAGAGCGGGGAGCAAGGCTGCGGGTGTGGCTGTGCGTGGGGCAGCTGCCTCCTATTCGAGAGCCAGGCTGTGTGGGATGACGTTGGTGCCATGGGGCAGCAATGCCCTCCACATCATCATCTTGTACATTTAATTTTCTTTTTTTGAGATGGAGTTTCACTCTTGTTCTCCAGGCTGGAGTGCAATGGCACGATCTTGGCTTACTGCAACCTCTGCCTCCAGGATTCAAGTGATTCTCCTGCCTCGGCCTCCCGAGTAGCTGGGATTACAGGCACGAGCCACCATGCCTGGCTAATTTTGTATTTTTAGTAGAGACAGGGTTTCTCCATGTTGGTCAGGCTGGTCTTGAACTCATGACCTCAAGTGATCCGCCCACCTCAGCTTCCCAAAGTGTTGGGATTACAGGTGTGAGCCACCACGACTGGCTTAATTTTTGATTTTAAAAAAGTGATGTGACATTTCTACAACAATGGGAAAATCTGGCTCAGTTTTTTATCCCTCCAGAAAAAAATTTTTAATAATCTCACCTCTTTAAGCATCTCACAGGACCAACCCTCAGCTTGGTCCAGTGTCTCAGAGGGGTTCAGCTGGACTGTCCCCCTCGCCATTCCTGATCTGGCCAAGACCTTCCTCGGGAAAATCCTTTGGAAATTCCTTCCTTTGGAAATGTCCCGAGGAACCCGGGCCTGCAGCGGGAGGAGATGGTGCCTCTGGCCTTTGTGGTAAGGCAGTTCGCAGGCTGCCTCCGAGCTGCCCGGCAACGGGAGGAGACGCAGAGGTAGCCGCGCTGTGCCACCAGGGACAGGAGCTGTGCGGCACTTCCCACAGACCCCGACCTAAAGCTCAGTGCAGCCACCCCTCCATGCGTTTCCAGACCCCCACCGCCTGTGGGGTAGACCCTTTAGGCATCTCCACCCAGACCCCAGCGTGCGCTTGTCAGAGCCTGGCTGCCTCCCTCCCCCGTGACCACGTCTCCTTGCCTCCTGGCTTCCACATACCCACATGGGAAGGAGACAGTGACTTCTCCCCTGAGAGCTCCCCTAAGAATCCTGGAGAACCCCCTTCTTCTCCCCAAAATGAATAGATACATCTGCAACTTGTATTTCTTCAAAAGTGGCGAATTACGTTTTAAATCCACTTCCATCATCTGATCTCCACGCTGCTTTTCGCAGATGTGTTTGGAGGATGGGGAAGGTGCAGAGGAGACGTTTGTTTCCTGTTTCAGCCCAGATGGGAGAATGGGGGAAAGTAAAATATTTTTGTTCTTTGCACCCAGCTTGTTTTTCCTTCAAAACAAGAGGTCAGAGCCCTTATGAATGAACAGCTTGTTGACTTCTATGTCTGAAAACACCCAAAATATCTCCTATTAAGGCCCCTGTTCCACTTCCTTTGTTCTGCCTGGGCGGATGAAGCTGTCTGTGTTCCAGAAACAGAATTTCAAATTAGATTATTTGAATGAAATCAGCAGCTGTTGATTCAGAAGAAATGAAGGGTCGGTGTCATCAGATCCTTGAGCAAGAAGAGACCTCAGGAAAACATCTGGCCCCATCTCCTGCACAAGCCAGTGGGTCCCCAGGCTGGACGCCACCCAGCAGATGGTTTGCATTCTCTCACTGAAGGTCCCCGGGGACGAGACGCCACACCTTCCAGGACGCCACCCAGCAGATGGCTTGCATTCTCTCACTGAAGGTCCCGGGGACGAGATGCCACATCTCCCAGGCCGCCCATTGCTGACTGGCCATTTATAGAAACGTTTGCTTGAGTTGAGCTGCTGCTCGCAGAAGTGATGGCTTTCAGGGAGGATTGTTTGGGTCGGGGGAGAGAGAGAGAAAGTTTCTACTTGATTCCTGGAAATGATGTGGGAGCCACAGAAAAGCCTTCACACGAGGGGCCCTAGGAGTGAATCAAGGAACCTTCTGCCACCTCTCCAAACGTTCCCATCTAGGATTTCAGATGCAGCCTTGTGAAGGTTAACTTTATGTGTCAACTCGATTGGGCTGAGATATTGTCCAAACATCATTCTGAATGTCTCTGCGAGGGTGTTTTTGGATGAGATTAGCATTGAAATAGTAAATTCAAGTAAAGCAGATTAGCCCCATCGTGCCGGTGGGTCTCATCCAGTTAGGTGAAGGTTTGAACAGAACAGAAGATTTTGCTCCTCCGAGCGAGAGGGAGTCCCGCCAGCAGAGAGCCTTTGGACTTGAACTGCAAATCAGCTCTTCCTGGCTCACCAACAGCCTGCCTTTTGACTCAAACTGCAACTCTTTGCTGAGTCTCTAGCCCGCCAGACTGTTCCATCAGATTTTGGACTTGCCAAATCTCCACAACTGCATGAGCCAATTCCTTAAAAAATATTTTTTTTCTATGTATAAGCACATCTGATCCGTTCTGTTTCACTGGAGAATCCTGACTAAAACCCCAAAAGTGGCCCCCAAAAGAGCACAGGGTGGGATGGTTCCAAAATAACAGAAGTATAGTATTCTATACAATCTAGAAAGGAATCTTTTGAAAGGGGATTTATTTTTCTATTTCAGTCTCAGAGTGTTCCTGCTTTTCCAATATCTGAGGATATATTATGCCTGCAGAGTTATGCGCTCCATTCTACCTTCCAGACGTCCTGCCAGCATCAGCACCCAGTCACCGACGGGGAGCTCCAGTGCCCATCTCCTGCCAGAACTGCTGCTTTGGGAGGTCTTCTCATTTGCTTCCCCCCATTCTTTCTGCCCATAGTAGCCAAAGTTTCTTTCTAAAATGCAAATCTAATCATGCCTGAGCTAGAACAGACCACCAAAGTCTGGTTTGAGGATGGAAGGACCCTGACTTGGACTCTGTTTTGGTGGCTTTCACTCTGGTTTACTCCAAAGCCACTAAGGGGCCACAAAAATATCGTGTGCTCCTCATCACTTCCCTGGTTTTATCTCAAAGATCTAGAACCCCACCTCCCAGCTCCATATCATGCCTCTGTCTACCTGGTTCACCATGTTATACTCAGCTAGTTTTTCCCAGAACTTACTGAGTCTCCTCCTACCTTAGGGATGTAGATATATTCTGCCATCTATGTAGACCATTGCTCTTCTGTATTCAAACCACAAGCCCCTCCAGGAGCTGATGGTTATTTACTGAGAGTTGGGAGAGAGAGAGAGGTGGTGAGTCCAAGACAAGTTTAGATTTCTATTCCAGACTCTTGCAACAACACATACTTTTTCTTCTTTGTTCTTATGATATTTTCAATTGTATGGCTCCTTATGCCATTTGTATGTCCCATGCCTTTCCCCATAGAGAGTAATCTCCTGGAAGCCTGTGACCATTTCTAGGT
Source organism: Aotus nancymaae (assembly GCF_030222135.1). Taxonomy (NCBI): domain Eukaryota; kingdom Metazoa; phylum Chordata; class Mammalia; order Primates; family Aotidae; genus Aotus; species Aotus nancymaae. Next base: position 1,785,917 of record NW_026988467.1, on the reverse strand, counting down.
TAATTTTTTCTGGATTCCTGGGCTTAGCAGGACGCACACCATACAATTAATTTCCAGTTCATAAGGACTGGGGTGCATGAAAGATCACCCAGCCTCTGGGTCTTGATGGACCTTGTCACCATCATGACCAAATACATCAGGATCTTTCTATGAAATCTTGATTTCTGCTTTTTTAAAATCAAAATTTAGAAATGATTTCCACCAGCAAGAGAAGAAAACACCGTCTCGGTTTTGCTGGGAAGTGGTAGACATCTGCCATGCTTTTTGGCTGCCTTGCCTCGCCTTTCCTACACTTGGGAAATTTTCTACCTTTGTGAGTCTTAACAGGAAGCAGAGTTACTTCCCATTAGAAAAGCTGAGAATTCCAGATATTTGTGTCACCTAGGCTCTGCCAATCAGATGTTCTCACATCTTTTAGAATCGAGAGCTAGTGACGCACAGAAAGGATGATGTGAGCATTCTCTGAGGCCATGGTGACCAGGGTAAACTTGAGTTCCTGGGGCAGTGAGATGGCTGCTGTTAGTGACAAGCATCCAGCACTAGTTATTTGATGGTGCCAACAGCAGCATCTAACTCTCAGCAACAACATCCTCACTGGAGCCAAGAACTGGAAAGGAGATATATGGGAGGAGGCTGCTGAATCAGAGGACCCTGGGCCATTGAACCCCCATGAGTTTCCCTGACAGCCAGAAGCCCACCTTCTCTCTCTCACACAGAGTGGGCTCGTAGTCAATAAACGGTGCTGGGAAACTGGCTAGCCATATGCAGAAAACTGAAACTGGGCCCCTTCCTTACACCTTGTAGAAAAATTAACTCAAGATAGAGTAAAGACTTAAATGTAAAACCCAAAGCCATAAAAACCCTAGAAGAAAACCTAGGCAATACCATTCATGGCATAGGCATGGGCAAACACTTCGTAATAAAAATGCCAAAAGCCCCATGAAATTCTGTCTCTACTAAAAATAAAAATAAATAAATAAATAAATAAATAGCTGGGTGTGCTGGCACACACCTGTAGTCCCAGCTACTCAGGAGGCTGAGGCAGGAGAATTGCTTGAACCCAGGAGGCGGAGATTGCAGTGAGCTGAGATTGCGCCACTGCACTACAGCCTGGGAAACATTGCAAGACTCTGTCTCAAAAAAAAAAAAAAAAAAAAAAAGCCAAAAGCAATCGCAACAAAAGCCAAAATTGACAAACGAGATCTAATTAAACTGAAGAGTTTCTGCACAGCAAAAGAAACTATCATCAGAGCGAATAGGCATCTTACAGGATGGGAGAAAATCCTTTGCAAGCTACCCATCTGACAAAAGTCTAATATCCAGAATTTACAAGGAACTTAAACAAATTTACAAGAAAAAAGCAAAAAACCCCATCAAAAAGTGGGCAAATTATATGAACAGGCACTTCTCAAAAGAAGACATTTACGTGGCTAGCAAACATATTTGAAAAAAAGCTCAACATCACTGATCATTAGAGAAATGCAAATCAAAACCACAAGGAGATACCATCTCAAGTCAGTCAGAATGATGATTATTAAACAGTCAAGAAACAGTAGTTGCCTTCAAGGCTGTGGAGAAATAGAAACCCTTTTACACTGGTGGTGGGAATGTAAAATATTTCAACCACTGTGGAAGACAGTGTGGCAATTCCTCAAGGATCTAGAACCAGAAATACCATTTTACTCAGCAACACAATTACTGTTACATACCCAAAGGAATATAAATCATTCTACTATAAAGACACGTGAACACATATGTTTATTGCAGCACTATTTACAATAGCAAAGTCATGGAACCAACCCAAATGCCCATCAGTGATTGATAGGAATAAAGAAAATGTGGTACATACATACCATGGAATACTGTGCAGCCATAAAAGGAATGGGATCATGTCCTTTGCAGGGACATGGATGAAGCTGGAAGCCATCATCCTCAGCAAACTAACACAGGAACAGAAAACCAAACACCGTATGCTCTCACTCAGAAGTGGTAGTGGAACAGTGAGAACACACGGACAGAGGGAGGGGAACATCACACACCGGGGCCTGTGGGGAGATGGGGAGTGAGGGGAGGAAAATTAGAGGATGGGTCATCGCTAGGTACAGCAAACCACTGTGGCACATGTGTACTTATGTAACAAACCTGCACGTTCTGCTTAAACTTAAAAAACAAAGAAAAAATAATCATAGATGTCCTTACTCAAAATATGGTTATAATAAAAATGTCGAAATGTCGCTTCATAAAAATGCTGCAAAAAAAAAAAGCCTGTTCGGTTTGTACAGGCCTAATGAACGGAGCTTAAAATGAGCCATAATGATTCAGCTGTTCACCAAATCCCCTGAACTAAGTCAGTCCACAGAGTCAGGATCCCTTGAATTAAGAGTTAGTTACACACCCTTGAGACTCGATCTGGGGACAACCTCACAAATGTGTATCATCCTCCTAGCTCTCTCCAGAAAGAACCAGCAGCCTTTGGGCAAGTCACCTCTGCATTGGGCAAAGGAAAACACTCAGACTCAGACTCAGGGATCGCTGGACGTGGACCAAGCTCACAGTATTTCTGGGTTCCTGTAAGACTGGGGGACCATGAGTGTCACAGGACACGGGGAATTCTACGCTAATCCCCGTTCTGAAGGTAGGTCCGGGGCCACCTGGAATGGACCTAGTTTCTGAGCGCATTTCTAATTGGAAGAAATACAGCGAAGTCCCCACAATGTCTTACTGATCCATGAAGTAAGACCTATAGTTGTAGAAAGGGCCAAGTGGGCACAAGTAACCTTTCATGACATTTTGTGTTCCTTAAGCTACCAAAAAAAAAAAGAAAGGAAAAGAAAGACTATGACGTTGGCTCAAATGACGGATCTTGACCGTCAAAGGGAAACGGTGCTAAACAGGGGCGGGAAGGAGGGGTATGGAATTTGGGGATCCCCTGGCGCCTGCCAGTGCTACTAACCCCAGTGGAAATGAAGTAACTAGAGCTGCTGTTTATGGGCAGTGCCCCCAAGACATCAGATCCCTCAGGAATGAAGGGTTAAAGTATGACCCTAAGTAAAGGATATGTCCAGCCAAAATGTTGGCCGAAGGCAGAGGGAACGCGGGGAGTGGAAGAGGGGGGTCACAGACAGGAGCATCCATCCCCACTGTGATTCTACGGAACCTACTCTTCTTAAAATCACCGATCACCTCCAAACGGCAAAGACAGTGGCCCCTGTTTTGCTTCCATCTTATTTGAACTTTCACCGTGATTGACCCGCTTGGTATGACTTCCTCCTTGGAATATGGCTCCCCTTGACTCCCGGGACCCTGCACGCTTCCAGCTTTTCTCCTGTCTCGCCGGAAACTGTGGCTCAACCTCCTCACTCTTTGATTGGCCTACAAATGTTGGAGGGTCCCAGAAATTAGTAACACATTCTCCCTGTTTGATGCCAGCTTTTGTGAACATGGATTTCTGTTTCTTCATTGGTGGTTTTATTCCCTTGTCTTCCAGCACGGCGCCTGCTCTTGGTCTCTGCTGCATCGTGCCTGCCCCCTCTCACCTCCTTGGAGGCTTCTCTTCAACCACACAGCCTCTTTTTATTAACGTGTTATTTCATAGTATAATGTTAAGTAACTGAACAAGATACAGGATACTAGTGTAGACTTTCATATGCAGCTTCTTAAAGCCAGAGAGCCGGAGCACTCCGACCTTGGTACTCATCTCAAGCATATCCATTCTGTGCGCAGTCAGTTGGATGGTTTAAAATAACATCTACATGCCAGTGAGTCCATATTTACGTCTTCGGGCGAGACCCTCTCAGGAAGTCAGATTCCAGCCCCACTGCGGCTCAATGTGTGCACATTTGCAAATTCCACCAGGATTCTTCACCCAAACTCCAGATTTAACATCCAAATCCTCAGCCCACAGCTCTGCAGGGAGAGCTGACATCTCAAATTCAGCATGTCCAAAATTTAACTCCAAATCCTGCTCCAACTCGCCTGCAGGAATGGCAGCTCCGTCCTTCCAGCCTCTCAGGCCACAGACCTTGGCCTTCCCTGCCTGCCTGCTCACTCTCACCCCCACGCACGCTCTCTGGGGTTGCCTTGCTGGCTTCTCCTTCAACATAGCTCCACACCTCCACATCTGGAGATGGCAGACGAGCTTCTTTAGGGCATCTCTTTCATACAGAACAACTTTGGGATAGAAAATTTTATATAGAAAATGTCTTTTGTATAGAACATTCATAAAAAAGTATTTTTCAAACCAAAAACATCTGTTCGAAGACATCTGATGCAGCCAAGGTAGCGGGGAAGTGTGGGACCGTGATCCCAGAGACAGGCCCACTCCAGAAGGCAAGTCAGGGCTGTGGCCTGACTTTTCCACTTGAAGCATTTGCTGATTCCACAAAAGGAGGCAGAGAGACGGAGAAGGTGAGCAGAGCTGTCTGCAGCTCCTGGGGCAGGGGGTGGGGATGAAAGACGCCCTTCCCCCATCACCGCTGTCCAGGAGGAGAAAGTGTTCCAGCAAGCACAATGGGTGTCAACTTCAGACCAGGACGGGCTGTGACCTGGCAGTAAGACCACCATCAGTAGACTGGCCTCCCCCAGACCTCAAAAAAGAAAGGAAGGGAGGAGGAGGAACATCAGCAGAAGCATAAATCCTAACTTGCAAGGGCTTGGTTACAGCCTGATTAGGTCATCTTCCTCCCCACCTCCACCCAGAAGAAAAACACAGAGAAGGCACCCCACTCAGTGCTGTGTTCTCTGTGCAGGCAGCTCCTGATTTATTAGCAGAAGTCTGGAGGTTGAAAAACCAGGAAGCAAATGGTATTTGGGAAGCTGAGAAGCTAGCAGACCTCTTGGTAATCTCAGAGTGTTAAGGAAGCAAAATTAAAATTCAGGACCTTCCCACCACGGGAAGCCCTGTTAAACACCTCCTATTTTCAATGTGCTATTGCATTAAACAAAATGCAAGAATTAAATAAAAAGCAAGAGAAAAACAGACAGTAGAAACAAGCCCGCAGCAATTCGCAGATGTTGAGATCTCAGACACAGACTTTAAAGTAACTGTGATTAATACGTTCAGGAAATTTAAGAACAAGATATAGAATGCTGGCAGAGAAATGGAAACTGTGAAAATAAATCAAAATGAAATTCTAGAACTTAAAAATAAACACCCACATATTAGGCACTTATAAAGACAAATGCAATGAAAAATGGGCCAAAGGTTTAAATGGGCACTTCACAGATGAGGATATTCAAATTGGTCCATTAAACACGAAAAGATGCCCGACCTCATCAATCATCCGGGGAATGAAAATTAAAATCGTGAGAGGATGCCGCTATAAACTGACCGGAACGGCTAAAATGAAAACGTCACAATCCCAAGTGAGGAGAAACTGAACATTTCCTATCCTGCTGATGGGAGCATAAAACAGTGCAACCACTTTGGGAAAGTGTTGGATAATATCTGTGAAGCTGAAGTGTGCATATCCTGTGGCCCAGAAATTCCACTCCTAGGTGTATACGGAACAAGTAGATACTTTAACAGCCTCACTCATAGTGGCCAAACTAGGAATCAACCCAGATCTCCAGTGCTTAAGTGCATTGTGTTATATTTGAACAACGCAAATCTATACAGCCACAAAAATGAGTACGTTCTTGCTACAGTTGACAACTGGACGAATCGCTCATCACGTTGAAGAAAATAAGCCACCTGCAGGAAAATACATACTGTGTGATTCCGCTGTATAAATTCTAAAAGAGGTATGCTCTCCTCTATGGCTTAAAACTCGAGATACTGGTTACCCCGAAAGTAGATGAGGAGCCGGGGCTGGGAGGGTGTGCTGGAGAGCGGGGTCAGGGACACCTGGGCGTGTTCTCTTCCTGATAATTCCTCGAGCTGTGTGCCTACGGTGTGTGCACTATTCTGAATGAATAAACGTTTAAATAGAAAATACGTACTAGAAACACAAAACCACGTCTCTAGACCACACTCGCTCACCACCTCCATTGCTGCCGCTGCCTCAAGCCCCTGTCGCCCCCAACTTGGACTTCTGCAGCAACCTCTGGAGGGTCTCTCTGCCCGCACTGTGCCCACCCGCTGTGATACTCACATCAGAACAACCAGAAGGATCCTTCTCAACCCCACGTGGAGTCCTGCAGGACTGGGTCTTTCCTGCCTCTCTGACCCCACCAGGACGTCCCTCTTCCCCTCCCCGGCTCTGCCTCTGCCGCTCACTCTCTTTCTGTTCCTTGAAGACATCGGGCTCATTCTTGCTGCTGCTCATCTGCAGGAGCTTCTCCTGATACCTGGAACGTTCTCTGCCCTCGTTGCCCCTTGGTGATATCTGGGTCCCAGAGTCCTCAGCTAAAATCTCCTGGGACTCCTGCCTTGACCTCCCAGCTGAGGCGGCTACCCCTTCTGCCAAGTCATTTGGATTCTCTGCACTGCCCTTTCCCTTCCTGATGTATTTTCTTCCTTCCTCCCTCCTGCTCTTCCCCCTCCCTCCCTTCCTATCTGCTCACTAGGGTGAGACCTACAAGAGAGCAGACCTTGTCTGTCTGATTCCTGCAGCATCCTGAGCATCTCAAGCAGTGTTTTGCATATATATGAACATAATAATTATGTGTGAAATGAATAAAGTAAGTTTGGAAAATGTTGCCCACTATTTATCTCTCTTGGAGAGCCTTAATTTACATTAGCATATTAATGATTCTGAGAAGTCCTACAGTAAAAAAGAAAAGAAAAGAGACCAACATAGCTTTCACTCAGTGTTTCCTAACCTCTTTTGAACACAAGACAGTATTTTCGCATTGCATCTATCATGCCCACTTTTGGCAATGCCACCTCCAAGGCTTTGCAGCCATCGGTGTTGAGGCTTCCCTTGTGGCAGACGCTCCCCTGGATGAGCATTACACCCACGTTATCCCCATTGCCATGACAACCAGAAAGGCCAGGCATTATTATCCTCATTTGAAGTGTAAGGAAACGGAGGTGTGCTACACTGAAGTGGCTCCTTGTGCGATGTGGGCAACACACATACAAAGCCGGGTGTGACTCCACTTCTGCCCCACTCCAAAACCGTGCTCTTGACCTCTTGGTCGGGTAAATGCGATGGCAAAGCCCGTCAATGCAGAGCATGGCGTCCGCGGCAGTGTCCACCTGCCTGGGAGCAGGGGGTGAAATGCACACCATGAGGGCGTTGGTCACTCGGCTTCCTGGAGAAGGTGAGACCCCCCACTTCATTTTGTATTTCTGCACCCTCATGATACGCTCCCAGTCATCACCATGGGACACATTCTCAAGCATGTTTTCATAGCCACGAAACTGCATTTCATGAAACTCTTGACCAAACAGACAGAAAAAGATGGCAAAACTTGACACATTTCCAATCAACATGAGGGGATAGTGTATTAAGCCTCTGCTTCGTGCCACGAGTTCGGAGCAATTTCAGATCCTCCTTTCTCTAGAGCTCTGATTTTTGCATTGTGTCAGGTTTTGTTCATCTTCTGGTCCCCTCGGCGTTTGTCCCGGGCAGAGTGGCTCTGAAGAACGCCCACCGCTTTGAGGTACCATTGCCCAGGGGAAGCCCGCCTGGTGGCTGCTCACTGGACACGGGAATGCACTGGCAGTGAAGGTGGTGCCTTCCCTTCCCGCTTCAGGCCTGTTCACCTACTACAAGATCACGGTCATGAGTAAGCTTCCCTCTGCTTCGTTGTCTTGTGAAACCCCTGGAGTCTGCGATGCTGGACAGACAGCAGAAGTGTCAAAATACTTCCAGAGCCAAAATACTTGAAAACCGCAGGAGTTCTGACCAGAAGCTCACATAACCCAAGCTCCCTTTTCCAGGTAAACTGGAAGAAGGCCCCTGAGTCAGGGTTTCCCAAGCTCAGCATCATTGAATCGAGGCCCGATGATACCTTGCAGGGGCGGGGATTGTCATACACAGTGTAGAATGCTCAGCAGCACCCCTGGCCCCTACCCACCATGCCAGGGCCTCCCTTCTTCCTTTAATTTATGACAACAGAAAATGTCTCCAGATATTGCCAAATGTCTCCTGGGGGGCAAGATTACTCCTGCTGAGAACGACTAATGTAGATTAGTGAAAAATCTAAACTAGAGCATGTTTTAAAAGAAATAGAGATTAATTTGTCAGCACGCTGAATCACCAAAACTGAGTGTTTCCCCTGGGGCACTTATTCTGCTAAAAAATATTCATGTTTTTCTCTCCATAAATATATTTGAGTATTAAGCACCAGGCTGATACCAGCCTAGGTAAGGTCTCCGCCTTTCAATCTAGCAGAAAAGCAGATAAGACAGGTGGGTAATTGGCAAATCAATTATAGATCAGATAATGGGGTCCTCCGGTCCTTGGAAATCGGCTGCTAACTACAACAAGTTCAGCCTCCCTCCCGCAATCTTGTTTGCATTATAAATTTGTTTAGCTAAACCTTCCATTCACTGTATCTCCAAATTATCATAAATTTCAGATTAGTGGCATGCATACGAATGAGTGTTTGCCAGTTTTCTGGCAAAATGAGCTGAGAGGAGGCCTCTGAGGGGCTGGGAGCTCACCTGACATCCACAGTGGCCTCCCTAAGGACCTTCCTCTGGCAGATGCAGGGAGGGAAATCAGAACAGCTCTTTCATGGGCTGAAGTTTAAAATGAAAGTGGTTGAGGGGCTTGGCATTTTAAGTCGGCGTCAACATTTCTGCTCTCCCTATAGCTTATTAACAAGGCGCCGTGTCCTACTTTTTAAATCAACAAAACAAGTTCACCAGCTTGGATACTAGGGCAGGGCATGGAAGGAAATGGGGGTAGTTGAATTTTTCAAAAAAAAAAAAAATCTGTTTCAGAGGGGAAAAAAAGGTAATTTAGTTGTGTGGGCTAGGAAAAAAAGAAAAGGAAAGAAAGGCAAGCTGAACGCATTTGAAAAGTAGTTTCAAATGCATCTCCAAATGGAGCTGAGGTCATCCATTAGAAAGGAGGCCTCTCGCTCGCTCCCATCACCACCACGATTTCGGTTTAGCGGCACCAGCCCCGGTAAGCAAGCAGCCCCGGCTTCCCTCTGTCACCAGTCGCTCTCCTAGCTGACTCGCTTTCATCATAGGGCCCACCTCCTGGTCTTCACTGCAGCTTTCTCCAGCACCAGGTCAGACCTAAAAGCATCAAATAGCAGCATAGACAAAAATCGACGTTGTTGGTAAAACTGCGAAAAGCACCACAGTGCCGGGAGGCATGTGATCTGTGTACGTGCAACTGCCTTCTTTTGCCACCTTGCCATCCACCATGAAATCCTCGAGGTGCCCGTATCAAAAGGAACTGACAGCCAAACGTAAGAGATTACAAGGGGTGGAGGAAGACAGCATCCTGGAATTCCCGCACACCTGCCTTCCCTGTGGGTCCCCCCATGATGTCTTCCTGTGGAAGGCTCTGGGAGCTCTCGTCCCCCTAGCTGGCATGAAGGTCACGTTCCTGAAAAGTACCCCGCTGGGTGGTAAAACTGAAGTTGACATCAAGATCCCATGGAAAACGGGGATGAGCGGAAAACACGAAGTGCTATCCTTCCTACTGAGCAGTAGACTCAGTAAAACTTGTGGAGCAGGCTGGAGTGGGGCATATCAAAATCTCCGAGGGCTGGTTGGTGAGGGACAAGGCATCATTCCCTTTAAAGTCCTCCCACCTCAAGTTCTATGCTGGCCTGGCACGGAGACCCATGCTCATCTTCACCTACAGGAGAGCCGCTGCAACAGTAACGTTGACGATTGCTGCTCAGCGTGGATCCTGCTCATGGTCGGAGGCTGGGAACGGCTGTCGGACTCTTACATTGCCTGAAAATGCCCCACAGATGCCCCGACAGAGCAGCTGCAGTTCTGACAAGTGCTTTTATTTTCTCTTCCAGTGACAGATCTTTCTTCGTCTTTGCTTGTTCACTTGCAGCCCGTTCTGAGCATGAGTAGGACATACAGAGTCTAAAATACACGTTTTTATGCACCCAAATGATTTTTGAAGCACAGCGTCAGAAGAACAGCTAATTCCCCTTGCCTGCATGCACCAAGCACTGACTAAGTGTTTCTTAGATATTACGAAGAATCATGCAGTTAATCTCATTAACTGCCAAGTTTCCCAAACAGCACCATAGTATCCTGTGGATCAAGCAGGGCCAAGTTCATGGCTTAGCACAGTGGGGAGAAATCTGCCTTGACAGAGATCACAGGGAGGTGAAAGGGGAATGCTTATAGATTTGGGGGGTCTGGATTTGAGTAGTTTGAGATGAGGTTTTCAATACACAGATCTGATTGGGGTGTTTGCCATATAATGGTTTAGGATTGGTGGACACAGTCAGGCAAGGGTCTTGGACAAAATTTTGATAAGTAAACAATCACCTGATAAGTAATTGGGTTTTCCCAGTGTATTAGTCTGTTTTCATGCTGCCGATAAAGACACACCGGAGACTGGGCAATTTATAAAGAAAAAGAGGTTTAGTTGATTGGCAACCAAAAGAATGGGAAAAAATTTTTGCAGTTTACCCATCTGACAAAGGGCTGATATCCAGAATTTACAAAGAACTAAAACAGATTTACAAGATAAAACAAACAAGCCCATTCAAAAGTGGGTGAAACATATGAATAGACACTTTACAAAAGAAGACATACATGAGGCCACCAAACATATGAAAAAATGCTCATCATCACTGGTCATTAGAGAAATGCAAATCAAAACCACATTGAGATACCATCTCACGCCAGTTAGAATGGCAATCATTAAAAAATCTGGAGACAACAGATGCTGGAGAGGATGTGGAGAAATAGGAACACTTTTACACTGTTGGTGGGAGTGTAAATTAGTTCAGCCATTGTGGAAGACAGTGTGGCGATTCCTCAGTGATCTAGAACTAGAAATGTGATTTGACCCAGCAAGCCCATTACTGGGTATATACCCAAAGGATTATAAATCATTCTACTATAAGGACACATGCACACGAATGTTCATTGCAGCACAGTTTACAATAGCAAAGACCTGGAACCAACCCAAATGCCCATCGATGATAGACTGGACAGGGAAAATGTGGCACATACACACCATGGAATATTATGCAGCCATCAAAAACGATGAGTTTGCGTCCTTTGTAGGGACATGGATGAACCTGGAAACCATCATTCTCCGCAAACTGACACAAGAACAGAAAATCAAACACTGCATGTTCTCACTCATAGGCGGGTGTTGAACAATGAGAACACAGGGACACAGGGAGGGGAGCACTACACACTGGGGTCTGTTGGGGGGAAATAGGGGAGGGACAGATGGGGGTGGGGAGTTGGGGAGAGATAGCATGGGGAGAAATGCCACATATAGGTGAAGGGGAGGAAGGCAGCGAATCACACTGCCACGTGTGCACCTATGCAACAATCTTGCATGTTCTTCACATGTACCCCAAAACCTAAAATACAATAAAAAGAAAGAAAGAAAGAAAGAAAAAGAAAGGAAGAAAGAAAGAAAGAAAAGAAAGATAGAAAGAAAGAAAAAGAAAAAGAGGTTTAATGAACTCACAGTTCCACCTGGCTGGGGAGGCCTCACAATCGTGGTGGAAGGTAAAAGGCACATCTTACATGGTGGCAGGCAAGAGATAATGAGAGCCAAGTGCAAGAGGCTTTCCCTTATAAAATCATCGGATTACAAAGGTCAATGTATCTGGCCTTCTTCATGAATACCAAAATGACTTCTGGCCCTATCTAAGAGATGCCCTCCCTTCACGGTAGATGGCATGACCTGCCGTTTCGTCAGTTGTTGTCAGAACTTACAGAACAGGGTAGACTGACTTCAGGGGTGAGATGTTTCACTGATTGAAGTCATGGGAAATTAGGATCAGCCAAAGGCTCTTTCAGGTCATAAGTTCCAGGGTTTATTTCGTTCAATGCTATTTATTGGATGCCTACAGAGCACGACCCTGTGCTGCAGACCTCCACACTCAGAGCTCAAGGTCTTGCTGAGACAGTCGGACAGGCAATGGCAGTCTAATCCAGTGGGGTGAGGGAGTAAGGGCCCAAGAGGGGAGGCAGCTAGCCTGGTGTGGGAAAGGCTGTCCACGGCACGAGTCACTGAGCAGAGACCCGAAGGACAGGTCCGGGGGAGCTGGGAGGAGGGCTGTGGGTGGGAGGCGGATGAGACATCTGGGAGGAAGGGGCTGCTCGGGTGAGGCTGAGAGGAAATGACACCTCACCGCATTTGAGGACACTGGATGGAGAGTTGGGCTCCCTGTCCATCTGGGCAGTCGGTCACCTCAGCACCTCTGCTCATTTATCTCATCTCTGAAATGATGCACCCTGTGAGGGGCCCACAGGGAGGGGTGAATTAACCTCTTCCCACCCCCACAGATTTTCTTGGCCAACATCCTCAGTGCAAAACATCTTCCAACGCGTCTCATTCTGACCCCCCGAAATTAGAAAAAAAAGAGAGCTGAGCTAGACATAATGCGGTCGCAGGCATGGACCGGGATGGAGATCGGACTTTCCCGTCTGGCAAACCGGCTCTCCCGCTCCCGGCGCCGTCAGCAGTGGGCCTGAAAGTTGCGGTTTCATGCGAGCAACCATCTATCAAGGACAGGACCGTCTGGATGGTTATGAGAATCTGTGAAGGTGCTGTTTGGATGAAATTAAATGGAGCAAAGTAGGTCAATATTGTCTGGAAGAATGAACTTGAGTTTAATCAACATATCATGAGCAGAATTATGTGAAAAAGCCTAGCAAGTTATTATTGCTGTATTTGGTTATTTGACTACTTTATCTTCTAATGTATGCACATAATAATAAAATAATTTTACTGTGGATAGAACTCATTTTTCTATGCAAGTGTATTTAACAGCGTGTTAATAATGCATCATGCTAGATTTGTGAGGAAATGCTTTTAAAGTTGGACCCATTTGGCGACATTGGGTCCCCAAGTTCTCACATCCACAGACAGCATGGTGACCTTGCCATGCCGCATAGTAGATGCTTAATAAAATGGTAGAATTGTTAATACGTTTAGGAGGGCGACTGTTTCCAAGACCATCAGCTGTACATGGACCAAGGAAGGGCTTCTGGTTGGTGTGTGGTTCTTCTGATACAGAACAACCCTCGAAAATTGGAAGATCTGTCAATCTCAAAAAAAAAACAAAATGTGAATCCTGTGTTTTGAAGAGGTCGCTTTTATCAAGCTAGAGATCCTGCTCTGTGTCCCTCATAACTCCTGCAAACCTTGGAAGAAGAGTTTGAGTGAGGCCCGGAGAACACAGAAAGACTCAGGGGCTTCCACGCAGGAAGCGGGTTGAGTGCTCGTGCTCAGGAATGAACGAGTGCTGGAATCAGAGCCAGCCCTCCTCGCCGGGTGGCTTCGGGGAGGTTACTCACCGCGGCTGAGCTTTCACACCTCCCTCTCGAGGTGGAGTGAGGGCTCAATGGAGGCTGCCCTGGAAGCGCCTGCAGCAAACATTGCTCCTGCAGATAAACTGTTATTATTATCACAGTGGTCATCATTGTCATCGTCCCGGTCCACATCAGGGCCCGATGGGAGGCATCCCCACGCCGAATGTACGTTTGGTCCCCTGAACCTGATGTATGTTCTTTGGCCAAAACAAGACAGACTGGCTGAGCCGTCTCCACTCTGACCCTGTGAAGTCAGAGGCCGGCACCATTCTGGAGGGTGGGCACCTGTCTTTCTGAAGTCCGGCTGTTTCTTACCCTTTGACATCTCAGGTGCCCTGGGGTCTGGGACTCCTGGCAGCAGAGAATAGAATGAACCCATCCATGCTGGGAAGTCAGGACACTGTTATGGCCCTGGGGATGGGCGGCAAAGGCAAAAACTGTGTGTCTATGGATGCCTGGATTCCTGACCGAAGTCAGCACTGCCTAACAGTTCCAGGTGGGAAGAAGGAAGGGGCTGGGCCCTGTGGTCACCCAGCCCTTGCTGCTCTGCTCTCCTTGTGAAAGTGACCTTCAGAGTTTCATCAGCTGATAGCAGACAGCCAGATTGCCTTCTAGTAGAGCCTAGTTTAAGATCAGTTTCAGGAATTTTCTGCGTGTTTTTATCTTTGCAGTGAAGCCATAAAGGCCCTCGCAGCAGCTGGGCAGGCTGAAAAGTTGATGCTTCCGAGCGGCTCATTAGAGTGTAATGGCATTTCTGAGAGTCGACGTTGCTGCAAGCAGCAGGCAGGAAGCTCACGCGGCAGCGGCCTGATGGATACTCCGCATCAAGGGGGTTCTGGCTGATGCGCGGCTGTGCACCACAGGCTGTGCCCGGTTGTGAGAGGGGCTGGCAGTGCTGCTCTCCCGCAGAGGGGTGGGGGCAGGTGCGTGCACAGGTGCCGATGAAAAGGTGAGGGGCTCGGGGGGTGTGATGGGAATTAGACAATGGTGACCACACTGCTCAGGAGGTGGCTTAAAGCCTTTTCTCTAATTTAAATTGGGCAGTAAATTCTGACACTAACATGAGTATTGTGTCTGATGAGATTCAGTTTGGGGAAAAATACAGTCTTGAAATCTAGCAAATTCCAGTTTCGGTCTCAACTTCACATTTTGGCAATCTTGTGGCCTCAGGGAGGTCAATCGTTTGAGCCTCACTTTGTTTTCTTAGGACGAGCAAGACAAACGGGCCTTCCCGGGATCCCTTCCTGTGCGGGGAATCACCCCGACACGTCGTGGTTTATTATAACAGCAATTGTAAGTTACCTCTGAAAGTTTCGTGGGCGAACTGCACTCAGTGGAGTGGTTTTCATCTGGAATCTCTCTAGATACGTCCAGACGGGGCTGAGTTTTGAATCATTAAAGGTTTGGTAAGTCTGGGAGGGCAAACTGGCTTCTTCACTTACCTCTTAGGCACCAAAGCTGGGCTGGCAGGAAGGCAGGGGCAGGTGGGGCAGCCTGCTCCCCGCACGGCCTTTCCACGGGGCTGGCATCGGCTTCCTTGCAGCCTGGCCATCTCAGAGTAGTTTGTTTATCTATCTATCTATTTATTTATTTATTTTTGAGGCAGAGTCTCACTGTGTCGTCCAGGCTGGAGTTCAGTGGCACAATCTTGGCTCACTGCAACGTCCATCACCAGGTTCAAGCAATTCTCCTGTCTCAGCCTCTCAAGTAGCTGGGATTACAGTTGCCCTCCAGGACACCCAGCTAATATTTGCATTTTTAGTATAGACAAGGTTTCACCATGTTGGCCAGGGTGGTCTCAAACTCCTGACCTCAAGTGATCCACCTGCCTCGGCCTCCAAAACTGCTGGGATTACAGGCGTGAGCCACCATGTCCAGCCAGAGTGGTTAATTTCTTACGTGGCAAATGTCTTCCCAAAGAGCGAGCATTCCAGGGTGATGGGAATGGACGCTGCCATCTATGAAGGCCCTGGCCCGGAAGGCTGCACTGAATCACCCTAGCCGTAGTCTACTGGACAAACAGTCACAGCGCATGCCCCGATTCAAGTGGAGGGCCAAGGATTTTGTTCTCTCCATCGGAAGAGTGGCAAAGACTATTTGTGGCCATGTTTAATCCTTCTCTGCATTGAGAAAATGATATTTTCCCCCAAATACTGCAGAGTAAGTGAAGGAAAATTTGTAAAGCATCTTGCTGAGTGCCTGACACATCCTGGTGTTGAATAAACATCCATTTCCTTCTCCTTCGCCCTTTGTCCTTCCCTAGGCCCCTTGCCACTGAGGTGCTCTTAGCAGCAGCAGAGCCGAGAGGCCCGGTTCCCTCCCTTCCCTAAGGGATGGGAAAGTCAGGCCATCAAAGTTTCAGGCAGAGACGGTTGTTCTCACCCCAGCTGCACGATAGAAACCCATGGGAGACTTATTTTTACTTATTTTATTTTTATTTTTGCTTTTTGTTTTTGAGATGGAGTCTAACCCTATCGTCCAGATTGGAGCAGTGGCACAATCTTGGCTCACTGCAAACTCTGCCTCCCGGGTTCAAGCAGTTCTCTTAGCTCAGCCTCCCAAGTAGCTGAGACTACGTGCCACTGTGCCCCCTATTTTTTTTTTTTTTTTGTATTTTTAGTAGAGATGTGTTTCACCATGTTGGCCAGGCTGGTCTCAAGCTCCTGACTTCAAGTGAGCCACCAGCCTTGGCCTCCAAGTGCTGAGATTACAGGTGTGTGCCACCATGCCCGGCGTACTTTTTTTTTTTTAGAGACAGGGTCTCTCTCTGTTACCCAGGCTGGAATGCAATGGTGGGATCATAGTTCACTGCAGCTGTCAGCTCCTGGGCTCAAGCTACCCTCCCTCCTCAGCCTCCCAAGTAGCTGGGACTGTAAGCATGCACCACCAAGCCCAGCTAATTTTTTATTTTTTGTAGAAATGGGGGATCTCCTTATGTTTCCTAGACTTGTCTTGAACTGCTGGACTCAAGCAGTCTTCCTGCCTCTGCCTCCCAAAGTGCTGGGATTACAGACATGGGCCGCTGGGACTGGCTAAAATGGGAGCTTTGAAACCCCGTCAGTTTTTCCCCTAACCCCAGGGCTTCCCACTCAGTTGTTTGACATGAGGTCCCTTTATGTTCCTAAGCCTTCTTCTGCAGGTCACTTCCATGCCGGCAATTGAGGGTTGAACCCTGGGGTTCTAGGGGGCCGTGTTCACGTGCCAGTGTGCATCAGGGAGAGGATCTAGGAAATCAGCAGTGGTGGTGGCACAGAGAGAACGTGAGTTACCCACACGCCAAGCTCCAAGTAGCCACTGCTTGCAGTCGCCAGGGGTGCCACAGCCCTGGGCTCTCTGGCACCCAAGAGCAGCTGGAGGGTTTGGACAAGGTCATGCCCATCTCCCCAACTCCTCCTGTGAGCAAGAATGAACTTTTCTCAAGATTTAACACCCCATTCATAAAAATAAAATGGCTACGTGAGACCCCCTGCTAGACAGAACGCCAAGCACATTTGGTTCCCATCAAGTCCGAGGGCGATGATGGATATAAATAGTTGGCTTTTAAGAGGAAACTGCTGAGCAGGTGCAAATACGCCCTATACCTTGGAAGCGTCTGCTGAGCCCTATTACTCTGGGTAATTGGGGTTATGTGCGGTTGCTCTCTCTTATGGCCAAGGTTTCTGTTTCCGAAGCTGGTGCCTTCAGGATGAATTAGTGCCCGCCCCCTTCATAAGCAGTGAGCCATCTGTCAGCCAGTTAACCCTTTCTGCACCCAGGCAAGGAGAGTGTCTCCTAACCTCCAGAGCTTCCCCTCCACCCATGTAGCCCCCTTCCTGCCCACCATGGCTGCCTAAGAGGGTGAAGACCGGCCAGGCATGGTGACTTATACCTGTAATTCCAGCACTTTGGGAGGCCGAGGTGGGCGGATCATCTGTAAGGAGTTCAAGACCAGCTTGGCTAACATGGTGAAACCCTGTTTCTATTAAAAATCCAAAAAAAAGTAGCCGGGTGTGGTGGCACACACCTGTAATCCCAGCTACTCAAGAGGCCGAGGCAGGAGAATCACTTGAACCCAGAAGGCAGGGGTTGCAGTGAGCCAAAATTGCGCCATTGCATACCAGCTCTGGCAACAAGAGCAAAATTCCATCTGAAAAAAAAAAAAAAAAGAAGAGAGGGTGAAGACCTGGGGATCAGAGCACATGGAAAAAACATAAATTCAGCTGCAGGAAGAATGTAAATTTTTAGGAGCAGAAAGGCAGAGGAAGAGTGGGGCGCTGGGATTGCTTTCCGATCAGTTAATACAGGACTGGCCTGATCATCTTCACTCCCCAGCTCGCTTTTCAGATTGCAGCAGGGTTTCAGAGCGACAGTTTACCTAACAAAATCACTCAGTTCTCCACCCACGCCTGGATCGCCAGCTCGTGATGATCAGTTGATTTATTAGAAAGAATAGAAAACTGACGAGAGGAATTGTCCCTTATGTAAGATTTTCCCTCTATCTAGGTGTAAGGCTGGTCGCCTCGCCAGGAGCTCGGACACACACCCCCCTCCTTTTTTCTGAGCGCTCGGACACGTCCACCCCCTTGCACAGCCTAGCCTTCCCTTAAAAACACCACCAAGATGCAAACGAAGTCTTGTAACTCTAGCCAATAGCAGTCAAGTCTTGTATGCAAACGAAGTCTTGTAATTCTAGCCAATAGCAGTCAAGTCTTGTATGCAAACGAAGTCTTGTAACTTTAACCAATAGCAGTCAAGTCTTGTAGGCAAACAAAGTCTTGTAACCCTACCCAATAGCAGTCTTGCCTTACCCACACCCTGCTCTCCCACAACCAGTCTAACGCCTCCACTCCCTATAAAACCCCACATCTGAGAGGAGTCCGTGCTACTTCTCTGGCCCCTCCTGTCGGACTGCAGAATCTCGCCCGGGAGCCGAATAAATCCTTGGCATTGGATCTTCTTGTGCTGGCCTCAGTTTCTTCATTTTAAACTCAGCGAGAACTTAACAAACCTTACACTAGGAGTTTGTCATTTGCTTTCATTCTCTTCATTGATAAACCAGGCCTCCCTTTGAATCGCCTCCAGGGACTTGGTGGAATCAGGGGACGGCAACATCTTAACATGTTTTGAAAATCAATCTCAGTCTTTGAGAAAGTCTCTGATTTATACAAAGTCTCACAGAGCCTCTTACGCCTTTTTAAATAATTAATTTTTGAACATACTAGGTTTTATCAATTTTGATTGTCCACACTGTGAATAGCTAATTCGTAACCAACTGTGTGACCTTCTGCTGGTCTCAGCGGCATAGACACGGAATGCGGATTTTTGCATACATCATCTGTATTAGTTTGCTGCCATTACAAAGTACTGCAGACTGGGCAGCCAAAGCTACTGACATTAACAGTCTCACAGTTCTGAACTCTGGAAGTCCGAGATCAAGGTGTCGGGTGGCAGGGCTGGTTCCTCCCGAGGCCTCTGCCCTTGGCTTGTAGACGCCACGGTCTCTCTGCGTCCTCACAGGGTTGCCCCTCTGTGTGTCTGTGTCCTCATCTCGTCTTTTTTTTTTTTTTTTTTTTGAGACAGTGTCTCGCTTTGTCGCCCAGGCTGGAGTGCAATGGCGGGATCTTGGCTCACTACAACCTCCACCTCCTGGGTTCAAGCGATTCTCCACCCTCAGCCTCCCAAGTAGTTGGGATTACAGGCATGCACCACCACGCCTAGCTAATGTTTTTGTATGTTTAGTGGAGACAGAGTTTCACCATGTTGGCCAGGATGGTCTTGAACTCCTGACCCCAGGTGATATGCCTGCCTCGGCCTCCCAAAGCGCTGGGATTACAGGTGTGAGCCTCCGTGCCCTGCCTCATCTCCTCTTAATAAGGACATTCAATGATTGGGGTAGAGTCCACCCTAGTGACCTCACCTTTACTTGATGACCTCGGTGACTACTCCATCTCCACATACACCCATGTTCTAATGTACCAGGGGTTAGGACTTCAATCTATGTATTTTGGGGACACCAGGCAGCCCATCACACCCCTAAGTCCAGCCCCAGCATCCTGCCTTGCACTAAATTTGACACAGCGTCTGCACGGGGCCGGGGCCAGGCCGGCTGTGGGGGGTTCCTCATCTCCATCCTCACTGCGGCACTGGCAGCTGCTGCTGACTCAGTTCAGGTAGGGGATGCCCCTCCTGATAATGACCTTCGCCGCCTCTCCACTGGGTTATTTAATATGGCAGGTTTGCTTTCCACCTCTCGCAGACATAAACGAAGACAGATTGCTCCTCTCACGTTTAAGAGCTTTTGAATATAGGGTAGAATCGATCTCATGTATAGGAGAGGTAGCATTCCTTAAACACTCCAGCATGAGATTGTATCTGATGACAAAGCCCCTCACTCAGTGAATTCCTCCTCCCAGGGAGCTCCTAGATGGACATGCTCCCATATGGAGGTGAGAACACAGCAGAGACAATGTTTAACTATAGTCCCCATGGGTCTGAGTTAAAATTTTATTTTCCTAATCATTTACCAAGGATCTGCTGCATCTCAATGAAACACAGTTTGCACGTCTTATAAATCAGATCCATCAGTAGCCTCTAAACTCACTGACTTCACTGTTTTTCTGTGTTGTGAGTCTCAGCCTGCCTGGCCATGCATCTCCCTTGCTCAAGAACCTTCAGTGGCTCCCCAGTGCCTTTTGGATCAGACCCAAGCTGTTGCCCCTCGCCTCGTACTCTATTTCCCTCTCTCGCTGCAAACAGCAACTTCATTTTCTGAACAGACCAGCTACTCACCACCCACACTCCCCAACCACCCTGAGAGCTCACCTTCTCCACTCAGCTCTCCCCAGCCACCGACCCCTTCAGAACACAGTAAATCTTCTCTTGAGTGCATTTGTTGCATGTATATGAATCTAAACAAGATTCAGCTCTGAAGTTGCAGAAGACAGAGGAGAGTGAAGAAATGGCTCTAACATTTACTGAGCAACTACTAGGGGCTGGGCTTGAACAAGAGATCACTTTTTTTTTCTGGCCACAGCATGGCATTCTACTGTACCAATCATGGTTTTGAAATAAAAGCATCGTTTATTTATCTGAATGCTCCAAATATCTCACTCTGCAGATTTTTTTTACCTCTATGGGATTCGAACCAGTTCTCTTATTGTTCTTTCTCTCCTGTGATCCTTGGGGAGGGGGAGAGGGGCTTGCACTGGCAGGAAGAGGAGAGCGCTCCTGTCACCTGACTCACCGTGTGACACCCTGTCGTTTCTAATTAAGCTGCAGGCTTTGTGGACGGTTTCATGGACTTTCTCTGCAGATTTCTCTGGCTTCTGCTTTTCCTGTACCTTTTTTGGACTTGTTTTTGCAAATGACAGTGTCATGTAGGGCATGGATTCGGGAGCCAGAAAGCCCAGGTTCAAATCCTGACTCTGCCATTTACTAGCTTTGTGGTTTGGGGCAAGTTACTCAACCTCTCTGTACCTGACATCTTTTCAGTTGTAAAATGGAAGATAATACCAGCATCTCTCACAAAAGATTGTTGAGGTGGTCAAGAACTGCGACACTTACAGCTGGGTAGCTTACTTATCGGGACTGAAACGAAGGTGCTCGCCCCAACCTAACTTCACTATTTGTGCCGAGAACGGTCATGGCGGCAGGGGGTTGGGGAGGGACAGTGGGGGACGGGGAGGGTGGGGAGGGATAATGAGGGGAGAAATACCAGATATAGGTGATGGGGGGATGAAGGCAGCAAACCACCTTACCATGTATGTACCTATGCAACAATCCTGCATGATCTGCACACGTACCCCAGAACCTAAAGTACAATTAAAAAAAAGAAGAAGAAATTTTTGCTAGGAAGATAAGGCTGTAAATGAATAAACCACATGATTATTACCTTCAACATGATTATTACCCCCAAAATCTGTTCAGTTGCACCATAGTTGGCTCATCTGGTCACGTAACCCCATTCTCAGGACAATAGATCACTAACTGGGTGATACGGTTTGGCTGTGTCCCCACCCAAACCTCATCTTGGATTGTAGCTCCCATGATTCCCATGTGTTATGGGAAGGACCTGGTGGGAGACAATTGACTCATGGGGACAGTTTCCCCCCATACTCTTCTCATGGTAATGAATACGTCTCATGAGATCTGAGACGTATCCCGTTTGAATGAAGAACGGATCCTAACCCATTGTCAAGTTACTTATGCATTCACTCAATGAACACGCACTAAGGATTCATGCCAGATGCTGGAAAACAAAGATTATTGGAGACATAATTAAAGTAAGTCCCGGGCCATGGTAGAGAACATGGGATTAAGTCACTAAACTGGATGCAGGATCAACACGCTACAACAGATGCTTGACCAAGCAGAAGGCACAGTCTGTGAGTGCAGAGAATCAGCCTTGCAGGGACCAAGCCCTGACCCTCCCTCCAGGTGGCACATGCCTGCTGCCCCCAGGAAGCTTCCTGTGCAGACTTGGAACCCCGAGGCTCTCTGAGAACTCCCCACTTCCCTTGCATTCACAGGCACCACTCTCAACAGCAGTCAGTGGAGACCAGGGGTCGATGCCCCACTCCCACAGGTTCTGTTTGTTCTCCAGTAAAATGAGAGTCTTGGACCAAGTCGATATGCAAGCTTCCTTCCAGCTCTGTCTTCTGCATCGAAAAACTTCAAAATGACAACGGGTTTGGCCACACGCAAGAGGCTGGTTTTGCTTCGCCTGAGGTGCCTGAATCTCATCACCAGTTCCTTCATCACTTCTCACAGGTGCCCAAGAAGCAAAGGAGTGGTTGCTGACGTCAAGGGGTATCGCACGGTCGTGACCTGGCACAGATCGAACCATGACCCACTGAGGCTCCTCTGTAGCTCACCGGCCACGTGGCTTCTCCAAAGGGGCTGGTCATCCCCGCAAGCCATACAGTTGAGGACTTCATTTGTTCAGGTCAAAGTGAGCAGAGTAAAGTCTGAGCCCTGAATACCCACTTACCATGTTAAAGGTGGAGAAAGCACAAAGCACATTTTCCAAGTGTGTGCTTCCATTCTAAACCGGGGTATTTCTGGTTTGGGGTTGTATCTTCACAGAGCTCACAAATGATTTTTTAGAGAACAAAAGAAAAACTTGATGTTTGTTAAGATTTTCCTGAGCACTTAGGAGATACACAGGCTGCATGAAATCCAGGAACTTCAATCAACAAGTAACCTCACTAAAAAGTGGGCAAAGGACGTGAACAGACACTTCTCTCTCTTTTTTTCATTTTCTTTTATTTTTTTAAGATGGAATCTCTGTTGCCAGGCTGGAGTGCAATGGTGCAATCTCAGCTCCCTGCAACCTCAGCCTCCCACATTCAAGTGATTCTCCTGCCTCAGCCTCCTGAGTAGCTGGGACTACAGGTACACACCACCACGCCCAGCTAATTTTCGTATGTTTAGTAGAGATGGGGTGTCACTATATTGGCCAGGCTGGTCTCAAACTCCTGACCTCGTGATCTGCTGGCCTTGGCCTCTCGAAATGCTGAGATTACAGACGTGAGCCACTGTGCCTGACTGAGCAGACACTTCTCAAAAGAAAACATACAAGATGTCCAACGAACATATGGAAAATGTTCATTATCACTAATCGTCAGGGAAATGCAAATCAAAACCACAATGAAATACCATCACAGACCAGTCGGACGGCTTCTGTTAAAAAGTCAGACAATAACCAGTGCTGGCAAGGCTGAAGAGAAAAGGACACCTGTACACCGTTGGTGGGAATGTAAGTTAGTTCAGCCACTGCAGAGAGCGACTTGGACACTTCTCAGAAAAACACGAGCTGAACTACCATTCGACCCAGCAATCCCATTGCTGGGTATACACCCAAAGGAAAATGTATCCTTCTACAAAAGGATACATGCTATGTACATCACAGCATATTCACAATAGCAAAGACATGGAATCAATCCAAGTGTCTATCAATGATGAATTGAATAAAGAATGTGGTACGTATACACCATGGAATACTGTGCAGCTATAGTAAATGAAATCATGGTCTTTGCAGCAACTCAGATGCAGCTGGAGGCCATCATTCTCAACAAATTAATGCAGAGATGGAAAATTAAATGCCATGTGCTCTTACTTATAAGTGGGAGCTAAACATGGGGTACACACGGACATAAATAAGGCAATAATAGACACTGAGGTTTACTAGTGGGACTGAGGGGCAGGGGCAAGGGCTGAAAGCTGCCCCTTGGGTACTGTGCTTACTGCCTGAGTGACAGGTTCACTCATACCACAAACCTCAGTATCACGCAATAGACCTTTGTAACAGGCCCACACATGTGCTGCCTGATTCTAAAATAAAAGCTGAAAAGGAATAAAAAACGAAGTCCCAGGTTTGTCTCCACCTTCTGGAAATACACACTTCAAGATTTGCTTTTGGTTGGCTGGTGACTAAACTCATCCCTTGGAGGCCTGAGCAGAAACGAATGCCCAAGGGGACCACGGGTTTTATCCAGGGGTTTATACACATGCATCTCAAAGATTTTGGTCTCTGGACCTCTATAATTTAAGAAATTGAGGATCTGGAGTTTTTTGTTTTGGTTTGGTTTGGTTTTGATTTTCTTTCTTTCTTGTTTTTTTTATCGTACTGTGGGCTCTGGGGCACGTGTGCACGTCCTGCATCCTTCAGGATTGTTGCATAGGTACACACATGCCATGGCGGTTTGCTGTCTCCATCCCCCCTGTCATCTACTTCAGGCATTTCTCCCGGTGTTGTCCCTCCCCATCCTCCCCGCCCCCCACTGTCCCTCCCCTCCCCTCCCCTCCCCTTCACTCCCCTCCACTCCACCTCTCCTCCCCTCCCCTCCCCTCCACCTCCCCTCCCCTCCCCTCCCCTCCCCTCCACCTCCCCTCCACTCCACCTCCCCTCCCCTCCACCTCCCCTCCCCTCCACCTCCCCCATCTACCCCAGTGAGTGTTGTTTCCTTCTCTGTGCCCAAGTGTTCTCATTTTTCGTCACCTGCCTATGAGTGAAAACGTGGTGTTTGCTTTTCTGTTCTTGTGTCAGTCTGCTGAGAATGATGGTTTCTAGATTCATCAATGTCTCTACAAAGGACACGAACTCATCATTTTTTGTGGCTGCATAGTATTCCATGGTGTATATGTGCCACATTTTCTTTGTCCAGTCTAACATTGATGGGCATTTGGGTTGGTTCCAGGTCTTTGCCATTGTAAACAGCACTGCAACAAACGTGTGTGCATGTGTCTTTATAATAGAATGATTTATAATCCTTTGGGTATATACCCAGTAATGGGATTGCTGGGTCAAATGGAATTTCTATTTGGATCTAGAGTTTTTATTTATGTATATTCTTATTTATTATACTAGAAATTAAAACTGAGAATTAGAAAATACGTTTTATTAAAAATATAAGCTTTTTGCATAGTAACATAAATATTTTTTACTAAAATAACTATATTTTATGAAACAAAAATTTAATGAGAAGAGTGGTATTATATCAAAAATTTTGCAATCTGTTGAATCTCTGGTTTAACAGGAGATAGATGAACCCATAGCTGCTTTTCCAGTGAATCACAGTTGGTTCATTGTGATAGTCCGTGACATGTAGCTTCTGGGAAACTCCCCTCTCCACCCCAGAGAGAATGAGAGTGAAGAGGATAAGCAACATCTTAATCATCTTAGTATCTGGAAGAAATAGTTTTGGCCTTGAAGACCCCCATCCCCACACTGGGTCTAGGGACCTCCCAGGAGTGCTCATGTCACATTTTGAGAATCACAGCTCTGCACAATCTTCAGGTAGAAACATTCAAGATCTGGAAAGTCTTAAGGCTTTAGGTCCCTGAGTTTTAAGCCCTGTCCCATCCCTTTCCAGCTGCGTGACCTTGGGCGAGTCACCTAATTTTCTTCCACATCAGTCTCTTCATTTCTAAGACAGGATCAATCACACGTAAGTCTAGGCCATGGTGTAATGAGAAGTAGCAGAGTCCCAGTAGCAATGTGGCACTTGGCTGGTCCCTGGCTTCGGTAGACACTCCTTCCCCAGAAGACTTCCTTCCATGTGCAGGGACCTTCTGTCCATAACCCCTGACCTCTCTCTGCCCCTGTGCCCTCTTCTCTTCCCCAGGAAGATGAGTGCCTTATCTCATTGGTAAATTTGGGGAGACAAAACTGGGGCTGCCTCTGGAAGAGCTCATGCTCTCTGCTCCTTCGTGGTTGAACCCAGGAGTCCTGAGCTGGGTAGGCAAATCTACTCAACGTGGTCAGTTGGAACCGGAGCTGCATCTTCTAAACTGACCTCTGCCATGACATGCTCACATTTCATCTTCCAATGGCTTGATTTTCTTTACATTATTTCTCTATTTGTGCAGAACTCCAGGGGACGGGGGAGTGGGGCAGGAAGAATCATAATGGTGTGCCCAAAGGTCCCAATATCGTCATCATCACCATCATCATCCAAATGTCACTAGTGCCATTTAATGCTGTAAAAAGTTATTGTAGCCACTGAGACACAAGCACATACACACACCACTCTCTCCAATATCTTCTAACAGATTTCTAAGTCCATTTCAAATTATCTAAGAAGGAGATACTTCCAAATACTCCCGTAATCTGAGCATCATCAACTGGACTCAAGAGCGAGGGATGAAGAATAAACTGAGATTTGGGATGTGAGGAATTAGTTTCAGGATGGAAAAATGAATGTCAGTTAGTTATTTTACCAAGCAACATAATCAATCATATATATATATATATAAATTCTCTTCTGTGAATGAGAAATTTAAGAAGAGTTGTTCAATTCTCAGTAACTCTCTTATTCATTTAGTATGGTCATTTACTCCTTTACAGGCTTATGGATGGTTCTTGAATAAAATTAATGAAGAGAAAATAGTCTTTAAGGCACATCCCTGTGTCCTGCCCAGGAGCACAGCCAGCCTTACAAATTCCCAGCAGCCTCGGCTCTGGACCAGATCCCCGAAATCATCGCCAGATGCTGACCGCCGGCCCTTTCTGGGCCTCATCCCCAGCCACGGCCCTCTGCCTCTCCCTTTTGCTAAGAACACCCTGCGCTGACTTATGCTGTTGGATAAAGCTCCAACCCCATTTCTAATTCAGCCGGGAGGTACGTGAACGCCTTCATCCAAGCAATTGCTCCCAAGGCCCCGGTTCTGTTGATTCTTTTCCTCCCTGGCCTAAGCATTCCCCCAG
The DNA here is from genome assembly GCF_030222135.1 of Aotus nancymaae. Lineage (NCBI taxonomy): Eukaryota > Metazoa > Chordata > Mammalia > Primates > Aotidae > Aotus > Aotus nancymaae. Next base: position 1,759,347 of record NW_026988467.1, on the reverse strand, counting down.
GGCCTCTTCGTTATTACTTCGAGGCTGCATCAACTCATGCAGGCCACTGAGGTGCCAGCAGGGTCCCCGAGGCCGGAGGCAAGGAAGAGCACCCTCATTAGTAACTATCACCAGAACCTTCGCTGGGGCTAAAATAATTAGAGCCACTTAATGAAACGAAGCCAATTAACTTCCAGTTTATGACCAAGAAATAATTTCACCATGTGGTACGGACTCAGAGATTGGGGGAGACGAATGTTGCTTGAATCCCAGAATCAGGAAAACGTTACCTCACTTTATGTGTGAGCTGCCAGGTACCTTTCACAGGATCTTTTCAATATCCCTAAACCCAAACCAGCCTGGTGACCCCAGCCCCAAAGAGCATCCATCATTCTGGAACAAATATTTCTGGGTAGGACCCTTCCTTGAGCTCCCCTTGCAGGAGAGGAGCCACTGATGTGCACGCCCCACTTGGCCGTAGCTCACCATGGATGATGAAGGAAACCAGTGGCTCTGTTCTCTTGGACAGTCTGCACCACGGATTCCTGAAGACCTTAGAGGCAGGGAAGGCAGCCCCAGTGTGGACCATGACGTCGCCTTCATGGCTCCAGTACTCCTGGCTGCAGCCTCTTTCGCAGTGCAGTGCTCGTTCCACCGCAGATTCACCTACCTGAGGACTGGTTCCTGAGAATCTTACTGTCACCTGGTCTGTCCAAGCCACAGTTAGACGCATTAGCTCTGTCAGGGGCTTTTGCAGGTCATCACATGATTCCTGTGACAGCAAACCCAGTTGTGCTCTAGGATAATCTTTATGCTATTAAGAAGAGCTGGGAGATTTGGACTCTGAGCCCCCAGTCTTACATTCTTCCAATCTCAGCCAACAGGGCTGGGGGCAGCAGCCTGATGCAGTAATACAGCAGCTGGGCCACCCCAGGATGCCAGCTCTCCCCTCAGTCTCTCTTCAGAACAGTGAGGCAGCTGGGGCAGGGGTCTCCTCCCCTCTGCAGAGCCTCCTGGCCCTGGTCTTAGCTGAGTGTTGCCGGCTGCTCACATAACAGTCATGGGCCAGGGGTCGTCCTAGGTGAGGGTGGCAAAGGGATGAGAACAGCATGATCTTCCTCAAGCACATAGTAGGTGGGTCAAAACAGGTGTCCAAATAATTCCGATATAAAGAGGCCAAAAATATGTGTCAAAAGAGGAGGAAGACATGATAGGTTCATAGAGAGGGAAGATTACAAGGGGTGTAGATTCAAGGAAGGCTTCATGGAGGAGGTGCCATTCATGAAGGCTGTTGAATGACTTAGGGTGGGATGGATAAGCAAAGACAGAGGAGCAGGAAAAAGCACAGGCAGAACAAACATGTCTTTCAAGAAAAAAGAGTGAAGGCAGTGAGATGTAGGAGGTCTGGGGATAAAGGCGGCCTCTTTGTGACGGATTGCAGGTGTAAGAAGAGTGAGTGGGAAGAGGCTTGGTGACGCCCATGCCTTTAGTTTGAATGCAGGGCAAATGGTGTCAGAATGTTCATAAATGCCTAAGTTGAGTTTGGGCAAGTTTAGCTTGAGACGCAGGTGGGGAATACAAATGCCGATGTCGATTCAAAAGTGTTAGAAACACGTCTGGAGTTCGAGAGGATTGGCAGACCAGGGACGCAGCTGTGGGAGTCGTGGGCATAGAATTGACAGCAAAATGAAATGATAGTGCTCAGAGGGGAGGACCATGACCACCTTGATCACATGCTCAGAGGTAAAAGAGTAGAGGACCCCACACATAAATATTGACAGTGTGGGCAGACGACAGATGCACCCTGGGAAGGCTGCCAAGGGGCAGGCCGAGGAGCAGAGATGAGTGTGCTGCTGGGTTCACACCTCTTCTCCTCCAGGGTTTCCTGCATAGCTTCCAGGAGCATGCCAGCCTTCACGCAGTTCTTCCTCCCCAGGGAGGGAGGTTCATAGAGACACAGAAGTCTCTGGGACACAGAAGTCACTCAACATTGAGAGCCGGCAACAGGAGGGGAGGCAGTGTGGGGATGTGGCAGGGGTGTATGCTTGGGCTGTGTCCCCACCCAAATCTCAGCTTGATTTGTATCTCCCAGAACTCCCATGTGTTGTGGGAGGGACCCAGGAGGAGGTGATTGAATCCTGGAGGCTGGTCTTTTTCATGCTCTTCTCATGATAGTGAAGAAGTCTCACCAGATCTGAGGGTTTATCAGGGGTTTCTGCTTTTGCTTCTTCCTCATTCTCTCTTGCCGCCACCATGTAAGAAGTGCCTTTTTCCTCCCGCCATGATTTTGAGGCTTCTCCAGCCATGTGGGATTGTAAGTCCAATTAAACCTCTTTTACTTCCCAGTCTCAGGTATGTCTTTATCAGCAGAATAAAAACAGGCTCATTATTACAGGGGGCAACTCTGGGACCTGGAAAGAAACCAGAAGGAAGTGGCTTGGATCAAAGTGGGTCTTCACGACTTGCTGGAAAAGCCTCCCTAGGCTTGATATTTCCCTTCTCATGGCATTGTCAAAGGGAACATTCTGTCCAGAGGGCGAATTCTGCTTCAAGAAGTGAGAAAGTACAGAGGGTTCGGTCGTCACCCCTCTCCGATGCTTGCCCGTGCTGTGAACCACTGTGGAAGGAGGAAAGGCTGCGGGTTCCACCCACAGGAAGCTCAGCTGGCGCCCACAGCAGTCCATAGACCTCTTCTCAGCTCGTATTCAAGCCTAATATTCCAGTGGCCCACATTTTCTTCTTTATATTCTCAGATATAATTTACTATTAGAAATACAAATCCACACAAAAGTTCACTTTTTAAAAATGTCTCATTTATTACTTATACCTAAATGTGAACATAGAGCAAAAGGGAAAAAAATAGATTAAAAAGAGACCTAGGTGGGTACTGCGTTTCTTACGGACGGAAGCAAGGCCATCAGGTCAGAAAAAACAAGCCACATGCAAGCCAGACTGCAAAGGCAGAAACCTCCAAGTTTCGCATAAGGATTTTGGCAGGAAAAAAAAATCTGTTTCTAGCTTGCAGATGTTAGCACTGTAGAGTTTGAGATGTTTGGCGTCTCACCGTCAAGGCTGGGCTCCAAGGTGACCATGCCGAATGCCGTGCCAGAGGCTGCCAGCAGAGTTTAGGATCCTGTCTGGCTTTTTCTTTGCTCTAAACAATAATTGATTCCCTAGATACTTAGCAGAATCTGACCACACACAGTGAAATCATTTCTTGGTCATAAACTGAAAAGTTAATTGGCTTTATTTCTTTAAATAGATTCAATTATTTGAGCAACAGTGAATCTTCCGGAGGTCCTTACAAGTCAGGGTTGCCTATAGGAGATGAAGGTTTAAAGATGCCACCCAAAGGCACATGCAAACTGCCACCAAGGAGCTTGCAGATTGGGAAGGGATTTATCTGTGCTCATAAAATATACAAACTGCCCTCAGTGGCATGATTAGGTTGGATGCAATCAGCTTATTAAAAATTAACACAGTCAAGAAATGATGCTTATATCTATGATGGAATTGAGTACTGTTGAGAACAGGAGGAATTTTTAAGGAGGGAGGAATTTAAGTGGAAACCCACCATCTCCTCAGCCTCTCAGAGAGGGCACCCAGGGCTGCCTCGGCCTCCACTCACTGCTCTGTGACATTCTTCCCTTCAACAGGACTCACTCTTGAGCTCTCAGTGAAAAGGTTAATTCTTAAAGCTCACAGATGAAAATTAGAGTCATGGCTGGATTCATCCCTAAGCATAAGGCTTCCTTCTATGCAGCAGACATCTGAGGGTGTAGTTCAAACACCTCTTCCGACCATGTTCTTTCCCCCTGCAGCTTCGGCTGACTCTGAATGATAATCAGTCCCATAATAAAGTGTGTAATTAGCTCAGAATCTGACCCAACCTCCAGCCCTCTTCCCTAATAAAAGTTGTTTCAAATTGCCCTGATCCTGTGGCCCAGGCATGTTATGTCCTCATACCCATCCTCTCATATGTGTGAATTACCTTCTGAAAGAACAGGCTCAGAAGCAGAGTTCAATCATTAACCTTAACCTAGAATTTCATTAAAGCAAAGATATTTAAAACTGCAGGGTTAGGTGGGTTAATTAGGAGCCAATATCTATCTTTTTCTTAAAACAAATGAAGACGAGAGATGGGATCGCGGCCTGACGACCACGTGTCTCCTTCAAAGTATGGTGGGGGCTGGGAAATAAGGAGGTGCGGTCCAGCCTGCAGATTGGATCTTTCTCCAATGAAACCAGGAGGAGAAAGACAGGAACCCCACTGAGTCCTGGCAGAAGCTCACCCTGAGGATAAGGGAGGAGATGGCGGAATCGACTTTTGGAGAAGGGAGTCGTCTACAGGAGAGGAGCACTTGTGCTGCTGCGGAGCCGTCCCAAGGATCAAATGCTGAAAGCGTTTAGGTGAAACGTTATACCGGGTACATCTTCCAATAACAATTTAAACTGCACTCGTTCTTTCTGCAGGGTCTGGAGTGGGTCGTATTGAAGACTGGACAGGTTGGACTACATCTTAAAGGCCTTTCTGAGCAAAGGCCAAAGGGTCCATTTTCACGTTTTACCCAGAGTACTGTGAATCGTTTGAACACCAGCTCCGTTTACAGGCAGACAGCACGCCTGGGACACGCACAGATGAAGAAAGCCCCCAGTGGCGTCTTATAAGATAACACATTTGCCAGCCGTTAAATGAACTAAGGGGATAGCAAAGTGACCGATGCTTAACTTTCCCATCAGAGGACCCTCTCCGCCTAAGTGTGACACGCGGTTGCCATAGCTGTGCGCAGTGACTTCTGTCTTCTTTCAGCCTCATCTGCTCTCGTGGAGTTTCCCTCCCCAAATGATGTTGGTGTGGGTAACCCCCCACATGGGCACCGAGGAAGGAGAACGGTCCAGACTCCAGGCACGATTAATGCCTGAAGAATATCTTAGTTTATAGTGTTATTACTCAGCTATTTCCTTTATACAATCCTTTATACATAGTCATGTATTAGTTTATAGTCAGAACAATTAGTGCCTGAAGTATAACTTACTGCTTACATATACTAGCTTATAGTATCATACTTAGTACTTAGATCTAGCACACTTAGCTCCATATACTCTTTCTATATAGTCATATAAATATTGTAGTCTATATAACCATATATATATATATATTCTATATAATCATACAGGTATTGTAGCCAGAGCTGTACCGACACATTTACTGCTGATTTATACAATCCTTCTATATAACCATACAGTAGTTTGTAGTAGGAGGAATGCCTAGAGCAGTCACAGAACAGAAGCAGTACGTGGGAAAACAGCCAGACCAGGATGAGAACCAAAGACCCAGGCGGTGGCGTCCCTGCCTGAAAGGGCACACGCTGTATGGCGGGCTTGGAGCAGGAGCCTCTCCTCCTGATAAAGGAGTTGTAGCACCTTGCATCCAGTTCCTGTGGAAAGTCGGCCTCGGGCCTGAGATCCTGGAAGTAACTGGGGGAGAAGAACCCCTCTGCTGTGACCAGTCATGGCGGCTGTACACCCTGTCAGCCTTTTCTCGCTTCTGTGCCAGCTCAAAGAATCCTCCCATAAATATCTTAAGAGAAGGGCACAAGTCTGTCAGCTCCCACTGCATTGGCTTACGGCATCCTTCTATAGGGATCCTTTGAAGTCTCCAGCCCCCAGATAAAAAGTGTTGCGCATGACACCTGTTGCACACAGCCCACCTCCTTGCCTCGGTGACCTAATGGGGGTGGACCCCTTTTCTGTACACGACCCTCCACTACTGCGCACGGCACAGCCCCCTACTGCATACAGCCCACCTCTCTGCCCAGGTGACAATGGGGTGGCCCCCTCGCTTGTAACTCACGTGATTATGTATGCCCAATTACTAAGCCTATAGATGATGACCTCACTTAGGACCCTTTCCCCTGCTTGTACCGAATAAATACAGACACTTCTGGACATTTGGGGCCTCACCTGTCTCCATGTATAGGTGGCGTGGCCCCCCGAGTCCAGCTGCTCTTTTCCAGTTCTTCTGTGTCCTGTCTCTTATTTCTCAGATCCAGCACCTCAGCACAGCATAAGGGACACCCCTCAAACCTGTGAGGCCTTGGCCCTACAGTCAGGAGGACAGTGTCATTTCACCATTTATGCAGTGTGTCTATACACTCTTTGACTCTTAAAAAAATCATTTGAAGTTAAAAGTGCAAAAACTAGTGTAAATATGGAATTAATTAAATCTATCTATGCTTAAGTCTTTTCAGAATTAACTTATGAAATGTTTGCCAGTTAAATTATTAACATGTTACTCTGAAGATAATGAGTCAGTTTAAGGTTATTTAATTGCTGGCAGAATTACAGTATTTACACTAAAATCTTTTCCGCAGCTCTATTCTCTTGTGTGATAAGTTGCTGAAAGATTTTCAAGTCTAGCTCCTTCTGGCATTGTGTCTGGATGATTATTTTCACTTGAAATGATACAAATTTGCTTAATCAATGGGGTCATCAGCTCTCGGTTAGACGGGTGTCTCTGGAACCCAGGTCTGTATTGATAGGGAAGTTACTAATGAGGCTAATTGATCATCCTCCCTCTGTGCAGTGCAGCTGGGGTTAGGATTGAGTCTTGAAAACCCGCCCCTGGCTGGGTTGGGGCTTAATTAGTGCCGACTCCCAGTTCTTAATGGAAAAAATGAGGGTTCTGTTGGGAGCTGAACATTCATAGCAGACAGTCCTGTGCCCTTTGAGTCCTCGCTGGATACTACAGAGATGCGCAGTTAAATGGCCTTTCGGTATTTTACTGGTTCACCACTGGTGTGGGTTGAGATTTCAACCTATCTTGCAGGCCACTGCTGAGCAGTGAATGCCCCTCCAACGCTTTTCCAAATAAGTTCTACTTTCCTGCAGAAAATCCAGCCAGACTTCAGAGCAGAGTGCCGGAGGCGAAGCCCTTCACGTGGTGATTGATCAAAGAGACTGCATGCATCAAACATGGCAGCTCCGTCCACTGGCCTCTCTGATAAAGCTTCTTCTCTAGCCGGATTGTCAATAGCTGACCTTTATCTAATGATAGAGCCAGACGGAGAACCACTATCAGTAGCAGGGATGACACCGGGAGGAGGCAGAGGCTCTAAGGTATCCTTTAGCAAGGAGCCGGGGAGGCTCTCTGCTTAAATGGAGCAGCTACAGGAGACAGAGCTGAGCTGGTCTAAAGAGAGCTAAATGTCACAGATTTAAAGAGGTATTGAGGACCACCATTGAGCCCTGTGATATGTCCAGCTAGAGAATAAAATGAGGGCAGAACTAAGTGGTCTGCTCTCAAGGCTTCAGGATTCAGAGAACACCGTCTTTAACCCATGCCCTCATTTTATAGTGAAAGGGAAATTGTCTCGGGGCCCCGAGGGAGGGAATCAGTCCAGTTAGAGACAAGCAGGGGAAGCCTGGCATATTGGAGAAGAAGTCCTACAGGGAGTTCAGTGTCTCTGGTTCCAGGAAATCCTGTGGGCAGCAGAGGCGTGGCCTCTGCGTGGCCATTCTCAGGCTGCGGGGCTGACTGCTCAAGTTTTCTGAGAACCTCTGTAACAATCCAGCTCCCAGCGGCCCGTGTACGGCTGTGCAATGACTATTCCCCTCGGGCAGGCTTTTCGCTCTGTCAGGAGAGCAGGGTGCACAGCGTTAGGAAGGAATCCTCGACACCACACAGCTGATCCCCTGGCTGTCATGGAAGGGGGTGACTTCCTGGCCCCTCAGTGCACAGGTGTAGAAGATGGAAAAGCCCTTAGAACACCTGGATATGCTTTAAAAAGTGGGCAAAATCCCTTTTTTGCCTCCTCTCTTGGCTACAGCTAATGTTGGATCTCACAGAGATATGTGGTTCCCCCAGTCTCCACCTGCTTGGAGATGGGACCAGAGCAGCCACCAGGCCACTGACCTCATCCAGCCCAGCTCTCTGCCTGATGCAAGGATCCGTTCACCACTGGGCTCACTCTGCCTCCATTCCCACCGGCCTTCCTGGGATGCTCCAGCCTCTCCAAGACAATGAGAAAGAGGAACAAAAGTATTAGCTAGGAAGACTGTAAGCGGTACTTTTTAAAAAGGATAAATAAAGGTTTATGCCCTGAGCTTGAGAGATGGGCTCTGGGACTCTCGAATCTTAACACGAAATGCTGAGATGTGACATGCAGTTCATTTTTCCCAGGGAGGTCTATAACTCTTCATGCCCAGGAACAAGGAAGCCAATTTCATGCCTCAGGGATACTTGGATGGTCTGTGGGGTCAGGAAGGGACCCCTTCACTTGGGTGGGCACTGCCGCTGCGCAGGGGATGTACATGAAAAGTTGCAAACTCAGAATCTCCAGAGACCTTCAGAGTGGCCAGAAACAGACATGGGGATCACAGGGACACTGAGAGACGCCATGATTAAAACAGAAGCTGGTGGAGCATGTGGGAGGGGAAATGAATGGTTTTAATACCGCCACCCTCCCTCTCATTTTGGATAACAGTGTTGCCTTTGCAATATTAGCTCCGTTAATTCTCACCCCCCATTCAATTCGCCTTTGTTTTCACACACTTGTGCTGTAATTTTCAATTTAATTAGTCGCAGTTCTGTTCAGTGCCAACAGGTCCTGGTTTATCTTCCCAGCTAATACTGCTAATTGTTTATCTAGACTTCGGTAATATCTCATTAACTTTATAGGCTATCGTTTCCACATCATCTACAGAATTAATTTTCTGCAAATGTAGAGACGTTGGTGCTTGTGAACATTTTCCTTCAGAAACAAAAGAGAGCCAAACAGAAGAGGAAGAAAGAGAAAAACCACCACGCAAAGCTGGAGAAGCCAGTTGTCACTTTTTGTCGCATGTCCCTCAAGAAAATAATGTCCAAACATGATTTTTCCTTTATTTTTTGAAAAAAGAGCCCACCTAGACGATTCTTCATTTTTATAACAGCCATCACCCCTGAGGCATTTGCGGATGCACAGATGAAAGACAGGCTGTGTGCACACGAGGCCCGGAGGCAACGCAGCGCGGGCCCTTCAACTATTCGCTTTAATGGAATGAAGTTGTATCCAGATGATTTTTATGGTCTCTGTCTCCATTCTCAGAGTGTTTAATAACCGTCCCCTGCCTGCTGCTTTGGAGGATGGGAAATTCAGAAACAACAGGGCAGGATCCAGCTGTCAGCCACCATGTCCCCGTCTGAGAGTGGACACCCGGTTCCGCCCCCTCCCTCCCTCTCTGCTGCTCACCGTTGAACACAGGTGCAAAAGGTTTGCTTTTACAGTCTTCCCTTCCCCTGCCCCAGAACAGGCCTCTTTGTGCCCACGTGGTTCCTCGTGCTTAAGACAAAAAGATTTGTTCCGTCTCTCCCTCCCCCCACCCTCCCAACACACAGACACCCTTGCACTAAATGGATTGGCTGACTCTCTTTTCCGAGTCGCAGAGAGCGAAAAGTGACCTCCATTCTTGGTCACGAGCCCAACAGAGCCCTGTTAGTAGGGTGTCCCTCCAGAGAACATGAAAGGTTGCAGCAGCTGCAGCCCCCTCCTCTGCGGCCTCCGATGTCCTCTGGCACCTTCCTTTAGTGCCTTGGTAACACAGCAGCCGTGATTCTGCGGTGTCTGTCCTCATGTGGCCAGAGGTCAGCCTCTTCTGTTTGGTGGGCCTTCCCCACAGCCTGGCTGCCCAGCAGGGACATGCTTCTCAGTGGCCATGTTGTAGTCCCTGCAGAACGGGGAGCTGCTACTCATCACCTCTGGACTTCGCTGAGTCCCAGGGCTGTGATCACCGGCCAGTGGAAAGGTGGAAAACCTGGATGAACTGGGCTGAGGACAGCAGAAGGTCTGGGTCTGGCAGCTGGTTCCTGTGGCCATGGCCGAGATGAGGGCAGCAATGCAGGAGTCATACAGGAATCGGCACGTGGTGGTCCCAGCTTGAGTGGAAAATCCAGATGGCAGAGGGGTCCTGAGACAGCTTCCATGGCAGCCCAGGACAGCGAGTGGGTGTGGACTTCTCTTGATTGGCCATTACCCATTCAATGTGGGCAGAAGGCAGGGGTCCCCGCCCTGGTGAGCATCCCGGAAGGTTTCAGGTAATGGAGGCACATCTGGAGGTCCTGCTTCAGCTGCCCTGCTCACTGTTTCCCGCACAGAACTTTCTCCCCAAATCCCTCCCCCAGACACCCTCTGCCTGCTCTTTGTCCTGCTTTTGGCTGAGTTGCGACTCCATTAGTGATCAGAGGAAAGGGGTAAGCAGGAGTGCACCTACTCCTAAGCAATCCCCGCGGCTCGGGTTCTCCAAGGGGGGTGTGACGTCACAAGCAACCACAGCACCCCTATTCTATACGTGCAAGAGAAACACGCCCAGAGAAGTGGTAAAAGGCTTCCAGGCACTCTGGAGACGATGATATGATGAGACATTGATCGTGTAGCATTCAGTGGCCTGTGACACCGAGAAAATAGCTTGATAAATATGCCCTTGGTTGTTCACGTTTATTGTCTTCGGAAATAGTGAGTACAATTCAATTTCACAAATACCTTCCTGCACTGACTGTGGTCCAAAAAAAAGCTACATACTGGGCGCTTTCAGATAAAAGTGGCGGATACCCCACTGAAAATAGTTTCAGCAAAAATAAGGTGCATCTGGCTTCTGTATTCGAGAAGTCCAAAGGCAGAGCCAACCCAAAGATTCCCTCACTGCGGGCACCGTTCCGGGTTCCCATTCCCTGATGCTTGCCCTCTATCTCTGTGTCTGTCTCTCTGCTGCTCTGTCTGTCTCTGTATGTCTCTGGCTCTGTCTTTTTCTGTCTCTGTCTCTATCTCTCTCTGTCTCTCTGTCCTTCTCTCTCTGTCTTTGTCTCTGTCTTCCTGGTGTTTCTGTCTCTCTTTATCTCTCTGTCTTTGTCTCGGTCTCTATCTCTCTCTATCTCTATCTCTCTTTGTCTCTCTGTCTCTGTCTCTTTCTGTCTCTGTCTCTATCTGTCTTTGTCTCTCTGTCTTTGTCTCTTTCTGTCTCTGTCTCTCTCTCTGTCTCTCTGTCTTTGTCTCTGTCTTTCTGGTGTTTCTGTCTCTGTTTGTCTCTCTGTCTCTTTCTGTCGCTGTTTATTTGTTTCTCTGTGTCTGTCTCTCTCTACCTCTCTCTGTCTCTGTTTTGTCTCTTTCTCCATGTCTCTGTCTCTTTTTCTCCCTGTCTTTGTCTCTGTCTCTGTCTTCTCTGTCTCAGTCTCTTTGTCTGTGTCTCTCTGTCTGTCTGTCTCTGTCTCTCTCTCTCTCTGTGTCACACACTGTCCATGGCTGTCTCCTCTTCTGCAGAAGCACTTCCCCTGAGGGGAGGAAAAAGTTATGCAGACGGATGGCCTCTGGCTCTTGTCCCATGAGCTGACTGTTCAGATAAAGGGACTCTGTGTCTTCTCTTCTTGGAGCCTGAGTGAAGGGGCCTGAGTCAGGTCTAACAGGATTGCTCCGGCTTCTGTTTGAATGACAGACTAGGTGGAAGTGGGAAAGTGGTGAATGGTGGGGGCGTGAAGGTGGCCAACATCCACAGGTGTCTCCAAGGCACAGACGGCAGGATGTCCCTCCAGGACGGGGGTGGGACACAGAAGAAAGAGGAGAGTTAGAAAGGGCGGCAGACTCTTTGGGCCCAACAAAGTAGAAAATGACCTTTCTATCAACTTTAAGTGAACGTTAACTCTATATGAATTCCATTTTATAGTGTAACTCACTCTGTCACTGCCTTTCATCACTCAGCAATTTGTTTTGGACATTGATAGATCAATAGATAGATAGATGATTGATTGACAGATGATAGATATGTAGCTAGATAGAGGATACATAGACAGATAAATAGATGAAAGATAGATATACAGAAGATGATAGATAGGTAGATACATAGATGATAGGCAGGTGGGTAGATAGGTAGCTAGACAGACAGATCGACAGACAGATAGATGAATAGATAGACCAACAGAGAGAGAGAGAGAGAGAGAGAAATATAGAAATACAGATAGATAAACATACAGAGATAGACATAAGATAGATAGATAAACATAAGATAGATAGACATACAGAGAGATAGATGACAGATAGATAGGTAGATGATAGATAGATAGTAGATACACCTACAGACAGACAAATAGATAGATACATAGATAATTAGACAGATGATAGAGATAGGTAGGTGACACAGGCACAGGTACAGGCAGCTGGACAGGTAGAGGGATAGATGTAGGCAGACACAGAAGTAGATACAGGTGACATAATGGAGTCCATTCTGTTGCTAGGGCTGCCATGGAAATTTACCACACACTGGGCAGCTTAACAACAGGAATTTGTTCTCTCACAGCTCTGGCTGCGTGTGAAGTCTGAGGTCTAGGTGTGGGCAGGGCTGGTTCCTTCTGAGCCTCTGACTGCCCTGGTCCCTGATGCCTGGGATCTCCTTTAAGCAGCAGGACACGAGACACCAGGCAAAAAAACGTGACTCTCGTCACCACCTGCTTCGCCATGTGCAGTTCCACACCAGCAAGGCTGGGAGAGCGGAAGGCCATCAAAGCCTTGGCATTCTCTTACGGAGAGTCTCAGCAAAAACCCGGATCCTGCCACACATCATTCTTCCGATGGCCCAGGCCCCCAGTCCCTCCTGGACTCTCCTGCCCGCTTGATGCCCACCCCTGCAGGAGACTAAAACCCTGTCACAGATGGCCTTGCCTTTAATCACAGGCCACATGTTCTTTTCTCATGATAAGGTGGGGTCCAGCAACCAGGACACGGGGAGGTCTCTGCTCATCAGATGCCCCTGCACTCAGGTGAGATTAAGGAAAGGTGAGGACCCCACAGGTCGGGTTTTGCCTCTATTTTGTCTCTCCCTCCACAGGGCGCCTCTCTTCCTCTCATTCCTCCCAACTGACTGGGGTTGCTGTTTCCTCCTGACATTGAATAGGACTGGACACAGTTGTGTATTCAGTACAGTTGTGTATTCGATGTCATAATGACATTTCAGCCAATGACAGCTGGCGTAGAAAACAGTGGTCCCGTAAGATTATAAATTCCTATCACTTAGTGACAGCATAGCCATGGTAATGCTGTACGCAGCACAATGCTTTATGTTTTCTATAAATTTAATGTAGCCTAGGTGTTCAGTGTTCATAAAATCCACAGGAGTGAACTCATTCACCATTCACTCACTGACTCACCCAGAGCAACGTCCAGTCCTGTAAACTCCATTCATGGCAGGTGCCCTGAACAGATGTACCATTTTTTATCCTTGATATCATATTTTTACTGTATCTTTTCTATGTTTAGATATGCAAATGCTGTTGTGTTGCAATGACCTGCAGTACCCAGCACAGGTTTGTATCCTAGGAACAGCAGGCTGTTCAGAGTCTAGGTGTGCAGTACGCTGCACCATCAAGGTTTGTGTAAGTACCTGATATGAGGTCCGTGCAGTGATGAAGTTGCCTCATGATGCATTTCTCAGAATGTATTCCTGTTATTACTGGATGCCATTAACGATGGGTGTTAAGCTCCTTTACAAAGATTTGTTTTTTGGCTTGATAGAATTCTTTACAAGTATGGCCTTTATTCCTGTTTAAGTAATCCTTCCCTATCTCCAAGTGATAAATACATCATTTCCTCATTTCTTTTAAAACGTTGAAGCTTTATTTTCCACATTTAAGAACTTTAATTCATCTGCAGTTCATTTTATGTGTATAGTTGTGAGGTACAAATTCCATTCTCCTATCACAAATTTAGTGTCACCTCTGTCAAACCGAGATCGATCTAGGGGTGAGCTATCTGTCCATCCCTGGCCTCTGGTTTCTGTTTCATTGCTTTAATTTCTTATCGCTCTGCCAATGGCATAGTTTCTATTCCTATAATTGTATAATGAACTTGTACCTGTGATAGGGCCAGTCACCCAATCTTCTTCAGTGCTTTCAAAATTTTCTTGGCTTTTTTTTTAAGCACTTGAGATATTTACTCTTTATTTTTTATTTTGTTTTATTTTATTTTACTTTAGGTGTATGCTATATCCAGCATTTCTTCCCGTGTTAATATCCTTCCATATTGTTTCAATAATCAGTTTTTAATTTTCATAAAATATCCTATTGGCCTTTGGAATCCCATTAAATTTATAGATTAATTATTCTTCATGTTGTATATTTATGCCCTAGATATCTTATAATTTGATGTTTTGATGAGAGAGTTTCAAAATTATATTTTTCTAATTTTTTTTTTTTGAGACAGGGTCTTGCTCTGTCACCCTGGCTGGAGAGCAGTGGCACAATTGTGGCTCACTGCAGCCTCAACTTCCTGGGTTCAAGCCATCCTCCCACCTCAGCCTCCAAAGTAGCTGGGACTACAGATGCATGCCACCACACCCACCTAATGTTTGTACTTTTTGTGGAGACAGAGTTTCACCATGTTGCCCAGGCTGGTCTCTAACTCCCAGGCTCAAGCAGTCCTCCCATCTCGTCCTCCCAAAGTGCTGGGTTTACATATGTGAGTCACCATGCCCGCCTCTAACTTTTTTTCTTTTAGAAATTCTTACATGACATTCAAGATATAAAGATATAAAGAAATAAGATATAAAGATAAAATAATATATGCTCATGTGCCCATCACCCAGGTTAAGAACCACAATACTGTCAATGTCACTGAAGCTCCTTGTGCCCTTCCCAGCCACACATTCTAGCTCTCTGCAAGAGGTGAGCACTATTCCGTTTGTCTTTTTATGAACGTGCCTCTCCTTTCCTTGTGCTTCATACATCCACATCCATATGTATTGCTACATGTGCTTTTGACTTTTTTTTCCAGTGTCTCACTCTGTCACCCAGGCTGTAGTGCAGTGGTGCAATTTCAGCTCACTGCAACTTCTGCCTCCCGGGTTCAAGCGATTCCCCTGTCTCAGCCTCCTGAGTAGCTGGGATTACAGGTGCACGCTGCCATGCTCAGCTAATTTTTGTATTTTTAGTAGAGATGGGGTTTCATCACGTTGACCAGGCTGGGCTCAAGAACTCCTGACCTCAAATGATCCACCCGTCTGGATCTCCCAAAGCACTGGGATTACAGATGTGAGTCCCCTGACCTGCCTTTTGACCTTTATATAAGCAACATTATTTCGGATACACTCGTCAACAACTCGCATTTTTCATTTCTTTTAATTTAAAATATTTTTCTCAACATATGTGTGAAATCCACCTCTCTTGAACATTGTAGTGCTAGTTCACTTATGTTCATGGATACATCCTCCTTAGTACTACATATATCTGTTTTCGTGGTTGGACATTTTAGATGTTTCTCTGATTTTGTTGTTGTTGTTGTTGTTGTTTTTGTTTTTTAAAGATGGGGTTTCTCCGAGATGGCCAGGCTGGCCTTGAACTCCTGACCTCAGGTGATCCACCCACCTCGGCCTCCCAAAGTGCTAGGATTACAGGCGTGAGCCACCGCGTCCGGCTGATTTTTTTTATTGCAAGAAAAATTGCTATGAATTCTTTTACCTGTCCTCTTTTGAACTATAGGAGTTATTCCCTGGGCTGCATAACTAGGAATAGAATCGCTGGGCCACAGAGTCCACATCTGCAGTCTCACTGGGTGTTGACACGCTCTTCCACTGATTCGTGTCTGTCCTGTGCCAGTGCCACACAGTCCTAATCCCCACAGCTTTGTAGTAAGTTTTGAAACTTTTCTAGATTGCTTTGGCTATCCTAATTGCCTCGAATTTTCATATGAATTTTAGGATTACCTTGTCAATCTCTGCAAAAAAAGAAAAACAATAAATAAATGAAAGCCACCTAGTATTTTGGCAGAGGTTGCATGGAATCCGCAGATCTGTAGATCAGCTCAGGAAGTTTGCCATCTTCACTATAGAAGCTTCCCATCTGTGATCATATGATACCTTCCCACTTATTTAGATTTTCATTTCCTTTCAATTACGTTTTCTAGTTTTCCATTACAAGGCTTACACTTCTGTTGTTAAATTTATTCCTGGGTCTTTTATCCTCTTTTGTGCTATTGTAAGTGGCGTTGTTTTATTTGTTTTCCTTCTGGATTCCTCGTCGCTAACATATAAAAACACATTTGATTTTTGTGTATTGATTTTGTATTCTGTAACCTGACCGAATTTGTTTATTACCTCTAATGGTTGTTTATGGATTCCTCAGGATATTCTTGCACAAAATCATGTCATCTGCAAATGGAGATGGTTTTACTTTTTCCTCTCCAATATGAACGCCGTTTATTTCTTTATCTTGCCTAATTATCCTGACCTGTGGCTATTTTTGCATTTCTAAAACAGTATCTCCTGTTACCAAAAAGGTTTTTTCTTTTTTAATTTAATGTATATGTATTTAGCAATTATTTCTTCTGTGTTTTTTCTTATTTAGTCTTCTTTAAAAATATATATCCCTGTTGTAAAACATTAAAGATAGTCTCATATTTTTTTCCTAAATTTAAATTATTTTGCTTTTCTCATTTAGGGCTTTATGCAACTGGGATTGAATATTGAATGTGGTGTGAGGTCATGAGATTGGGACCTAGTTTTATTTTATTTCCTACATGAATAATCAATTATTCCACCTCCACTTCTGGATTAATCTATTGTTTTACCACTGACCCACAGTAACAGCTTCCACACATGCATGGATCTGTTCCTGGGCACTGTGTCCAGTTCACTCAGTCTTTTACTAATATTGCTGCTATCATACTATGACTTTTGTTTTTTAAATTGAGACAGAGTCTCACTCTGTTGCCCAGGCTGGAGTGTAGTGACGTGTTCTCGACTCACTGCAACCTCTGCTGCCCAAGTTCAAGCAATTCTTGTGCCTCAGTCTCCCAAGTAGCTGGGACTACGGGTGTCTGCCACCACACCCAGCTAATTTTTTTATTTTTTTATTTTTTTATTTTTTGTGAAGACAGGGTTTCACCATGTTGGCCAGGCTGGTCTCAAACTCTTGACCTCTGGTGATCCCCCGCTCCTCAGCCTCCCAAAGTGCTGGGATTACAGGCATGAGCCACCATGCCTGGAATCCTATTATGACTTTATAATATGCTTTGACGTGGCAATCTCCCCAGCACACCCCACATCACCTTAATTTCCTCAAGATTGTGCTGGCCATTTTTATTACATTTATTAAAATAAGACAATCAATTTTCTCATTACAAAAAATTGAAATTTTTTTTGGAATTGCATATTATAAATTTGAAAATAATTTTTATTTTTATAAAGCATGACCCATTGATGATGTTTTCTGTAGTGTTGTAAATAAATCTCTTGTAATTTTCTCCATTAAATCCTGTACAACTTCTATTAGATTTAAAAAGATTAGATACAACTTCCTAGCTTTAAAAAGCATTTTTAAACTTTCAGTTTCCAAAGGCAACAAAAGCCTAAATTGTATTTCATTTTTATTGCTGATGCATAGAACTGAAATGTGTTTTCCCTATTGGATTCTTACGGTTGTTCATTTGTCTGAGAAATACGTATCGAGTGCTCCGTAAATGCAAGATACTAATCCAGGGATTGAGACTACACGAGAATCCCAAACAGACTCCATCCTGGCCCTCCTGGAGCTGAAATTCTCCCAGCAAGAGGAGGACGATAACCAAGTAAATATAGGACATGTCAGAGGGTGGTGAATGCCTTGCAGAAAATAAGGCTGGGCCAAGGGGACAGGGAGGCTGCCTGCTGGGAAGGCCAGCAGAAAAGGCTGCTCGGATTATGTGGCTGTTGGGCGGGGCCTTGCAGGAGTGAGGGAGCGTGTCCTCCAGGTTTGTGAGAAGGGGAGCCGCAGTGCAGAGGCCCAGAGCCCTGTGTGTGCCTGGCATGCTAAAGGACCACCCAGAAGGTGGCCAGCGTGGCTGGAGCCCAGCAAGCCAGGAGGAGCGTGGGAGGAGAGGGGTCCATGTAGTCGTCACCGCCAGACTAGGAAGGGTCTTGCAGGGCTGGCCTCTCCTCAAGTGTGCTCAGAGCTCAAGCACTCCTCCCTCAGACAGGCCTCTGAGGACCACAGCCACCTCCATGGCCGTGTTCCACCTACCGTCTCAGGCCCAGGCATCACTAACTGGAGTGTCTCATTCAGTTACATATGTGTTCTGTGTCCTCCCCACTACATGGAAACCCCAGGACTGCAGGTTGGAACTTGGGCTTCTAAGTGGACTAATGACTAACTCCACCCACAGCCCAGCACAAATCCTCACCCCTCCCCACTAAACCCACCGCTCCTGGGCTCCCCTGGCCACCACGTCAGCCACGTTTTTTTTGTCCTCGTGATCTATTTCCTTGTCTTTCTCTCTCGATTCTAGGGTTTTAAGGATAGAGCTTGAGCCTCCTTTTTCATTACGTGCACCCCACATAGGGATCAGTACGCTCAGGGCCTGTAAAGTTACTAAATAAATGTTCGTCAAGAGACAACCTAATTGAGAGATCTCATAGATTTGCTTTAGAAGAGGACAGTTCAGGATGTGGAGGATGCATCCATGCTTCAGACGAGGCTCAAAACAAATCCAGTCAGCCAGAAAGATTGGTAATACAGGGATCGGAGCCCTCAAAAAGTTTTTTACTGTAGGCAATTTCAAGAATAAACAGAACTAGGATGAATAGTACAATGAACCCCATGTTCCCCTTACCCGGCTTCAAGCATCCCAGCCTCCCCCAGATCATTTTGAAGCAAATTTCAGGCATTATGTTATTGTTTATGACAACTTCTTGGCTCATATCTCCAAAAGATCAGGATTCATTTAAAAATACCTATTACCACAATAGCATCATCATATGCAGAATTTCACAGTAATTCCCTAATACTGTCAAACATCCGGTCATTGCTGAAATTTCCCAGTTGTCTCATATTCTTTTCCTTGTTCACTGTTTATTTGAATCAGACTCCAAGTAAGATCCATACATTTCAATCCATTGGGGTTTCCTAACTATCTCTTTCCATCTATAACTCTCTCTATCTCTCTCTTTCTCTGCTTCCTTCTAACCTGAGTTGTTCCTCTGGATTTTGCTGATTGCAACATGTTATTCTGTCCCCTGTAGAGCCTGCAAAATGTTAGTGAAACTCGAGTGTTTGATCAGATTCAGGTTTGATTCTTTTGGCTAGAACATTTCATCAGTAGCATTTTGCATTTCCACCAGGATAATGTCCGGTCACCTCTTCTGGGACATTAGAGGCCACTGGTGATTCTTGCCTAGACACATTATTTCTTGAGGGGGTTGAACACGGTGATGTTCTATATTTTCCTTCCTTCTTTATGTGTAGCTGGAATATTACTATAAAAAGAAACTTGCCCTTGTCAAAATGATAGTTAAAAGAATGCCCTATTCTTTGCCTTTATAAACTGTTTTCAAAATAATGATTTGATTCTCTAGCCTTTTCCAAAGGTGTTGAGTTTTAGTTTATTTGTTTCAATATTTTCGTTATTTTAATTTTTATTTATTTTTGTGTCACTAATGAATTGAAACCTCTTTTATGTGTTTCAGTTGACTACTGTTCTTTTTCTTCTTTTTTTTCTTCCTTTTTTGAGATGGAGTCTTATTGCTCTGTAGCCCAGGCTGGAGTGCAGTGGTGCAATCTTGGCTCACTGCAACCTCTGCCTCCTGGGTTCAAGTGAGTCTCCTGCCTCAGCCTCCCTAGTAACTGGGATTACAGGTGCATGCCACCAGGCCCAGTTAATTTTTGTATTTTTAGTAGAGACGACGTTTCACCACGTTGGCTAGGCTGATCTCAAACTCCTGATCTCAGGTGATCTACTCACCTCAGCCTCCCAAAGTGCTGGGATTACAAGCATGAGCCACCATGCCCAGCCTTGCTATTCTTCATTTTTTTTTTTTTTTGATGGAGTCTCACTCTGTCACCAGGCTGGAGTGCAGTGGCACAATCTCGACTCACTGCAGCCTCCCCCTCCTGGGTTCCAGCGATTCAGCCTCCCAAATAGCTGGGATTACAGGCACACACCACCACATCCAGCTAATTTTTGTACTTTTAGTAGAGACAGGGTTTCACCATTTTGGCCAGGATGGTCTTGATCTCCTGACCTCGTGATCCACCTGCCTCAGCCTCCCAAAGTCCTGGCATTATAGGCGTGAGCCACCGTGCCCGACCTAGTATTCTTAATCATGATCAAATTGTTACATTCTTGGCCAATGGGAAAAGTATCTGTTCCAATTGGCTCTTGAGCCTTATTTGTTTATTATTATTACAATTAACTTTAATGATGATGCTGATTGTGTGGCCCAAGTACTCTTCGGTAGCTTCCTTTCATTCTATATGAAAGGTGACTTGGGCACATCTTGCTCATTTTCTGCCTCATATTTGAAATCAGCTGTTTATTTAAGGAGCCCTCGTCCCTCTAATGGTATGTAGAGCCCACAATCCGAGTGCTGGGAGTGCTCATTGCTTATGGGTGTGTCATTATTTCCAGTTCATTTAGTGGACACTATGAAATCATAGCTATTTAGGAAGCATTTTAGTAAGAAAATATATTATTAATTTATATGGATATTTTAATGTAAAGTAAGAACTATGAAATATTTACTAAGCATCAATAGTCCTACATCTATATTTTGTTCTTCCCACAGTGAAAATTCTATTTTCAGAATACTGCCACACTTGCTTATTCTCTTTATCTCACAATGCACGTATAGCCATCTCAGAAAAATAGCACTACCACCAAGAGTATGATTTATGAAAACTCTCCACATTTATTTTACCTTAGATTATAGTCTACCCGGGAGTTACAATCCAATTGATTTAAAGTCTTTTAAACTAGTTCTTTTCCATGGTAAGCTTTCATAGTTGGGTTCCATGCAACTTGACTCAATATATAGTTAAATCGATTCATTTATTTTTGCTTCAGATTTCTATAAAGTGCTTTGGGCATTTGATCCATTTTATACTAAGATTTTTATGTGGTGTCAGAGGTCCACTTCATTCTTTTGCACGTGGATATCTACTTAAACATGCTTTTTACAGTTTGACTTATTTTTTTTTTTAATCACATAAAATACTTACAAGAGATTTCCAAGTCTACAAAACAATGTGTATTCAGATATTTCGTTCTATGCCTCTTCCCGCTAACCTATAGTTTCAACGTCTCTTTTGGTCACCATTTTCTGTTATGATTTATGTTTTACCCTTCCACTGTGTTTTTAAATAAAAAACAAATACAAATATTTTTTGAATTTCTGTTTTGAATGATTTTAGTTAGAAAAGTGACTGAGATATTCCAGAGAGCTCCTGAACACTCTTTTTGATTGATTGATTGAATCATTTATGCATATCAGTATGACCTCATGAATATTTGTTTTATTATTTGGAGTATAAGCTAATACTATCATTATTTGTCACTCAAATTGTTTCAGCTTTGGTAGCTCTCCCAGGTTGGTTCCTGTGTCCTTTTGACATGCAAATATCAAGTATGCATGCTATGCATATATTTTTGTCTCATGTATATGAGAAAACTATGTATCTTTTCTGTTTTTACTTCCTACCTTGCTGTTTTCACTTAACTCTGCATCCTGAAGGTAGCTTGGGAGCCATGAAAAGAAATTCCTCATTCCGTTTTACAGCTGCAACATAATTGAGAGTATTGTGGTGTCATCAGTCCATCCCTCGTGGTGGGCACTGGGATTGCCCCTCGTCTTCTGCCCTCTCCCGTGGTGGTGCTGAGCTGGTTCAGCTTGTGTGTGTGTCTTTTCATGTTTTTCCCAGTGCATCTTTGGGATAGATCCTAGAGGGGGACTCCTGGGTCAAAGGGAAAATGCTCATCAGTTTTGCAAAATTTTCCTTCATAGGCTTGTAATATTTTGCATTTCCATCAGCAGTGTTCCCCCCGCCCCGAGAGCAGGCCAACAGTGTGTCACCAGTGTTTTCTATTTCTATCCGTCTGCTGACAGAGGCTATCCCTGTGCAAAGCTTAGCACCTGGGAGATCTGAGACCATGTCAAGTGTGGCTCTGAGTGGTGCTCCAAACAAAATCATACATGAACGAGAGAAGGCGAAAGAGTAGGGAGCTCTTTGGGTTCTAATTCATGGTGGGGGAGCTTCCACTGTTTGCTTCTCCCAGACATTCTTGAATAAACCTTAAGACAGCACAGAGCACAACTCAAAGCCACCAGATTCTGTAGTCAGGTCACCAATATGATTGGAATCAAAGTGCAATGGCCTTTTCTACACGTGAGTGAAACACACACTGGGCATGGACACTTCACCAGGCATTTTCCATGCGGGTCCCTGTTTTTCGTGGGAAACTCCCGTGGAAAACTCCCATGAGGTCACTCCTCAAAACAGCCTCATGAGGTAAGTAATCACTGCCACTTTTTACAGAAGAGGAAACTGAGGCTCGGAGAGGCTAAGTGGTGTGCTCTACATCCACTGCTCGTGTCTGGATGCACCAGCATTTGACGCCAGAGTTTTCTAACTTCCAGGAACATTGTTCTTTTGCTGGTAGATGAAGCCAACATTAGAAGCATCTGCCCTCGCTTGGGACATTGCCTTTTGGGTTCCATATCTGCTCACGTGTCAGTGGCATAATCTTGACTCACTGCAGCCTCAACCTTTAGAGTTCAGGTGCTCCTCCTGCTTCAGCCTCCTGTGTAGCTGGGACTACAGGCGTGTGTCACCATGCCTGGATAATTTTTGAATTTTTTGTAGAGATGGGGTCTTGCCATATTGTCAAGGCTGGTCTCAAACTCCTGGGCTCAAGTGGTCCTTCCTGCCTCAACTTCCCAAAGTGCTGGGATTATAGATGTGAACCACCATGCCCAACCTCATATGTTCTTTTAACAGGGTTTTTCTTGTCTTGCGGTGGTGTGTGGTCTCAGATTCTGGGACAGCCATTCCCAGACACGCACATCCCGTTGCTAGGCGTTTCTCTCCAAGCCCCCGCCCCCACCTCAGCCTGTATCAGGTAGTTCCTCCGGTTTCTCCATGGTCAGTTGAGCAGAAGGGGAGAGACATTGTATTCTGCCTTCTGTCTCATTGCTTCGGTCCAAGATGAGGAGTTAAAGATAGCACTAACGCAAGCTGCCTTTCAAGCCCTGCTCATCACTCTGCTAATGAGTTTATGTTCACAGATGAGACTTCTCTTGCTAAAGAAGGAATAAGTACAATTTGCAACAACTTTGTAGGAGTTTCTCTCCCCAGCCCTCCCAAATGATTGCTACGACTCTGGTGTGCTGGAGTCGAAAGCTGTGGCTTTGATTCTGCAGTCAAAGATTGGACAGCCCCTAATTCTCTCTAAGCTTCTCAAACGTCCTTCTCACATTCATTTTACGTTCCCAATTTGGTGTCTGCCACTGATGCCTCTGGCATCTCTGTGCTTTAGATGAAGACTGGGAAGCTGATGGAAGAGGACATTTTTAAACTAATGCTTTCCTCAGGATGTCTCCTCAGTACCAGAATGTTTTTCCAGAAGGGAAGAGCCCTAAGGGCGAAGGCTTGCTGAAGCCCCAGGGTGGGTCACAAACACCTCTGGCATCCTCTATAGCCTGGCTGCTGACCGGATAACATCTTGCAGTAGAGTTACGCTACGGGGACCTCTTTTTCCTTTTAAATAAGAAAACTCTGTAACAATCCATCATTGCAGTCAACGTGATTAGACTTCTGCAGGCAATTTGGTGGTGCATGGCAGGAACAATGTCATCACCGTCACAGGTTACTATGCACTCCCCAGGCTAAGAGCCATACACAGGGGGTCTTGGGTAAACATCACGGTTGCTCTGTGAAGGAAGTGCCGTTACTTCTGGCCTACAGAGGAGGAGACTGGGGCTGCATGAGCTGAAGCGGCTGTCTAACAGCATTCAGTCAGCAAGTTGTGGGGCAGTCCTACCTGTCTGATCAGAAGTCCTGATGCCGAGACCTGAACCCTTGCCCAGGCAGAGATGAAGCACACCAGAGGGGCTGACTCCTTTTGCTCCTCATCAGGTCACAGAAGGAGCCTCAGTCACAACTTTCTAGTGAGATGGAAAAGCGTCCATTTGTATGTGATTCACAGGAAAGGTGGTTTATAAAGACCTGTGGTCTCTGGAGGGGTTTGTTTTTGTAGCTTAAACCCCAACAAGCCTTAGGGAGTACATAAGGGTTTTGTACAGAAACAGAAGCAATAGTGTGTGTGTGTGTGTGTGCGCACGTGCCTGTGCGTGTGCACGCGTGTGTGTTTGGTGTATAGGGGGTGGTGAGGTTTGAAGGAATTGGCTCTCATGGTTTTGGAAATTGGCAAGTCCAGAATCTTCATTGTGGGCCCACAAGCTGGAGACGCAGGGGAGAGTTGATGTTGTAGCTTGAGTTCAGTAGCTTGAGTTCAAAGGCTCTTCTGGCAGAATACCTCCTCTCAGGGAACCTCTGTCTTCTTCTTAAAGCCTTCAACCAATTGCATGAGACTCAACCCCAATTTTGGAGGGTCATCTGCCTTGTTCAAACCTGATTTACCGATTTAAATGTTAATCTCAACCAAAAACTACCTTCACAGACACATTCAGAATTGAGTTTGACCAAATATCTAGGTACTGTGGCTTAGTCAAGTTGGTATATGAAGGTCACCATCACAGGGACATTCTCCACCACTACTGTTATATCCTGAACCTATTGGGACACACGATTTCCAGAGGGAGAGAGGCAGGCCTGAGCAGCAGCCTTGAACATGTCCTTGTAGGCTACAGGGCTGCCTCACGCCCAGGATCACCCACGAGTGGGCTCAGAAGGACCCATCTCAGATCACCAACACCCACCAGTCTGGGCCTGTCTTGCTGTCAGGGGTCACAGCCGAGCCTTTGCAACTGCTTTGAACTGAGGCCTGCGGCCAGCTTCTGCTTCTGAATGTTTATCTCCTGCTGGGATTTCAGGATGAGCAGAGACCCCCAGAAGGGCTATAATCAGTCCCTTCTCCCTCCTGAAGAGATCACCAAGTCCCCTGGTGAGGAAACCACCAGGTTGGCTTGAGGTTCATGATCACTCCAAATCTTGCTTTATTTATTTTTATTAATTTTTTTGAGAGAGAGTCTCACTCTGTCACCCAGGCTGGAGTGCAGCAGTGTGGCCTCAGCTCACTGCAACCTCCGCCTCCTGGTACAAGCAATTCTCATGCCTCAGGCTCCCAAGTAGCTGGGATTACAGGCACACGCCACCATGCTTGGCTAATTTTTTTTTTTTTTTTTGTATATGAATAGAGAGGGAGTTTCACCATGTTGGCCAAGCTGGTCTCAAACTCCCGACCTCGGATGATCCACCTGCCTCGGCCTCCCAAAGTGCTGGGATGACAGGCGTGAGGCCCTGCCCAAGTATTGCTTTAAATGCCATCCTGTTTCCTTGCATCCTTCTGATTCCGAGAACAGATCCATAACAAGACCCACAAGACACCTGCCCGTCGGGAAGGATAACCTTTCACCTCGACTTAGCTAGTCAGAATGAAAACATTGACTCCATGAGGAGGGTATTTTACACACTTCCCACTGAATACTGGATTTATCATAACCTTTGGGCTGAAGATTGGCTTCTGCCAGCCAGCAAATTTGTGAGCACAAAGGTGATTTTTAAAAATAGCTCCCAGAGACGCAGTGTGCTCACTAAAGCACAGGGCTGCCTGGCGAAGTTGGTCGTTCATACTCGGCATCGCCCTACAGCCCGTGTGTGGAAACCGCTTTCCAGGCGCCCATGTTCAGCTGTTGCTTACAAATCTCACAGTGATTGCTCCGGAGCTGCCTTTAGTTTTCTACTCAGGATTTAAATCCTCAACCTTTTCACCTGCCTTTTACGGCTCTCGCTGTGTGTGCGAGGCTCTCCAACGCAGCCCTTGCAGGACGAAATCAATCACAAAAGCAATTGCCGGCTGATTTCTAAACCACCGGAAGCTCATACACTGGCACGCGTTTCCACGTCGCTGTTCATCTCGCAACGATTTCCCGATTTCCCACGCCTCTTTAAGAGCTGTATTTTCCCACCACGAGGCAGTCATTTGCATCTTCATTACATGACAAGAGCGAAACCTAACAAGACCGAACAATAGCGCAGAGTTTAGCAGACATCCTTGCTGCCCTATCCTGTGAGCTCCTGAATGTGCCCTTGCAGGTGAGTCGGGAGCCTGGAGCTTCACAGTGTGGTGCTGCTGGACTCCCTCAGAGATGAGATGACAGGTGTGCCGTCCTGGCAGGGGTGGGAAGAGGGGCTGTGGCCTTTGACCCTCCGCCAGGCAGATCACATAGCTGTGGGTTTTCATGCTTCCTAGGAGCGTCGAGGCTCCGTGCTCCCTTGATGACCTTGCATTTGTCATCACTGGTCTTTAAAAGAATAAAGAGCAGTTCCAGAAGTGACAGAGTATGGGGAGGTGAACTCCAGTCACCAGCATCGCACCTTGGCATCCAACGAGGACCATGGACCGGCTTCCAAGGCGTTCCTGCCTTGCCTTTTCACCACCTACCTGTCTGGTCTTCCTGCCTTTCCATTTTACCGTGGGTGTGTCTGGTCCAGAGGGCAGCAGTCATCCCGAAGCCTGATGTTTTCCTGGGGTTCCTTTTTTCCCTGTGTTCTTTCTTCTTCCAGCCTCCTCAGCCAGCAGAACCTGAAACGCTTCTTTATCCAGGAATCATCCCTGGGACTAGGGGTTGATCTGGGGGCTTCCTGAGGCCAGGAAACGGGGCCACAGATGAGCATGAACCCTGGGATGGGTGAGGGGACAGGGGCTCGGGAAACTGCCAGGCACAACAGGCCAGAGGCTATGATGGCTGACAGGTGCACGGGCAGGCAGCCAGGATGCGACGTCTTCCCGGCTCGTGGCGTTCTGCTGTTTTACCAGAAGGGGAAATGGAGATGGGAGCAGCACCTTCTTCTGAGACCCCTGGTGGGAGCTGTGTCCCCCACTGCCCAGCAGCACACAAGGGCTTTGGGTCCTGGCCCTCCTGAGAATCCCTTCTGCCTCTGCAAGAAAACTGACTCCTGTTCCATCCTCCGGCAGTATCCCCTTGTTCCTGAGGCTCTGTCATCAATCATCTTCACAGCTGCACTTCCTGAACTTGGCCTGGTAGAGAATGCCAGCTTTATTGTTTGCCTGAAGGCTGGCCTTGGTGGGGTCTGAGGAGCCAAGGTGACTTTGATTGACAACAATTTAATCACATTTCACAGCCTCCCGCAGACCTTGTTTTGTTCCAACCGAGGAAGAGAGGACCCGCTGCTGCTCGCGTTTCCTCACCTCCACTGCACCCCGCTCCCCGCTGTCCAGCCCCAGAGAGCTAAAGAAACATTCCTTCCAATCCGAGACAACTTTAGAAAGAAAAGAAAAAGGTGCGGCCTCTGGGCTTCCGCCTCTCACTGCCTTCGAGTCACTTCTGTTTCATGCAGGAGGCAAAGCCTGCTGCCGTTTTCCAGGCTGGCAAAGGGGAGCTGGTGCATAACCGGGGAAAACCAGGCACGGGCACCCGGCGACGTTCTAAGTGTGACACCACCCAGGAGGGAAGGCACCTGGAACCAGGCTGGTCCTGACTTTTCACGGTGCTCTGTGTGGGGAAAGCACATGTGTGTGTGTGATATTGCACACACAGCACCCATAGGCGGCAAGTGCACACACACACACGGGGGCCTCTGCATGCGTGTGTGATATTGCACACACAGCACCCATAGACGGCAAGTGCACACATACACACGGGGGCCTCTGCATGCGTGTGTGATATTGCACACACAGCACCCACAGGTGGCAAGTGCACACACACACACAGGGGACTCTGCATGCGTGTGTGATATTGCACACACAGCACCCATAGGCTGCAAGTGCGCACACACACACACACAGGGGCCTCTGCATGCGTGTGTGATATTGCACACACAGCACCCATAGGTGGCAAGTGCACACACACACACGGGGGGCCTCTGCATGCATGTGTAATATTGCACACACAGCACCCATAGGCGGCAAGTGCACACACACACACAGGGGCCTCTGCATGCATGTGTGATATTGCACACACAGCACCCATAGGCTGCAAGTGCGCACACACACACACACAGGGGCATCTGCATGCGTGTGTGATATTGCACACACAGCACCCATAGGCGGCAAGTGCACACACACACACGGGGGCCTCTGCATGCGTGTGTGATATTGCACACACAGCACCCATAGGCGGCAAGTGCACACACACACACACACACGGGGGCCTCTGCATGCGTGTGTGATATTGCACACACAGCACCCATAGGCGGCAAGTGCACACACACACACGGGGGCCTCTGCATGCGTGTGTGATATTGCACACACAGCACCCATAGGCGGCAAGTGCACACACACACACACAGGGGCCTCTGCATGCGTGTGTGATATTGCACACACAGCACCCATAGGCGGCAAGTGCACACACACACACGGGGGCCTCTGCATGCGTGTGTGATATTGCACACACAGCACCCATAGGCTGCAAGTTCACACACACACACACACAGGGGCCTCTGCATGCGTGTGTGATATTGCACACGCAGCACCCATAGGCTGCAAGTGCACACACACACACGGGGGTCTCTGCATGCATGTGTGATATTGCACACACAGCACCCATAGGCTGCAAGTGCACACACACACACAGGGGCCTCTGCATGCGTGTGTGATATTGCACACACAGCACGCATAGGCGGCAAGTGCACACACACACACAGGGGCCTCTGCCAGCTGCACTTCCGCGCTGACGCCTCCCTCAGGAGGAGCACCAGCCCTGCCTGCAGGGAGATTGTAGGAGGCAATGTCTGCAAAGGGCTGGCTCACTTATTAAACGTAAGGGAGGAGCCGCTGCTCCTAGAGATGGCAGGCAGGAGGGGCACAGGACTCTTCATTATTTTTTTAACTTCCTGGACTCTGCTGTCAGCCCATTTCAGAGTTATAGGCCACGTAGCCCTGTGTTCCAGCCTGCGATCAGGTTTAAAATGCTCAGCTTTCTTGCTCATTGCAGTCAAATGCAAGCAGGATGTCTGGGAAGTGACAGGGAAGCAGGGCCTGCAGAGACTCTAGGGAGCAAAGACACCTGCCCAGGCTCACGTTCTCAGGTTCCAGGTTCCCAGCGAACCAGCTGTGCCAAGGTGGTTCAAGGTGAAGTGCACCAAGCCAGGCGGGGCAGTCACCTGACACCCCAGGGCGAGCACACCCTTCCTAGAAATAGGACCATTCAGGACCAGGCTCGATGGCTCACACCTGTAATCCCAGAACTTTGGGAGGCTGAGGTGGGCAGATCACAAGGTCAGGAGTTCGAGACCAGCCTGATCAACATGGTGAAACCCCGTCTCTACTGAAAATACAAAAAATTAGCCAGGCATGATGTCAGACACCTGTAATCCCAGCTATTGGGAGACTGAGGCAGGAGAATTGCTTGAATCTGGGAAAAGGAGGTTGCAGTGAGCCGAGATTGTGCCACTGCACTCCAGCCTGGGAGATACAGTGAGACTCTGTTTCAAAAAAACAGAAAAGAAAAAAGAAATAGGACCATTCACATCTTTAGTTTGACATGAATGGTAGTGTACAATAGATGCTCCTTTGAACATTATTTTTTTTACACTGAACGATGTATCCTGGAAATCGCTCTATATTTGCCAACAGGCATCATAATATTTTCTTTGTTTGTTTGTTTTGAGATGGAGTCTCGCTCTGTTGCCAGGCTGGAGTGCAATGGTGCTATCTCGGCTCACTGCAACCTCTGCGTCCCGTGTTCAAGCAATTCTCCTGCCTCAGCCTCCAGAGTAGCTGGGATTACAGGCATGTGCCACCACACCTGGCTGTTGTTTGTATTTTAGTAGAGACATGGTTTCACCATGTTGGTCAGGCTGGTCTCAAACTCCTGACCTCATGATCCACCCGCCTCAGACGCCCAAAGTTCTGGGATTCCAGGCATGTGCCACCGTGCCCAGCCACATCATTATCTTTTTGACAGCTGCATATTGCTCCATCCTGTGGATGTGCCATAGTTGATTCAACCTGTCCTCGGTTGGAGCATTGAGGTTGTTCCTGATATTTCACTGTTACGAAGTATCCAATAATAAAGCCTCTTGTGTTTGTTTACTTTTGCATTGTTGGAGGGTAACTTCAGGGTGAATTCCCGGGGGAGGGATTTCTGGCTCCAAGTAACTACACGGGTAATTTTGTTACCACATTCCCACACAGAAGAGTTGAGCCAATAGGCACTGCCTTCCTTCGTTTCTGGAGCTGCCTCCCAGTGGCCGATTTGGAGCTAGAATCTGTGCGCAACTTACCAACTGAATTACCTGCAAATTGGGACGGAAGCCAAAATTTAATGACTGTTTTTCTGAAATGTAGAGGTTCGGCGATCCGCCAAGCCCTCTGAGGGACCACAGCACTAACAGCAGAATGGCAGACGGCGACCTTGACTTTGCAATGACTATTTTTTAATTCATTGCTTCTGAAAGCTCTGTCACTGGTGAACAAGCCAGGGTGCCCAGGAGCCCCTCCCCATTTTACAGGCCGAAACACACTTAAACAGGGAGCCTAGGAACCTCCCTCAAAGGTCCACAGAGTTCACTGCTGAAACGGAAGACGTGCTTTCCCCTTCAATCTGACCTTTAAAAGGATGCCATCTTACCACACGTGACTATAAATGAGAATACTACTAAACCATCAAGGAAGTGCAAGGGAGTCCCATGGAGTGCGTATTTTTCATTTTGATGCCTCTCTTGATGTTTAGGAACACACACAGTCAATCCTTGTTATTCATGGATTCCGTATTTGCAAATTGCCTACTCGCTAAAATCTATCTGTAGCCCCAGCAGCCAGTCGAGGTGATTTCATGGTCATTCCCAGAGGGGTGAAAATCCTGAGCCACCCGGTGTGCAGACTCCCAGCTGAGGCTGAACAAAAGGGCGTCTGTCTTCTCGTTTCCACATTCATGCTCTCTGTGAGTGCCCTTTTCGTGGTCTTTTAGTTCCGTATTTTTCACATTTGGGGGCTCTCTGTTGGTGGCTTTGCTTTTCAGATGGCCCCAAGCACTGTGCTGAAGGGCTGGCTGGCTTGTGTTCTAAAGCGCAAGGAGCCTGTGATGCGTCTTCTGGAGAAAATGCACGTGTTAGAGAAGCTTCGTTCAGGCATGAGTTACAGTGCTGTGGGCCGTGAGTCCAATGCTGGCGAATCAGCAACATGTATTAAATCAGGCGTCTTTAAGCAGAAACACATCAAACAAGTCTAGGTATTGACTGGTGGATGGAAATGTGGCGGCCAGAGGCTCCCGGGGGCCTAGTCCCATATTCCGTCTAGGAGCGTTGGTTCTGTGTTTGCTAACTCAGTGTCCATGAACTTTATAGAACAGAACTCTTGGAATAACAAGAATTACCTATCAAATTAACACTTTTCTCATCTTTGCTTTCCTTGCCGATTGTTAAGGGATGTGTACGGGATGCCTTGCCCATGTCTATCACCAGACTCTTGGGTCAAGGGGGCAGGGCTGGATGGGCAAGGTCTCCATTCACCCAGTCTTGGTGATCACCTTGGCTTCAAGGTGATGGCTTCCCTCAGATTCCAACATCAAATGAAACTGGATTCTTGGGAGTGTCTGTGTGTCCTGGGGCTGTGCACTGAGCCCATCTCTGCAGAGACCTTGTGTAGCAGCCAACAATCAGAAAAAGAGCAGCTTCCCCTGGTGCCGTGAGATGTTGAGTATGTGGCACCCATTGGTGCTACAAGCTTTGAGCTAACAAACATTCCATATGGCCTTTGGGTGCCTGGCATCCTGCAAGATCTGCACATGTGCTCCAGAACTTAAAGTATAATTTAAAAAAATAAAAAAAAGCTAATAGGCTAAGTACATAAAGAAAGAATATATTTTTGTACAGCTATATAGTATGTTTGTGTTCTAAGCTATGTTATATTATAGGTCAAAAAGTTAAAAAATTAATATGTTTATAAAGTAAAAATGTTACATTAAGCTAATGTTAATTTATTATTGAATAAAGAAAATTTTAAAAAGAGAGAAAACCAAGACGTGCTCCCTGTCTCAGAGCATGGAACCCAGTGGATGAGACAGATGGATGGGCCAGCCATCATGCCATCGCTGAGACAGGGCTGTCTAAGATGGGGCGGCTTTTCCTTAAATGGCCACATGGTACCTATGTTCATCTTTGTTGGCCAGATGACCTCTGTCACCATTTCAAACCCTGTTGCTTTCCTGTGAAAGCAACCTAGACAATATGTAAATGACACACAAGTCTCTGTTCCCATAAAACTTTATTTCTGAAAACAGACAGCTGGTCCATGCACCGTGGTTTGCCAACCTCTGGCCTAAGACAGTAGTCCAAATCAATTTGAGAGTCCTTGGAGCAATCAGTTTTGGAGACTGCTTGGAGGTGGGGTCTGAGCCAATTCTTAGAGAATTTGCATTATGTTGTTAGCCTGGGATAGGAAGGAAGTACGTTCCAGGCAGAGCATGGTTGTGATGAAGGCACGTGCCAGTGACAGCCTTGGTCAGCAAACGAGCCCTCCTTTGGTTTCACAGTTCATCTGGTCACCCCCATGTGACTGAGAGCCAGATGAAGGCAGGAGCTCACTTTGAAATTCATCATTTTCTTTCTGACAGCATTTGGCAAATCTCTGCCCCTTGGGTTGCAGGATCAATCCCAGTCCTTAGAGCCCCTCGCTGCCTGGGCTAATCTACTTTAATTTGTGTCATCGTTGTTATAATCATCATCATCATCATCATCCTAATTTTCAATCCACAGCGGATGGCATTTGGCCCTCTTATTTTCCCTCCTTCTCTACTCACCATGCAAACGCCTCTGATTTCTCCCGTGTGCGTCCTGATACTAACCCACACCCCTGACAGCACAGCTGATCTTCATGAGTATATTTTTTTCCCCAGAATGTTGACAGTGTTGGGGTGGGTACTGCATGTAGGAGAAAACTGGGGAAGTGGTTTGGAAGGATAAATATGATATTCATCCATCCATTCTTTGCTTCCATCTTAATGAAGGACTGGGGCAAAGGGAATCCCTGATCAGCTTTTCTAAACGCACTGGAAGATAGAGAAGTAAGAAACAAAATGAAATAGCACGTTGGAAAGCTCAATTGTGATTTTCTAAATTTGTTTTCAGCCGCACAGGATTAAGGACTTATAGACGCTTCTTTGGGGAGTGTAGCTCACCAGGATTTCTTCATGACCATTGATGAATCTGGACCCGATCTTTGGGCGATGACTTTCCACCAATAGTGTTTGAAGAATGTGTGGTTCAGAGTGGGGTTTCTGGACCAGTTGCACTCACATCCCCTGGAAACTGGTTATAAATGTAAGTTATCTGGCCCCCACCCTGACATACAGACTCAGGTACTCTGGGGATGAAGCCAGGTAGCGTGCTTTACCAAGCTTTCAGGCAATCCTGGTCGACTTTGAGAACCCCTACACTAGACAGAGTGGACAGCACCTTTGCCCTACCTGTGTGCTTTCCTGAGATGCGGGAACGGCAGTATGAGGAAGCCTCTGCAACCAAAATGCTGTGAATTCCTTCTGGTTCAGCTGAAATTCACCTTTTCATTATCTGTAAACAAAGGCCCTAGTATGGAAGTGAATTCAGTGAACAAATTACAAGGGAGCTTATTCAAAGGGGAGAAATTGTTTTTGGATACCTTATTACATTAATTGTCTATATGCAAATCATTTTTTGTAAATGTAAATGAGTCTTCATTATTAGAACAGATGCAGGGAAACGCGCCGTGAATATTCGAGTCAGCTCGCTGCTCATGCCTGAATGTGATCCAACAATTGGACCCTGCTAAAATTCAGGCCATCTAATCCTCAAACGGCAAGTAATTTCCTAGCGTGAACACCTGAGGAAAGAAATCTTCACTTTTATTAATAAATTGCTCATAAAACCCCCACATCCATTGCCCCTTCCAACTTTGAACAGATCGTTGCAGTGGTACCTGAAAAATAACGCATGAAAAATGGCTTGCTGTCCAGTGCGCTCCAGCTGATACCCTCATCAGACAAAGTGACAGAGAATCTCAGGACAGGAACATGCAAATAACCGAATGTTTCCCTAACCTCATATCGACTTTGGCTTCTAAAATCAATATTCTTTATTAGCAGATGAATCTCTGCAAAAGACCAGCTGTGCAGAATCTGGACAAATTATTTAAGCAGTAAATTGTTTCCATTCTAACTGGTAAGAGCAGGAAGGTTTAACGGTATATAGCGGAAGCTAGGGGCCTGGGGCCAGGTCACCCTGGAGGGGAAAATGAGAGCTTAAGGAACCCACAAAAGTAGAGGTTCAAGGTCAGAACCAGACAGGACATCCTCACTGCACAGCCCCCACAAAGTGCCGCTCAAATTGTAGCCTAAGTGTGACTGGGCAGTCTATGCCCTGTGCAGCCATATACAGTGACTTGGATAACCTCCCTCCTCTGGCTCCCAGCTCAGTCTCTCTCTCCCCACCTCCCCACGATAGAGAGAGAGAGAGAGAGAGAGAGAGAGAGAGAGGTTGGATAGATAGCTAGATAGAGAGATAGATAGATAGATAGACGAAGTTAACATTTAACTTAGATAGAAGATAGATAGATGATAGATAGATAGATAATAGAGAGAGAGAGAGAGTGTGTGTGTGTGTGTGTGTGTGTGAGAGAGAGAGAGAGAGAGAGAGAGAGAATTTATTTTAAGGGACTGGCTCCTGTGATAGTGGGGGTTAGCTCTTCAGCTTCCTTCCTCTTTGGGGACCTCAGTCCTCCTCTGAAGGCCTTCAACTGATTGGCTGAGGCCCACCCACATTACAGAAGGTCATCTGATCTACTTAAACCCTAGTGATTTAAATGTCAATTTTATCCACAACATAACTCACAACAACATCTAGACTGCTGTCCGACCTGGCAACAGAGCCAAGCTGAGTGGACACGTAAAACTGATGGCTGATCTTTGTCTGCCAGCATCCATTCCTCCTTTTGCTAGGAACTCAACTCACATCGTCCTCGGGAAGCCTCCTCTCTGTCACTCAATCCTCGGAACCATGTGTTTGGGTATACAGACTGAACCTTGGATTTCAGGTGTAGATGACTGAGTCACGCTCACCTTCCTACAGCCCATGGGCATCACTTTCAGGGTGGAAATATGACCCACGCTGGCCAAGCAGAGTATTTATTTTCTTCTTCTCCCCCACCCCTGGCCAATGTGGTAGATCCAGGATTGGACAGTAACTCAAGCAGTTCCTATGAGACCCTACTCAGGTGAAATTGTGTGAACGGTTAGAAGAACTGAAAGGCTGAGATACCAAAGAGGAAAGTTTCTGAGTCCTCTAACACCATTTGAACCCCTTACTTAGAGTGTTGATGTTTCTATGATGAGACTGCAGGTTCTTTCTTTCTTTTTTTTTGTCTTTCTTTTCTTTCTTTCTTTCTTTCTTTTATATATTTTTTTATTGTACTTTAAGTTCTGGGGTACATGTGCAGATCATGCAGGATTGTTGCATGGGTACATACACGGCAATGTGATTTGCTGCCTCCTTCCCCCCGTCACCCATATCTGGCATTTCTCCCCATGTTATCCCTCCCCAACCTCCTTACCCCCTACTGTCCCTCCCCTAGTGCCCCCCGACAGACCCCAGTGTGTGATGCTCCCCTCCCTGTGTCCATGTGTTCTCATTGTTCAACACCCGCCTATGAGTGAGAGCATGCGGTGTTTGATCTTCTGTTCTTATGTCAGTTTGCTGAGAATGATGGCTTCCAAATTCATCCATGTCCCTACAAAGGACATGAACTCATCATTTTTTATGGCTGCATAGTATTCCACGGTGTATATGTGCCACAATAGCAAAGACCCGGAACCAACCCAAATGCCCATCGATGACAGACTGGATAAGGTCAATGGGAGACTGTAGGTTCTGTTGCAAGCGCCAAGAGGGCAGAGCGTGGGTTTGTTCACATCTGCACCTGAAATGCCTAGAACCGTGCCTGGCACATAGCAGGAACACAATGATTATATTTAAATGAGTGAATGAATGAACCAGTGGTGTTCCATTCTTGGTTACACCCATTGGATGTGTGTCACGTGTACAGAAGCACATGCCTGCACAAACCGCAATAGCCTGGGATAATGGACCATGGAATCCACCAAGACTTGTGGTCTTGTTAAAACCAAGGCAGCCCTGCTTTTCCATCCGGGTTGTAGCTAAGCTCACTCCAAAGCAAGTTGGTTGGCAGAAACAGGCCTCGTGTGTTTTCTCCCTCCATAAGTGACATTGACACACTCCTGAAGCTGCTGCTTCTAACAACCTGCCAATGTTTCACCCCAAATCAGTTGCTAACAAAAGAGAGACCTGGCAGAATACTAATGCTCCAGAATAGGAAACCCTTTTCTTGGGCTTCCAGGAGTGCCCTGGTTCAAAGGCTGATGAGTTTAGGTATGGTCAAAAGATTCACAAAGAAGTTCAAAATTCTTGGAATGAATGGGTTTCAGAATTCTTTTGTGTTGAGTTTGTATATAGGAAGATTTTTCTCATGTTCACTGGAAGAAATAGCAGGAGAGGGTTTCAACACTGAGTCACCAAATCATGAAAATAATGGGGAAACCAAGGCTCCCAGTGTGGTGGAGGTGGAAGGTCAGTGTGGTGGAGGTGGAGAGTCCGTGTTGGGTGGAGGTGGAGAGTCTGTGTGTGGTGAAGACGGTGGGGTCACGTGTGGTGGAGGTAGAAGGTCTGTGTGGTAGAGGTGGTGGGTCAGTGTTGGGTGGGGGTGGAGGGTCTGTGTGTGGTGGAGATGCTGGGGTCATGTGTGGTGAAGACGGTGGGGTCACGTGTGGTGGAGGTAGAAGGTCTGTGTGGTGGAGGTGGTGGGTCAGTGTTGGGTGGGGGTGGAGGGTCTGTGTGTGGTGGAGATGCTGGGGTCATGTGTGGTGGGAGTAGGTGACCCTGGGTCCCTGAGCCATAGGTCCCTCTGTTCTGGTGACTCCAGTCTGAGGGTTGTCTGGGATGCAGACTCTCGGTCCTCCATCTGCGGCCATGTGGAGCTAGCTGGGCTCTCGGCTGAGGACCCCTCGCCCCTCCGAGGTTCACCGGCTCCTGCAGGAGGAAAGCGTCCGTGAACATCAGCTGATGAAAGGTGTCTTCATAGGAACCGATGACCCTCCACAACTGACTGGCCATGCACGTCTGACTAAGGCCATTCACAGAAAGGCACATGGGTGCCAGGTCGGGACAGGCCTGGGGAGGAGGTGCAAGTGTCAGATTTAAATTTAATATGTGCTAGTGATTCCATTTTTCACTGTGACTGAATGAATGTCAGTCAAATAAGAAGTTGCCATCTCTGTCCTCCCAGAGCTGAGGGTTCACTGGAGGGGACACTTCCTGCCCTGTTTCCTGGTGATTCTTGGTAACTGAGTGCCATTAGTGGTGGACACAGAGATGATCATGCCTTTGAGGTAGGAGCATGAAGCCCACACCAGGGACCAGCATGTGGAACGGATCCAAAGGGAATCTCTAGGGTGACGACAGCATGACGCCAGGGAACAGTGCCAACTGCAGAGAAGATTTGCAAGGCTGGAGAGTCCTTTTTTTTTTTTTTGAGACAGAGTCTCACTCTGTCACCCAGGCTGGAGTGCAGTGGCGTGATCTCGGCTCACTGCAACCTCTGCCTCCCGGGTTCAAGCGATTTTCCTGCCTCAGCCTTCCAAGTAGTTGGGACTACAGGTGTGTGCCACCACGCCTGGCTAATTTTTGTATTTTTAGTAAAGACAGGTATTCACCGTGTTGGCCAGGATAGTCTTGATCTCCTGACCTTGTGATTCATCCACCTCGGCCTCCCAAAGTGCTGGGATTACAGGCCTGAGCCAGCACGCCCGGCCTAGACAAGCCTATTGAGGTCATTTATAAAGCTGAGCTGAGAAGGAGAGAGAAACTTCACCAGGCAAACCTGGGGACCCCGAGAGAGATGCTTTCAGCCAGAGCAGGAGGCTGAGTGAGCAAACGCAGCCCAGAGCAGGCTCCTCCTGCATAGACTGTGGTCCTTGGCAACAAACATTGGTGGAATTTTGTCATTTGCTGTCCCTTCTATTTCCACCACTGTTCCCGGGCAGATTCTTGGAAGGCCTGCGTCCTGTAGGCGTCCAGGTCATGTTGGCCTCAGAAGCCAGGGTCAGCTCATCAGAGCCACCTGCTGTGAGGGACTGTCACATGCATCCCTCCTGAGGATGATTAATCCCGGCGATCCCATCTCCTCCAATGTCAGAGAGCCTTTGCAAAGTGCTTTGCTCCCCAGAAGGGTTACCTGTGACCCAAAAGTTTGCAGAGCTATCAGCAGCCTTGACCATGGGAAGCCTGGTTCCGCCCAGCTGTCAGCTCCAGCCTGGCAGGGACAGGCCATCTATTTCCCGGGGGACCCGGGGCCCTGTCCAGGACCGGCTCCTGCAGACAGCTGCAGCAGCAGGGGCCAGCGTCTGGGTTAAACATCGCAAAGTGGACAATGATTTAAGGGAACCACAAGTGAGAAGCCTACAGGAATTAACGCAACGCTTCATGCATGCTTAATAAACCTTTCGTTCCGTGTTTAGGAAGTAATATAAACACACTGACCAGTCCACCACAGAGCTGCCTGAAGAAGCCACAGAGCCGGCCCCGGCAGAGGTTGGGGGTCTGATTCATCGACGTGCTCTGCGTTGAGTGCTTTTCTCAAGATGAATGATTAACGCCTCATCGGTGGAAGTGACCCAAAATTTTACCCTCGTCTTTCTTGCTTCTTAGACTCTTTCTGTCCTGCTAGACCGTCTTCGTCAGCATTCGCCTCCAGCGTATATAAAGTGCCGTTTCTAATCTACCTTGTCTAAAGCAGCTGACCGGGGCAGTCTGGGGAGCACGCATCTGGAAAGAGAGCAAACCTCTCCCGTTCTGCAATGGCGTTCACTTTTGCGACAAACTTTTTGTAAATTGGAGCAAGTGTGGAGGCTGCCCTGCTTGTGACGGTCTTGTGCTTTGCTGGAAAATCAGTATTATTTCCTAAGGACTGCTCCACCGAGCTGCCTCGCCCGGCAACTAACTCCAGTACCGGGCTCCTGCTGGGACTCAGCCAGCACCTCACCTACCTGTGTTAACTCTTTGCCCACCTTGTCCCCAGACTTGGGCCCTGTGTCCGAGACAGGCACAGGCAGACAGCACACGAGCCTGGGGCCGTCGCACAGCAGCTGGCCGCACCCAATTCCCAGCCAGCAGAAACTGGAGCTGAGACAGGTACCTGCAGGCTTTCTCGGGATAAACACTTCACATTTAAACACAGCAAGGCTTTGGATTGTGTGGACAGAGGGAAAAAAGACGGCTCATAAGAAGTGGCAATTAATATGCCTCACTTTTCCATCCAAAGCTATTTCCAATCTGTCTCAAGCTGTTTGTTATTAGGTTCTTCAACATGAAAAATGTTCCGTATTGAAGTCAAGGCTTGTGCAGGCACTGGAGAAGGTGGGGAGCTCCCCTCCTCTCACTTGCTCTAATCTTGTGATTCCTCCGGCTCAGGGGTCACTAAACCGTGGTGCAGCCAAATCCGGCCCACCACCTGTTTCTGCCCAGCCTATGAGCTAAGAATGGCTTTTAGGTTTCCAAATGGTTAGGAAAAAAGTCAAAGAAGGCTATTACTTTGTGACAGGTGAAGATTATATGAGAATCAAATTTCCCCATCCACAGATAACATCTCCCCAGAAGGCAGCCATGCTGTTCATGTCCAGGTGGCCTCTGGTTGCTTTTGTGCCCTGACCTGGAGTGGAGCCAGTCCCATGGGGCTTCACTGCACGCCAGGCCCAGAATGTTCCCTGCCGGCCTGGGACCCAGACAGTGTGCCGACCCCTGCTTTAGAGAAGTTGCTGTATATGGAAGGAAAAGGGCCAGGGCGTTTAGGGGCCTGCACGGTGGAATGTCCATCTGGGACTTGCCCTGGAGAAAGTTGAGAAGAGTCCAGAGGCCTGAGCCGCCTTTCAGGCCCCAGCACTGCTCGTGCCCGTGTGAGCTGGCATGCGCGCACACACACAGACACACACACACACAGACACACACACACAGACACACACACAGACACACACACACAGACACACACACACAGACACACACACAGACACACACACACAGACACACACACACAGACACACACACACACCTGACCATGGGAACACCCTTAACAGAGATTTAACCTTGACTGCCACAAAGGTCCTGGCTTTAGACCCATTTCCAAAGACCACCCACCCCGCCCAGGATGGTGCCCTCGGGTTCTGGATGCCCACAGAGGAGACAGAGGCTTCAGGAGCTGAGCACCACCTTCTGCTCCCACGGATGGAGGGAGAAGGCTCTGCTTTGTCATCTCCTCAAGAAAGAGCCACTTTCCCCAGCCCAGGAGGCCAGCCCCTCGTGCCAGGCCGCAGGGCCGTGGAGAATTCCTCCCATAGCCTCCCCGGAGCCGAGCCCGGCTTCCCTCCCCATGCTAGCTCTTGCTCTCCCTACAGAAAGCCATTTTGTTGGGAAAAAGAGCTCATTTAGTGACTGGGTAATAAAAAGTCTGCCGGCTTCACTTCGTAGCTTTATATGCAAATTGTATTTAGATAGTCAAACCTGCTTTCCCCTCATCATCAGGCATGAATAGAAATCAGCTCAGCTCACACCACCACACAAAACAGGACGTGCCTGGGGGAGAGGGGCCCGGCAGTCTTCCGGATTCTCGGATTCTCAAGTTCTTGTACCTGAAGCCTAAGGGAGAAAGCACTGAGCCTCCACAGAGCTGAGCTGATGAGCAGCTGGCTGTGTGGCAGGACAGGGAGGCAGGGCCCTGGGGGCAGCTTGTACAGACACGGTGGGGGCGAGATGCCAGGGTGCCAGTCTGGGAGTTGGAGGCCCAGGCTGGCACATCTTGGGTTGTCAGTCTGGCAAATTCCTCTGCTGTGACCTCGCTTTTCCCATCTGAAGGGAAGTAGGGCGGATGGTGGTTCGGTTCCTGTCCACCTTGAATGGCCTGCGGCCCCCTAGCTATGCATGGAGTCATTCACTCCCTCACCTCTGTCGTCTGGTTCAGCAGCCCACCAGGATAGGAGCATGGGGCTGAGATTGCAGGAGGTAGACCCCAAAGGCTGGAAATGTGGGGGACGGTGCTCCCAGGGAGGTGCCCTGGGACGTTTTCACAGTCTCCCTCCCTCACTGTACTCCTGGGCACACTCCTCCCCTATGCAGAGATAGAACTGGGCAGGAGGGCAGTGTGCCTGCCCCATCTTTCCAGGCACCAGCTTTCTTCCACCTCTCAGGCACATGGCCAGACCCCCAGGACGGGGTAGGGAGTGGAGGGAAACAGAAAAGGTTTTCAGGAGAAAAAGGAGCCCAGGGGCTGCCTCCATTTCCTGTCCTCCCCTCCCCTCCCCCGCTTTCCCATCAGTCTGCTCATAGCATTTAGCCTTTATTGGGATTCCTGCCCAGAGGACTCTATCAAAAGGGTTAGGAGACAAAGCAGGAAATCCCCCAGCAGTGAGAGTCACACAGCAAGATGATCTCCTCTGTCATTCTTGGCTGAGGCCCCAGCCCCTCCTGGCCCCGAAACCTGATTCATTTTATGTAACAGAACCTGGTGGGTTCCAGACACTGCCTGGGCTGGGGAGGGAGGAGGCACCTGGGGGAGGTGTGTGCGGGCATGGGGGTGTCGGGCGGATGTGGAGGAGAGCTGTGGGATGTGGCTGATGATTTAGGAGCAGCCACAGCTGCCGAGGCTGGGACTCGCTGTGAGAGAGCAAGGAGGGTCCTGGAACCCAGGGCCGGCAGGGCCTCAGGGCGGGGGGCGGCTTCTGTGAGCGCCGCTCTTCCTCTCCCTCTCCCCTCCTCCCTTTCCCGTCTCTCTCTGTCTCTCTGTCTCTGTCTCTCTATATCTGTGTCTCTGTCTGCATCACTCTCTCTGTGTCTCTGTCTCTCTGTCTCTGTCTGTCTCTGTCTCTGTCTGCATCACTCTCTCTGTCTCTGTCTCTCTGTCTCTGTGTCTCTGTCTCAGTCCCTCTTTCCCTCTCCCTCACCCCCACCCCTCTATTCTTTCTGTCTCTCTGTATCTCTCCATCTCTGTTTCTCTCTCTCTCTTCTCCTTCTCTCTGCCTCTGTCTCTTCACCTCTGCCTCTGCCTCTCTGTCTCTTTCTATCTCCCTCTGTCTCCCCACCTCTGTCTTCCCCTCTCTTTCTCTCTCACATTCCTCCTGCAAACATGCATTGTGTGAGCTGAGCTGAAGAGGCAGCAGGTCTGGGAACGCTGAGCTCCTGGGCCCACCTGGGCGGCAGGCGGGGGAACGCCGAGCTCCCGGGTCCACCTGGGCGGCAGGCGGGGGAACACTGAGCTCCTGGGCCCACCTGGGCGGCAGGCTCTGCCATGGAGGCGTCCTCGTCAGTGCAGTCACCCGCTTGTTGGGAAGTGGACGGCCACAATGCTCTCTGAGAAGTACAGTAAGATGCTGAGCCCACGGAAGGGCCCCCAAAATGCAATGACAAATCCTCAGGCGTTTCCCCAACTCTGGTCTCTGAACTCTGCTCAGATGTGTGCACACGCCACACCAGCCACCCCCTCACCCCCACATCCCTGCTTTCTCCAGATCCCTGCCCGGGTGGCAGATGCCAGTGATTCCCATGGCAGAGTCACCCTCCAGCCTCGCACGGGAGGCTCGTCCCGGCGGCCCAGAGTGGCTCCACATAACCTCCTGTCGAAAGCCACCATCAAGAATGAGAAAACGAAGAGGCACCGCCTTGTCCTGACCGAACTCTAGGTATGGACACTCGAAGGGGAATTTCGTAGAATTTTCATGTGTCAAGAAGGAGTATTTCTCTTTTGATTTACTTTTTCAACCATGTAAAAATGTCAACACCTTTCCCAGTTTGCAGGCTCTGCAGAAAGAAGCAGGGGCTGCATTTGGCCGCCCTACCTAAAAGGGGGCCCTGCCGGGAAGGGCTGCGCCACCCCTCCACACCCGCGGCCTCTCCCCTCCCTCCACTCACTGCCGTGCTGCTCGGCCAGGCTGACCGCTCCGCACGAGGCTCCCGGGGTGGGGGACCTTCCCTGGGCCGGCGGACGTGTGCATCCCACAGCTCCATCTGTGCGTCCATCTGACTCTGCTGCAGCTGCCCCTCTCTGCATGTCAGCAGGTCCTGGTTGCCCCCCTAGGGGAGTAGAGAGGAGCAGGGCAGGCTCACCCCGAGCAGGCATCAGCTCCCTCTCCCCTGGGACTGAAGGGGATGTTACGTGTCCTGTTACATGTCTCAGGCATCCTGGCAGGCTGGATGGTATCGAGCTGGTTTGGGGAATGCAAAGGGTGAGAAGGTGACCGGAAGCTGAGATGCTGCCCTCCCGGCTGGATGCAGACACAGTCTCAGGAAGTCACGATTCCCAATAACAGCCACTGGCTTCCTTTCCCCACAAGAGTGGCTCCCGCGAGCCACCTGGGTCAGGAGTCTCACGCGCGCTCTGCCTGAGTGAGTGGGAACGCGTCAGTACTTCTCATTCACTCTCCCTCAAAACACGGTAGGCCCTTCGGATTGGCTGACAGTTCACTTACGTGTCTGTGCCACTACTCAGGAATTTAAGAAGCTTCTAGATTGTGTAAGCCCTACCTTGTGACGAGACAAACCTGCATATCTGCCTGGAAGGTCTGTTTTGAGAGACTCAGCTGTGGTTCTCAAGCACGCATGATTCTGCTCCTCAGGGAATGTCTGGCCGTGACTTGAGATATTTTTGGTTGTCACACTCTGGGGAGGCCAGGGATACTGCCAAGCCTCCTACAGCACACAGGCCGCCCCCGAAACAGGGGCCTCCCACCCCAAATGTCAGGAGCGCTGGGGTTGAGAAGATTTGGTCTACACACCACAGGGGGCTCTAAAGGCACCGACAGAGGCCTCCTCCCCAGCTGGCTCCGCGCAGAGCTTCCTCAGAGCTTTTGTGGTCAAGGCCTCTGCGCCTTTCAGTTCTTTTCCAGAAACAGCGACGATGCAGGAATGTCGGGGGCCAGGGGCCTCCGTCCCGGAGCTGGGAGAAGGCAAGTTGCATTAGAACTCATTCATGCCATCAGCAGCTCTCGGCAGCTCCTCTGATGAGCGAGGCACCTCCACGTCCTCGTGGAAAACACACACTCTCTGCCGTCGCGCCCCGCAGGACAGGCAGCCAGGGCCGTCCTGGAAGTGTGAAGCGCTGCTGGCCTGCAGTAGCTTCTCTGTCACCTCTCTCAGCTCAGGGCCACACAAATAGCAGGGTCACAACATCAACACAAGTCTCCCTCTGAGAGCCACACAAGGGCAGGGTGTGGAGAATCCAGGACAGTGCTTGGGAATCAATACCGAGGTGTGGCCACAGTCCCCGCCTACAAAGAAGCCTGCAATTCTACTACCAATTCATAAGCCGTGAGTTCAGCTCGGATGTGCCCTAAATTCCCCTGTGTTTCCAGCCAGTGCCATTTCATGGAAGTGATAAGCTTTTACCTATGCTTCCCGGAAGGCTGGAGCACCCAACGTCGGGGGAGCTTGGTTGCATTCACCCCCTGCCGTCAAATGATACATTCTTCCCAGTAAGACATACTGGGTAATGAAGACAGGACTGCAGCTCCTTAGGCCTGAGGAAGGCTGGGGGAAGACCTGCCTTTCACTCAGAGTGCACAC
Organism: Aotus nancymaae; assembly: GCF_030222135.1. Taxonomy (NCBI): domain Eukaryota; kingdom Metazoa; phylum Chordata; class Mammalia; order Primates; family Aotidae; genus Aotus; species Aotus nancymaae. The sequence goes on along the minus strand of NW_026988467.1, from coordinate 1,714,814 downwards.
GGTGGGTGTCAGAGGCAGATTTTGAGGTCTTTGCCCTCCTTCTAAGGGCCCTGTTCTCTTAAAGGCCTCTCCCCACCCCACCGCTCAGCAGAGGCAGCCGTATTGTGTCCTGGGCTCCTGCTGCCTGCCTACGCTCAGCCCACTGAAGGCAGTCACCTGGCCAGTGCCTGGCACGATTCCCTCTCCAGAGTCCAAGCTGAGGACGCAGGGTGGCCGCTGGCGAGCACAGGGAAGGTAGGGGTGAGTCTCCTTCAGGGCAGAGCTGCAAGCAGTCGGTACTGGGGGAGCAAAGGCAAGAAGCAGAGCGGGCAGCAGGAGCGGGGGAGGGGGGGGCCTCATGCACGCAAACGGCCGGTGAACCTGAGGGCCCCTGTCCAGCCCCCTCCACTCCCAGGTGCATGCCTGGGTGATCGCCAAACCCTGACCCTAACCTCCCCAATCTGAGCCACTTAGAGTGAGTTTCTTTTCCTTGCAACCAAGAACTTTGAGGGTGCAGCACTCTGTCCAGGGGGGATTCTCTCAACACGGGAGAGCAGGCAGGCAGGCAGCCACTTGGACTTCCTTTTCAGGAAGGAAACATGCATGTGGCCCCTGGCCGTTCCTTCACCTCCCTGAGCCTCCGAGTCCTTCCCCCACGCTTAATTCCCTCCCCAGAGCCGGCTGTGAGAAGCAAATGAGAGAAAACACGGGGACAGCGTCCGGCTTGCAGAGAGGATTCCCGCCTGGACTCAGGCTCCTGCTGTTAGCAGATGAATCAAGAAGAAAATGAAACGATCCACACACTTCATAGCTACCAAAAACACACACACACACACACACCACACACCACACACACCACACATGCACACACACGCCACACACACGCACACACCACACACACCCCCCACACACTGTACACACCGCACATGCACCACACACGCGCACACACACCACATGCACACACACTACACACGCACATACACCATACACATGCCACACACACGTGCACACACACCACACACACGCCACACACATGCACACACACACCACACACACATGCACATGTACACACACACCACACGCACACCACACATGCACACACCACACCACACACACATGCACACACACCACACACACGCACACACCACACACACCCTACACACCCTACACATGCACACACACACCACACACACGCACATACACACCACACACATGCGTAGACCACACACACGCATACACCACACACACGCACACACACTACACACACACACACACCACACACATGCACACACCACACACCACACACACCACACATGCACACACACGCCACACACACGCACACACCACACACACCCCCCACACACTGTACACACCGCACATGCACCACACACGCGCACACACACCACATGCACACACACTACACACGCACATACACCATACACATGCCACACACACGTGCACACACACCACACACACCACACACATGCACACACACGCCACACACATGCACACACACACCACACACACATGCACATGTACACACACACCACACGCACACACCACACGCACACCACACATGCACACACCACACACACGCACACACCCTACACATGCACACACACACCACACACACGCACATACACACCACACACATGCATACACCACACACACACACCACACACACGCACACACACCACACACATGCACACACCCCACACACGCTGCACACACACGCACACACCACACACACGAACACACACACACAATGAGCTGGGCGAGGTGGCAGGTGCCTGTAGTCTCAGCTACTCAGAGGCTGAGTTGGGAGGATCTCCCTGAGCCTGGGAAGTCAAAGCTTGTGCAGGGAGCCATGGCTGCGCCATTGCCCTTCAGCCTGGGCAACAAAGTGAGACCCTGTCTCAAAAAAAAAGAAAAAAAGGAAGAAAAATGAAAGGATCCACGTGGGACCCGGGGGCATGATGGGGAAGGGAGGAGGTCCCGGGGGCCCCACACGGCCCAACCTTTTCGTTTTCTGGGTTTGCCTCCAGCCAACGTTCTTAGCCCCAATCTCCTTTCTGTCCCGAGCTGCTTGGACCTGGGTTTCCGCCTCCTGCAGGCCTGACTCAGTGCATTCGGGGCACTGCGGATCTCAAAGCCCTGGCCTCTGACCACAGAGAGGGGCTCAAATGGTAGCTCTGAGGCTTAGAAGAGCCAGGCCACCGTCCCCGTGAGTGACCCCAGGCAGGAAAGCTCAGACATCTGGCTGCTCCCACGTGACATGGGTGAAAATGCGTATTTGAACTCCCTGCCATGTGAGAGGTACCGTGGAGGCAACGGTTATAAAATCATCGTGAACCGATAAAAGCTGCTCAAAGGAACAGCAATTCTTATCACTGTGAGTCCGGTCTCTGTGTCCCCACTGACAATTCCACTCTAATCAGCCCACCACTTCTTGCTGGCTGTGTCACATCAGCACTACGAGCCGGGAGCAGAAATCCCTGACACCACGGTTTACGGTACCTGTGACTTTCCTTTCAGACACACCGCTGAAAAGAGCAAGGTGCCTGGAGTCACCCGCACTGCTCTCCGCCTGGCAGGCAAACACCTCTCCTCCCCCCAGGAATGATAATGCCCCGGAGTCAGCCTGCCTGTCCTCCCCGAGAAACACGGTTTGTCATCAGTCCTGTGAAGTGCCAAAGAAACAAAGCAGCCACCAAAGGATCTTGTTCTGGGCGCCTTGGCCTCTGCGGCCTCCTGCAGCCTGGTGGAGGCTGGGTCTCCTCCCCTTCTTCTGGGCGGGGTGGCCTTGCCAGAGGTAGATGGACTGCACCGAGGCCAGTGGGAATGGGCCTTGCTCAGCACAGATTTGTGGAAAACACTCATAAAAGTCTCCAAAATCTCTACCCCTAAAGCGCTGTCTGAGCAGTTTCTGCTGACCACAGAAGAGCTCCCTGGGAGCCTGGGACGGTCATCCACCCTGCGTCCCACACAACCCGGCCTCCTGAAGCGCCTTCCTTCTCTGTAGGCCAAGATTTCCTCCGCATGCCGGTGAGGGGTGAACCCAGCCAGCCCCGTCATCCAAAGACCCCTGCAGGACCAACAAAGGTGGGAGCTGCGGAAAAGCAGGCGCCTCCGTCCGGGGGCCTCACGCACGTCCCGTCCTTCTGCTCTGGCTCATCACATAGCACAACGTCCTCCAGCTTCATCTGCGTTGTCACAAATGGCAGAATTTCCATCTTTTTAGAGGCTCCATTGTAAGCGTAGATCACATTTTTAATCCATTTATTCGTTGATGGACATTTAGGGTGTTTTCCACGTCTTCGCTGTTGTGATGTGAGGTATGTAAACTGAGAACTGAGGGGTGGTTGCAGGGGCTGGCGGGGCCGTGGAACTCGAAGTCGCTGTTGGATGGATGCAAAGTTCCAGTTACGCAATGTAACCGCCCTAGAGATCTGCTTCTGTTAAGAGGGTGGACCTCACCTTGCGTTCTTGCCACAATGAAAGATAAAGATAAAGAAAGGCAGACTCCCCAGTTCCCAGCAGGAAAGCCTCGACCAGCAGCTCCTTCTCTACCTGTGGGTCCACTGCCTGGAGCCCATGTGCTAACTTCTAACTGATCCTGAAAACCCAAGCCCTCAGGAACCTCCCCTCTTCAATCCTGAGTAGAAATCACTTTGCTTGTTTCCCTGGATGCACTGTCAAAGACACATACTTCCAGCAAGAGCAAATCTGTTAAGAAAGAAACACCTGGTTCCCGTCCACTTAGTCGGTGTCTGAGCCCTTGATGTGGCCTCACTCAACAAAATGTTCCTTTACTGGTGGGAATAAAGACATAAATGGCCGCTCGTCCCGGAATGTAATGTCTCGGCGCTGGTAAGGAGACACCGCTGCCAGCCCAGAGCACCTGTCGCCTATGGAGGAGCAGAGCACCCACGAGCCTGCACGTTGCGCCCACGGTGGGGGTGGCTCAGACAGTGCCATCTAGCGTGGCATCCATTTCCTCTGGCCTCCATCAGTGTTCAGGCTGCGGAGAGGGAGGAGAGTTGTCTGAATATTCATGACATGCAAATTGCGGGAAGCAAAATTCCCATCGATTCACCTGCTACCCCTCCTGTTATCTCCGCCACGCCCTTGGACCAAGCTTTGTCGGCAGAGACGTGCCTTCCGGTGGCGGAAGCTGTTATAGTGATGATGGTTTAGATCTGACAAGGCATTTGAGGGGCGCCGTCTTCAAGGCGTCCCGCATTTCCCCGGGGCACAACCATGGCTTATAACACGTTTAAGGGAAGGAGGTTAACCAATATTTCTTGCGTCATAGGCACAGGGTCCCTGAGAAGCAGCTGCTAGGGGCTGAGTGGCTTTTCTCCATCTCTTGCCATTTGTCACTTCGTTTTCTGTATCCCACTTTAGACCTTTAAGGTCAGGAATGAGGAGAGATGCTGCGGCGGGTGCGGCTGCCTGCTCACTGCTCCGCCGCGTGCTCCTTATCTCACGGAGATGCGAGGAGGAGGACAGGAGACACCCACCTGTGAATGTGAGCGGGGTTGCTCTGTGAGCCGCCCGGCCGGCTTCTGGACGTGTGCAGTTGCGGGCTGCACGCGCAGAAGGGCCAAACCTCCCCGTGGTTTAAGGCTACACTACGGCGGTCTTGGAATTCTTAGTTATTGAACAAGGAGACTCGCATTTTCATTTCGTACTGGGATCTTGCCTTAGTCTGTTCCAGCTGCTGTAACAGTGTCATAGACCGGGTGGCCAGCACACCACAGAAATGTCTTTCTCACAGTCCTAGATAGAGGCACCAGCAGATTCAGTGTCTGATAAGATCCTGCTTCTCGGTCCCTGTGTCCCCATGTGGTAGGAGAGGCTGGCTAGCTCCCTGGGACCTTTTTAAAAAGGGCATTAATTTCATGATGGGGTCCCCGTCATGACCTAATTACTTCCCACCTGTTTTAATACCATCATCTTGGAGGTTAGGATTTCAACCTATGAATTTTGAGAGGTCCTAAACATTCAGTCCACTGTAGCCCCGCTAATTAGGTCTCTGGCCCTGGTTACCGGGGCGCTGGGCTCCATCCATCAAATGTGAAGAGGAAACCCTCCCCAGCTTCAGAAGGAAGCACAGGACCCGTTTCTGGAGGTCGGGGAGTGCTCAGGGACTTCAGGAGGGTCTCCCTTTAGTTTTGGGAGCCCCCAAGGGTGAAACTGAGGATGCCCTGGCTGAGAAGATACCTCCAGGACAACCTGGCCATCTGCTCCTCCTGGCCGAGCACCTTGTGGCTCACATTCCCCAGGAGACCAGGGGCAGTAAACAGCTGCCGTCTCACCTCCGCAACCTCAGCTTGCTAGAACCCGAAACAGTTAAGTCATTAACACACACGCAAACGCCACCTTCTCAGAGTGCAGTGACTTGTGTTCCGAGCAGGAGCACCCAGGGCCACCCAGAACCGCACCGGATTTCCCATGCTTGCTTTTGGCATTATTGTGATAATGTCAACTTTGTATAGGGCCCCAATGGAAACGCTCCCAGTCCGGCCCCTCGTGTTTGCCGGAGCGTATTACCTTCGCTGGCTAGGATCTGGTCAAAGCTCGTGGACACGTCTCTTTTGTCTGATTTAGTCTAGAGCAGTTCCCTTGCTTTCGTTTGACTCTATTTATGTCTAATGACTGACGTTTGGAAGCATTTGGCACAGTTGTTTTACAGAATGCCTCCTAATCTGTCTGTTTCCGCACAAGTAAATTCAGGTGAAACATTTTTTTTGTTTTTTTCTTCGTCTTTGTCTTTTTTTTTTTTTTTTTTTGAGACCGAGTCTTGGTCTGTCACCCAGGCTGGAGTGCAATGGTGCAATCTCGGCTCACTGCCACCTCTGCCTACCGGGTTCAAGCGATGCTCCTGCCTCAGCCTCCTGAGCAGCTAGGATTACAGGCGTGTGCCACCAGGCCCAGGTAATTTTTTGTATTTTTGGTAGAGATGGGGTTTCACTGTGTTAACCAGGATGGTCTTGATCTCCTGACCTCGTGATCCACCTGCCTTGGCCTCCCAAAGTGCTGGGATGACAGGCGTGAGCCACCGCGCCTGGCCCAGGCGAAACCTTTTTTGTCCAGATACTGGGTCCTTCTCAGTGCACATGATGCTGGTTTGTCTTGTTATGGGCCAGAATGGTGCCCATCTGATCCCCACCAATGGTGCCCCCCTGATTTTCCTATCAATAATGCCCGCCTGACCTCCATCAAAACGTGCATTTTCTGTGGGTAAGGGAGGGAGTTCTTCATGAGAGTGAGATACTGTTTATGTGTCAGCTCAGGCAGGGGGGCGACCGACACCACGCCCCGGAGCCTTCAGCAGCCACTGATTATCTCACAGTCCTGCAGGCTGGAAGTCCAAGATCAAGGCGTTTCAGGGTGGTTCCTCCCGAGGCCTCTCTCTCCTTGGCTTGCAGACGGCCGTCTTTTTTCTATGTCCTCACAGGGTCTTCCCACTGTGGGTCCGTGCCCTGGTCTCCTCTTCTCATGGTTGGATTAATGACCTCTTTTACCTTAATGACTGCCTGAAAGACCCACGCTCCAAATACACCACATTCTGAGGTGCTGCGGGGTAAGGACTTCCACATGTGAATTTGGGGCAGGGCGCAAGTCAGCCGAAGGCAACCAGTGGCTTCCACCCAAGTTTCGACACCGGTTGACAGCCTTGTTTGACTACAATGGTGACTGTAAAACAGGCACATTCTACCCTAGCGTCCTCTCATTCCATGACACCCGTGAGCCTTCCTCTGCTAGAAAGACTTGTTCACTCACCACCCTTTTCCAGACCTTTCTGGGTACCACTACAGACCGTGGAGTTTATTTTAAATCCCAATGTCTAAGCATCTGTCACCAACATTATTCTTCCAATACTCACATCATCCCACATTGGGCCAGTGGGGTCCCTCAGGCTGTCCCCTGGGCCCCCCCACTATTTTTTGGAGTCTTGCTCTATCACCCAGGCTGGAGTGCAGTGGTGCGATCTCGGCTCACTGCAACCTCTGTCTCCGGAGTTCAAGCAATTCTTTGCCTCAGCCTCCTGAGAGCTGGGATTACAGGTGCATGCCACCATGGCTGGCTAATGTTTTGTATTTTTAGTTGAGATGGGGTTTTACCATGTTGGCCAGGCTGGTCTCGATCACCTGACCACAAGTGATCTATCTGCCTTGGCCTCCCAAAGTGCTGGGATTTCAGGCATGAGCCACCGTGCCCGGCCTGTCCATGGGCCCTGTGCTTGCTTGCTGGCTGGCACAGCAGGATGGTCCAGGCCCCCAGCGCCCTCCCTGTCCCAGACGTGAAATCGTCCACTTCTCCATGAAGTGCTGGGCCCTGTTAGCGGGGAGCAGTATTCATACACTGACGTCTGGGCACGGGGGGTTCGATTTTGTTTAGTTTTGCTTCTAGGGCCTTTCGGAGACATGTGCTTTTGAGGGAATTTAGATTTTCAGAGCTCTTTTAACTAGATTTTATTTAAAAACCCTGTTACAAAAAAATGAAAATGTCCTTGAGGCCACATTTTGTCATACACGGAGAAATATATTAAAGGCTGAAGAAAAACGGAGTCTCTACATGGTGAAAAGCCAGTGCTGGGGCCTCCCAGGACCCCTTGCCTGGACTAAACATATTTGAAATTTACAAACGTTATGAAAGAGCCACTGCGCCGTGATTGCTGCACATTTGGAAATGACTCTAAACGTTTGCCCAGAGGGAAAGCTGAGAGTCCGTGGAACGGTGTAGGGAGAAGGTTTTACAAGGTACTACGACAGGGCGGGAAAAGGGGCTTGTGAATGTCGGTGCAGGTAAACGCAAAACAACCCCCATTGCCTTAGGAAATGACGGGTTTTGCTTCACCAGCGATGGCCCCAGAATGAGATATTGCAAGGAATGAAAATGTTGATTTCCTCCTCAGATGTTCTTCCCCAGCCCCTCGAGGCAGAGTTCTGCCCCTGCCTCTGTGTCCCCTGCAGCTCGGCGTCACAGTCAGGCCATGGACCTGGTGGCGCCGTACACTGGACTCTGACTTCTTTGAGATCTAGATCTTGGGTATCTACTCTTTGTCAGGCCTGCAGATGCAATGAAGAACATCACTAGAACAAAGAAACACAGCCCAACATCAGCTCCACGGAGTCTGGGGTCCAGTGGAGGAAGCAGAAAATTGACAGATGACACAGCATAAAAGATCCCACTGCTGGCCGGGCACAGTGGCTCACATCTGTAATCCCAGCACTTTGGGAGGCTGAGGCGGGCTGATCACAAGGTCAGAAGATGGAGACCATCCTGGCCAACATGGTGAAACCCCATCTCTACTAAAAATACAAAAATTACCTGGGCGTGGTGGCTCGTGCCTATAATCCCAGCTACTCGGGAGGCTGAGGCAGGATAATCACTTGAACTCAGGAGTCAGAGGTTGCAGTGAACCGAGATCGTGCCACTGCTGAGAGTGACAGAGAGAGGAATGACAGAGAGAGGCTCCGTATGATGGAGGCAGCTGATGGTCCAGGGGGTGGGTGCTGGGGGAAGTCACAGTCACACTGACATCTCAAGAATGAAAGGATTTGGGGAGAAGGGACAAAGAGGGGGCCAGGCAGGACCACTAACATATGCTGAGGGCTTGAGTGAGGGTGCGAGGAGGGTCAAGGTGGAGTGTAAGGAATATAAGAGACAGAGGAAGGCCTCACAAGGAGAGCACACGTGGAAGGGGGTGGTAATGGAAAGGAGACAGGGCTGGCTTTGTTGTTGAATGACTTTAAGAAGGTCTGGAGAGGGTTGAGTGGACACTGACCCCCCACTCCCAATACCTACCCTGACGGGGAGGGTCTTTGCTTCTCAGAACCCTCGGGCTTCCGTCTATGGACTAAATTGTGCCCTCCTGAAGTTCACATGCTGAAGCCCTAACCCCAGGTATGCTGGTATTTGGAAGTGAGACCTTTGGGAGGTAATCAGAGTTAGGGTGGGGCCCCCGTGATGGCACTGGCGTCTTCATAAGAAGAGGAAGAGAGACCAGAGCTTTCTCTCCACCGTGGGAAAACAGTGAGAAGGCTGCCGTCTACAGATCAACAAAAGAGCCCTCCCCAGACATGGAATCTGCTAGCAGCACCTTGATCTTTGATCACTCTGCAGCCTCCAGAGCTGTGGGAAGAAATGTCTGTTATTGAAGCCCCGAGTCTGCAGTATTTTTGTTATCACAGCCCAGAAAACGGCACCATCTGGGCCACGGTTACGGTTCTGAAGGACAGTGGCAATCCGGAGCACAGACTTGCACCTATTGAGTCTGGGGTGCCTTTCAGAAGCTTAAGGGAGATGCCAAGAGGCAGAGGATGCAGCTGCCCCGCTGTCTCCAGCACCCCTGGGGCCTGCACGAGGTGGTAAGTCCCTCGGTTTATGTTTGCTTACGTCGACTTTAAGGGGCAGGGCCATTGTTTTGAGTTCATAAAGGTCAAGGGTAAAATCTTCCCGGACGTGGGACCTGTCTCGGAGGAGGGGATGCTGGATACGTGCTGGGGCCTTTGGAGGTCATGTCCAGTTTTGTTTGAGCCAGTTAGGCTGACCTTGCTTAAGGAGAGACGTTCTCTTCGAGTTTCAGCTTGATCGCCACAACCAGCGAGGGCGTTGACCCCAAACTCCGCTGCAGAACCACAGAGGTGTTTCATTGCACTTTCTTCCTTGTACATTAGCTGCAGGAGACACAGACACAAGGAAAACAGGCAGAGCCAGGCTCTCAGGGAGCTTGTGATGCTGACACAACATAAGCAAACAGAAGGCAGGTTTGAGCCACGTGGTGATGAGTGATTTGAAGCAGAATAAGAAACAGTAAGGGTGGGAGAGGGGCCCAAGGGTGGTGTGCAGGAGGAGTCTTCAGGGAGAAGATCTGAGGAAATGGGATTTGAAGGAAAACTCAAAGGCTCTAGAGTAGACACATGCAAATCTCGAGAGACGGAAGGGGCTATTTCAAAAGGCAGCCAGAGCCCTACTTTAAATTAATCCTGATCGTTGAAAGTGCTCGTCACGTGTTTCGTGGGTGCTTCTGGATTCCTGGAAGCCATGAGTTTTTCTGAGGTCTCCATCTGGTAGTGGTTCTTGTTAATACTCTTTGAAAAGAACCATCATGGATTTGGGAAAGGGTCAGAGGACGTGAGCAGCAGACAGCAGCGGGGATATGAGGGCTTCTGTAGGAAGATGCAACTATTTAAGGGCAGGTTACACACTTTGGGAGGCTGAGGCTGGTGGATCACTTGAGGTCAGGAGTTCAAGACCAACCTGGCCAACATGGTGAAACCTTGTATCTACTAAAAATACAAAAAATTAGTCAGGCATGGTAGCATTGGCCTGTAATCCCAGCTACTTGGGAGGCTGAGACAGGAGAATTGCTTAAACCTGGGAGGTGGAGGTCGCAGTGAGCAGAGATCATGATACTGCACTCCAGCCTGGGTGACAGAGCGAGACTTTGTCTCAAAAAAAAAAGCAAGGAAGTGAAAATGTTTCCAATATACTCTCTCTCAGGCCCCTGCTGTTATTGTGGAATTGCTTAAATATTCCTTTATATCAAATCTTTCAGGTACTCACGAAGCCCTAAGAGATTATCTGAGGGGGAAACGTAACTCACACCCAACCTCAGACCGTTAACAACAGAAGTCGTCGTGCTAAAAATAGACGGTCCAGAAGGAGTTTTGATGAATAAACGAGCCCCAGAGTCCTGTCATACTGTTAAAGGGAGTCTGGAGTCCTTTTCCGCCACTTGGGGTTGACTCAGTGAAAGTAACCCGACCCCTGGCAAGGCACGCTTAGACCTGCTGTTCGAGGCACGCGGGAGGCCGGATGCGAACTTGGTCTCACTCGGTGTGGCAGGAGCATTTGCTGTGCGTGCTGTTTCCAGTTGCCATTTCCACGTCAAATCATCGATTGTGCTCTTAGTGGGATTCCCAACAAAATGTCGTGTCATAAAAGAATCTGACCAGCCTTTGTCCGTAGTTCCCGAGGAAGGCTCTAAATCCTTGGAATTTTCCTAATAACTGGACTGTCTTTGTTATTCATTAACTTTTTGGGTAACGTGCATTTGGGCCACATGAGGTGGCCCAGGGTGAGTGCTGGTCACCAGAAACGCTGATCTTGTGATGGGAGGGTCGGGGCTTTGAGCCTGGTGACGCCAGCCTGGAGGAGGGGAGAAGGGGTCGCCGAGTGAGTTCACTCACCTGCCAAGCATTTAGTCAACCGTGGCCATATCATGAAACCTTGATAAAAATTCTGGATCCTCCACCTGGGGTAGGAAATAAAACTTCTGGATGCAGAGGCTTGCTGAGCACGTTGATGCACCTGGAGAGTGGCCCCCGACTCCACAGGGAGAGGCGGTGGAGGGTCTGTGTCTGGGACCCTCTCAGACCTGGCCCCCTGTGTCTCTTCATTGGGTGGTTCTTGAGTTGCATCCTTTATAATAAAACTCTAATCATAAGTACACTGCTTTTTGAGTGCTGTGAGTCATTCTAATAAACTATTAAACCTGACGGGCTCATGGGAAGTGCTGAATTTGTAACCAGTTGACCAGAAGTGCAGGCAGCTGGGGACCCTCAGAGTGCATCTGGTTTCTGACATGAGGGTAGCCTTGTGGAGGACCAAGCCTTCCACCTGCGGGGTCTGTGCTAACTCCAGGTGTGAGTGTAAGAACTGAATTGCAGCGTGAGAGCTGGGGTTAGACGGGTTGCAGTGGAAGCAGAATCAAGTTGGCTTAGGTGTTCTCGTGTGTTCCTGTGAATGGATTGGGGTTCCAGTGTCCGGGTTCCGATTTAATCAGTGCACCTGAGTAAATCCCGAGGGCTGGACGGGCTCCCACGATAACATGGGACTGGGTGCAAAAATCAGAGCAACAACCTCCAAGTCAGAACTAATTCATCTTGTCATCACCAAGGCCAAGAGAGAAAAGGGCCCTTACCGAGAGCTGACAACTTTCCAGGATGGTGAGTCACATTCACAGGCCATAGAAAGGAAAACAATCTTAGTTGGGAGATTGAGGTCCCCAAAATAGTTGGGTTTCAGAAAGCTTGGCTGAGGGTGCGTGCACATTTCCCAAGCATCATGGTTCTGTTCCTGGCTTGGGAGCGCGGGGAGTCACTGTCACGAGGGGGCGGCCACATGGCCTGCAGGTACGTCTCGTCCTGGTCCCTCTTTGCTCTCTAGAAGAAAACTCAGAACACTGCACCATGCCACTGCATCTGCAGCAGGAGTGTGTGCATGTGTGTGTGTGAGAGAAAGTGTGCATGTGTGTGTGAAAGTGCACGTATGTGAGAGTGTGCATGTGTGTGAGTGCAAGTGTGCCTGTGTGTGAGTCTGTATGTGTGTGTGCATGTGTGGGAGAATATGTGTGTATGTGAGTGTACAGGGGTGTCTATGTGCATGTGCAAACGTATTTGTGAGACTGAGTGTGTGACTGTGTGTATACATGTGTTCACGCATGCAAGTGAGTATATATGAGTGTGTACATGTGAGTGTGTATGTGTGTGAATGTATATTGTGTGTGAGTGAGTGGTGTCTGTAATGTGAAGCACATGTGTGTAAAAAGTGTGTGTGGGCATGTGCAAATGTGTGTGCAAGCATGTGCATGTATATGAATGTGTGTGCATGTTTATGTGTATATGAGTGTGTATGTGTGAGTATAGGCACATGGATGTATAGGGGAATGTATGTTGTATGAGTGTGATGTGTGAAAGCGTGCATGAGAGTTTGTGAGTGTGTATATGTGAGTGTATTTGAGGATGTATGTGTGTTACTGTGTAAATAAATGTGTATATTACATAAATGTGTATGCATGGGAATGAGTGTATGTGTCAGTGAGTGGTGTGTATATTGTGAATGTGTGTATCTGTGAGCGCATATTTGTGTGAGTATGTAAGCATGTATAAGTGAGTGTGTGTATGTGCATGTGTGTACATGTATAGTGTTGGTGCATGTGAGTGCATATTTGAGTACATGAACGTGTGAGCATGTATGTGTGTGCATGTGAATGTGTGTACATGTATACATGTCTGTGTATGTGAGTGCATATTTGTGTGAGTATGTGAGTGTGTGAGCATGTAAAAGTGAGTGTGTGTGTGCATGTGAATGTATGTGTATATATGTCTGTGTATGTGGGTGCATATTTGTGTAAGTAGGCGAGTGAGTGAGCATGTATGTGTGTGTGTGCATGTGCATGTGTGTACATGTATATGTGTTTGTGTATGTTTGTGCATATTTGTGTGAGTACGTGAGCATGTGAGCATGTGTGAGTGTGTGTGTGCATGTGAATGTGTGTTTGGATGGGCATGTATGTGCAACTGTGCATGCACTGGCGTCGCCCACATCAGGACGGCCCCTCCACTGCCTCATGATCTCACGTCCTCCCTGGCCTGCACAGAGGACACCTGCTCCATGGTACTTCTTGGAGCATCAACTCCAAAAGACGGAAGGTGAAAAGCAGTTTTGAGTGGCAGGTGCAAAGCCGGCAGTCTGACAGTGGAGAAATTCTCCTGCCTCCAGGACCTCCTCACTCTTCACTTTTTCCTTTTGCATTGTCGGGGGCTGGGAGGCAGCTCTCCCTCCCCAAGTCGGGGGTTGGAGGGAGCCTCACTTGGGGAGAACATCTCCTGCTCATGTGTCAAGACGGCTTTTCAAGCATTCTGCATTCTCCTGACTTTCCAAGCTGCTGCCAAACCCAGGCCTGGTGAGTGACAAGTCCCAGCAATTTATCATGAGTTCTGCGACCTCCGGAACAATCCATCAGTGACAGAGGAAGTCAACAGAGCGATGACAACTTGCTGTTTACCCACAGTGTATGTTTTATCAACTTCCCGGCATCTGGTCCCAATATCAACATCCTCTTATTCATTCTTCCCACTCGAAAGGAAGGGATTGAGGCTCAAGCACATAAACACGGCTCCTTTGTGCCCTTCTTATGCCGTGTAGCGCCCTTTACTATGTGGACACTGTATATTATATGTGTTGTAGATGCATACGCGTGTATAATACCTGATATGTACTGTGTACACACACACAGGCTATGTATAACAAGGCACAATGTGTGTGTACACGTGTTTGTTCACGCTCGGCGTGTCCATCGATCCATGAACACCTTGTTTCCATTTCTCTATTCTCCGTTTCTTGCATTGGCCACTCCCCACCCTACTGCCCTCCACACACACCCTGCCAAGCGCAGGAGGCAAAGTCACGAAGGAACCCCGGGGTCTGGCGGAAATGGCAAGGATGTCTGCCTGGCTTTGTACAAGGACAGTTGTTCATTTTCAAAAATCTATAGAAACATAGAGACAGGGCTAATTCCTTCTACCTGGGGAGACAGGAAAGACTCGGTTCAGCCTGGCTTGGAAGACAGAAGAATCAAGATGGGTAAAGACGGGGCCACTCGGAGTGGGGCAGCTGAGATGAAGACGGACACGACATGCCCCACTCTGTGCCTCCAGGTCCTCCACCCACCCCCGGCCTCCCCCGGTCTCCATCCTTGAAACCAAAATAATCTCACATGCTTCAGGCAACGAAGGGAAAAGAAAAAATGGGATCATTAGTCTTGGTGTCACATTTGCCATCTCCACAAGTCCCAAGTGGCAAAGGGAGGAGGAGGAGGCATGGGGCGTGGGTCAGGTGTTCGGAGGGCTGTGTGGTCACCTGGTGGCTGGACCTGTCTGCCCCACTCCCTGCCCAGGAGCTCCCTGCCCAGCTCCTAGTGCAGACTGACCAGGACAAAGCCAGGGAAACACACTCCCCTCTTTGAGCAGGGATGGAAATTGTTGGGACAGAAGGGGAAGGAAGACAAGAACTCCAGCTTCTGGGCTGTCGGAGCCCAGACCCAGAGTTATAAATCCATGGAGAGGAGAAAAGGGAGGGGCAGCCACCCCATCCAGGAGCTGCAGGGGGCCTACATCGGGGTGGGACCTTAGCTTTGCCTCGTCTCCCACCCTGCATGGTGGATTTGGGATGTCCCAGCATGAGGACGCAGCCACATCCCAGACTCTGCTCCAACCTCAGGTTACAAACATCAGTGGCTGACAGTGCCTCGGTCCCGGACGTAAGCCAGGCTACCTCAGGCTGCAAGCCTCTCCACTGTCTCCTGCAGCAGGTCAGAAGACCATGCTGCCATCTGGACAAGCCCGTGGAGGACATTCTTCCTGGACCTGCTGGTCAGAGGCCAGTGGGCCCCTCCCCACCCAGAGCTGAGGTCCGAAGCTCCCCCAGAGGGACAACACTAGATGAGACCCTTCCAGGATGCCACGAGCATTTCCCCCACTCAAATTCCATCCTTTCATTCTGCAGATATCTGGGAGTGTCTACTGTGGACCCAGCTGTCCATGACCAGCCATACAAAGGAGACATGGCCCCTGCTCTGGAGAATGCCAACATCCGTGCATTTCCGAACACATTCTAGATCTCTCTGAAGGGCTCACATGTACTAATTATTTGCAAATAACGGCAAGTGTCATTGGCTCTTAAAAAGCAGAAGTGCTCGTGGGATTTTATGGGATGGGGATGAGTCATGTTGGAACCTGAGTACCGCGGGTCCAGGGCCTCACTGGACGCAGCCCCCCTCGCGAATGGGACAGACTGGTGGGGCAGGGAGGCAGTGGATAAAGAGAGCACTTCCACGAACGCACTGAGGGCAGCCTGTGCCGGAAACAGTGCAGACGGACCGGGCCACGAGGACCTGCTAAGAAGAGGGGACATTTAAGCCCAAAGTGTAGAACAAAGAGAAGCCAGCTGCACAGAGCTGTGGGCGTGAGGGTCCCAGGCAGAGGGCACAGCAGGGGCATATGCCTCGGGCTGGGAAGCAGCTCGATGTATCCAGACAGTGTAGGGGGTTGGACAGTGTCCCCCCAAAATGCATATCCACCTGAAATCCCAGAATGTTACCTTCTTTGGAACAGGGTCTTTGCAGGTGTAACTGGCCAGGATGACATCATGCTTGATTAGGGTGTGCATTATAGTCAGGGTTCCCCAGAGGCACAGGATGAACGGGATAGAGGTATGTATGGAGGGGAGTTTATTAGGAGTGTTGACTGATAGGATCACAGGGGAAGTCCCACCATAGGCCGTCTGCCGGCTGAGGAGCAAGGAACCAGTCCGAGTCGCCAAAACTCAAAAGCAGGGAAGCCGACGGTGCAGCCTTCAGTCTGTGGCCAAAGGCCTGAGAGCCCCGGGCAGACCACTGGTGCGAGTCCAAGAGTCCAACAGTTGAGGAACTTGGAGGCTGATGTTCAAGGGCAGGAAGCCCCCAGTGCAGGTGAAGACAGCCTGTCCGGTAATTCCACGCTCCTCTCTCTAGTCTAGCCTCGCTGGCAGCTGATTGGGTGGTGCCCACCCAGATGGAGGGTAGGTCTGCCTCTCCCAGGACACTGACTCACATGTTAGTGTCCTTTGGCGACACCCTCACAGACACATCCAGCAACAATACTTTGCATCCTTCAACCCAATGGAGTTGACACTCAGTATTAACTACCACAGGGTGGGCCCCAACTCCTTCTGTTCTTTATGAGGAGAGTAGAAGCATGGGATGATGGAGGCAGACAGGAGTCCTGCAGCTAAGGAGCATCGGGAGCCCGGGGAGCTGGACGAGGCAGAGAGGGTCCTTCCCTAGAGCCTTTAGAGGAAACTTGGCCCTGCAGACACCCTGACTTTGAACTTCTGACTTCCAGAGCTACAAGAGAATACATTTCTATTTTTAAACTACCCAGTTCGTGGTAATTTATTACAGCAGCCCCAGGAAAGTAATGGGGACAGGAAGGAGAGCACCATGCCAGGGGTCACGCTGAGAAGGGAAGAGGGTCACCAAATAAATCCCAGAGGTCAAGGTCCACATGGGCTTGGATTTCCATCACAGGGCAGTGGGGAGTGGCTGAGGGGCTAAAACGGGGCCATGTCATGGCAAAGTGGCTGCTACCATTGTGTAAGAAGGCAGCGGTCCTCGCCACGCAGAGACCAGGAGGCAGCCTCTGCTCACAGGCAGACAAGAGGTGGCATCTGCGCATGAGCTCTGACTCCACCGGGCAGAAAGACGCAGGCAGACCTGAGTACTGTTGTCAGAGGTCCCCAGGACCACCCTCAGCTTCACTGCTTTGCTAGAAGGACTCAGAACTCAGAAGAGCTGTGATAGCCAATGGCCACGGCTTACGACAGTGAGCGGATACAGACTATCATCCGCAAGGCCATGAGCACAGAGCTTCCAGCCGTCCCCACTGCGGAGTCGTGCGCACAGCGCTTCATCCAGCAGCGACATGTGGCAACCCACATAGAATATCGTCAACCAAGGAAGCTCATCCCAGCCTTGTTGTCTGGGGTTTCCTGGTGTCAGTCATGTAGGCAGGGAGCATCCACATGGCTGACCTTAATCACTCAGTGTCAGCGTCTCTAGAGGTCAATCTGATACCACGTGACCAGGCCCCCATCGTCCGTTGCATTATTTGCAAAGACTGATCATGTGGTCCAAGGCCTCAGGCAGACAAAGACATGCCTACCAGGATTTCCAAGGGCTCGTCCCACCAGCAGGTCAAGAGCCAGATCTTTCTTTGCAATGTGCAGGGTTTGGGCAATCCAGACCTGCTGAATTTGTCCGTCCTGCCCAGAGGTGAGAAAGGTTGGATGTGGGGCGTGAGGAAGAGAGGCAATGAGGCATGACTCAGCTTTTGATGGAGCATCTGGAGAACCCTGGTGTCATTATCTGAGATGGGGACGGTGAGGTCATTGAAGCTTAGAAGGTTTAGTTATGAATCTGGTGAGTTTGAGGCGCCTGCAAGACCCTCAAGGGGAGAAGTCCTTAGATGGTTGAGTGGGTTAATCCAGACATGGAAGCTGGAGGTGCCGATCCAGGATGTTTCGACAATGGTAACAGACAAAGTGCTCTCGGGCAAGGGTGTGCCCAGGGAAAAGAGACCCCGGTCCCCTGCCTTGAACACCTCCTACATTTAGGATCAGAGTGGAAGAGAAACCAGCACAGAGACCGAGAAAAAGTGTCCAGAGAGGTGGGACAGTGGAGGCTGAGCCATCGTGGAGGCCAGAGGGAAAAGCAGTGAACAGAGTTCACAGAGTTGACAGTGGAGTGAGGTCGGGATGCAGGCAGGGCTGGGGGTTTGGGTCATGAGGGTCCTGCTTCCCTTGACCAGAGTGACCCTTGGGGAAGTGGATGTGAAAATGGAGGTTCCAGAAGGACCACCCTGCACAGAAGTCTGACTGTGATTAGAACCAGAGAGAAGAGAGAGACCTGGGAGTGTGGGACCAAGGGAAGACCGTGGCCCAGAGCATGACTGAGTGATGATGTGACTGACACATTTGAAAAGGGAAGAGGACAACACAGAGAAAAAGGAGGTAGCAGGAGAGAGAAGCTCCAAGGGGCCATGACGGGAGCGGGAGCTGCGAGATTCAGCAAATAAAAATACAGGAAGCCAGTTAAACTTGCATTTTAGATAAACAACAAGGTAATTTTTAGCATAAGTATATCCCACACACTATTCAGGAGATACTTATGCTGACGTATTCTTCATTATTTTCCTAAAATTGAGACACAACTGGGTGCTCTGTATTTAGCTCAGCAGCCTTGTCACATTTAGAATCTGCCTATGTAGGAGACACGCTACTTCCTCCATCCAACATTCATTTATTCACTCAACTAATGTTTATTGTGCACCTATTATGTGCCAGGCAGGGATCTGGGAACACAGAAGCAAATAAGGCCATAGAAGTCCCCACCCTCATGGCATTTACTTTCTGGCATGGGAGATAGATACTTACAGCCCATCCTAAGGGTACCCTCATTAGCTTTTAAACTATCATGAGGGCATACAGCAAGCCATGGTCTTACGGTGCCACGTAGTACCTGTCTTGGAAGGAGAGCACGTCCAGCTACCATTCTTGACACAGATGTCATCATCAGCAACAGACTCGGGGACCCTGCTCTGACATTCTCTCAGTCACGTCCATCCTGAGACAGAACTCCACTTCCCGCTCCAGCCAGGAAAGCACGCGTCGGATGCCTGTGACAGCCGCTCAGTGGCCTCCTCCCTGCCTGGCAGCCCCCGACCTTCCCGCCACCCAGCCCTCCACTCCGCCCTCGGTGCTCAGCCCCACCAACGGGGCATCGTGGCTCTCTGCCTTGGCAGGTAGATGGTTGAGTGGGTTAATCTGGACATGGAAACTAGAGCTATCCATCCAGGAACTGCCAGCCTGTGGATGTTTCGACAATGGTAACAGACAAAGTGCTCTTGGGCAAGGGTGTGCCCATGAAAAAGAGGCCCCAGCCCCCAGGCCCCAGCTTGGAATGCCTCCTAAGTGTAGCATCAGAGTGGAAGAGAAATCAGCACAGATACCATGAAAAAGTGTTCAGAGAGGTGGGACAGTGGAAGCTGAGCCATCGTGGAGGCCAGAAGGGAAAAGCAGTAAACAGAGATTCGCCCAAACTCCAGCTGATAGGTGGCTTCTGGCTTTCCCAGTGGGCAGCGCCCTGGGAGCTGGCCCTGGGAGATGATAGAGTCAGGCAAGGTCCCAAAACCCGCAGCCACACAGGCCCACCTGCTGCCTCTCACGGAGCTCCTAGGAGAACAGAGCTGGGGGGGCCAGCGCACCCCCGAGTTTGCTTCAGGACACAGAGCCGGTGCATCTCGAGCTGTACCAGGCAGCCTCCCTTCCGTGGCTCTCCGAGATGGTCTCATCTCCTGGGAATAACCTAATTATGCTGATGGCACCCAAGAAGGATGTGGACGGGGATTCATTTGCAGCCTGCTACACTCCAGTTATTGGATTTTTCTAACTCGCTGCGGTGTTTCTTTTGATCGATGAGCGTGAATGGATCTCTGTGGGGAGATAAAAGGAAAAGGTCTCGGGGTAGCTTGGCTGCTCCTGATCCCATTCTCCTGGTGGCTGTGGGAGGCTCCACGATCCAGGTTTGGCCTCCTGTGCTGGAGGGCAGCAAGTCCTCACTTGAACTTGCCGGCGAGCCTCCCAGCTGGGACGGGCTCTGCTGTGCTCTGGACCCCGGCACACCAAGTGATTTCACATTGTTTGATAGCAAGGGATGAGCCAAAGGGCTGGAGCATTAGCTTCAAATTTCAACCCCAAGTCCAGAGGAGGGGCCGTGCTGCCCAGATGCTGGGTGCTAACCTCTTACCAGTCATTGTTCCCTTTGAATTAGGCCCACTGACAGGGATGCATTTGGCAGGACAGGGGAGGTCTGGAAGCTTGGGTCTGAGGGATGAGGCTCGGACTCCGTGAGATTCCCCGCCAGCCCCATGGCTGTGTCTTTCCTTGACGTCTCACAGGGCCTGGGCTCCTCCCAGGGAGCCCCAGCCAGAGGACCAGCATCATCCCGGACAACCCTCCTCTGTTTCTGCACTGAGGCGGTGGGCTCCTACCACGGGTCTGGAGCTGCCACTTCCGTCCTTGTTGCGAGCTGAGTTAGCGTCTCCCTCCCTGCACTCCTGCCATGGCCCCTCCACCCCTCTCCCTGCATCCTTTCATGGCCCATCCCTCACCCCACACCCCACGATACCCCTCGACCTCACACCCTCCGTGACTGCAGCCACGGGCTCCTCCTGCCTTCCTCTTCCCTTAGGACCCTCCTCATCCTAGCTGGCCATTCGGCCACGGTCCCTGACTCCTCTATAGCAGAGGGCAGCTGGGTCCTGACTGGCGGGACACAAGGAGAGGGTATGCGAGCAGATTCCCCTCCTTCCTCCCAAGGGAACCGCTGGCCCTCAGCTTCCTCCTCCACCTGCTGGCTGGACCGAATGGTAAACCTGGCCAGCTTCCAGCAGGCCCACCAGGCCCTCACCGCACGTCAAGCGTGCTGGGCAGCAAGCTGGAAGGAGCATGGGTTTCCAGGAACCCCTTGGAGCACAGAGACCTGACAGGGACATCTGAACACAGACACACAGAAAGCAGAGCGTCCAGTGAGAGCACAGACTCGGGGACACAGCAAGGAGGCCATGTGAAGACAGAGGCAGACACTCGAGTGATGTGGTCACATCTGAGGAGCGCCGAGGAGGGCCCGGAGCCAGCAGGAGCTCGACGAGGCAGGAAGAGTCCTCCCCAGCGCCTCCAGAGGGAACGCGGCCCCGACGGCTCCTTGGATTTAGACCTCTGGCCTCCAGTGCTGTGAGACAGTGAGTGTCTTGTTCAAAGCCACCCAGCTCGTCCTCGTCTGTTACAGCAGCCCCAGGAGTTCATGTAGACTGATTTTCACCAAAGAGCCGGCACCACGAGGGCAGGGCTGGGTCCGTCTTGCTTCCTTTACAGCCCCAGAGCCTGGAACAACAGGCCAGTGCCTCCGTAGATGGTTGTGGTGAAGTCTGTTGATACTGACTCACTCCATGGGGTGGTTATAAGACAGATGAGAACAATGTGACTGGGGGACGCTGAGCAGACGGCCTTCCGTGAGCCTCGCAGACGGACGCACGGGCACGCGCAGCAGTCCCACTGGACCTGCCTCAGCCTGCTCTGCGGCCACCGCCTGTCCCTCCCTTTGTTCCCTGCTCCTCTTCCTTTCCTCTCATCTTTCCTGTCTCTTCAGTGCTTCCTCTCTGTCTCCTCTCTCTGGGACCTGCCAAGCCCCTTCAGCCCTTCACTCCTGATGGTTCAGGTGCCGATGGACCATCTGCATCACTCTCGTGGCCGGGCCTGGCTCTGCCTCCCGCAGCCTCTGCCCAGGCACAGCGACAGCCAAGGTCACGCTAAGCTGGGAGGCAAAGCCCTTCCGCGAAGCGTGCGGTGCCGTCAGCTGGGGGCGATGGGCCACGTGGATGACCCGCCACTCAATAGTGGGATCTCAGGGAATGGCAGCGTTTGGCCAGTTTGCTTGGGGTCCCAGTGGCCGTGGGAGCTTGTGGTGGGACCACAGCCATGTGGCGTGGTATGGAGGATGCAGTGAGCAGATCCTGGCGAGGAGTGTCCGGGGGGAGTGTCCTGCACCCCCCAGATGTGGGATCTTGGGCATCACTTCACCTCGGAGTGCCTGCTAGGGCAGGGATGGTGATGGCGCTGGCTCTGCACTGTGGGCTGGTGCTGAGGATTCCAGAACCACCCTGGTAAAGCCCAGTGACGGGCGCTCTGGAGGTGTCATTTCATATTCAGAGACTGGGATTCTCAGTGGTCTTGAGGAAGGGAGGGGCCTCCAGGGTGGAAAGGTCAGGAGAGCAGGGCGCAGCTCTCCTGTACACACAGCTGCTAGGACTTTTGTCTAACTTTTATTTTGAAGTGAAATGACGTTTCACAAAATGAACGATATTCAAGTGTACAGATCAGTGGCATTTAGTCCATTTGCAATGTTGTGCAACCACCACCTTACCAAGTTCCAAAGCATTTGTGTCACCCCAGAAGAAAACCTTGTACCCATCAGACACGCAAAGGCTTTTATTCCTGTAGAGTTCTTGCTAACTCCACGAGGGAGGGAGGGAGGGAGGACGGATGGTGACTCCTCCTTCTTTTCCCCCCCTTAGGCAGCAGCAGCTGGGAAGTTTCAGGGATGTGGAATCGGGTGGAGGATGGAGCCCATCACCAGGGGATTTGGACGACAAGGCTCCTTGCCCTCCCCACAGCCCCGCCCTAAGGCCAGCACAGGGCAGGGCAGCACTAGGTTTGTGTGCCAATCTGGGAGGCCAAAATCGCCCCTGGCACCCTAAAGACACTGCTCTAAACCCTCCCCCTCCTCCCTCTCAGCTGTCAGACATTCCAGCCAAATGCAAATGTGCGCTGCTGTCTGGGAAGAGCTTTTTCTGAAACATGATCCTGTGCATCTCCTGCACCTCCCTCGTTTCACCAGGGCTGAGCCTCTTCAGAGATTCAGAGCAATTTGTTGCCATAACAACCCCTCTCTCCCACTCCAGAACATTTAAATACCAGCCTTCTTCAGCCTGGTTCTTCTCAGGGGACTCTGCAAAGTGGCTTCCTCAGGGGAGAGGGGAGGCAAGTCCTTCATCCTCTGTTCTTGGGGTGTGGGGCCCCTGATGAAATCCCCAGGTAAGGACCAGGTTTGCCCTCCTGCCCTGGTCTAAAAACAGCCGAATCCCTGAGGATTCAGCTCCGCTTGGCCTCACCTCGGAGCCTAACCCTTTTGTGTAACTTCCAGACTTCACTTAGCTTTGTTCCATCACAGAGAAATGAGGAAAGGAATAAAAAATTACAGAGGAGCAGAAGTTAGTTTAGGGCTGTTTACCCACTGGGAAAACCAAAGTCCGAGGGGGAGTGAAGTGTCTAAGGCCACGTAAGTCCTGCCCAATTTGCAAATCCAGGGTCTGCTGCTGATGCCACCTCTATCGAGTGTAGACCTTCAAACGTCTTGAGGCAAGACTTCAGCCACTTCCACGTCAGCAGGCAACTCCCCAGAACCCAAGGACCAGCCCCACCCAGGAAAAAAATGTCTTTCTCACTTTCGGCGTAAAGGGAGACCCAGAACATAAATGAGCCCCTTCTCTATGAACTGAAGGATGCTGAGAAACCCCACAAATGACACTGCCCTAAATCATCAAGGAATGAATGGGGAACCAACAGGCTTCATCCTGTACAAGCACAAGAGCGAGACAGGCAATTCGGGAAAAGCCACCAGCACAGAAGTCTCTCTGTCCCCCCAGCCTCTGCCCTCTTCTTCTTCTTCCCCTATCAATAAAGCCTGGATGATATATTTATTCTGGGAAATCCTTTTGCCCATACTGGGGTCTTATTTATAAGTCAATCCTGACTTTTAAACAGAGGTTGTTAAAAGCCAGTAGTTTTGATTTTATATCTAAATCAAGCAGAAAGCTTTCTAGGCTTAGGAGAGGAAACCTTTTTCTAAAATCTTGCCTTTTCAGCCAGTTTCCTTCAGCAACTTTTTTTTTAAGCCATAACTGTCACTTATAAATTCTGTTCCCTAGTCTCTCATGTTCAGTTGTATAACCTTGTTATGTTAACATAAAAATTAAACACGAGAGATGAATCAGCTAAATTGGATTTACTTATATAGATCAAATGGCCGCAGCCCAGCTAGTATGAAAATGGCCCGAAATGGTGCCGGGAAGGAACTAGCTTATCCAAGGGCTCTCGATTTAAAGAAGGAGAAGGAAAAGGGCATGAGGAACCAGCACCAGCATCCGAGGTGGGTGTGGCTTCCGACGCTCCTGTTATACATTCCAGATGGTTGGAGAAGGAGCATGACGAGTTATCACCAAGTGATGGGGAAAGGACAGCTCAGGGGATGCCACGGGGGACCAGGAGCGTCCCGGCCAGGCACCTGGGCAGAGGTGGCATGCAGCCTCCCTCCACCGCCCTTGCATTGGGCCATTTTTCAGCATCTTTTCATACATGATCTGGTTTGAGCCTCCCGAGAGCGGACATGGGCGGGAGCGAGGCAGGTTCTGTTGCTCCAGTTCTGCTAATTGAATTGCAGAGGCGGAATGGGCTTCCAGACACTCCAGAAAGACAGCTCCTTCACACGGAGAAGAATTAAAATCAAGTCACCTCAATCATTACTAGACAAGGCTTGGATCTAAGTGCCCGGTTCCTGGCCCAGAACACTGCCCCAGAAGTCATCCTCCTCCCCGCCTGCCCACTCGTCACTTAGGGCTCCAGATGCCCTGAACTGCTGCCCGTTCACTGAGGAGGCCCACCCCCCCAAATGCAGGAGCTAGGCCTCATCCTAGGCCCACTCCCCCTCCTCAAGTGCCCTGGACTCAGACTTCGGGGCTCAGTTTCGACACTACCTGCCCCACCCCCGCCCCCTCGGGACTGGGTTAGATGTCCTCCTTTGTACTTAAGGAGCCCTCGTGGCACTATAGAAACCACCCATCTTCCTGCCAGTTGCCCCTGCTGCTCTCCAGACCCCAGGGCAGAGGTGGGCCTTACCTTCCTGTGGGAGTCTCTGGGCTGGTGCACAGCAGCAACTCTGAAGATACGGATTGCAAGGTTCTGAGGGGACAGGTTGAGTTGAACCCCAGCCAGCGTGGGAGTGAGAATTTGGTCCTCAGGGATGTACCTGAGGTCATGCCTCATGATCCTCAATTATTTCCTCCCAGAGAGACCCGCTCCACTGGAGAGAGGCAGCCTTTTGCACCCTGCTGCCCTTGGGCTTACAGCACGTGGGCTCCAAGACTCAGCCTATTTGGTTTTCTGGAAGAGATGGGTGTCTGTGCTGAGTTCTGGAATGGCCTGAGTGTGGCTCCAGCCTCAGGGCGCAACACAGCCTTTTCCTTGAGTGTGAGTCTGCAGGAAAATGCAGCACAGGGTCCCGGGAGCAGTGAGACAAAGCCCTTCTGGGCAACGGCTGAGGGGAGGTGGTGGGCAGAGGGCAGCTGGCTCCAGCACGAGGCTAGAGTCTTGCTGGGAGACCTACTTCCGTGTTGCGCTGGGTCTCCAGGTGGTCTGGAAGGAACATTTTGCTCCTGTTATTATTATTATTCAATTAATTCTTTTTTTAAAACAGAGTCTCCCTCTTGTCGCCCAGGCTGGAGTGCAGTGGCTCGATATCGGCTCACTGCAACCTCTGTCTCCCAGGTTCAAGCGATTCTCCTGCCTCAGCCTCCTGAGTAGCTGGGATTACAGGCGTGTGCCACCATGCCCAGCTAATTTTTGTACTTTTAGTAGAGACGGGGTTTCGCCACGTTGGCCAGGCTGGTCTCAAACTCCTGACCTCGTGATCTGCCTGCCTCGGTTTCCCAAAGTACTGGGGTTACAGGCGTGAGCCACTGTGCCCGGCCTGCTCCTGTTTTAAAGGTATAGAGGCTGAGTGGAGTGAGGAGAGGGGCTCGCCCAAGGTCAGCGGAAGGCGCGGGGGCAGAGCTAGCTCCTGAGTTCTGCGACCCTGCCCCATGCCCCCTGTGGCCTGTGTGGGCTCCTAGTCCTGCAGGAGGGCAGAGCGCATCGGTGCTGGACGTGCAGGCCCGACGGGAGGGCAGGGCTGCAGCAGGGAGGAGCATGCGGTGACCACGCAGGACAGCGTCCGCGGAGTGCTTCCTGGGGAGAGGCAGCAGCAACAGCAGCCGGTTCCCTGACGGGGGTCCTCACACAGCACAGGGGTGCACGGGCCACGGAGAGGGCCAGAGAGCAAGCCGTCCTCATTGTCCTGATCGTGGGAGGGTCCTTCCTGAGCAGGGGTGGGACCTGTGATGGGAGGAACAGCTCCCATTGGTTCCCATAGGTGACATGTCACTGAGAAGTCAGTTACCATTGACTCCCAGAGGTACCACATCAGTGAAAAGACACCTCCTGATGTTTCCCACAGCTGACACATGATTGAGAAGATAGCTCCCATTGGCTCCCAGAGGTGGCACGTGACTGAAAAGTCATCTCCAGATGGGTCCCAGATATGGCGTGTGACTGAGAAGACAGCTCCTATTGGTTCCCAGTTGGCATGTGACTGAGAAGACAGCTCTCATTGGTTATCAGGTGGCACGTGACTGAAAAGTAAACTCCCATTGGTTTCCAGAGGTGGCCATGACTGAGGAGTCAGCTCCTACTGACTCCCAGGTGGCACATGACTGAGAATTCAGCCCCCATTGGTTTCTGGATGTGGCACGTGACTGAGAGGTGGCCTGCCTCTGTCCCTCCACCAGGGTGGGCCACTTTCCCCATGATCTCTAGGAAACCACCGGGACTGGCCCCTCCAAACTCTGTCCCTCTGTAGGTGAAGGGAGCCTCACCCTGCCGATTCTTTGCTACATCCCACTGAGCAGTGGAATCCACGTCCCTTGCCTCGGGCGTGGGCCCTGGAGACCACCTGACAGCAGAGTGAGGACCGGGGCTCCCAGGAAGGATCATTAGAGGCTGCTGCCTGGGCATCCTGTTAGACCCACCCTTGGAGTCCGGCTCAGCGGGAGCCAGATGTCATGCAACGGCCCTCACGACCCGGGCAGTGTCACACCGTGAGGATCCCCAGAGACCCTGGAGGCTGCAGTCGTGGGGAGAGAGCAAGGCCTGGGGACACCAGGGCTCAGGCGTGGAACTGAGGTGCCCCGGCGGGCCCCACCCGCCAGGGACAGCTGCCCTAACCAAGCCCTGCTTGAATGTCTGACCAACAAAATCATGAGCAAAATCACACGGCTGTTGTGAGTCGCTGTGTGTCACAGTGCTTGTTGTGCAGCAAAAGTTCTCCAGAACCAGAGCCCAAACTCCAAACTGCGGGGGGATTAAAGAATTAAAGCGAAATTCCCGAAGACAAAGATGATGAACAACGCACCCCGGGTCACCCCCTCCTTTTATTCTTTTCCCCCCAGTAAATGTCATGCTTCAAGGAAGTATAACAACTAAGAAAAGTTCAAAGTAATAATGTCAGAAATCGGCTTCCTTTTCTTTCTTCTGACACTTTATCGTGATACGTAATTGGAAGAAGATGAAACCTCTGATGGGTGTGTTTAGTTCCTTGTGGTGCTGAGTCTTTCAAAGGTGGGTTCTCTGCAGCTCTCGTTAGCATCAAGTATGCAAATCTCCAGGTTGCTCCTTTACTGAGCTGGGTCACACTACAGGCATGTGACGTATCCATACCCAGGACTGAGCATCTCATGAATGGGTCTCATGTCATAAACCTGGAACTTAGGCCCAACAGAAACACAACCCTGACCATGGCGGCTACTCGGCCAGCACAGCCCCACTTCTGTTCACTCCCAGCAGGGCTCATGACTGAGAAGTCAGCCTCCATTGGCTGACTTCAGCAAATGGGAGCCCTCAGCAAGTGTGAGTCATTTTCTTCCACGTCTTTAGGATCCACGGGACCCTGACTTCTTAGTCACATGGTACCACCTCTGGGAGCCTCTGACAAGCTTTATGCTAAAGAAGTCTTGTCCAAGGGAACACCAAGCTGTGACTGAGTTCCTGGCTGTCATTTTCAGCCCAGGCAAAGGTAATCTCATGTCCTCATCTGTCTCAGCAGGCGGCACTTGTTCCTGGAAGCATGGCTCAGTGTCTCACCGGGGAACCAGGGCACGCTTGCTCCTGACTGGCTGGTCGGATGTGCTCAGGCCCTCTGGGGTCTGGCTCTCTGCTTGTCTTTGTTATTTTGGCTTAGTTGTCATTTTTAATGGCAAGCTTCTCAGAGCACTATCTCTTCCCAGATCATACTGAGCTGGCTGTGTCCCTGGGTAAGGGAGAACGTGATTGTGGCCTGATGTTCTGGATTCATCCAATCAGTGTCCCCCAACCCACCCACCCACCAATCTAAGCCATCTGAGCCAAATCAGCCTCCATTAGCCACATCCACTGGCAATGCTACCCACGCAGCGTGTCAGGTTACTTGTCTAACTGAGACCCATCGGGCATCCTCGGTATGCCACGCAAGCTCTACACTGGGAGTTCAGTGATAAAAGGAGAGATGAGTTTGTCCTCCCATGTGGCTTAAATCCCAGGGGGCCAGATAGCCAATAAACAAGTAAATCCATTCACAAGCAAGATAGATGCAGATGGTGAAGACCGCTGTGAAAAAAATAAAACAGCAAAGCTAATGTGGGAAGCCCAGGGTGTGGGGAAGGGCTGTTTGGTAGAGAAGTCAGGGAAGGCTTCGCTAAGAGATGACACTAAGTCCTGCATGACACAAAGAAGGCAGCCGTGCTGTAGGGTGAAGAGCCAGAAATCCAGGCAGATGGCATGGCCAGTGCCAAGGCCATGTGGCAAGAATGAACGTGGAGCATTTGAGAAACAGCAAGGGCCATGTGGCTGGGAAGCAGGAGAGCTGAGGGATTGCCTTCCACCATGTGAGGTTCAGCTCAGAATCCTCCTTACATGCTTTTCCAGAGGTGCTGCCCGCCCTGACCCTGACCCCAGTAACCCTCCAGCATTTTACCTTTTCTATTTGCTTGGCAACTTTTATCAATTTCCAGGCCACCTTAGCTATGTGTTTATCTGTTCCCGTTTCTCCTGCTAGAGTGTGTGCTTTATAGGAAAGGTCATCTCTTCCTTTTTCAGGGCCACATCCCCAGTGCCTCTGACAGTTCAGGGTGCCTGGTGTGTGCTCAAGAAATAACTGTCGAATGAACAATTCACCACACCCATGGGGAGCTATTCACAAAGCAATGGTGCCGGCATCACCAGAGCGGGTCCAGCACATCTGGAGAGGATTTAAGTCTATTTATGTGTATCTTTGGGTCTGGAGGACATTATACACACACACACACACACAGCAGTTACAACAAGCACAGTTACACTTGCCTGTGCCAGCATGTCTTTATGTGCCAGATTCGTCGGAGAAGTTAATCAACTCAAGTATAAAGGTATTCATGTTAACAAGAAAAAACAAATAATCCCATAAAAAAGTGGGATTCTTAAAAGATGACATACAAACAGCCAACGAACATGAAAGAACACTCAACATCACTAATGATCAGGGAAATCCAAATCAAAATCACCATGAGATACCACCTTACTCCTGCAAAAATGGCCATAACTTAAAAATCAAAAAACAATAGATGTTGCTGTGGATGTGGTGAAAAGGAAACATATTTACACTGCTGGTGGGGGTGTCGATTAGTACAACCACTAGGGAAATCAGCGTGGAGACTCCTTAAAGCAGCAAAAGTAGAATTACCACTCAATCCAGCGGTCTCACTACCGGGTATCTACCCAGATGAAAAAAGTCATCATGAAAAATACACTTACACACACGTGTTGATAGCAGCACAATTTGCAATTGAAAAGTATGGAACCAGCCTAAATGCCCATCATCCAACGAGTGCATAAAGAACATGTGAAATATTTACACCATGGACTACTGCTCAGCCATAAAAGAGAATGAAATAGTGACCTTTCCACTTGCGTGGAGCTGAAGGCCATTATTGTAAGCAAAGTAACTCAGGAATGAAAAACCAAATACTGTAGGTCCTCAGTCTTAAGTAGGAACTAAGCCATGAGGATGCAAAGGCAGAAGAATGATAAAATGGACTTTGGGGACTCGGCTGGAGGGGAAGGGTGGGAGGGGGATCAGAGCTAACGACTACATATTAGATATAGTGTACACTGCTTGGTTGATGGGTTCACCAAAATCTCAGAAATCAGCATTAAAGAATTGAACCATGCAACTAAACACCACCTGGACCCCAAAAACCATGGCAAGGAAATTTTTTTTTAAGATACTAATGTCTCCATTCTGTAAATGAGGTGGCAAAAACTTAAAAAGGTTAATGACATGCCTGATGTCACACACATACTAAGAAGTGTTGACGGTCTCTTCACCCCTCTGCTTGGCTCAAACCCACAGAAACACAGGAACGTGTGTTTGGAGGAGCTTATTGCTGCTTCCCTGGGCTGCTTTAGTCCCTTGTCTGTAACCTCTGTACCAGTTTAAGCTGGCTCAACAGTTTTAGCTGGTTAAGTCTTCCCTGTTGGTTTTCAGGCCTCCACAGAGGCAGCATGGTATAGTGGTTAGTCAGGTATGCCCCCCAGGAGCCACCCTGCCTGGGCTTCACCTCACAAGAGCCTGATGATTTGGGGCAAGCAATTATAACTATCTGTGCCTCAGTTTCCCCATCTGCAAAACAGAAACACTAAGAATAGCCACCTCATAGATTTGTTGAGAGGGTTGAAAGTATTCATCTGTGAAAAGCTCTGCTTTTCATTAAGGAAGAAAAAGTTTTGTGAGAACATTGCTCCCAGTGCTTCCTGACTAGGAAAAGTCAGATAATTTAACAAAATCACGTGCTTTAGTGAGCCCATCAGAGAGCTGAGGCAGCAAGACAGCCATGCAAGTTGAATTCCAAAGAATGAAGAGTTCCTCCAAAGAGAGATGGGACCCATGAGCTATTTTATCTTGGCAAAGTACAGGAGGACAAGGTGCCCATCATAAAAGTGAAAATAAAATAGCTAAAATTTTAATACATTCTTAAAGATGGGGTGTGGGCTAGCATGATAGAGGAGACTTTGAGGGGGCCCAGGTACTAGGGATGTCTCTCCTCACAAGCTCCTCTCCAGGGCCCTTACTGTGGGGAGGGTCTCAAGAGACACTGAGGCAGGGCAAGAGACCAGGAGAGGACCTTCCCATGGTGGTACCCAGGCATCCACTTCATCCCCACTGCAAAACCCCTCGGCTCTGTGGGAGGAGCTGGGGAACTTCCAGCCCAACCCCAGGTAACGGTAAGACCCCCCCCACACAGAGAGGAGGAGAGAAGCTAAAGCCATCTGTCCATGAGAAAGAGGCAGAAAAGACATTGGACTAGACCCAGGATCCTGAACAGATATCAGAGCTCTGCTATGCCCAGGGGAAGGATGGGAGACTCCCACCCAGTTCCCCCACATATATAAGATAGAGTATACATTATGGTGAAAGAAGGTGCACGGTCTGAGAAACCTATCTCAACCCCAGAGCCAGGCTGAGTGCATGCCTAAGACTGAGGCTGGAGCAGAAGAAGAAAGAACATGCCATACCCACATTACCATTTTGTATGAGTAACAAGCAATGGCAATCTACCAGTGGGAGAGGAACCAGCACTTCGAAAAGGGATATCCCTTCTGTAACACAGATGGGCAGAGAGCTGAAGGCAGAGCCCATGGATGGAGGGGTTTAAAGTCTCTGATGCATTGAAGATAACCATTGTAACAAACTCCCCACCCTTTGGGATTCAGCCCACCTGGCTGTCTTACTGCCTCAGCTCTCTGATGGGCTCACTAAAGTGTGTGATTTTGTTAAATTATCTGGCTTTTCCTAGTTTTTAGACTGGGAGCAATGTTCTCACTCAACTCCTGAATAAACTTCCTTAATCCCTGACAGTAATGCCTGACCCCCCCAAAAAAAAATCTATTTCTCAATCTAAATACTATTTACTTCAGCCTCTATCTTGCATCCATATCATGTGACAATTAATATAAAAATGATGAGACACACACATAAGTAAGAACAAAACAACCCACTTTCAAGAGACAAAAGAATCAACAGAACCAGACCCAAAGATGATCAGACTTTCTGGACTGTCAAGGCCTTTAAAATAACTATAGTTAATATATTTAAAAAGATAATGGAAAGGTAGACGACATGCATAAACAGATGGGGAATTTCTTCAGAGAGATGGAAACTGTACAAAAGAGTTAAATGGAATAAAATCACAATATGAGAGATAAAAAGTCATTGACAAATGACTTAGAATGGCGTCTGACATGCAGTAAATGTTTAGTCTTTGTCAACTATTATTATTTTGAAGAACAGGGAGAGTCTTTTACTTCCTCCCTCAGGGGCTCAGGATTCAGCACAAGAGTAAATTTACTCAGAGTAAACCCACAGCAATGAATGCACAAACAAACACTTCCTGGCACTGTCAAGGGAAGTATAACCCATTTCTTCCAGCCAAACACACAAATCCATATGTGTGTGTGTGTATATATATATATATATATATATATGAAAGCTTTAAATTGTCATTAATACTACTGATGGGTTTTTACCATAAAGTAGATGCAGTTCTAAACTTTTCACATGCAGAAAGTCACTAAGTCTTTTCAATCTCCTTATAAGGTAAGTACTATTATTTTCACTTAGCAGATAGAGAAACTGAGGCCACAGAATGGGGAAAGGGCAAAGGTGGGCCACTTTGATGACAGACAGCCTACCCCAGCATCCATATTTTTAGCCCCCCTCAGCTGAAAGTTCTATGTAAAAATGATGTTTGAGCTTCACAGTAGATGCCTGTCATCTCTTGTCACGAATGGACTTCTAGTTGAGCCAACAGCATCATAGTGACACTAACAGCTGACCAAAATTGTGTACTTTGTAGAGTGCTGCTTCTTACCATCCCAGGTACTTAATACACACAAGCTCATTTAATCCTCCCAACAATGTTTTGAGCAAGATTCTCTCATACTCCTTTTATCCTGATGAGGAAATGGAGGCACAGACAGAGTAAATCCCTCGTCCATGGTCACACAGTTTTTCAGCAGTGGCTTGGGACTGGTGTCTGTACTCTTGACCTGTGTACTAAAATGCCTCTATGGAAGACAAGCAAGTTCCAGAGAACTGGCAGACATTGTCTCCTTGAGGGAAAGGTTGTCAGAGAATAGAGGGCAGCAGAGCTGAGCAGGGTCTTTGTTCCGAGGACATCAACAGGCCTCAAAGTCACCACTGCTTGAACTTTTCAGACGTGTGAGCCAGCACAGTGATGCTTTTGCTTAAGACACTGAGTTAGACTTTTACCTTCTCGTCAGTGTCCTGACAGAGAATCCAGGTCACTCTCAGAAGAGCTGTGGTCTGGGAGAGGACTTGGCCACAGCTGCCTGCTAACGCCTGGTCCTCGGGTGGAGGTAGAAGGTGCTGCTGGACAGACAGCAGCTTCTCTCCAGCTGCAATGTGACACTCTAGGCCCAGGGGAACCACAGCTCTGCTTCTTGTCTAATCTGTAACTCCATGAAGCACCTGGGGTCTGAGTTCACCCTAAAATGAACCCTCAAAACAGCCTTTATCACTACCATTTGTAATGTCCCTGACAGCATCCTCACCTTGGATTGAGTTTTTAAATTCTGAGTACCATTTGGTGGCATCTGTTCTAGCCAGATGACCCTGGAGAGTAGGCCATGGGAGCATTGCTAACTAGATTATGTTTTCAAATCCCAACGATGATTCAGACCTCAAATCCATCTGACTCCCAAGCCTCATGCGGACCATTTGTTCCACCTGATGGCTTCAATGAATGGTTTCCTTTGACTAAGATTTGTGTCTCTCCTCTCTCTTCTTGGAACATTAATAAATTTTCCATATCCAATTTCAAACCAAACTCAATTTCCTAATGCTCTCTGGTGACTTCCGTTCAGGTGAGTCATTTAGCCTCTTGGCTTCAGGACTTCTCTTTAAAAGAGAAAAATGAATGATCCCCACACTTCACAGGAGGGTTGTGGGAATTAATTAATGTTTATAAAGGGTTTTGCTGTCCTGTGGTGTCTTTGATATCGGAGGATGAAAGTCTGTGAGCGAGGACAGTGAGCACCAGATTCAGGAGGAAACAGAGAAAGCAACCCTCTATTTGTTAGCTCTGGTTCTCCTCTGTTTTGCTTTGACATTTAACAAAGTTCTTTTAAGTTTTGTTCAAAGTTGAATGCATTTATTTCAATGTCATCCCTTTGATGAAGCCATTCAAAATAAAGTTTTTAAAACAACAACAACAACAACAACAACAAAACCCTTACACAAGCCAGAGACTGGAGGTAGAAGTCTGCTGCTTGTCAACCAGAAACCTAACTTCTGCAGCCTTCACTTTGTCATCACTGGGAGAGATGTGAATCCCCCTGTTCCTGCTTCCCTAAAATAACACCCTCCCACCCCACGCTGCAGGCTCCATCCCCACCCTGTAAGCCTTTTCTATTCTAAGGAGAGAAGGATGCAGTGTTTACTAATTTATTTTTTCCAGGAGAGGAGACTATGTCTGTTATGGACTGAATTATGCCACCCTCTCTTCCAAATTCATGTGTGGAAGTCCTAACCCTCAGCATCTCAGAATGTGGCTGAGTTTGTAGTAGGGTCTTTCTAAAGGTGATTAAGTTACAGTGAGGTTGTGAGGCTGGGCTGTGACCCAATAGGACTGGTGTCCTGATAAGAAGAGATTAGGACACACGCACACACACAGAAGCATGACCATGAGAATACACAGGGAGCAGACAGCCACACAGGCCGAGGAGAAACCAACCCAGTGACGCCTTGGTCTCAGACTTCCAGCCTACAGGACAGTGACAACATAAATTTCTGTTTAAACTACCCAGCCTATGGTAGTTTGCTATGACAACCTGAGCAAATGAATACAGTGTCTTAGCCCACTCACGGTCTTAGCCAAGTTTCTCTGTGGTCATGAATCCAGGAGGGAATTTCAGGAACAGAGACCAAAGTGTATGTCTAAGAGATGCAGGATCTCAGCTTATCTCTCCCCTGGAGTTCTCTGATAGCATTTGGGAAGGAATCTGGGGACAAGAACTGACATGGAGGCCCATTTCATACAAAAATGACTGATGTTTTAGGTCATTCCAGTTCTGTTTTAAAATTTAAACTCTGAAGCTTTGTTTTGAAAATTCACATTCTGGCTCATTCAGGAAATGTATCCAAACTCTTTTCCGTGTTGCTCTCAAAGAGGTGCTGAGACGAGTTTTTAAAAATATCTTCTCTATCTTTCAGAGAAGGGAAATGATCACATAGTTTTCTTATCACTGAGGAACCAATGATCTTTACTAATATTTTGTAGCAAATTAAATAGGGCCACAAATTATTTGTACCTCCTCTAATTAAGACTTGGAGTCTATTTCTTCTCCCCTTGAACCTGGGGACTGGGGCTTGCTTAACCAATAGAATGTTGTAGAAATGGGCCAGGCGTGGTGGCTCACGCCTGTAATCCCAGCACTTTAGGAGGCCGAGGTGGGTAGATCACTTGAAGTCAGGAGTTTGAGACTAGCCTGGCCAACATAGTGAAACCTTGTCTCTACAAAATTAAAAAAAAAAAAATTAGCCAAGTGGGGCTAGGCGCGGTGGCTCACGCCTGTAATCCCATCACTTTGGAAGGCCGAGGCGGGAGGATCACAAGGTCAAGAGATCCAGACCATCCTGGCCAACATGGTGAAACCCCATCTCTACTAAAAAATACAAAAAAGTTAGCTGGGTGTGATGGTGCACGCCTGTAGTCCCAGCTATTGGGGAGTCTGAGACAGGAGAATTGCTTGAACCCAGGAAGCAGAGATTGCAGTGAGCTGAGATTGCGCCACTGCACTCCAGCCTGGTGCCTGGTGACAGAGCAAGACTCTGTCTCAAAAAAAAAAAAAAAAAATTAGCCAAGTGTGGGGGCATGCACCTATAATCCCAGCTACTTGGGAGACTGAGGCAAGAGAATTGCTCGAACCCGGAAGGTGGAGTTTGCATGAGCAGACATCGTGCCACTGCACTCCAACCTGGGCAGCAGAGCAAGACTCTGTCTAAAACAAATAATAAAAGAGTGTTGTAGAACTGACATGTGAGTTTCAGAGCTGTATTAGTCAGAGCTCTCCAGAGAAACAGAACCACCATAATTGCATGTAATTATGGAAGCTGACAAGTCACATCATCTGCTCCCTGTAGGCTGGAGACTCAGGAAAGCCGGAGGCGCAGATCCAGTCTGAGCCCAAAGGGCTGATACCAGGGAGTCAATGGTCTACATCCCAATCGAAGGGTAGGAAAAGGTGAATGTCCCAACTCAAGCAGTTGGACAGAGAGAGGTCGAATTCTCCACTCCTCTGCTCTTGGGTCGTTTGGTTTCTCAACCGGTTGAATGGTGCCCACCCACACTGGGGGCACCCTGTGGTCCAGTCAAGTTAACACATAAAATTAACCATCGCACGAGCCTTGGCCTTAAGACGCTTTGCAGCTTCTACCTCTGCCCTCTTGAAATGCTTCCTGAGACGCCCGTGCCAGGAAGAAGGATGAAAAGCCACATGGGGTTGTCCCAGCTGAGCCCCCCACCCAGCTGAGCCCACACTCGTGAGTGGACCGAGGCGTAACCAGCCACCAAATAGCTCAGTCAGCCCAGAGAATCAGGAGGAATGCAAAGTTGCTGTTGTGTTAAGCCACTGATGTTGGTGGTGGTTTGGCTTAGAAATAACTGGAGTACTTTTCTTCCAGCCACTTTATAAAGAAAGAAGGTCCGTCTGAATTTGACAAAAGAGAGGCTTTCAAGAAATTTAAAAAACCCTAGCTATACAATTTTTTAACTAATGAAACAAAGAAATTGTCCAATAAAATTGTTCAGAGATGCAGACCCCTGCAGTCATGTTTTAAAATAATTTGTAATATTATATTAATCATACGCAAACAATGCTCCCAAAATGCTAGGAAACAACTGATTCTTTTAATAATTTAAACAATGCCCCTGAAATCTTTTGCAACATGATTTGCTTAGCAAAATACTTTCTCCTAAACCGTTTAAGAGAAGACTTTCATCATCCCATAAATTATACCATTGCAAATTCCACACTGCTGTTGCCTGAGTCAGGGCTGTCTTCCTGGATTCGACCCTACCAAGCATCCTCGCTCTGCTCTCATCTACCCTTTGGGACCTTTTTAACTCCCAAAGTTGGTTAAGGTAGCAAATTTCCTAAAATGTAGGGTTCACATCGGACCTCTACATTCATCACAGCACACAAACCACGAAAGTTTGTAGCACTTTCCTGAATATGCTGTCTGGGCACTTGTCCCGCCATGTGTGCGTGCATGTGTACACGTGCATCTTTCTGTGTGTGAACATATGTGAATGTGCATTCGCATGTGTCTGTGTGTACTGTGTGTCTCTGTGTATGCATGTGTGGATGTGGATGTGTTTCCATGTGTACATATGTGTCTCTATGTGTCTGTATGTGTGCACATGTCCGTGTGTATGTGTGTGCCTGCGTGTGTATGCGTGTGCATGTGTCTCTGTGAGTGGGCATGTGTGGATGTCTGTGTGTGTGTATGTGTGTGTCTGTGTGTGCGCATGTCCATGTGCACGGGTGTGTGTCTGCGTGTGTATGTGTGCATGTGTCTCTGTGAGTGTGCATATGTGGATGTCTGTGTGTATGTGTGTATGTGTGCATGTGTCTCTGTGAGTGTGCATATGTGGATGTCTGTGTGTATGTGTCTATGTGTGCACATGTACATGTGCACGTGTGTGTCTGCATGTGTATATGTGCGCATGTGTCTCTGTGAGTGTGCATGTGTGGATGTCTGTGTGTATGTGTGTGTCTGTGTGTGCACATGTCCATGTGCACATGTGTGTGTCTGCATGTGTATGTGTGCATGTGTCTCTGTGAGTGTGCATATGTGGATGTCTGTGTGTATGTGTCTATGTGTGCACATGTCCATGTGCACATGTGTGTGTCTGCATGTGTATATGTGCGCATGTGTCTCTGTGAGTGTGCATGTGTGGATGTCTGTGTGTATGTGTGTGTCTGTGTGTGCACATGTCCATGTGCACATATGTGTGTCTGCATATGTATATGTGCGCATGTGTCTCTGTGAGTGTGCATGTGTGGATGTCTGTGTGTATGTGTGTATCTGTGTGCACATGTCTGTGTGCACATGTGTGTTCCTGCATGTGTATGTGTGTGCATGTGTCTCTGTGAGTGTGCATGTGTGGATGTCTGTGTGTATGTGTGTATCTGTGTGCACATGTGTGTTCCTGCATGTGTATGTGTGTGCATGTGTCTCTGTGAGTGTGCATGTGTGGATGTGTTTGTGTGTCTGTGTGTATCTGTGTGCACATGTCTGTGTGCACATGTGCATTCCTCCATGTGTATGTGTGTGCATGTGTCTCTGTGAGTGTGCATGTATGTGCATGCACACTTCACACTGAACTGAGCTCCATCTATTGAGAAGGTGGCGCAGTCCTGTTAGAGATAACAGTGCAGGGGCTGTGTTACTGTCCCTAGCCAGACGGCATGGCTTCCAGACCCTTGGTGACGATTGTTTTTTTGTTGTTCATTTGTGTCATCCCACTTCAGCAGTGTAGCTCCCTGAAGTGGGATGGATGGGGCCCGTTTTAAAAGGAAAGTTTTCCCACTGCCCTGGAAAATACGGCTCAAAGCTGGCAGTGCAGCCACTGGGGTTCTTCATGCCACAGACGGCCTCGGACCTCTGTACAAAAGCCAGAAGACCTTAAAGGAAGTACAAAGAATGCTTTATATACCTATGAGACTCCAAGGAAAAATGGCAAACAATTGAAGAATAAAGTATTACTCCCATCAAAATGGCTCATTCAAACATTTATAGGGTAGGGAGATGCGCATTTCCCTCCCACCTTGCAGGCCAATTCCTTATCCTCATTAGCCGGCAAGGTTACCTTATCTGTGGCTGAATGGCAGCAGCCCCTCTGGTCCATTCTAGGGAGAATGATCAAAGAGGGATTTAATTAAATTTTCATATTTAATTTTCTTCTTTCATTTTTATTGTCCCTTTTTGCTCAAAACATGCTATTCTCAGGGAGCTGAAAAGTTGCTCAAGAGAGCAGAACTCAATAAGATAGGAGAGAAATGGGGACTTTATGGGTTTTCTTTAAAGGACCCAAATCTCCCATCTTCACTCATCTCAAAATGTGTGTGTAATTTAGGGCAGCAACATTTGAATTATGAACCTACTGCCCCAGTGGTAAATTAAACACGCAGCAAGTGGCTTCTGTTCCAAGCGCCCACCTGCAGCTCTCCCAACCTGAGACTAAGGAGTTGGGAATGCAGACAGTGTCAGGGTTCATTCGGGCCCCAGCCCCGCCGGCGTCACTTACCTGTGCATCTCGGTTTCACGAAACGCAGGGCCCCCATGTGGTCGGTGCCTTCAATTCACGAGCTGTGCAGTACACAGTCCGTGTGAATAACGCTGTAGGTGAGGACCGCACTCAGGCGAAGTCCGAGCAAGATGCAATCTTTGTGAGGCCTGTTCTCACTCGGAGGCCTGGGGCAGAGGGGCCCGAGGCCTTCTGTCTCTTCACACCAAGGCCGTGACCACGGCCCCCTTTCCCCTCTGTGGGAATGTTGTCCCCTTGTTGACTCTGCAGCTGGACTCAGTGGGGCGATGGGATTCCAGAGCCGGGGTACGGAGCAAAGCCTGGAGCCTGTTGTTATGAAGCACACACGTCTGCACCTCGCTAATTGGGAATATCTGTTCATTTGCATCGAGTCTATAACCAGAGTCTTCCCAAACCAGTGAGTGCAGTGAGCATGACCGGTGCAGCTCTGCTTGGAAGGGGGAGGGAATCTCTTTTCTAAAACTTCAGGAGCATCATTTACATATCCATAATTCCTATGTTTATTATACATCATTCTCATCTACTTAGTAGAGGGGAGAGTGGACCCTCCTCCCGCTGCCGACGGCTCCTGTTAGCCTGATGGGAAGGGCACACACAGCGAAGACTCCGTGTCCCCAGGGCCAGTAGCGGACAATGGATGGATCTTCCGCTTCCGCTGCAGACAGCGAGGGTCCGACCGGACTCTGCCCAGCACTCCCTGATGCACAAGACGAGCCCTTGCTCCCGAGTGCTGGCGAGGCCACCTGGCAGTCGTTAGGGCTTGGACTGTGGCCCGTAGATGTCATGTTCAAGTCCTAACCCCCAGTACCTGGGCCTGTGACTCAATTTAGAAATAGGATCTTTGCAAATGTACTCAGGTGAAGATGAGCTCATCCTGAGTGAGCGAGGGCCCTAATCCAATGTGACTGCTGTCTTTATAAAAAGAGGAGGAGAGACACCAACAGCCTGATGTGATGATGGGGCAGAGATGGGAGAGACGCTGACACGAGCTCGCCAAGGACTGCCGGAGCCTCCAGAAACAGGAGGAGGCAGGAAGCACCCTCCCCTGACGCCTTCAGAGGAGGCATGGCCCTGTCCACCCCTGGAGTTCAGACTTCCGGCCTCAGATGGGGAGAACATAAAAGGCTGTTGTTTATGCCACCTGGTTTGTGGCACTTTATGATGGCAGCCACAGAAGACGAGCGTAGCTGTGTACTCAAAGCCAGGTGCTTCGTTTCCTGCTTAGGTGACCGAGCCGTGAAGGGTCAAGAGGAGGACTGCTCCCAGATGGGGCTGGCGACACTGTCACTGTATGAACATGTGACCCGCTGCGGGGCCTCGGACACCCTCTGTGCAGTGCAGGCTCAAACACAGGAGCAGGTCCTCACACGCCACAGCCCTGGAAGGCTGAAGTTCGAGATCAGGTGTCAGGCGGCAGGGCTGGCCCTCTGAGGCCTCTCCTCGGCTTCTAGATGCTGTCTCCTCCCTGTGTCCTCACAGGGTCATCCCTCTGTGTGTGTCTGTGTCCTAGTCTCCTCTTGTTGTAAGGACACCAGTCAAATTGGATTTGAGCCCATCCTGATGACCTCATTCTGAGGTCCTGGGGAATAGGACATAGTATACTGAGGAAGTGACTGACTCCTGCCAGGCGGGGATGCCACTGCAAATCCAGGGGAAGCACTGAATCCCAGAGACAGTCCCTCTCCTCCTGACCAAGTCCCGGGCATCACTCAGGAGCACCAAGACTCAAAGAGCTGAAGAAATTCAAATATAGGACAGGGCCATGCACGGTGGCTCACCCCTGTAATCCCAGCATTTCAGGAGGCTGAGGCAGGTGGATCACCTGAGGTCAGGAGTTTGAGACCAGCCTGGCCAACATGGTAGAACCCTGTCTCCACTAAAAATACAAAAATTAGCCAGGCATGGCAGCACATGCCTATAATCCCAGCTACCCAGGAGGCTGAGGCAGGAGAATCACTTGAATCCAGGAGGTGGAGGTTGCAGTGAGCCAAGATCATGCCACTGTACTCCAGCCTGGATGGCAGAGTGAGACTCCTTCTCAAAAAAAAATTTAAATTAATTGATTACTTAACAGAGGACAGGCTGCAGGGGCCCTAATGTTAACTTCTGGTCACAGAAAGAGTATGTCACTTTGATTTGAGCCATTGGCACTTGGCTCCAGAGCTGCACAGATCCTCGCTCAGGGAATGCAGCCTCCACTGGGCCGTGAGCTGTGACCTCTCCAGCTGCTGCTTCCCCTTTCCCAGAGGCAGAGACAGGTTCAAGGCAGGATACAACAGTGTCAGCCAGCTATGGCCGCTGTACCATGGCCTCTCTGGTCGGAATCCCCGGGGCCTCCCGGGCTGGGGGTGATCATGGATGACCCACACCCCAGCCAGGGAAGAGCCATGGTTGGCAAGTACAGTCAGCAGACCAGGAAAGGCAGCCACCGGCCTCTCCATTCCTCCAGCCCTGCTTACTGCCCCCAGCCAGCAGAGGGAGGACGCCTGGCCACGCCACCCCCTTCTCCTCTGCAGCCCCGCTGTGGGGGGTCAGGCAGCCCCGTTCTCTGCTACTCCCACACATAGAGTGGGTCTGGGCGTTCTGGAAGAGGAAGGAGGAAGACGGAGCTCCACAAGGTCCATCCACATCACCTGGCTGTCCTTTGCCACTGCCCGTGAAGTGCTCCTTTCTCCCACCAGAACTCTGTGGGGAGTAGTGGGGAGGCCTGTGGCAGAGTGTGGGTGCTCCTGGTCTCCAGGTTTCCAGAACCCCAGATCTCAGTATAACAAGCCCACCTCCAAGAGCAAAGATGCATGGGTTATCCTGTGGGTTATCAGTCATGGCCAGTGAAAGAAATGTTGGCACTGTGTCCAGGGGGCAGTGGGAGGAGGTTGGCACTGTGTCTAGGGGGCAGCGGGAGGAGGTTGGCACTGTGTCTAGGGGGCAGTGGGAGGAGGATGGTACTGTGTCCAGTTGGCAGTAGAGGAGGTTGGCACTGTGTCTGGGGGCAGTGGAAGGAGGTTGGCACTGTGTCTAGGGGGCAGTGGGAGGAGGTTGGCACTGTGTCTGGGGGCAGTGGGAGGAGGTTGACACTGTGTCTGGGGGCAGCGGGAGGAGGTTGGCACTCTGTCTGGGGGCAGTGGGAGGAGGTTGGCGCTGTGTCCGGGGGCAGTGGGAGGAGGTTGGCGCTGTGTCCGGGGGCAGTGGGAGGAGGTTGGCGCTGAGGTGTCCGGGGGCAGTGGGAGGAGGTTGGCACTTTGTCCAGGGGGCAGTGGGAGGAGGTTGGCACTGCATCCAGGGGGCAGTGGAGGAGGTTGGCACTGTGTCCAGGGGGCAGTGGGAGGAGGCTGGCACTTTGTCCAGGGGGCAGTGGGAGGAGGCTGGCACTTTGTCCAGGGGGCAGCGGGAGGAGGCTGGCACTTTGTCCAGGGGGCAGTGGGAGGAGGTTGGCACTGCATCCAGGGGGCAGCAGGAGGAGGTTGGCACTGCATCCAGGGGGCAGTGGGAGGAGATTGGCACTGTGTCCAGGGGGCAGCGGGAGGAGGTTGGCACTGTGACCATGGGTCAGTGGGGAAAGTCGACACTGTGTCCATGGTGTAATGGGAAAGGTTGTGCTGTGTCCACAGGATAGTGAAGAAAGTTGTTACAATGTCCACGAGGAAGCAGGGGGAGGGTTGGCGCTGTGTCCACAGGGCAGTAGGGGGAGGTTAACACTCTGTCCATGGGGCAGTGGGGGAAGCTTGGCACTGTGTCCATGTTTTGTGCAGAAGAAAAGCAGATGGGCGAACTCCTTCCCCACAACTGACTCTTTGATGACCTGAGAGGGGCCCATCTGTGTGCCAGCCACTGCCTTCTGCAGTCAGACGTGTCACCTGGCCACCACAGGTTGCCAGAGAATCTGGACAAGCTAGTTTTTGTACCTGGGTCCACGACCACCCTGGGTCAAATCAATTCTGTTTGTAAGCAAGAAGTGGTGAGGGACAGTGTGTGGGCCACCTACAGGGCTGGATTCAGGCTGGACACAAGGGCAGTGCCTTCTCCTGTGCTTCAGCGGAAATTTGGGGTGAGACATAGACTCTGGGAGTCTGGATTTTAGTTATTTTATTTTAAACATCTTTATTGAGACACAATTCCCACACCATGTAATTCACCCATTTAAAGTGCACACGTCAATGGCTTTCCACACATTCACAGACTATGTCACCATCTCCACAATCAATTTTGAACATTCATCCCCACAAAGAAGCCCTGTACCCTCCACCCTTCACTTCCCAACCCTTGTGTCCACCCTCTGCCCCCAGTGTCAGGCATCCACCAATCTGTTTCTCTCTATATAGATTCGCCTGCTATGTGCGCTTTATATAACGTGCATAAATGGAACCATACATTTTTATATAAAAAGAGTCGTGCATTTTTGCATCCATCCATGTCTGGTTTCTGGATCTTTTCCTGAGCGTGATGTGTCCTCAAGGCTCCCCCTCCTTGGACTGCGTGTCAGCCTTTCATTGCTTTCCATTGCCAAGTAACAGTCCATTTTGACACGGCACACTGTGTTTATCCACTCATTTGTTGATGCGTGTTTGGGCTCTTCTCACCTTCTGGTGGCTATGAGTCAGGCTGCTATGAACAATCGCAGACAGGTTTCCATGGGGACATGCGTCTTCACTTCTCTTGGGTGTACACCTGTGGATCCATCCATTTTCATGCTGCTGATAAAGACATACCTGAGACTGGGTAATTTATAAAGAAAATGAGGTTTACCGGATGCACAGTTCTGCGTGGCCGAGGAGGCCTCACAATCATGGTGGAAGGCGAAAAGCACAGCTTACACGACGGCAGACAAGAGAGAAAGAGAGCCAAGCAAAAGGCGAAATCCCTTATAAAACCATCGGACTTTGTGACTGACTTACCACCACAAGAACAGCGTGGGGGAACCCATCCCCACGATTTCACTATCTCCCACGAGGCCCCGCCCACCGCACAGGGGAATTATGGGAGCTACAATTCAAAAGGAAATTTGGGTGGGGACACGCCAAAGCACAGCAGTCTGGGAGTGGGTTTACTGCTCAATTTTCTTCTGAATGTACTCAGGAATATGCATCGTTTCGTTTCTGTCATCCAAAAGAGTGAAAGTCGCCGATGGTGCCTCTAAGCAAGCTAAGCAGGAAATGCATCTGTAATTCCCAGGCCATTTTGGTCATGAACCACCGTGTGTCTTTGTCT
The DNA here is from genome assembly GCF_030222135.1 of Aotus nancymaae. Taxonomy (NCBI): domain Eukaryota; kingdom Metazoa; phylum Chordata; class Mammalia; order Primates; family Aotidae; genus Aotus; species Aotus nancymaae. The sequence continues at coordinate 1,670,448 of NW_026988467.1, read as the reverse complement.
TTGGCCCAAACAGGAGAAAAATGAATGCTCCGCGATTTTTCCTCCACTTTCCTTCCATATGCTGTTTGTTGTTACCAGGGAAAATGCAAACTGCTGGGCTAGCAGAAAGCCGGACGTGTTCTCCTGAAATTTGCTTCTGACACCGGCCTGAGGCTAGAAGTCCTTCCCTCTGCATCTTCAGCTTCTCATTTCCTCTCGGGAGCAGCTGCCAGTGCTTAAGGACCATCGGAGGCATCAACAACCCAGCCAGACCCCCACCTCGGCCCAAGCTGCGGACACACAGTGCGTTCAGTTATTTCTGTTTGCATGTATGTTTTTAAAACCCAACAGTGGCCGGGCGCGGTGGCTCAAGCCTGTAATCCCAGCACTTTGGGAGGCTGAGGCGGGTGGATCACGAAGTCAAGAGATCGAGACCATCCTGGTCAACACGGTGAAACCCCGTCTCTACTAATACAAAAAATTACCTGGGCGTGGTGGCGCGTGCCTGTAATCCCAGCTACTCAGGAGGCTGAGGCAGGAGAATTGCCTGAACCCAGGAGGCGGAGGTTGCGGTGAGCCGAGATCGCGCCATTGCACTCCAGCCTGGGTAACAAGAGCGAAACTCCGTCTCAAAAAAAAAAAAAAAAAAAAAAAACCCAACAGCAAGTTAGAAGAAAACCTATGCAAGCCCCTCCTGGCCTTTCCTGTTGTGAGCGATTTTTTCCAGGGGCTTCGATCTGTCCCTGGGGACTAGAGTGGTAGGTATAATTGACTGGACATTTGGATTGGACTCAGAGAGTTCCTTCCCTTCCCCACTCATCATTCTTTTGCTAATTCATTCAACAAACAGTCCAGGGCCAGGCCCCCTGCTCGGATTCAGGACAGAGATGTGAACAGAACCCACTCCCGGACCCTAAAGCCTCATCGTCAAGTGGGCAGGAGCAGCTGAGACGAGGGTGAGCAGAGCCTGGCTGTGGGGTGGGGCAGGTCCTGGCTCACAGTGGTATTGTGGGAAAGGAGGGAGCTCCGGCTCCTCACCCCAGTGCTGGGGACCCACCTTGGAGACAGCTGGTTGGGGGGCAGTCTCGCTGTCAGCGAACTTCTATTTCCCTTTGTGAATTTCGCCTACGAAATTGTTCACAGAACCTTCTCCTCATCCTGTTTAGGAGGGAGGAACGCCCACCCTAGGGTCACAGGGATGACCAAACACGCAACACCCAGCCATGGACAGATGAGACGGACAGTGCTTATGAGTCATATGTACTCAGCCCGGGGAGGGGGCGGGCACTAGGGGCCAAGCAGGGACATGGGGCCCACACTCCGGCGCAGATGGCACCGGCCGGGGCTGTGGGAGGCAGCCTTTGTGGTCCTTAACAAGAGGGTGGGATGACCTCGGTCCCAGGGGAGCATGTGAGTTGCTTATTTGAGTTATTCCGTGGGCTGGCGGCGATGTGACCTGGTTAGTCTGAGGACTGTAGGGCTGGTAGGGGAACTGGTGGGTGGGAACCTTTCCAGCAGGGTGGGTTGTATATCTGGTGAGAGCAGGAAACTCACAGTGAGGGCTTTGGGGTTCTGGGAGCCTCAGAGTCAAGGCTGCCCATGGATTTGCGGGCAGTACAGTACAGCGGGCAGTAACAGTGGGAGTGGGGTTGTCCTGGGGTCTCTGATGTCCCCCTCACCCACCAGCCCCAGCCAGGAAGGGGTTAATGGGTGAAGGCAGTGAGCGTGATGGACTCAGGGGGCCTGGGGCAGCCCAGAGCGCGGGAAGAACATGCTCCTGCACCCCGGATGCTCCTTAGGCCTCCCCGGCTGCAGGCTCCGGACACGACTTTGTTCCAACTTACTTGGGAATCCTCCCTGGTCCGGATATTCGGTCTCCAGCCCTGGCCTATTTTTAACTCGCAGAGTTTGCCCTTGGAAGGTGCCCTGGTGGCCATGAGCCTGACTCCAGAATTCCACGCCTCCTACCTGGCCTCTGAGTCCCCCTGCATTCCATCAGGACTCAGTCCTGCCTCAGGCTGCACGCTCCACCACCCCCAGGCCAGCACTGACCTTTCTCCACCCCTCCGCGCCCCTGCCTGGCTGACAGCACATCAGCCTGTGGGCTCGGTGAGTCACCACAGGGAACCTGCTGGGAGGAGGTACATGGTGTATTGTGGGGGTGAAAACTTCTACTCAGCCCTCTGCCAGGGTGCCCAGGCCCCCCAGAACCCATCCTGAGTTTGTCTGCTGCCCGGTGTGACCACAGAGCTCTGGGCCACACACAGGCTCCCTCTCTGTGTGTAACCTTCAGGAGAAGCGCAGGAGGAAAGGCAACCTCTGAGTTTTCTGGAGCAAACCTGCACGTGTGCACAAGTGTGGCTAGCCCTTGCTCCAGGCCGGAGGAGGTTATCAGTGTTCCCAAGGAGCCCCTCCTCTCTGGAGCCGGCTCTGAGTTCTGCAGCGCTCCAATGATGCCGATGTGGGTGGCAATTCCCGACACCCAGGAAATGGGCATTAAGGCAAGACCACAAGCCCCTCTCCAAGGAGTAACAAACTGATTGTCACCATCATCCCTGCAGTTTGCTGAAGGCGTCTCCAGCACAGGATCTAGAAGAACAGGATTTGCATTGAAGACAAGAGTTCAAGGGCGCTGGTCCTTTTGTAGGCATCTTTAAGCACCTAGTATGTGCCATGCACAGTCTTAAATCCTGGAGAAACACAAGTTAACCAAAAAAACAAAAAAGTGGAGGCAGGGAGGTAAAAATCTCTGCACTCATGGAGTTCACATTTTACTGGGAGCCAGAGGGGACAGGATAGATTATTAGAATATATATGATGTTCACAGGTCCTAGGGAGGCAAGGAGAGTGAGGTGGCCGGGGCTTGGCGTGCCAGGAGCGGGAGTGGCCTTCTGGAATGGGCCAAACCAAGAAGGAGGGGTGACGGAGTGAAGCAGGTGCAGCCTGCAGGAAGCGGAGGCCGGGGGCGGAGGGGAAGGCCATCACAAAGGCCCTGAGGCAGGCCAAGGACTGGCAAGGACGTCTGCGTGGCCAGACTGGGCCACACGATTATGGAGGACAATGACGCCCCTCTTCCCACAGGAGGGTTGACCAGGCCCGTAGGGCCCTGTGACTGTCGGGGGGCAGGGCAGAGAAGCAGCCCAGGGGTAGACTTAGACTCTGTGAGCTTCCCACCAGCCACAGTAGCCTGGCAGAAGCAGGGAGGCAGTGGCTGCTCCCAGCCTGGGCACCACCCAGCTCGCACCACAGCTGTCTCGGCCTTTTCCGGCCAGCTGCCCACACACACCGTCACCTCGGGCTTCTGCCTTTCTTTCCCTCCTGTGAACATTTTGTAGCCGTTTCTGGGGTCATGCCTTCCTGGGGGGGACAACAATGCATGAACCAGCCCATCCCCAGAACCGATGTGCCCTTGTCTGAGGTTCTGCCCACACTGTGACCCGCGGACGGTGCTGCAGTAACTCACACGCTGGTGGCTCATCTGACCTTTGCATTTGGGTTTTGGGGAAAGGGGGCTCCAACCGTCAAAGGATGTCCTTTCTGAAAATTCTAGAAAGAGATAAGGAATGTTCCCCACAGCAGGGAGAGACCGAAGGGCTCTGTGGTCCTCAGGGCTGAAAGCAGAGCTTATTATTTTGATAATATGAGGGCTGGATGCTCACATAGAACTTGACTCAGCCTTACTGATGAGATGAGGACACTGGCATTTGAAAGTTTAAAATAAATAGCTCTGGCCGGGTGTGATGTCTCACACCTGTAATCCCAGCACTTTGGGAGGCCTAGGTGGGTGGATCACCTGAGGTCAGGAGTTTGAGACCAGCCTGGCCAACATGGTGAAACCCTGTCTCTACTAAAAATAAAAAATTAGCGGGGGGTGTTGGCTAGATCTGTAGTCCCAGCTACTCGGGAGGCTGAGGCAGGAGAATCGCTTGAACCTGGGAGGCGGAGGTTGCAGTTAGCCGAGATTGTGCTACTGCACTCCAGCCTGGGCGACAGAGTGAGATTCCGTCTCAAAAATAATAATAATAAAATAGGTAGCCCCAGCACTGCACTCAGGCGCCTGATCTAGAAGCCGGATCTCTCCAGCAGAGCCTGAAGGTCCCTCGGCCTGGGCTGCCCCTCCCTCACTGGCCCTGACCCCTCCACCAAGGGAGTGACCAGTCCATCTGTAGGGGTGCGTTTTGCTTCGCACATCGCTTGGGGAAGAAGTTCTTCTTTGGTTTGAAAGTATCGTTATTATCAATTTTACAGTGTTCTCACACATTTTAGAGTCATTTACTTTTTCCCCAAAAATGTTTTTGCAAACCCGTGGGGAGCCTGTGTGCCTGCTGGGTCACTGGCCTGGCTGTGCCCAAGGCCTCCTCCTCGCCCCCTCTTCCTGCCTCCTTGGGGCCAGCTGACTCGGGGCCTTGGCTCTCAGAAGCAGCACTTCCTGGCATCTGGTCCCTGCCCTCCGGAACATTCTGCCCTTCCTGGGAACACGCCTTTGCACTTGCTGCAGTCTGGTTCTCCTCCCACACACCCTGCGAGGTCCTCGCCAGCCTCTGGTGGGGTTGAGGGCAGCCTATGTGACCTGCTCCCCGGCTGTCCGGACCTCAGCCCCCGCACTGGAGTTGGAGAGAACATGGGTCTCACAAGGTGAATGGATTATTCCATGGGAGCTGAGGATCCTGACAGTCAGTCATCTCTAAAATTGTTCCCTAACTGTCCCTGTCCCCAGATTCATTTTTCTTAAGCATTCAATTACATTAAGCTCCTAGCAGCACGCTCATTTAAATTTTCCTATTTTGCACCCCATAAAAAATAGTGACAGGGTAATAGGATGGCTTCCTCCTTTGGCCTTCTTTTCCCCTCACCTAGCATTTCTCTGCACCTTCTTCCCCAAGTGTCTCAAGGGCCTTGGACCCCAAGGATGAGGCTGTGGGACAGACTGGCCAGAGAGACCTCAAGCAGGCACGTGCCTTCCCTCCCAGCTCTGTTCCCAGGCTGGTGGGATGGCCTGGGAATGCAAGGCTGGCCGAGTCCATCTCAGTGGGGGATGCTGCAAGCAGATGCACACACAGCTCGACTCCTGAGCTCTATCTGTCCCCAGATGCCTTGCAGAAGCTCCCATAGCTTTGGCTGTTGGGTGTCAATGCCCCTTCTCAGGCGCTCAGACCCTGGCACTTCTTGAGTGCAGGTGGCCCAGCTGTGCACACTCCCTGCCTGTGGGAGCCAGCCTGGGCCCAGGTGGCCAGCCCCAAGACCTGCCCTGGGGAGGTGCGGAGAGAGGAGTTGGCCTGTTGCGTAGGGAACTCACAGGGCGGCCTTCTGGTTGAATGGAGAAGCAATGCTTGCAAACAGAAAAGCATCGTTTATTGAACCATATCTCTAGGTCAGGTTTTGCTCTAAACCCTTTACCACGTTACTTGATTGAATCTTCGTAGAGCTGTGAAACCTCAGCATCATTGTCTTCCGTTTAAAGAAGAGGAAGCCAACCGTGCTCTGCGGAGCCCAGCAACCTCCCCAGGCGGGTGGTGCCGGCAGAACTCAAACCCAGGCTCATGCCTGTGCCCTTTATTTCCAGTCAAACCATCTGTCCCTGATTCCTTCCCCCAAGGAGCCCTCATTGATATTTCCAGAATGTTCTAAAATGGTTAGAATTTGTCTGGTCTTTTCACTGGTTCCTCTCTGATGTGTGACTCACCAATGTCGTCAGGGAGGAGGCACTGTGTCTGAGCTCCAGGAGTGCGTTCCCAAGTCTGACCGACCGTCTGAGTGGGATCTGAACCCACACTGTATTGCTTGTGGGGTCTTCACCAAACCTAAGTTAACCTCATCTGTAAAATGGGCTCAACTGCTCTAACAAAAAGACCTGTGATTACAATGGCTTCGACAGGACGGATGTTTACCTCTTGCTCACGTAACAGCCACAGGTAGGTGGCCTCCTTCTGTGAGCTCAGTCAAGACCAGGGTTCCTCTCACCCTAGCCCTGAATAATGCTCTTGGAATCGTCCTCTTCTGCATGGTTGAAAGTTGCCCAGCAAACCCCATCACGATCCGCGTGACTCAAGGAAGAAGGAAACAAGCAGAAAGCAGGAGATCGTCTTTGAAGGAAAGGACCTACAGTGTGTGGCAATGCACCACTTTCTAATCACTTTGCAAAGATGGCAACTTAGTCCAGAGACCAAATCTAGCTGCAAGGGAGGCTGGGAGCAGAATCTCCAACCACGTAGCCAGGGGTCCTGTTAAAACTCAGAGAAATCAGACTTGCATTGCTAAAAAGAAAAGGCATAAAACAGATGCTGAAGGCTTGATTAAGAGTCTCCACCACAGGCAATAATACCGGACTCACAGGTTTTCTGGGAACATCAGATGAGAAGTGTGCATAAAGTTTTGCATGTACAGGGCACGTGTTGTTTAAAACCACCTGAAATGGATTTGTTTCTGTCATCATCTTATTCTCGGGTAATGCCAATTCAACCACCCACAGTGACAGTCATCATGCTTTTTTAACACACCTTTTCCCTAGTAAAATACACCAGTCTCTAATGACAGTTTATTAGTCACTGCTGCCTTCATTTGTTTCACAATTCAAGTGCAAACAGAAGCCTGACTTATTATTACACCAGGTTCAGCAAAGACTATCTTGATATACGAATTCCTGCAGGTTTCAAAACAGTTTTGATCGTGAGAAATTTACAGTGCACCTTGGAAATACTTTTAAAACAACGCAGCATACTCTTTGACCCAACAACTTCGCTGTCGAAATTGTACACAAAGGAAATAACCACAGAAAAGCAAGGAGATTTATCTGCTGGAATGTTTCTCCCAGCAATATTTATAACCACTGAAAAATGGGAAGCACCCTAAATATTGAAGAGTAGAGGCTTGTTAAACAAATTATACAACAGCTATATGATGAAATGCTACACAGCTTTAAAACAATTTTGCTGTCAAATATTCAAATATGTGGGAAAATATTCATGATATATTTGTTAACTGCAAAATCAAATTTTAAAACAGTATGTGAAATTATAATCTCCAGTCAGTGGGCAGGGAACAATTACCAATGAAGAACATGGCCTCCAGAAACAGAAAGATTTGAATCTCCCCTCTGCTGGGTACATAATTAAGGTCTGTGGGCAAGTTACTTAACTTTTGTCCTCAGCTTTCTCATTTTTTTTTTTTTTTTTTTTTTTTTTTTGAGACGGAGTTTCGCTCTTGATACCTAGGCTGGAGTGCAATGGCGCGATCTCGGCTCACCGCAATCTCCGCCTCCTGGGTTCAGGCAATTCTCCTGCCTCAGCCTCCTGAGTAGCTGGGATTACAGGCACGCGCCACCGTGCCCAGCTAATTTTTTGTATTAGTAGAGACGGGGTTTCACCATGTTGACCAGGATGGTCTCGATCTCATGACCTTGTGATCCACCCGCCTCGGTCTCCCAAAGTGCTGGGATTACAGGCTTGAGCCACCGCGCCCGGCCAGCTTTCTCATTTTTAAAGTGTGAATTCAGGCCCGGTGAGGTGGCTCACACCTGTAATCCCAGCACATTGGGAGGCTGAGGTGGGTGGATCACCTGAGGTCAGGAGTTCAAGACCAGCCTGGTCAACATGGTGAAACCCCATCTCTACTAAAAATACAAAAAATTAGCCAGGCGTGGTGGCGTACACTGTAATCCCAGCTACTCAGGAGGATGAGGCAGGGGAATCGCTTGAACCTGGGAAGCGGAGGTTGCAGTGAGCTGAGACCATGCCATTAAACTATAGCCTATGCAACAAGAGTGAAACTCCATCTCAAAAAGTGTGGATTCAAATAATACCCTCCTCAAAGGGCAACCATGCAAAGCCTCGTCCCCTTCCTTCAGTGCAGCACACAGGGCGGGCGGTCCCCTAGCCTCTACTCGGATACCCCCTGTGCATGTGGCCCTCATCACCTCCTGGCACTGCTTGTAACAGTAAGAATTCTAACAGCAAATTACACATTAAGGGATGGAACCCATTTGAAACCTACATTCTCTTTTCTTTCTTTTTTCTTTCTTTTTTTTTTTGAGATAAGATCTCACTCTGTTGCCCAGGTTAGAGTGCGATGGCACAGTCATAGCTCACTGCAGTCTCCACCTCTCGGGCTCAGGGGATCCTCCCACCTCAGCCTCCCAAGCAGCTGGGACTACAGGCGCGCACCACCACACCCAGCCTAAAACCTAATATTCTCAGGTCTGGACTTGTGTTCCCATCGTTATTACCAATAAAAGAGCTGTGGATAATTGACAGATACAAGTGGTTGTTGCAGAGATTCTTTTTCTTTTCAGGGTTCCCTGGAAAGTTCACGTTGATTGTTTCCGGACCCACTCAAGAATGAGGGACTGGTCATTAATTACCCTTGGTCCTATTGTCATGGGTTGAAGGCAGTCTACAGAGTAGCTTTGTCATGGCAGGGGACATGAACAGAGCCCTAAGAGCAGGTTCTGGATGAGATACCTTATGAACGCTCCAAGTGCAAAGTCTGACCACAAGTGAGAGCTCAATCAGTGCTGCGAGTCCACCCCAGCCTGGCCACTATAGAATCGGGTGACCTTGGGAAAGTCACGGAAGTCACTGCTCTCAAGGCGGTAGCTTCCTTGGCTGACAAAATCTAATTAGGGGGAAGTCAGAGGTCTCAAGGCATCGTTTTGAGGCAGGATGACTGTACTAGTCTGATGATTAAGACATACCCGAGACTGGGTAATTTATAAGGGAAAAGAGGTTTAATGGATACACAGTTCCACGTGACCGGGGAGGCCTCACAATCACGGCAGAAGGCGAAAGGCACTTCTTGCATGGTGGCAGGCAAGGGAGAAATGACGGCCGAGTGAAAGGGGTTTCCCTTTATGAAACCATCAGACCTCATGTGGCTTCTTCACTAGCACAAGAACAGCATGGGGGAAACTGCCCCATGATTTAATTATCTCCCACCAGGTCCCTCCCACAACACACGGGAATTAGGGGAGTTACAATTCTAGAAGAGATCTGGGTGGGGACACAGCCAAACCGTATCATTTAAATGTCACCTGATGCAGAAGACCAATGTGCCAAGCAAACAGGGAAAGGTGCTGTGGCCACAGCAAGGGAGAACGGGGACCCAGAACATCTCTGCTTCCTCTCCGTGGCACTCAGGGACCAAAGGGCCTCAGAGGGAACTTGCTGAACCTTCATCCTAGTCTTTATAGTCCCATAAAATTAATGCCTGTGACACCGTGCACAGAGGCCAGAGCGTGGCAGCAGCCCAGATGCCTGCCATTGGGTGAGTGAGAGGCAAGTTGAGGCCGCTCCCTGTGGTGACTGCTGCTCACTCACAAAAGGAATGAAGTTCCGGTTCACCCTGCAGCAAGGATGAACCCTGAGGACTTACACCAGGCCCAAGAAGCCAGACACGGAGGATCACACGTGGCACAACTCCGTGTCTGTGGAATGTTCACAGCGGGGAACTACTTAGAAACGGAAATCAGATAAGCGCTCACCAGTGGCTGGGGGGAGAGGGGAACGAAGAGTGACTGCTAAGGGGTGGGAGGTTTCTTCCGGGTGACGAAAATGTTCTGGAACTAGGTAGAGGTGGTGGCCGTGCAATACTGTGAATGTTCTAAATGCCACTGAACTGCACGCTTGAACCCGCAAGATCTGCATATGTACCCCAGAACTTAAATTATAATCAATACATAAAAAAAAAGAAAATGTTTCATTTTATGTCATGTGAATTTTACCTGTACACAAAAATCCAAAGCAAAATAATAATAGCGACGGCTGGGCACAGCGGCTCATGCCTGTAATCCCAGCAGTTTGGGAGGCCAGGGTGGGTGGCTCACCTGAGGTCAGGAGTTCGAGACCTGCCTGGCCAACACAGTGAAACTCCAGCTCTACTAAAAATATAAAAATTAGCTGGGCATGGTGGCCTGCACCTGTAATCCCAGCTACTATTGGGTCTGAGACAGGAAGATCGCTTGAGCCTGGGAGGTGGAGGTTGCAGTGAGCCAAGATCATGCTATTGCACTCCAGCCTGGGCAACAGAGCGAGACTCCATCTCAAAAATAAAAATAAAATAATAATAATAGTGTCCACACCATAACGGGAAATAATGATCACCTGGGCTTTTTTTGTTTGTTTTTTGAGACAGGGTCTCACTTTGTTACCATGGCTGGAGTGCAGTGGCATGATCACAGCTCACTGCAGCCTCAACCTCTCGGGCTACAGTGATCCTCCCACCTCAGCCCCCCAGGTAGCTAGGACTACAAGCATGCACCACCGTGCTTGGCTAATATTTGTATTTTCTGTAGAGAAGGGGTTTCACCGTTTTGCCCAGGCTGGTCTCGAACTCCTGGGCTCCATTGATCTGACCGCCTTGGCTTCCCAAAGTGCTGGGATTACAGGAGCTAGTCACCACCCTTGGAGGGAGAGGAGTTTTTAATCCTGCACTGGTTTAGCTCTCCCTGCCCACCCATCTGGCAGAGGACACCCTGTCCGCAGAGTCTATCTGCCTCCTCATGGTCATGACGGCATGGCCAGGGCTGGACCCGTCTCCAGGCCCCAATCTGCTGCTCTTCCCTGCCCTGTAATCGGTGCTGTCCCTTCCTCTTCTCTGGGACACACTCTCCACTGGTTCTCCAGAGGCTGCTCGTGACTCTGTGGAGAGACTGCGGGCATCTGGGCATGCCACACACAGGCTGCTCCTGATGTGGGAAGTTGTATTCCCGGTACCCGCCTCACCAAGGGGTAGCAATGTGCCCGTTGTTCTAAATACTCTTCCGTAATCCTGGCTGTGCTCCTGGCAGGTGGGAGGAGTCTGTCCCAGCATGTGGTGGTGGAAATGGTCTCCATTTGTTCAACAAACTCTTCCTGAGCCCCCTGTGCTGCTCACGCAGACCCCATGCTGGGTCTAGGGCTTCCATGGTGAGCAGGACACCTGGGACCCAAGCACAGGGACCTTGCCACCTAACTGCATGATGATGGGTCACCAGAATGCCACCTCCTGAGTATTCCAAAAGCAGAGCAGAGGGCTGGGGATGTATGCCAGGGGGAGGAGCCTCCCACAGAGTGACCCAGGCTACTAGTTAGAGGAAGGGCAGGAGTCACCATTGTCCTCATCCTCCACACCAAAGCAGGTGGGGAAGGGGTCCCTTGGGGAGTCCCTTTTCCTCCCCCAGCCTTCCATTCCCCTATGGGTGAAGTTCCTGAGCTGGGAGAGTGACCCGGTGTGCGGGCTGAAGTCCTCAGAGGGAGGGCATCTGGAGGGATTCCTTCAACTACAGCTGGGAGATTAGATCCGAGGGGACTAGATTGGAGCAGGGAAGCCCTGCTGGCCCAGGTGAGAGGTGCCAGTAGGTTCCTGGGTGATGATGGAGGCATCGGGCAAGGAGAGAGCCATGGGGTTGGGAGCCATTGGGGAGGAGGATTCATCGTCGGGGCCTGGTGTTGAGAGGCTTGGTGTGGGAGGGCTGAGAGCGGGGAAGGACAGAGCATCTGGCCTTGCTGAGGGATGGAGGGTGGGCCTTCACTGAGATGCAGGCTCTGAGGATGAGGGGCTCTGACTGCATCCATCCTGGCAGCTACAGCCAAACGCCATAGCCTCAGTGGCTTAGAAACAGCAGACATTTATTTCTCACAGTTCTGAAGACTGGGAAGTTCACGGTCAAGGCATGGCAGATTCCCTGTGTGGTGAGGGTTTGTTTCCTGGTCCATCAAGGACATTTTATATGTGTCCTCAGGTGGAAGGGATGAGGGAGCTCTCTGAAGCCTTCTTTTGTTTTACTAATTTTTTCTTTATAATTGACACATATTAATTGCATATATTTACAGAGTGCTTTGTGATATTCCAATGCGTGTATACACAGTCTAATGATCAAGTCAGAGTAATTACTGTATCTATCACTTTAAATAGTTATTTCTTTGTGGTGACAGCATTCAAAATCTTCTCTTTTAGCTATGTTGAAATATATGATACATTGTTACTTACTGTAACCACTCTACCGTGTGACAGAACACCAGAACGTCTTCCTAACTGCGACTTTGTACCCACTGACCAGCTTCTCCCAGTCCCCCTCCTCCCTGCCCTCCCCTGTCTCTGATAACCCTTTTCTACTCTCTATTTCTATAAAATCAAATTTTCTAGAATCCACATATGAGTGAGATCATGCAGTGTTTGTCTTTCTGTGCCTGGCTTATTTCACTTACCATAATTTTCTCCACGTTCATCCATGTTGCTACGAATGACAGGATATCATTCTGTTTTATGGCTACATAGTATTCTATTTTCTATATACCACATTTTCTTTATCCTTTCACCATTAGATTGGCATTTAAATTGATTCCATATCTTGGCTATGTGACTAATGCCATAATAGACATGGGTGTGCAGATGCTCTCTTTGACCTACTTAGCCCATTTCCTCTGGATGTGTTCCCAGTAATGGGACGGCTGGATCATGTGGTAGTTCTATTTTTAATTTTTGGGGAAACCTCCATACCATTTTTCAGAGGGAATGTTCTGATTTACATTCCCTCCACAAAAGCAAAAGAGTTCCCTTTTCTCCACAGCCTTGCCAGCATTTGTGACTTTTTTTTTTTTTTTTTTTGGCATTTTTGATAATTGCCATTCTAACTGGGGTGAAGTGACATTTCGTTGTGGTTTTGATTTGCATTTCTCTGATGATTAGTGATGTTGAGCATTTTTGCATATGTTTGTTGTCCATTTGTATGTCTTCTAGACCCCTATCTCTCACCATACACAAAAGTCAATTCTAAATCAATTAAAGACTTACAGATAAGACCCAAAGCTCTGACACTACTGGCAGAAAACACTGGGGAAGCACCGTGCTGCTGTCCTGTGCAAGGATACGGCTTTAGTTAGTTTGTTTGTTTAGTAAGACCTACAAAGCACAGGCAAGAAAAGAAAGCACAGACAAAGGGAGTTGCAGCAAACTAAAAATCTGTCCCACAACAAAGAAGGCAATAAAGTGAAGAGAAGAGCTGCAGAATGGCAGAAAGCATTTGCAAACTAGCATCTGACAAGGGCCTCGTGTCCAGAATCTGTAAGAAACTCAAACACTCCCAAACAGCAAAACAACAAAATTGCTTTAAATGGACGAAAGGTTCGGGGCCTCTTTTGAAGTGGGACTAATCCCATTCACGAGAGTGCCTCCCTCATGACCTAATCACCTCGCAAAGCCCCCACCTCCTAATACCACCATCTCAGAGATGAAGATTTTAACACAGGAATTTGGAGGGGCCACACACATTCGGACCACAGCAATAAGATTAAAAAAGATGGCAGAAGGCAGAGATGGGCGGATCACCTGAGGTCAGGAGTTCAAGACCAGCCTGGCCAGCATGGTGAAACCCCGTCTCTACTAAAAATACAAAAAAATTGGCCTGGCATGGTGGTGGATGCCTGTAATCCCAGCTACTCGGGAGGCTGAGGCAGGAGAATCACTTGAATCTGGAAGAGGAGGTTGCAGTGAGCCGAAATTGTGCCATTGCACTCCGGCCTGGGTGACAAGAGCAAAACTCCAGCTCAAAGAAAAAAAAAGAAAGAAAGAAAAGATGGCAGAAGACACTGACTGTAAGGCTGCTGCAGGCCACCCTCGTGAAGCTGAGGGAAGGCAATGGAGACCTGGCAGAATCCTGAGTGGCCAGGCAGTGTAGACGTCTACACTGATGGGCAGAAGGACCGAATACACAAACAAACAACAGGCAGGCCGTACACAGAGACACAGCTCTGAGCACCAAGTGCAGTGACAAGCCCCAGTTAAGAAGTAACTAATGGCTTGCCTAACTTTTGTCCCCATTTTCAACTTGTATTCCAACTCCAGGTATGCTCCCTCCCCGATCCCACAGGACGTTGGTTTCTTGGCCGCCTCCTGCTCCCCGGGTCAACAGCCTGCGTTGGGCCTCACCCGGAGCCTCCCCTTCTCCACTCTGGGGCTTCCCACTCCCCTGCCTGTCTTTGAGTCTCCGCCAGGACAAACCCTGGTAGCCAGCTCCCTTGTCACAGCAAATTCTGAGTAAATTGCCTCTGCTTGTTCTCACCTAGAGGGGTTGTCACTTCTGGCTACACTCGCTGGTTAGCGTCTGAGGTGTAACTGAAGCCTGGGGTTGCGTGGGGTTACGGGGTGATGTGTTACATGAGAAAAGCAGAGGCTGGGACCCACAGGAACCTCATCACTGACTGGGCAGTGAACGACTGGGAAGGAGGGAGGGGCTGGAGATCCGGAGGGAGGCCTGTGGGTGAGCACCTGTGTGGGCACAGCAGCTGGGGGGCAGGGGCTGCCCGGCGCACATGCTCCACGCCTCATTGGCCTTGTCTGGGCACCGTGGCAGGTAGCCAGGATGGATGGGAGCTCCAGGTCAGCCTCTAGCTCTGCACTGACCAGGGGTATCCCCACCCCCAGCCCTCCACATCCACCCCATCTTCTCCCACCTGCTGATGAAGCTGAACCCAGTTTAATAATCACATTTCAAGCATGTGATCTGTGCCCAGCCCCACTGCTGGACAAATTCTAAGGGCGTGAAAAACCACACAAACAAAAGATATGAAAGGCCAAGTCCTCGTCAAGGAGCCCCCAGCCTCGCTGTCAGCAAATGCTCCAGACCCTTCCACGGACCGCGCCGAACACGGTCTTTCTTGATGAAAGGAAACAGGCCCAAGGGGCATCCAATTTAGGTGTCTAAGCCGGTTCCAGGCAATCAGGGGTCATGAGTTAACGCCACTGGTACCAGAGTTGAGGGAGGGACTGCGTCGGGGAGCCCTTGGTCAACTGATACAAAAGTTCAGCTAGACAGGAAGAGTAAGTTGAGGAGATGTGCCTAACAACCTGGTCAATAACACTGCACTGCAGGCTTGAAAAGCGCCGAGGGAGCAGCCTCTGGGTGTACTCGCCAAGGAATGAGAGTGTAAGATGTCAACCTCAATAACGGAGAAGGGCTCTCGAAAGGAAAGTCACATTTGCTCAGGAGTCAGGACTGGAATGGGCGTATGCGTGCCATAGCAAACTAGGTGTGTGTTCAGGGAGAAACAGGAAGACGGAGGTTTATCAGGGAAAAATGAGGAGGGTCACGTAATTGCTTTGAGATAATTGTCCCTGTCTGCAAAGATCAGTAACTTGAGTGATGCCAGTCCACGGTGGGACAGGCAGTTGCTGGGCAGATGTCTGTGCAGAAGCATTTGTGTGTGCAAGGCTGTGATGGCCTTTGTGCAAGGTTGTGGTGTTTGCAGAATCTTCTGTGATAGCTTTGTCTGCAGGCATCTGAGCATGAGAACCTCCCCTCCTGGCCTTCCTTGGCTCCATTTGTCAGGGTTTTTAACACAAGCGACTCCACTTTGATTCCGACAGCTTTCACGGAGGTAATACATATGTTAATTTGCTCGCCTGAGCTGATCCACAATGCATACATATCTCAAGACGTCATGTTGTACGCCAGAAGTATGTACAATTTTTATGTGTCGATTAAAAAATGAATAAATAAAACTAATGCCACTTGGCTTTGTAGGGAGCCACCAGTTCCTCTCTGAGCAAGCTTTGGTCCTGAGGAGACTTAGGTTGTTTTTCTATTTTTATCTTTTTTTTTGAGACGGAGTTTCGCTCTTGTTACCCAGGCTGGAGTGCAATGGCAGGACCTTGGCTCACTGCAACCTCTGCCTCCTGGGTTCAAGTGATTCTCCTGCCTCAGCCTCCCGAGTAGCTGGGATTACAAGTGTGCACCACCATGCCTGGCTAATTTTCGTATCTTTAGTAGAGATGGGATTTCACCATGTTGACCAAGCTGGTCTCGAACTCCTCACCTCAGGTGATCCACCTGCCTCAGCTTCCCAAGGTGCTGGGATTACAGGCGCTAGCCACCTCACCTGGCTGAGACTTAGGTTAAATGTGACCTCGATGCCAAGGTTTTGAGTCACAGCAGGCGAGAACCCATGTGGTGCCTCAATGACACTGTGGAACTCAATGTCACTGAGTTCACTGAGGGCCTCCTATGTGCCAGGCTTTGGGGTTACAGGGATCCATAGTTCACACCCCCTCTCCAGTCTCCTCCATCATGAGCGGGTGAAGGGTGTGAAGAAGGTGAGGTCAGCGCAGTGCCCCGCACACGGCGGATGCCTCTGCTTAGCTTTTTTACCTGGATCATCCCGCTCACGCTTCACCACAGCTTGCAAGGGGAGTGTATTCTGTCATTTCTGTCATGTGGTATGAAGCGGGACTGAGGCATAGGGAAGTAGTTAATGTGAAGGTCACGATGTCAGAAAGTGGATTGAAATTCATTCAGGGCACCCTGTGATGGGTGCTCAGCCCGTCCACTCTGCTGCACTGCAGGCCAGTCATCAAGAGACCAAGTGTGCTCATACCTACTTCCCAGACCTCTACAGGATAGCAGATGCCGGGGCCTACTGGAGGGTGGAGGGGAGGAGGAGAGTGAGAATCTAAAATCTCCGTATCAGGTACCACGTTTATTACTCAGACGACAAAACAATCTGTACCCCAAACCCCCACAATACGCAATTTACCTACATAACAAATCCGCACATGCATCCCTGAACCTAAAATGCAACTTTCAAAACATAAAGAAATAAAATAAATTTCCTTCTGCAAGGGAGGCTGATGGGATAGGAACAGGCGGATGAGATGCCTCCACCAGAGTCGCTTCCATTCCAAGGCTTAGACGTTCTTCCCCACCTTGAAAACATTTAGTGACTTAACAAAACTCTAGTAAATTAAAACATAAATTGACTAAGGTTTAATCAAGCCATTCATTTAAACGTCTCTGGAAATGGAATGCACAAAAAGTATGCGAATCCCATGTTAATCTGCGCTCTTCTTAAAGCGTTACTGGGGAGCTTGCTCTCTATGCAAATACGGCCGGAGTCAGAGGGAGGAGGGACAAAGAAACTTCTGGGAGATGGACATTTGTTTCTTCATAAATTAATTTTTACCTCAAAAGACCTGGACTCCTTCACGCACGGTTCATGAGCACATTGCAACGCATCTTTATTTTTGTCCTGCTTGCTTTTTCCCATCTCAGAACCAAGAATTCTCTTCAGACCCGCCAGCAAGTCGGGGGCTGCCAGAGACAGTTTCTCCGGGTCCCCAGCAGGTGACGAGCATCTCCGAGATGGAAAATTACTGGAGACTGCAGGAAGAGCCTAGAAGTCTTAAAACCCACCCCTCCAAGCTTTCGCAATCACAGTCAGCACCACACATTTCAAATGCAAATCCTGCCTCATTCTTTGAGAATAACTGCACATTGAACTCCAAAGCCATTTCGCAATTAGCCCTGTTTCCCGCAGGGAATTTCAGCCCAGGGTAAGTTCAAACCCACTGCTTGAACAAAGGATTTCTGCAAACTTTTCTCTCAGTCTCTGTGGTTGGGATACGGGGTGGCTCTTAAGTGTCATTGTGGGGTTCCTCATTTGGTCTGAACTCTCTGGGAGGCCTGCATGCCCCCTCCCTAAGGTCCACTCAGGCCACTGCCTCAGCGCTCTGGGACAACAGGCTGTGCATTTGTGGAGCACGCCACAGGGCACGGGGTGCATTTACTGCGTCTTGTCATCTGACCACCGCAGCAGGTTCTAGGACAGACGGGGAGGGCGGCATCATCTGTGTTTGACAGATGAGGAAACTGAGGCAGGAATGAGCAGGTGATTTGCTTCCGCTGTGTATCTAATCAGTACCTACTGTGGTCGCTAAGCACAGGGCCTTCTGCTGGCATCTGATCACAGTGGGTTCAGCCGTTCTAGGCTGGTATTATAGAAAAAGAAGTTTTTGTGCTTCCAGAAGTTTGTGGCATCTGTAACAGAGTCTGCAACTTCTTCCTGTGAAGGGCCACTTAGTAAAATGTTTTCTGTTTTTGTCACCATGCAAGATCCTGTCACAACACCTTATGAACCCCAAATATCTGAGACAGGTCTCAGTCAATTTAGGAAGTTTATTTTGCCAAAGTTAGGGACACACACCTGAGAGGCACACTCTGAATGAAAAGACCACCTGATAGGCTTTGAGCAAGCAGCAAGGCTGTTTATTTACCCGGGTGCGGGAGGCCTGAGTCCCAAAAGAGAGTCAGCGGAGGGCAGTGGGACAGGAGTTGGTTTTATAGGTTTGGGGTAGGCAGTGGAAAGTTACAGAAGTTGCATTTCAGGGTGGTTTTTGCAAGCTGCGGGGGTGTCATGGGGGGGTGTCACAAGCTCCAAGGTCCAGTGTCAAAAGGTTGGCTTATCAGTTGAGGCAGAACAATGGTGGAATGTCACAAGGTCATTAATCAGCCACTGCAGGAACTAGCTGTTCTTCTCCTTTTGCAGTTTTCTTTTCTTTTCTTTTCTTTTTTTTTTTTTTTTTCTGGAGACGGAGTTTCGCTCTTGTTACCCAGGCTGGAGTGCAATGGCGCAATCTCAGCTCACCGCAACCTCTGCCTCCTGGGTTCAGGCAATTCTCCCGCCTCAGCCTCCTGAGTAGCTGGGATTACAGGCATGCGCCACCATGCCCAGCTAATTTTTTGTATTTTTAGTAGAGACGGGGTTTCACCATGTTGACCAGGATGGTCTCGATCTCTTGACCTTGTGATCCACCCGCCTCGGCCTCCCAAAGTGCTGGGATTACAGGCGTGAGCCACCCTGCCTGGCCAACAGGTTTTCTTTAAATAAAACCTGACAGGCGCTCCTGGCCAATTGCAATCAGGAGTGCTTTCTCTTACAGACTGAGAGTGTATACTGGTTTTAGGGTGAAGGAGCTTATCACAAGCTTTGAATGTTTATGTGTGTGACTTTATGGTGGGGTTGGAATCTCCCTGGGAGGAGGGGAGTTTCTCTTGGGGCTGACATCTTCCTGGCCCAGAGTGGGGTCTATTTCCGGGCTAGCATGTCTCTGGTCAGGAAGGAATTCGGAATATTTCTGGCTGAAGATGTTATTTGTGATTTGTGGTTATGCTGAGCTTATCCATTAGGCTGATACCCTTTGGATTTAGATGGTTTTTATTAAGGTGAACTTGAGAATGAGGGGCTTGTCCAAAATGGCGACGGTCCAGCTCTGTCAGATAACACTGTGCATTCCAATCGGATGAGTGTGGAACATTTTTCCAAAGGTGTAACCATGATTGATTAATATCCCATTGTTGTCTTTATGGAATGACTGAAGTGACCAGTTGACCTCCATTCAAGACCTGGTTCCTGCAGGCCAGCAGGATGGTCTCAGGGAGGGCCCGCAGTCCAGCAGGATGATCTCAGGGAGGGCCCGCAGTCCAGCAGGATGGTCTCAGGGAGGGCCCGCAGTCCAGCAGGATGGTCTCAGGGAGGGCCCGCAGGCCAGCAGGATGGTCTCAGGGAGGGCCCGCAGGCCAGCAGGATGGTCTCAGGGAGGGCCCGCAGGCCAGCAGGATGGTCTCAGGGAGGGCCCGCAGTCCAGCAGGATGGTCTCAGGGAGGGCCCGCAGTCCAGCAGGATGGTCTCAGGGAGGGCCCGCAGTCCAGCAGGATGGTCTCAGGGAGGGCCCGCAGTCCAGCAGGATGGTCTCAGGGAGGGCCCGCAGTCCAGCAGGATGGTCTCAGGGAGGGCCGGCAGTCCAGGAGGATGGTCTCAGGGAGGGCTTGCAGTCAGCAGGATGGTCTCAGGGAGGGCCTGCAGTCCCAGCAGGATGGTCTCAGGGAGGGCCCGTAGTCCAGCAGGATGGTCTCAGGGAGGGCCTGCAGTCCAGCAGGATGGTCTCAGGGAGGGCCCGCAGTCCAGGAGGATGGTCTCAGGGAGGGCCGGCAGTCCAGGAGGATGGTCTCAGGGAGGGCCTGCAGTCCAACAGGATGGTCTCAGGGAGGGCCTGCAGTCCAGCAGGATGGTCTCAGGGAGGGCCTGCAGTCCCACGGGGGTTACTCATGCACCCTCTTCACTCTCCGCAGGCCTGGTTTAGATAATCAATTACATATCCATGTCATTACTGTGCAATAGGAGGGCTAGTCATCCAGACTATAGACTGCTTCCCAGCATCAGGCTCTGAAGAGGCAAAGATCAATAAGATAAAGGTATATTGTCCACATATACAATTGCCCTTGTCTCTCCAGCAGCCCCTGGCCTGGTAGAGGAGACCATGGTACCATGGCAGGAGAAGTCTCAGTGCCACAAGAGCAAGCAGAGCAGACTTCCTGGAGGAGGCGGAATCTGGATAGAATCTTAAAGGATGCAGAGGAGTTGGCCAAGCTAAGGAAGAAATCAGAGCACGCCATTGGCAGGTGTAGAGACACCAATGTCAAGGTCATAGAGTGAAAAGCAGCTTGTTTATGGAATGTGCTACTAACATTCTAGTGCTGTTGGAAAGCAGGGATCTTTCAGAAAAAAAAAAAAGAATTCTAATATAACCACTTCTTTTATACTATCCTGGATTCCTCTTTATTAACAATAGACCTCATCATTTACATTTGGTTTGTTAGTGGTTTAATATCTAATTGCGTACCTCTAATTAATTCTTAGTCTTGTAGTAAATGAGGCTTTCTCCCTACAACTGAGCAGGCAAAAGACATGCGGCATTTCCTTTCCTAACCCAGTGCCTGCAAACCATCCCACAAAAGAGGCAGGAGAGAAACTGTGCACTTCATCACCTCCTCGTTGTCACCTGTTTGTTTGTGTTATTCGAAGAGGCTTCGTGGGTGAAGTCATCCTCTGCACCACACGTGAACCCGAGGTGTACCCCACAGCGGCGCTTCCTCACTGCTCATCCCACCTCCCTCCACCAAAACCAGGATGGCTGGAAAGAAGAAGGGAAGCAGATGGCTGAGATAGCATCTGAGCAGCACAAATGTATGTGTGTGCAAATCGTTTGCTGCATGATAAATGCTATATCCTAGAGAATCCACATTCCGCTGGCAGCATATGACGTACAACACAGAACCTATCAGAGATCAGTCCAGGCCGGGTGTCGGGGCTCACGCCTGTAATCCCAGCACTTTGGGAGGCCGAGTGGGTGGATCACGAGGTCAGGGGTTCGAGACCAACATGGCCAACATGGTGAAACCATGTCTCTACTAAAAATACAAAAATTAGCTGGGCGTGATGGCGCATGCCTGTAATCTCAGCTACTCGGGAGCCTGAGGCAGGAGAATTGCTTGAACCTGGGAGGCGGAGGTTGTAGTCATCCAACATCATGCCTGGATGACAGAGTGAGACTCCATCTCAAAAAAAAAAAAAAAGAGAGACCCTTCCAGCACGCCCGTGTGTGTCCTGGGTTACCTTGTTGCTGCTCTGACGTTAGTGGCTTGTACCAGCACCCACTTCTGTCTTATCATTCCATGGATCAGAAGTCCAGGCACAGCGGGGCTCAGTGAGGCCACAGGCTAAAATCAAGGTGTCTGCTGGGCTGGGCTCCAACTTTCTGGAGGTTCTGGGCAAGACACGGTGTCCAAACTCCCTCGGGTTGCCAGTCAAATGTAGTTCCCTGCAGCTTCCACTTCCCCGAGGCCTCATTTCCTTGCTGGCTGCCATCGCGGAATCCCTTCCCAGGACAAGCACCTTCTCGTGCTTCCACATAACCCCTCCAGCAGCAGGAGGTCAAATCCCTCTCACCCTTCAGCTTTCTCTGGCTGCTGTTCTGCCACATCTCTGCGAACTGGGCTTTCAAGGGCTCATGTGGTTGCACTGAGCCACCCCGGTCATCCAGGGCAACTCCCTGTTCTAAGGTGAGCTGATGCGTAACCATAATGATGTCTGTCAAACCCCTGGGGCAGCATTAGATTAGCAGAAGGAGGCGATCTCACGGGACAGCTTTGGAACCCTGACGGTTGCTCTGGACACACACGTCCGCCTCATACAGCGACAGGCAGCATCAGCTGTGAGGCAGCTGGGCCTCATGCTAGTCCCAGGAGAAAAGAAACTGAAGTACGCCCTGGTTGAAGAAAAGCACATGACAGAGACACGGGTCCTTAATTCCACAGGAGAAAATATTTATTGTTCACATACTTATTGATATTTGATTATTCGGCTTGAACATCCATTTTCTGAATGTGTGCTTTCTTACACCCATGACTGACATCTGTTGAAACACTGGGTCCAGAATGCTCTGCGTGATTCTAAAGGACATTGGGAGAGATTCCCTGGGATCACAGCTCCAAGAGAGGGGAAACGAGGCCCAGCAGCCGGCAGCGGGGTCCACGTTCAAATTCACAGCTGTCCAGCGTCGGGATCGGCACAAGTCATGTGGCCTAAAAGTGGTAACAACCTTATCCTGAGGGGAAGGGGAAAATGCAGAAAGGTTGAAGCAGGGGAAAGATGCAGTCATATTTGTGTTTACACAGATTATTCCGGAAAACTTGTGATTCTGGAAAGATGGCAGACCAGAGACCTCGAAAGTTTTCCCCAGATACGCTGGATCAAAGATAACGAAAGTCTATTTTAGGCTCATATATGAGCACCCAAGGAGGAAAGGAAACTCTCTGGTCTCAAGCATAAAGACAGAATTGAAAGAAAGTATGATGAGCCCTGAGCTAAGCCTGCTGCTCCAGGGTGAAGTGGGCAAGTGAGGTGGGAAGTTGAAGTATGCCGGTGAAATGAGCAGGCGAGGTGGGCAGGTGAGGTGGATGGGGAGATGGAAAGTGATCTTGGCAGGTGAAATGAGCAGATGAGGTGGGCAGGTGAGGTGGACAGGAGAGGTGGACAGGAGAGGTGGACAGGTGAGGTGGACAGGTGAGGTGGACAGGGGAGATGGGAGGTGATTTTGGCAGGTGAAATGAGCAGATGAGGTGGGCAGGCGAGGTGGACAGGTGAGGTGGACAGGTGAGGTGGACAGGGGAGGTGGGAGGTGAAGTATGCCAGTGAAATGTACAGGTGAGGTGGGGAGGTGAAATGAGCAGATGAGGTGAACAGGTGAGGTGGACAGGTGAGGTGGACAGGTGAGATGGGAGGTGATTTTGGCAGGTGAGATGTACAGGTGAGGTGGGGAGGTGAAATGAGCAGATGAGGTGGACAGGTGAGGTGGACAGGGGAGATGGGAGGTGATTTTGGCAGGTGAGATGTACAGGTGAGGTGGGGAGGTGAAATGAGCAGATGAGGTGAGCAGTTGAGGTGGACAGGGGAGATGGGAGGTGATTTTGGCAGGTGAGATGTACAGGTGAGGTGAGGAGGTGAAATGAGCAGATGAGGTGGGCAGATGAGGTGGACAGGGGAGATGGGGAGGTGAAGTATGCCAGTGAAATGTACAGGTGAGGTGGGGAGGTGAAATGAGCAGATGAGGTGAACAGGTGAGGTGGACAGGTGAGGTGGACAGGTGAGATGGGAGGTGATTTTGGCAGGTGAGATGTACAGGTGAGATGAGGAGGTGAAATGAGCAGATGAGGTGGGCAGGTGAGGTGGACAGGGGAGATGGGAGGTGATTTGGGCAGGTGAAATGTACATGTGAGGTGAGGAGGTGAAATGAGCAGGCGAGGTGGACAGGTGAGCTGTACAGGGGAGATGGGAAGGTGAAGTATGCCGGTGAAATGTACAGGTGAAGCACTCAGGTGAGATGTCCAGGTGAGGGGAGCAGGTAAAGTGGACAGGTGAGATGGACAGGTGAGGTGAGGAGGTGAAGTGGACAAATGAAGTGGGCAGGTGGTTTGTAAACAAGAGCTTGCGCTTTAACGCGAAGCGCCAACAGCCGATGAATCCATGCAGCTGGGGAGTCAGAGGCAAGACCCCTGAATAAAAGTGCAGCCTCCGTTGTGGCAAACTGAGACGCTGTAGGCGCCGCCTGCATGGGGAGAGATGAGGAGGTGCGGGCGCCTCTGCCTGGGTCTGCCCCAACAACACAGCCTGGAGCTGTGCCTCATGCAGCTCTGTGGTTCGGGTCCATGTTATCAAGGTGGTCCAGGGAAGCCTGTTAAACCTTGGACAGCAGCAAATCCAAGCCTTCTCTGGAGGAGCCCTCCCCATATGCCCATGGAAGCCTCACAAGGGAACCCAAACCCATGATGAAGATGAGTCTCCATTTAACCCTCTCAAGATATGTGAGGACCTATTGTCGCATGAGTGGGTCAAAGCACATAGAGGGTCAGAGCGCACGAGCTTGGCGCCCTGGAAGAAAACACAAGTGTGGTTAAAACGATGTGACAGAACAGGACCTGTGTCCAGCCTGGGCCTCTCCCCTAATGCAAGGCTCCTGCACACAACTCCCCACTGCCACCTCCACCTGGACGGCTGACGCACACTTCCCATGCCTGGACCTCCCTCCCAGTGCCCGTCTCAGGAGAGGACAATGCCACCTTTCCAGGGACCCAAGGCCAGATCCCTGGAGCCATCCTTAAGCCGCCTCTTCCTGTCACACTTCGCAATGAGCCAATACATGATTTAAAACAATGTGAAATCAATTTCCTACAAGTATAAGAAATCCCATCTTCCAAACCTGCTAAAGCAATATTATTATTGCTGTTGTCATTATTTTCAAGTTGTGGGTTGCCATGCATTTTAGAGTTGTAATCACTTTTGATATAGGAAAATATCATAGAATTTAGCATATTTCATGTAAGAGAAATGGAATGGAACGGAATGGAAACCGCCAGAGCAAGTGTCACACAGGCGGGGTAAGCAACGTCTGGGATAGCGTCTGTTTCAGGTGTACACCAGCTTACACATACACATGGCCATTAGTCATGGCGTCAAAAGGCTGTTTTGTTTTTTTACTGTGGTTCATGAAAGCCACAGTGATCAAATATATTTATCAGAACACATGTGGCAAGCATTACATTTTACGGAAACATCCCAGCAACAGTCCCTTCAAAATCAGGAACAAGGACAGGAGGTGCATTGGTATTCAGCTTGGTGCCAGAGGTCCTGACCAGCACAGTGAGACAAGAAAAACAAAAATAAATGTTACAAGGACTTAAAAGGAAGACACAAAAACCATCATTATTCGCAGCTGTTATGACTGACAACACACAAGACCCAGGAGAACAGAAATCAACTCGGCATGAATAATAGAGCTCTGCCCGGCTTCTGGTTATGAGGTGTGAACCCCCAAAACTGGCAACGTGCCTGCAGTTCAGCAACAACCAATAACAAAAAATATTACTTTAAAAATATCATTTACAATTGGAGAACAAGTACAAGTTCCTGAGAATAAACCCCCAAAAGAACCACAAGGCATTCACAGAGATGCCTAACTTTGTTGGTAAAGGAAGTGGATGCAAATCTAAATAGAGAAGAAAGTTATAATGTTATAGAAATTGGCAATCCTCCCCAAATTAATCTGTAAAGTCAATGCAATTTCAATAAAAACCTCAATACAATTGTTCACAAAATTTAACAAACCTATTCTGAAACTTGTATGAAAGAATAAAAACTCGGGAATAGTCAAGAGTATTTTAAAGGGGAAGAAAAAGGAAAGGTCGGATGTTCCTTACTACACGCTGAGACACAAGCTCCGGTGATTGAAATGTGGGAGGAAAATAGACCTCCAGCACCAAAGATGGCACCAGACACAAATCCACCTGCATCTGAAGAGCCGGTCTAGGACAGAGGCACTGTTGTGAAACTGCCTTTGCAAAATTATAACCAGGAAATTATGACAGTGAAAGAAATCAGACCTGACCGACTCCGTCTTGCTTCTAACCTATAAGCTGTCCTTGTTCATTCCTGGGCGTGTGCTGAACTAACTTTGGGAAGGAATTCAGTTGATGGTTTGACTCTGAAAGCAAATTGATAACAACCCTTTCCCTGAAAAGACTCCCTTCTTGCCTCGGGACCACTCTGCCTTTGCAGAACTAACACATTAGCTACGAGATTAGAAGTTACAGTTTAGGGGTCATGTAGCCTCTGGCCCCAAGAGTCTGAACCTCCCCAAATTGCTCCTGGGGATAAAATCACTATTGCAAAACCTAAGAGCAGTGCCCGATCTTTCACACAGCCGGCTCTGCATGAATCATTCTTTCTCCGTTGCTCTTCCTCAGTCTTTGTTTTTTTGTTTTTTTTTTTTTTGAGACGGAGTTTCGCTCTTGTTACCCAGGCTGGAGTGCAATGGCACGATCTTGGCTCACCTCAACCTCTGCCTTCTGGGTTCAGGCAATTCTCCTGCCTCAGCCTCCTGAGTAGCTGGGATTACAGGCACACGCCACCATGCCCAGCTAATTTTTTGTATTTTTAGTAGAGACGGGGTTTCACCATGTTGACCAGGATGGTCTCGATCTCTTGACCTCGTGATCCACCCACCTCAGTCTCCCAAAGTGCTGGGATTACAGGCATCAGCCACCGCTCCCGGCCGGTCTCGATCTCTTGACCTCAAGATCCACCCGCCTCGGTCTCCCAAAGTGCTGGGATTATAGGCGTGAGCCACCGCGCCCAGCCCTGCTCTTCCTTGGTCTTAATAAGTTGGCTCTGTCTAGGCAGCAGGCAAGGTGAACCCATTGGGCGGTTACAGTGTCAGACCAGAGGGATAAGAACGATCCCCTCTTAATGAAATTAGATGGACGCGTTACCACCTCACCCCTTCCTGTTAGGATCTTTGAGGGGACACGCTACGTAGCACACATTTCTCTCCTGGCTTCTGAACACATGGAAACATAAACTCTAGAACCAAGGTGTTAAGAAGAGTCTACAACTCCACTTTCATTATTGCTGGGGCTGAGATCCAGGACGGGGATCGGCATAGTGACGAGTTCTGCTAACTGCACCTAAGAAACAGTGAGACCTCCCATCCAGTCCCAGGGAACGTGGACAGGGCAGGGCCTCCTTTCTCTAAAATAGGTTGATCCAGGAGGGACACAGAGTGTGCAGAGAACGAGCTCATGGGAGCCAAAAAGAAGCTGCTGAACCAAGGTTATCTCCCAGGTTTGCCAACCCAGTGAGTGCTTCACCTTCCCTGCGGTGAAGGAAAGAGGCCGGAGAGAGGCTGCCAGGATCGGCCACATGGAGCTCCCTCCAATGGGCAGAAATGCCAGGCTCAGAGAAGAGACGCTTCTCTGTGTCATGCACGCAAAATACACTTCAGATGGATTAAACACCTGAATATGAAAAGCCAATAGCACAGTATCTTTCCAAAGAACACAGGGGAGGCGATTCACAGGACACCAGATAGGAAAGGATTTTTAAACAAGACGCAAAAAACAAACCATGAAAGACAAGCTTGATATGTTTGACTACTTTTGAATAGAAGATTTCTTGTAAGATTATCTTACAAAAATAACCATATAAGAGACACCATCGTGGAAGTGAAAATGGAACCCAAGTGTCTTCGTGGGCTCAGGACGCCATAACAAAAGACCAGAGACTGGGTGATTCAAACGACAGAAACTTACTTTTGCACAGTTCTGGAGGCTGGAAGTCTGAGATTAAATTGCCAGCATAGTTAGTTTTTGGTCAGGGCTTGTGGCTTGTGGGTGGCTGCCGTCTCACTGTGACCTCACATGGCCTTTCGCTGGTGCAAGAATACAGAGATAGAGAGAGAAAGAGAGGTAAACTCTTCGATGTTTCTTCTTACAAGGATCAGGGCACCACCCTTATGACTGGGGTTGTGTAATGGTGTCATTCCCCAGTGGGGACCCCCACTGACAGAGGAGAAGGTGGTGGCACCCATGGGGGCTGGGAGAAGTTGACTTCCATTTTGGACTTGGTGGGGTGTTGAGTTGTAAGATCTTGAGTCACCCTGTGGACATCTCCAGTGAACCACTGAGGGCATTGCAGTTCCTGAGCCCAGCAGACTGGTCCAGAGAGAAGTCTGGATTTGAGGGTGACTGGCTCCCAGGGGCCTGACATCACCCGGGGAGGGGCATAGGTAAGCACAGTGCTCAGACATTGGGCATGGAGGGCTACCTGGGCAATGCTGAATTCCTCAATCCAAACCCTGTTTGACAAACAGCTCCCTTATGAGTCCCTGATGTGATCAGCCCCCTGGGCTTCAGCTCCCGTCCAGTGTGTCTCCCCACCTCAGTGCCCCAGCTACGTCCGCCCGGGGGTCAGTTCTCCGTCCACTAGGGGTCCACCTACCCTTCGCACTTGCTCTTCTGTCCCATGATGCCCCACTGAGCCTGCTGTGGGAATGGAAGAAGATTTTGTGTAAGAAGCCCAACATTTATATCCAGGATCAGTCTCTTGAGGAGCTTCTCCATGGTGAGCAGCTACCTGATCTCTCCAAGCTGTAAAACAGAGATTACATGATGGGAATATTCTAATAGTCCTCCCAGGCCTAATGAGTTTAAGCAAAGCTTGTTGAAAACTGTTTACACCCTCAGCCTGTGAAAATGCTTTGTAGAATGCAAATGTGTAGGCTGTGGTTATTATAATAATCTTATTCCTATGCTCTGGGATTTCTGACCTCTTTCACTCCATCTTTTAACACGACCCTTTTTCCCCTTTCCTCATTTTGTAGATCTTCCAGAAACTGTACTTCTATAGTTCTACCATAGCTTTTGTAACATTCGTCATGTTCTGGGTATCCCATAAATTGTGTGAATATCAGAAAAGACTGAGGAACTCTGGAAGAACCCTGGAGGTTGCTGAGCAAGTGGGTGGCCAGAGCTGGTCAGGGATAGGATGGCATCAGCAGAATCGAGGAGCACAGCTGTGTCCTATCCAGTGTCTGACCGAATGCCTCACCAAGACAGCAGAGTCCTGCAGTGATCCACACTGGACTAGCTCCTTCAAGGTACCAAGACCTCATGGAAACGTGGCAGCCAAGGTGGCCTCTGGGCTGGGAGGGCTGAAGGATTCACCAGGAGGCCTCAAAAATGAAACTGCAGTGTTCCCCGCAGCCATCTCCTTCCACTAGAGTCTGTGTCACACAGACCTTTGGCACAGGTATTGGTGGAGTGGCCATGGGTGCCAGGAATCCAGTCAAGAGGAAGCTGAGTGGGGATATCTTTAGTTTGAGTCAATGGGACGGATCCAGCAATCACAGCCACTTCTCCATGTGGCTAATTATTGCTAGAGCATGAGCTTCCCAGGGCTGCCAGAAGGAAGTACACAGCCTGGGCAGTTTAAACAATGGACGCTTACTGTGTCACTGTTCTGGAGGCTGGAGGTCCAAGCTCAAGGTGTTGGCTGGATAGGTGATATGGTTTGGCTCTATGTCCCTATATTAGTCCATTTTTACACTGCTATAAAGAACTACCTCTGACTGGATAATTTAGAAAGAAAAGAGGTTTAATTGACTCGCAGTTCTGCATGGCTGGGGAGGCCTCAGGAAACTTACAATCATGGCGGAAGGCGAAGGGAAAGCAAGGCACGTCTTACATGGTGGCAGGAGAGAGAGGGTGAAGGGGGAAGTGCCACACTTTTAAACAATCAGATCTCATGAGAACTCACTCACTATCATGAGAATGGCATGTGGGAAATCTGCCCCCATAATCTGATCACCTTCCACCAGGTCCCCCCCCGACACGTGGGGATTATAGTTTGACATGAGAGTCGGGTGGGGACACAGAGTGGAATCGTATCAGTCCCCAGACAAATCTCATGTTGATTGTAATACCTGGTGTTGGAGGTGGGGCCAGATGGGAGGTGTTGGAGCACAGGGGTGGTTTCTAATGGTTCGGCACCATCTCCCTAGTGCTGTTCTCATGATCCAGTTCTTACAAGATCTGGTTGTTCAAAAGCATGTGGCACCTCACTCTTTTCTTCCTGCTCTGGCCATGTAAAATGTGCCTGCTTCTCCTTCACCTTCCACCACGATTGTAAGTTTCCTGAGGCATCTCCAGCCATGCTTTCTTGCACAGCCTACAGAACTATGAGCCATTTAAACCTCTTTTCTTTATAAACCACCCAGTCTCAGGTAGTTCTTTAGAGCAATGCAAGAATGGACTATACAGCTGGCTTCCTTTGAGGTCTCTTGGCTCATAGATGCCATCTTCTCCTGTGTTCTCACATGGTCATTCCTCTGTGTGTGTCTGTGTTCTGACCTCTTCTTTTTTTTTTGAGATGGAGTTTTGCTCTTGTTGCCCAGGCTGGAGTGCAGTAGCATGATCTTGGCTCACCACATCCTCCACCTCCCAGGTTCAAGCGATTCTTCTGTCTCAGCCTCCCAAGTGGCTGGGATTACAGGCATGCACCACCATGCCCAGCTAATATTTTTGTATTTTTACTAGAGACAGGGTTTATCCATGTTGGTCAGGCTGGTCTCAAACTCCCAACCTCAGGTGATCCACCCCTCCTTGGCCTCCCAAAGTGCTGGGATTACATGTGTGAGCCACCAAGCCCAGCCTTCTGACCTCTTCTTAATAGGAAACCAGTCCTACTGATGACAGCCCTCCCTAATTATTCACTTCTTTAAAAATCCCATCTCCAAATGCATTCACATTCCCAGATACTGAGCGTTAGGACTTCAACATGAGAATTGGGGGGTGACATAACTCAGCCCATAAGAGCTAGGGTACCCATGGAAGAATGAACCCCCCAAATTTTCCAATCATCTAGTGGACCAACTCATCCGTGTTGTGATGTTGGTCACCAGGCCAGAGCTGTGTCAGGTGGTTAAATAAAACAACACTATTGATATAGTTTTTATTTGTTTGTTTGTGGCACTTATCAGCTTTTTAAAATTTATAATTTTTCAAATTTATTTTCTCACTCTAAACAAATATGTATGTCCCAGCATAATTCTTCTTACAGAGAGCATTCAAAATTGAACAAGTTTCAGGCTTCAGCAAACCTGCCTCTGCCCTCACTGCTATCACTGCCTGCCTGGGAGAGAGGCTTTCAGGGTGAAGATGCTGATGTGGAAAAATGATACACATAACATTCACATGGCAGCAATTAACCCAGAACCTGGCATGGAGTCAGTGTCTCATAAGTACTAGCTTCTTAGACTGATTATCCCAAGGGCCACTGCAAAGATGGGACTTGGGTGCAGGTAGTTTACCTGCCAGGTGACCCAGGAACCACAGTGGGAAATAGAAAAATGAAGAGACAGGGAGGAGAAAAAGCAAAGTATGCTGAGGGGGAGTTCCTGCTGGGGGTCTCACTCCTGACAAAGGCCCTCTGAAAACCACAGCCACGGGGAGGGAGCCTGCTGGGACTGCCTTGCAGAAGTGGGAGGTGTGCATCACTGCCTCCTGTGCCCATGGTTGATGGAATTATAGTGACCCCTCATGCCCAGCTCTCTGGAAACTGTCCACAGCTGCAGGAGACCAGGTGATCAGAGGCCACAGGGTGGGGAAAACCACAGCTCCTCCTGAGACCTGCTCACTCATTTATAGGTCAGTCATGTTGTCAGCCCAGGAGACTGATGGTGAAAAGTCTTGACAGCTGACTTTATTTTCCTTCTTTTTAAATTAGTATTAGCAATACTTTTGATTGACAGGCCATAACTGTGTATATTTATGAGGCTCAATGCTATATTCTGATGTATGTATACAATGTAGCATTGTTTAGTCAAGCACGGTTTCTTCACATGCCTCTCGGTTACCCTGGGGGATCTTGGAAGCCACTGCAAATCCAGGAATTCTACTTAGGAATCTCTCTCTCTCTCTCTCTCTCTCTCTCTCTCTCTCTCTCTCTCTCTCTCTCTGTGTGTGTGTGTGTGTGTGTGTGTGTGTGTGTGTGTCAGGGGCTGACAGATTTATCCTGTAGAGGACAAGCTGATCAATAGTTTAGGCTTTGTGTGCTAAGTGGTCTTGGGAAATGACACAGCTCTGGCACTCCAGTGGAAAAGCAGCCACAGGCAATATGTACAAGCATGGGTATGGTTGTGTCCAAATAAAACTTTATTTACAAAAGCAGGGGCAGGAGGGTGGCTAATATATTAAAAAAAAAAAAAAACAGATAATAACAGGTGTTGGTGAGGATGTGGAGGAATCAGAACTCTATGCAGTGTTGGTGAGAATTGTAAAATGGTGCAGAGGCTATGGAAAAGAGTATGGCAGTTCCTCAAAAAATTGCAGGTAGAATTATCCTATGATCCAGCAGCCCCACTTCGGGGTGTATAGCAAAAGACTGGAAAGCAGAGTCTTGAAGAGCTGCCTGCACATCCCTGTTCACAGCAGCGTTACCCACAGGAGCCAAGCGGAGGATGCAGCCCAGGTGTCCTCTGCAAAAGATGAATGAATAAGCAAACCATGGTCCATCCACACCATGGAACATCACTCAGCCTTAAAAAGGAAGCCCTGGCACCTGCTACAACACGGATGTTGGAAACAGATGCTCGGTGCCACAAAGAAAAATCAGCACTGAGACAAAGGATCTTTCAGCAACACATTTTTAACTTTCTGGACTGCAGGAAGGGCACCCTCGTTAGCCATCTTGCCAGACAGTACAATGAACAAAGGAAAACAGACGTATTTATCCTTTACGCATTTGGGGTCGTCCTTACTGCTGTGTCTGATCTCTGTTGGCTGGAGCCAGACCTCAACAATCGAAACTAAAGCCCGATTGGCTAATAACTTAAAGCTTCTCTAAACAGATAAAAGCAGTGGAGAGCTGGGACATGCCTGTGAGCACGTCCAGCACAGTTGTCTTGGTTAAAGCACGAGGACACAGAATGTACTAGATGCCTGTGAGCACGGCATGTCTAACAGCTACATAAGATAGGGCTTCACAAAGAGTTATTAGCACACTGATGATTTAAAGGAAACTTTAAAGAGGAACTTCTTTACTTCCCACAATGAATAAACCAAAAGGACAAACACTGTAGGATGTCACTTAATGGAGCTCTCTAGAGTCATAAAATTCATAGAGACAGACGGTAGAATGGTGGGTGGGAGGGGCTGGGGGAAGGGCTTTATGGACTGAGTGTTTAAGGGAACAGTGTTTGATTCTGTAGGCAGAGAGTTGGAGATGGATGGTGTTGATGGTTGCACAACATTCTTTGTGTTTAATTCCCCTGAACTGTACACATAAAGTGGTTCAGGGGCTGGGTTTGGTGGCTTACGCCTGTAATTCCAGCACTTTGGGAGGCCGAGGCAGACTGATCACTTGAGGTAAGGAGTTCGAGACCAGCCTGGCCAATATGGTGAAAGTGTGTCTACTAAAAATACAAAAATTAGCCAGACATGGCGATGTGGCCTATAATCCCAGCTGCTCTGGAGGCTGAGGTGGGAGAATCACTTGAACCCGGGAAGTGGAGGTTGAAGTGAGCTAAGATCACAGAATTGCACTCCAGTCTGGACATCACAGTGAGACTCCGTTTAAAAAAAAACAAAAAAACAGGGCCAGATGCGATGGCTCACACCTGTAATCCCAGCACTTTGGGAGGCCAAGGAGGGCAGATCACTGGAGGTTAGGAGATCAAGACCTTCCTGGCCAATATGATGAAACCCCGTCTCTACTAAAAAATACAAAAATTAGCTGGACGTGCTGGTGGGCACTTGTAATCCCAGCCACTAGGGAGGCTGAGGCAGGAGAATCACTTGGACCTGGGAGGCGGAGGTTCCAGTAAGCCAAGATTGCGTCACTGTACTCCAGCCTAGGTGACAAAGTGAGACCCTGTCTCAAAATAAAAAAAATGTCTCAGATGGTGAGTTTTATGTGTATTTTTCTATAATTCAAAAAAACGCAGGGGAGAGCTGGCTGTGTCCCACAGGCTGCGGTTGCCAGCCTCCGCTTTGTCTGTGTCCATGTTCCGTCTCCAGCTAGCAGAGGCCAGGCATTTAACTACTCCGCACCTTTGATTCTCCTCTATTTAGGTCTCTCAAGCTTCAAGAACTGCTGTCTAGGAGCTGGGAAACAACTCACCCGATTCCATTCATTTCAGATCCCTCCCAGGATGTAAATTAAGCAAAAGATAGACTTACCTTAGGTGCCTCTTCCTAAAACAGGGCAAACTCATTTCAAAGGGGGAGAAAAGCAACAAGGAAACATTACAGATGTTCTTTGCACACAGCGTGTTCCCTCGGCTCCGTGGAATGAGCTGCCCACCCAGGCCCTTCTCAGCACTGTCTTACTCTCTTAGGTCTGTTTTGTCCTGTGTACAGAGGGGATCAGGACATGGGGACGTCAACTGGCTGCTCCAATATTACAGAACCATTTTCAGGAGAAGGGATTTTAGTACTCCCTGTCCTCCTTTCAACACCCTACACTGCCACCAGATATAAATAACGAGAAACACCAGTGCCCTGAAGGTGGACGTCAACGCTTGCTGCCTCTTTAAGAGCTGGGGACAAAATCCAGAGAAAGCATTTCCCTTCCTCCTGCATCTTCTAATCCCAAAGCCTGGGGACGCAGCAAGTTCAGTGGTGCTTGGTAAGGTTGAAAAACGACCTCCCTCTAAGCCGAAAGGAAAGAAAATGCCAGGGGATTAATGGGGTTGAAGGATTACAAATTTCAGATAGGTCACACTTCATCCGCTTTGAGTTATTGGGGTTTGCTTCCCTCATGATTTCTTACTATGGCAAAAGCCGGAAAAGACTTTCTGGATCTGTTCTTGGGATGGGGACTTTCCCATAAATTTGGGAGTTGCTGACTGTCTGGTCCAATTGCACCAGGACTCAGAGGCACTGCCATTCCTGGTGACCTGCTTCCAGGTGGCCATCCCAACGCCATGAAGACACATCCATGGCCGTTTTCCATTAGGAAGACATGAGGGGCACCTAGGAGAGGTGGCGGGAGATGGCACATCCCCATGTTCCCAAGGCACGCAGCAGAACTCATGGACACCTCACCCTTAGGGATCCACATCGTGGGATGCAGCAAATTGAGAACTCACCAGAAGGTTCCATCCTGTACCCAGTAGGTCCCTTTTGGAGAAAGTGGGCTGCCTCTCCCCCACGGAACTGCAGATGCACCACATTGGAAACTGCTCTTCTTTTCCTCTTTTCATCCAAATTGAGGACCTGAGCAAAAGTCTGAAGGTCCTGGAGATAACTCAAGGTTCTTTTCCCTGAGTGACAGCTCAACAGGGTCTCACAGTAAATAAGGGGGTGTCTAAGAAAAAGATGCTCTCATTTCATGAATGCGAATTTGTGTCCCAAAGAAGAACCACGAGGGCAACCTCAGAGCGCCATGAACATTACAGCAGATCCAGCCCTGTGATCACATCGCCCATGGGTGGTGACCCCAGGGTGGAAGGACCAAGCACTGTGGCAAGGGCCATGCACCTTAGCTCCAAGAAGCCGTGACCCTGAGAGGCTGATCTCAGCTGATGCACACTGCCCACCTCTTCTCCTATAGGCCACGACATCACACAACAGGAATGTTGGTCACGAGGGACGCACGCTTTGTGCTCAGGCAGGGAAGTTGCTCAGTAGCCCTGCTCTCACCCTGTCTCCTCCCTGCTCTCGCCCTGTCTCCTCCCTGCTCTCGCCCTGTCTCATCCCTGCTCTCGCCCTGTCTCCTCCCTGCTCTCGCCCTGTCTCATCCCTGCTCTCGCCCTGTCTCATCCCTGCTCTCGCCCTGTCTCATCCCTGCTCTCGCCCTGTCTCCTCCCTGATCTCGCCCTGTCTCCTCCCTGCTCTCACCTGTCTCCTCCCTGCTCTCGCCCTGTCTCCTCCCTGCTCTCACCCTGTCTCCTCCCTGCTCTCGCCCTGTCTCCTCCCTGCTCTCGCCCTGTCTCATCCCTGCTCTCGCCCTGTCTCATCCCTGCTCTCGCCCTGTCTCCTCCCTGATCTCGCCCTGTCTCCTCCCTGCTCTCACCTGTCTCCTCCCTGCTCTCGCCCTGTCTCCTCCCTGCTCTCACCTGTCTCCTCCCTGCTCTCGCCCTGTCTCCTCCCTGATCTCGCCCTGTCTCCTCCCTGATCTTGCCCTGTCTCCTTCCTGCTCTCGCCCTGTCTCCTCCCTGCTCTCGCCCTGTCTCCTCCCTGCTCTCACCTGTCTCCTCCCTGCTCTCGCCCTGTCTCCTCCCTGATCTCGCCCTGTCTCCTCCCTGATCTTGCCCTGTCTCCTTCCTGCTCTCGCCCTGTCTCCTCCCTGCTCTCGCCCTGTCTCCTTCCTGCTCTCACCTGTCTCCTCCCTGCTCTGGCCCTGTCTCCTCCCTGCTCTCGCCCTGTCTCCTTCCTGCTCTCACCTGTCTCCTCCCTGCTCTCGCCCTGTCTCCTCCCTGCCCTCGCCCTGTCTCCTCCCTGCCCTCGCCCTGTCTCCTCCCTGCTCTCGCCCTGTCTCCACCCTGCCCTCGCCCTGTCTCCTCCCTGCCCTCGCCCTGTCTCCTCCCTGCTCTCGCCCTGTCTCCACCCTGCCCTCGCCCTGTCTCCTCCCTGCCCTCGCCCTGTCTCCTCCCTGCTCTCGCCCTGTCTCCACCCTGCTCTCGCCCTGTCTCCACCCTGCTCTCGCCCTGTCTCCTCCCTGCTCTCTCCTTGTCTCCTCCCTGCTCTCGCCCTGTCTCCTCCCTGCTCTCGCCCTGTCTCCTCCCTGCTCTTGCCCTGTCTCCTCCCTGCTCTCGCCCTGTCTCC
Source organism: Aotus nancymaae (assembly GCF_030222135.1). Taxonomy (NCBI): domain Eukaryota; kingdom Metazoa; phylum Chordata; class Mammalia; order Primates; family Aotidae; genus Aotus; species Aotus nancymaae. The sequence continues at coordinate 1,634,228 of NW_026988467.1, read as the reverse complement.
TCCCTGCTCTCGCCCTGTCTCCTCCTGTCTCCTCCCTGCTCTCGCCCTGTCTCCTTCCTGCTCTAACCCTATCTCCTTTTCTAGGAAAATGGCAGAGGTGGATTTCTTAAGAAATAATCAAGCAAGAGGTTTGAAGGTACATGTCAGGTGGGTGTACGGTGAGGGTTCCTCCCTGCCTGTGCCAGGCCATCCCCTCACTGTAAATGCCTGGGCTATGCTAGGAACATGCTTTCTGGCAGTCTTAGGATAGATTGCTGGATATACCCCAAGTGTGTTCTGAAGCTACCCACCAAACAAAGGGTTCTGGGGTCAAAAAAGAGAAAAAACAGCACAGTATGTCAGCTACTGCCGCAAGACTTCTGTCTAGAACGGCACCCCAGAACTCAAGCTCCGTGATATCCACTGCCTAGGTGACCATAGGCCAGCTGGAGTCTGGTCTGTCCAGATTGGTCTTAGCAGAGCTGGGCGCCAAGCTGGTGGGATTCCCCTCTGACCTGCTCGCCTTCCATCCTGCTTTGATCAGTGGCTACTCAGGTAGCTTTCCTTACAAAAAGAGGGCAAAGCCAATCACACATGTTTCAGACCCTGCTTGGTGATGTCCTGGAATATTCCATCATCTGAAGCAAGTTACGTGGCCACTTCCAACTCAAGCAGAAGGAAGTACACATCAGCCACCCCACCAAGACGGGTCAGGACTATAGGGGAGGGCAGAGTTGAAACCCAGATTCAATCAGTGACAGCATCGCTGCCACTGCCTGCAGATCCACAATGCTCCGTGGCATGGCCAAGCTCCGAGACTCCCTGGGGTGACAGCATCAATCTCACAGAGCCCAGCATTCCCTACATTTTAAAACATGTGTCCTGCATTTAGAGAACATCGTTTATAATCCATGTAAGTAGTTTTATGCAAAATGCACATTGAAAGACACAGATATAATGTCAACAATGTGGAACTTGTAATCATCAGAGTTTCATGGTTGCCTGGATTGAAGAGGCCACGTAACCTCCCCCAGTTCCAGCCCCTCGTGTCTAAAATGGGGGTGAGATCTGTCCTACCAACTTGCCAGGGTTGGAAGGAGAACGGGCTGGGAGGGCTGGTGAGAGTGCCACGGCCATCTTGTAGGGACCAGGCATGTCTGTCACTGCAGGGAGGGACATGCCAGTGTTGAAGCCGAGAGCTGTGGGGTTGGACGGGCCCCAAGAACTCGCCAGGAAGAAAGCCAGTGAGCATGGTCGTTTCTAAGCTTGGTTCCTGATCATGCTGTCCTGCCAGCATTCCGGCACATGCCACGGATTGTGACAGCTTCTTTCTAGGGTTTGCGCCAATCCATAAATATTTCAGACTAGAAATGTGCACTGGGCACCACCTTAGTGATGCTGTCCCCGTCTCAGCAAGGAACGCAGGTGTCGTGGTCTGGATGTGTTCTCGTCACTGCCTCTCTTGTGAAAACGTCTGTTGCCTGGATCCACACGGGCCCCAAGTTCCCACTTATGAGGATTTTTGGACTTGAAGTCCCCAGAGGAGGATTTGGGGGCAAGATGCCAATGGAAGCCAGGTTTCACTAAAAGGCTGCAGTAAGAAACAAGCCCCCAATCCCAGTGGCTCCCAAGCCACACAGGTTTGCTTCTGGTTCTGGCCATGCAGTGCTGTTCCACCGTCTCTTCATTGAGCCTGGGACTGGCCTTTCTCATGGCACTGGGAGGAACAAGGCCAGTTTCCAGAATGGTGCTGCCCCTGAGAACTGCTTCAAGGAGACTACAGCCCAATACACGCCTGTCCCCTCAACATGCCCACACCCAGCTTCAAGTGGAGGAGACAGCTTCTCTATTAGGAAGGCTCTGGGGTTTGGTGGTAACAGGTAGAGGCATCTCATCCTCCTACTGAGAGAAGGAGGCAAACAGTGAGCCACAATGCCAGGGAGCCAGCAGCCCCCTGGGGCCCTTCCTGGAAACACTGCGGTGGGTGATATACCATCTAGGGAAGTCCGTCACCCTCAAAGCTAGGACTGCCAGCTCAGAGGGCAAAGACTACATTCGCCTGCTTAAGAAAAATGCATGGTGGAGGGTCTGATCTGTTTGGGCTGCTATAGCAAAATGCCATAAACTTTGTGTCTTATAAATGACAAAAATGTATATTTCTCACAGTTATGGAAGCTGGGAAGTCCAAGATCAAGGCACTGGCAAACTCAGTGGTGACGAGGACCCACTTCCTGGTTCATGGACACCACCTTCATGCTGTATCTTCACGCAGTGGAAGGGGTAAGGCAGCTCTTGGGAGTCTCTTTTTTTGAGACAGGGTCTTGCTGTGTTGCCCATGCTGGTCTTGAACTCCTGGGCTCAAGCGATCCTCCTGCCTTGGCCTCCCAAACTGCTGGGATTACAGATGTGAGCCACCACGCCCAGCCAGGGGTCTCTTTTATAAGGACACTCATCCCCTTTATGAGGACTCAGCCCCCATGATGTAAACACCTCCCAAAGGCCCCACTTCCTAATTCCTTCCCCTTGGGGGTGAGAGTTTCAACATATGAGGTTTGGGGGAGCACAGAAATTCAGAGCACAGCAGTAAAGGTATGGATTTCCTCATTCCTACAGGCTTATCAGCCATGCACGTGAGCCCTTGATACTGCCCTCAATTCAGGATCTCTTCTGCTGGGACCCTGTATGAGGCCACAGAGCAGCAAACAGAAGCAAAACTCCAGTCAGGCTCCCACTCTCACTGCTACCAGGCTTCACTTCCAACACCAGACCTGTGGGGCTTTTCCTGTTGATATTCACTTGGGGTGGCTGGCAAAATACTAAATGTTAGGAAAAGTTATAGATTATAATTGCAAACCTTTTGAAAGGTCAAAAGGTTTTATTGGGACATGCTGAAGGCAGCTGCCTCATTTACATTAGCATAGGAAAGAGAGAGAGACGATCAAAGGCTTTTCCGGTTTAAGTCCGTTTACCCCACATGCCTTTGTCTCCACTCTAACTGTTTGCTCATGTAAATTTTGTGCTGGGGGTCCTCTCAGGGGTAGGTCAAAGGGGAATTACCTGTTAATAGTGTTTACTCTGGGCCCAGAACCTAAAGCTTTTATCATTCCTAAAATCACTCTTTTAACCCTGTTAATTATCCACCTGTGTGTTAACTTAGAGCCTCTTGTAAAATCTGACTGAATAAATGTAACATGGAGCGGGAGTCTTGGTCAGTCAGTTGCATTTCACCCTCTGAAGGCAGCCAACAGCCATCCCTACCCCACCGTATCACTGTGATGGTGTGAGAGTGCATTCATTCATCTGTCGCTGAGCCAGGGTCTGCAGGCTAGACTTCTGCAGGGGGTGGTCCACACCTCATCTTCCCACACACGGCAAGCAATTCTCCATGGGACACTGACGGGGTGTCCTCCAGGTCAATTTAATTCTCATGCTACCTACCAGGCATGAGTGTCAGACCCCACAGGTGAAGGCTCAGTCCCAGAGGCTGCCCACACTTCAGATGCCAGTTGCAAGTGTGCTTGCCCACAACTCTGTCTGACCTGACTACAAATTGGAGGTTCCCACAACCCCTTCTCGGGTTCGATTAATTTGCTAGGATGGCTTACAGAACTCAGGGAAACACACGCTTACGTTCTCTGGCATTTTATGCCAATAGAGGGGATCCCAAAGGGCAAAGAGGGGCAGCCATATGGGAGGTGCTTAGGGCCAGGCATGGGGATGGGGTGTGGGGCTTCCATGCCCTCTCTACAGCGCTCCACCCTGCAGGCGTCCCCACATGTTTGGTAATTTGGAAATTCTCCAAACCCCACAGTTGGGGTTTTTTCATGGAGACTTCGTTACATAGATATGATGGATTACTAACTCAATATCTAGCCCCTCTTTTCTTCTCAGAGGAGGAGAGTGGGACTGAAAGTTCCAGGTTCCTAATCCTGGTTCAGTCTTTCTGATGAGCAGTCCCCATCCAGAAGCCTTCAAGAATCACCTCATTAGAACAAAAGATGCTCCAGTCACCCCGGAAATTCCAAAGAATTTAGGAGCTCTGTGTCAGGAACCAGGGTAAAAGACTAAATATTTGAACAAAAGATTCTCGCAGCTCCCGTACCACTCAGGAAATTCAAAGGATTTGGGGAAGTCTGTGCCAGGAACTGAGAGCAGAGACCAGGTATATGTTTCTGATTGTTTTTTTTTTCCTATTATTTCACTGAGACTTTCTGCGATTAAAAGCTGGGAGCCTTATGCTATGAAATTCCAGATTTAAAAGACTCCAGTTCTCTTTCCATGCATATGTCAAGAGACTCTGCCAGACTCTGTAAGCCCCACAGTCTTCACCAGGCCCCTACTTTGCATAACTGAGATCCCAAATCCTGCTCTTTGCTGACTGGGTGCAGGAGGGAGAAGAAATTATCACATCTCATTGAGCCTAGATAACTTCACATTGTGTATTCTACTGAAACCTGAATATACTCAAGGTGCAGTAGAAATAAAGTAGATACTCCCTTTCTACTATATTTCTGTATAGTAGAAACTGTGCAGAGGGCAAAAAGGAAGTTGAACCTAAGCCACCTGTAAGTGCCTTCAACAAAAGGGCTGGTTTTTTTTCAAAATAATTAAAATTATGACAAATGTGGAGAGTTCCTTTTGTTAACAAGAACTCAATTACTGCTTTTACTGTGAAATGCCATATATACAAAAGCTGAAAATAATAAACGCAGCAGTTGTCTTGAGAGCCAGAATATCACCAATAGGAGTGAAACTCCTGTGTCTGTTTGTGTGTGTGTGTATATATGTGTGTATACACAAGTATGTATGTGTACATGTGTGTATATGTGTGTGCATACATGTCTGTATGTATGTGTGTATGTCTGTATACGTGTGCATATGTATACTGTGTATGTATGTGTATGTGTGTAGATATGTGCATTCATGGGTGAATGTGTATTTGTGTATATATGTGTATAAATTTGTGTATGTTTATATGTGTATACATGTGTCTGTATGTATATGTGTGTATTCGTATCTGAATGTGTATGTATCTGTATATGACTGTATGTGTGAATACATGTATATATGTGTATATGTGTGCATACATGTGTGCATGTATGTATATGTATATGTGTATATGTGTGCATGTATGTATAATGTGTTATGTGTGTGCATGTGTTTATGCACGTGTATGTGTACATGTGTATATGTGTGCATGCACATATGTGTTTATGTGTGTATGCATGTATAGGTGAATGCATGCATGCATGCATGTGTATAATGTGTATATGTATGTGTGTGCAAGTGTGTATGCATACGTATGTGTATGCATGTGTACATATGTATGTGTGGGCATGTGTGCATGCGTGCATGTGCACACATATATGCATACATGTGTGCACATGTGTGTTTGTGTATACGCACATGTATACAGTTGTGTGCATGCATGCTTATACATGTGCATATACATAAGTGCACATATATATGCAATCGTGTGCACGTGATTATGTGTATGTGTATACTGTTGTGTGTATGCATCTGTGCACATACATGTATACATGTGTGTGCACATGTGTGTCTATGTGCATGCAGTTGTGTGCGTGCATGTGTACACATGTGCGTATACACACACACGAACATGTGCACATACACACGCACGCACGTGTGCACATATATGTATACATATGTGTGCACACGTGCATATATGCACACGTATACACATGCGTTCACACAACTGTGCACACATACACAAACACACATGCACACACACATATATGTGTGCATATATGCATACAAATGCATACATATGCGCACATACATGTATGCACGTGCACATATACATACATATATGAACACGCATGCACGCATATAAGTATACCCATGTATGCATGTGTGTGTGTTTGTGTTTGTGTGTATGCACATGTATACAGTTGTGTGCACATATGTTTATATATGTGTGTATGCATGTACATGTGTATGCATGTGTGCACATATATGTATGCATGTGTGTGCATGTGTGTTTATGTGTATGTGTGTATGCAGTTGTGTGCATGCATGTGCATACATGTGCGTATACATATATGCATGTGTGTATGCACCTATGAACTTATATGCATACATGCATGTGCATGTGTGTTTATGTGTATATGCATGTACAGTTGTGTGCATGTATGTGTATATGTGTGTGTATGTGCATGTGTGTGTGTTTGCATGTGTGTGTCCCTCTTGAAGCCCATCCCCTGCCTCTGATTTTGTCCCAGAGATAAACACTACTGTGCATTCATTGAAATGGCATGAAGCCACGTGAAGTTCTCCTTTGACTGCCTTGTTTTTGTGCAGGTGGAGGATCCTAGCTGATGTTTTAACTGTCTAGCTGTGCCCTCCCAACACACACACACACACACACATATCATGTACCTGTGTATATACATACACATCATATTTGTATGCATCTATGCCATGTACATGTTTACACACATATAGCACATATACAATATATACATGCATCTATACCACATACATGTTTATACACATGCATCACATATTATACTATATATCATCTGCACATTTAGACACACACCACATATATGCACGGATAGCATATGAATGTTTACACACTTATGTATATACACACTCTCATCTCTGTTGCATCTTGTACAGTGTGTCTCACACTCTTGCATGCCACCTCAAACCCATCACACAATTTTCCTCTCACACCCATATACTCATACAGCCTCACACTGTCACACTTACACCCACAAACACACATTCTAACACTCACACTCACACACCAACACATTTCACATACTCCCCATCTCTTATATGCTCACACAGACACACCCACACTCTCAGCCTCTGTAGTCTCTCACCACTCTGTCTCACACACATAAAGGCCCACACACACACTCTTAGTCACTCACTCCTCTGTGTATTCACATATACACACTCATACTCTCACAATCTCACACATGCTCACATACACACACCCTTGCATGCACACAGACACAGAGTCTCCCACAGTCAAACAGGCAATGCCAAGCCGTGTGTGTAGATTGAAGAGGAGACATTTGATCATGATGAGTGGCCTATGCTTTGGAAAGGAGAGTGACAGGTTGGTCTGGATTTGAATTTGAGGGTCTGCCAAAGGTTCAATGCATGGCTGAACTTCAGCCTGGTGGGCGATGACCTCAGCCTCACAGGGTAGGAGGCCACTCAAGTCGACACCTCGTTTTTCAGGAGGCCCAGAGATGGAGCCCATGCTCCTGTCCCGAGGTCAGGTGAGGAGAGGACAGCGACCAGAGTGCAGAGCAGCCATAATTCTGGGCCTCAGAAATATCCGTGTTGTTAGGACAAAAACTGAAAGAGGTTTCGTAAGAAATAAGGTTTACTAAAGAAGCATGTTTACATGGTTATAACAAACATGTTTAGAGCAACGTATGTCTGCAGCCATGGCTTTGGCACAGTCGTTTCGTTCCACAGATAACCATGCAGTGAGCTGCCTTGCTGTGCATCTGCACCACTCCAGGCCCTGGGCAGAGCAGCCAGGGCCTCCTCACGAAACCTTCTAGCGTGTGTGAGATCCTCCATAAGTAGGAAGCCCAAGCAGGAGATCTCAGCAGTGCCTAATCTGCAGGGGGGAACACGGAGCCGGGTGGGGAGAGCTCAAGGAGGAAGCTCAGAGCAGACCTATTCATAAATGACACCCAGACTGAGACCTCACAACATAAGAGAGAGCAAGGAAGCTTCCAGGGGGACGGCACACCAGCGGGGGGGGACAGCAAGGGCAAGAGCTCAGAGGTGGGGCCGTGGGAGGAGACACAGCATGGGAAGGGGCGGGGCCAAGGGAGGACGCACAGCAGGGAAGGGGTGGGGCCGAGGGAGGACGCACAACAGAGAAGGGGACAGGGCCTTGGGAGGAAGCACAGCTTGGGAAGAGGCAGGGCCATGGGTGAGGCCCAGCATGGAAACGGGTGGAGCCGTGGGAGGAGGCACAGCACAGGAAGGGGCGGGGCCAAGGGAGGAGGCACAGCAGGGAAGGGGGCGGGGCTGTGGGAGGAGGCACAGCACAGGAAGGGGCGGGGCCAAGGGAGGAGGCACAGCAGGGAAGGGGGCGGGGCTGCGGGAGGAGGCACAGCAGGGAGGGGGCGGGGCTGTAGGCTAGGATGAGGCTTCTCTGGGGGGACCTGAAAACTACCAGAAGCTTAAGTGTAAGCTGAAAATTGTCACCAAGCACCTCACCTTTTGCAAACATAACCAGATTGCTACAGAGAGAAGGTATTTCTGAAGAGGAATGTGCTGGAAGTCAGGACCTTCCCAGGGAGGCGTCATCGCAAGGGGCCAGGGAGAGGCAATGGGGCCTTTGCACAGGCTCCTGGGCTGAACACAAGCAGGAACAGGGACGGAAGCAAAAAGAGAAACGACCCAGCTCCAGAGGACACCTTCCTGGGAGATCGAGTTGTGATGGGGCGGATGGGGGTCCCCTCAGCCCCACCGCTGGTGTCCGGGTGCCATCGAACCGTCTTCCGTGCCATGTTCTTCCATTCCTTTCAACACTGCCGCTATTTCACTCGCTGCTGCCGGGCCCAGGACGATCTCTCCTTGAGCTGGTGAAGCTCCTACACAGTCGGCCTGAAGCCAAGCAGCGTGTCCTTCTGACTTTTTATCCAATCATGGCCAGAACGTGGAAGCCATGCGCCACGTGGAGATCAAGCCTCCACACACGCAGCGAGGGAAGGAAGCAGGCTTTGCTAAAAGGACCCCGTCATTCTGGACTGATGCCTCCATTAAGTCCTTGTAATTCATCCTTATAGACATAAAATTATCATCTGAACAAAGAATGTTAATAAAACTGACATTTCCCCGTCAGTCAACGTAATTCACAACATAACACTTTCCGGAGCCAGTTAGGTGTGCCTGATGGCTGCATGCGGCTACACATTGCTGTGCACTGAAAAAGCACATTTCCAAGTCCCCGCCGTCATTTATTACACTAAGAGCGGCCTCTTTGGTCTCAAGACGCATGTTACTCTTAGTGTTACAGTGTCAGGACAGCAGGGGAGAGCACCCTCAGCCTGCACCACCCTCAGGGTCTCATGATGTCCCCAGAGTCCCAAGAGCATGTGAGCCTCCTGGCTTGTGACAGCTGTGTGGCAGGGCCATGTCGTGCCCGTGGAGAGAACCTTGCCTCAGAAGGATGCCCAGGTGGCCCAGTTCTGGATGCAGCCCCTGATGCCTTCCCCAGGGGTCCCCCTCCAACCATCTCAGTCCTCTCGATCATCTCTGCTGACCCCTCCCCATCTCCTGTGAGGACGCTCAGCTCTTGGAACAAAGGACCTGGGACTCCATCCCCTGCTGCTGCAACGCGTTTCCTTAGCTCAGCTAAAGACGGGGTCCTTGTCACATGGCCACGAAAGATTAGCCTGGCAGGCAATTTGAAAGGTGATAATAATGGGATTTATTGGGCAAAAAGGAAAATAAAGGAGAACAGGGACTCAGCAGAGTGAGAGTCCCCGTAGTATAGGTTTCCCGCATTACAGATTAAATCCTGGGCTCCAGCCAGGAAGAGGAAGGGCTAGGCTCCTCCCTGCTGCAAACAGCACATTCCCAATGCACAGGCGGGCTGGTGTTTCTCTGAGGGCCCCTTGCGACCTGGCTATCTCACTGAGAGTGTGTTGGATTCACTGCAGAACAGGAGGGAGACGGCAGGGCAATGCCACGGATGCAGAGGCACCAGGGGTCAGGTTCCCAGGGCTGCTGGGACAGGGGACCACAGACTGGGAGGCTTCACCCTCAGAAGTGGGTTCTCTCATCTCTCATGGTTCTTGAGGTTGGACATCAGAGATCAAAGCGTGGGCAGGGCTGGCTCTCTTGAGGCTCTGTGGGAGGTCTGTCCCAGGCCTCTGCAGCTCCTGGTGGTTTTTGGCAATCCCTGGTGTTGCTCGGCTTGAAGATGCATCACCTGATCTCTGTCACATGGCAGCGTTCTCCCTTTGAGTGCACGTCCACTTCTGTGTCCAGGTTTCCTCTTCGTATAAGATGTTACATGAAAACTTATCCTGTCCTATGTTAAAACAGTAAGGAAGACTTTATTCAAGGCCACTGCAACGGAAGAGGGAGACTGAGCTAAATTCCAAATGCAATGAAGACATCTGGGATTTGCAGTCCAGGGGCCCTCGGTGGATGGAAACACGGAGAGGAACGCTGGGGACGGGGACTCTCACTCTGGACTCAGCAGGGCTTCTGCTGCAACTGGGCTGCATCGGGGAGCGGGCAAGGCAGACAAAAGCTTGGTCAGTGAGAAAGACTTGTCAGGGACACACTCGTGTCCTTGGGCGTTGACCATTGACATTTGATTTGACCTCTGGCGTTGACCTTACACATTTGATATGACCTTTGACATTGACATTTTACATTTGATTTGTCCGTTGACATTGACTTTACATATTTGATTTGTCCTTTGACACTGACCTTTGACATTTCTTATTGGAGTAAGGCCTACCTCAGTGACCTCATGTCAACTTGATGATCTGCAAAGACCTGATTTCCAGTAAGGCCACATTCTCAGATATGAGCGATCAGGATTTTGACATCTTTTAGGAGGATACAACTCAACCCATGAAAAAGGGTATCTTTACCTTACAGAATCCAGCTAGGAGCACTGTCAGCAGGTCAGCCTCCCTAGAAACAGAGCCTGAGAGGTCTTCTGACCTGGGGAGAGGCTGCTTTCAGGATAAACCTATGAGGGAGGGAAGGAAGGAACCTGGCGGTAGAGGAGACCTTCTTTCTACCTCAAGCCAGGATGACTCAGGCCTTGGCCTAATCTCAAAGGAGAGCCCAGAGCCCAAACTGCTCTGCAGGGTGTTCCACCATTTCTGCAAGGGACCCTTTGTACCTGGATCAGTCAGTCCCGGAGAGGGGGCAGCATTCCCATCAGGCAGCCTCTGCAGGGGAAGGCAATTCTCCTGGGGGCTGAGGGACAGCTGAGAGACCCCAGGAGTCACAACACACTGGGGGCCAGTCTCAGGCCGGCTGAGGGGGATGGAGCAGAGCACTGCTGGGCCGGGCACAGCAGGGTGGGGAGCACAGTGCAGTCCAGGCACGTGGCAGCAGAAACGAGGCTCCAGGTCCCCACCATGACTGGCCTTGCTGCTGTACTGGGAGCTTCCGGCTCCTGTCCTCTCCAATCCATACATCTCGAGGAAAACTAATGCCCTTTAATGAAATCAAGCTACAGTGACAAAAGCCCTAATTTTATGTCTTCTTCATTCTCCAGCTGCAGCTGCAATGCCCTTAGGACGTTTCCGTTGACCACCTGCAATTTATCTGAACTGAAAAGGAGCCGAAAGAGGCAGCCGCAACTCCGAGCTCCATGGGCAGAGCGAGAACCTGGAGCTTCTCAGTATTTTATTTGTCTTGTATGTCCCCATGGGATGTCATCGCTGTAGTTCAGGGGTGGTGACCAAGCTTGTTTCCCTGGTGGACAATTTCCAAGAATCTAACCCCAGGAGCAATTCCAAATTACTTTAAATGGAAGGAACCAAATACCTCTTTTGTTTCCTTCTTCTGAGGTTGAGGAGAAGAAACTTTGTTGCAAAATAACTTTTTAAAAAATACCCTCAAGAGATTGCATTATTTGAAATGTCACAAGATAACCTTTGTGTTAGAAATTTTAAATAAAAGAATGCTCTGTGAATGGTGGGGGGATGGATGCAGGCGAGGAGATTTTATTAATTACTTTAAAAAACCTTTTAAAAAACTTCCCCAAACCGTAAGGCAGAATGACCCTAAGTCTTTGGAGGATAAAATCTTGGGCTAACTTAAAACAATTCCTCACATACTCGTGCTGCCTGGTTTCCATGGGAACCCAAAGAGGAACTCTATGATGCCTGGAGAACATCTATTTTTACATTAACCCTTCGGATCACAAACAAAGGAAAAATAGGGAAGGGAGGGTGAGATGGGGAGGGGCAGCTTAACCATCTTCGCTGGTGCTTTAAAGACCTCGCAAGTGCAGCTGGACTAGAAGAGAAGCCTGCCAACATCATCTGAAAACAGAAAGCAGACTGGTGTATTTCTTCCCTTTGGAATGGCATTCAGGAAAAGTAATTAACATGAATGTCCTTAAGTCTTCTTCCACGTGCACCATGAGGGCAGCTCCAGCTCAGGGAGCAGCACTTTCAAATCCCCTCGGAATGGGAATGGGGGTTTGATCCTGGAGATAGTGAGAAACGTGTGTATGTGGGTCACGATTCTGGGTTTGCACCAGGACTCACGCCCGGCCTTATGCCACTGGGTCTGGGTTTACAGCAGCCCTGAGCCCCCTAGGAGGGGCCTGAAAGCCGTCAGTGGGTAAACAGAGTCACTTTTTAGGAAATCACGTTCACCACCACCTACGTTGGGGCTAACCTGCTTCAGAGGCTCCTAGTAAATGTAAATTTAGGCCTCTTTCCTCTCTGAGAAAGGAAGAGGCATAACTTGTGAGAAGGAACAAAGGCTTCAGCAATGGTGGGTGGAATGTGATACGGCTTCGCTTACGTTTTTAAACCGTCCCAGTGCTGGGGGAAAGAAACCACCACCAACACCACAACAAAAACAGCAACCTTGGGGAGTAAATACGAGTGGGTTTTCCCAGGTCACGTTTTCCCCTAAAATAACCCTATTTTTAAAATAATATGTGAATCCAACAGCAACAGGAAGCTGATGAAGCTAAATGTGAGCACCTGTTTTTTCCTACACAAGAAACAAAAATAAACTCACTGTAATGAAAATCAAGTGCAGAAAAATGATTGCCTAATTAGTTGAATGCTTAACTGATTAGTTGTGCTTCGTAAATGTCTCTGATGTCTTTTCTATTGATTGACAATGTAGAAAAAAAAAGATGGAAGGAGGCAGCCTGGCCAACCCAGCCGGCCTCGAAAGGGTCAGAGATGGAATGTCAAGGGCGGTTGGTCAGGTGCTTTACTCTGATGACCAGGTCCCCCAGCACTCTGGGGACAGGGCGGCCTCTGCTGCCAGCTCTATCCCTGCCTTTCTCTGATCCTTGGAGGAGGAAGTGGCTGGACGAGAAGCCTGCAGGGTGGGCTCAGGGTGATTTTCATATATATATGAAATATATATGAAAATCCTCACCTCACGTATATGTAATACCAGTTTCCCCATTTGTGTGTGTGTGTACCTATATATTCCCTATTTGTACACAGGCGTGCACACACACACACACAAACACACACATATACTCCCTGGTATTCCATTGGGAAGGGGACAACTGGGAACCTGCTATTAGGACCCCTCTCTTTGCTGTGAGCTTTCTTTCTGCTTAATAAAGTCTGTTCCACTCAGTCTTCGAGTGTCTGCATGCCTAATACTTCTTGGTTGTGAGACAAGAACCTGGACCTAGCTGAGCAGAGAAATAAAAACTCCTGCATTAGCAGCAGGGCTGCGTTCCTCCAGAGACATGAGAGAAAAATCTACATCCTTGCCCTTTCCATATTCCAGGGTCTCCTGCATTCCTAGGCTGGTAGCCCCTCCATCTTTAAAACCAGCAACATTGGGCCAAGTCTTTCTCATGCTTCTCTCTGACTCCTTCTTCTGATTTCCTCCTCCACTTTTAAAGACTCTAAAGATTACACTGGGCCCACGTGGGCCATTCAGGATCCTCTCCCCAGCTCAAGGTCAGCTGAACAACCTTAATTCTAACTGCAATCTTCATTTTCCTTTGCTACGTAAGGTCACATATGCCAGGTTCCAAGAATTAGGACATAGACATCCTTGGGGGACCGTTATTCTGCCAACCACAAATATCATCAGACAAAATGGGATTTCCTTGAAAGAAAGTGACTATATTGAGATGCTGTCTTGCTCATTTTTACGTTGTCTGCAGGGCCAAACGGAAGGCCTGTGTAGCTGGTGTTTTGTTAATAAATGTTTGTGGAATAGATTCATATCCTATACTCATCTATCAGAAAATGACCACCTGTTCTGTTCTCCTAATAGTGCAGAGTCATTGGAGCACAAAACAGAACTCTGTGTCTATAACTACATTTTAGACTCCTTGGTGATAGTAACCAACCCACAGTCATAACTAGCTAACATTCAGAGAGCACCTTCTAATCTGCAAGATGCTTTGCCAGCCTTAACCCATCGGATCTTCTTTCTCACCCAGTGGGTGGTAATTACTGTTTCCATTTAGCAGAAGGGGAAATGGAAGTCAGAAGACATTGAGTAACTCAGCCAAGATCTAATAGTCTGTGAATGTCAAGGCCATGTCTTATTGATCTACGCTGTTAGCCCGTCCACCCTGCCACCCTGCCTCACTCTGAACGAAGAGGAGATAAAATTGAAGCCAATCTTTTGTTGTGTGATAAGGACTTAAAAAGGCTAAAGGCAAGACCAGTCATTTCGGGTGTTAGAGAAAGGTCTGTGGCAGGGCAGAGCAAGAAGAAAGGGAACAATTCTGCCTGAGGGAGGGGAGAAGAGGAGCAAGAAGATGCCTCTGTCCCAGCAGAGAACCCAAGGGCTCTCTGTGCTTGAATCCCAACCTGCCCTGTCTAAGTGACTCATCCCACTCCATCCGGATACTGTGTGCTCCATCTCACTGCAGCTACTAAGATTGTTGCTCCTTTAAGACCAACTCGTCCACTTGCCAAGTCCAATAGGCATGAACTCCTGGAGGCCTTGTGCATCCTGAATTTCCAGCACGTTCATGGTGATTGACACATCAGTGTTTGTGGAACCCACCTAAGCTTCGTTTTCCTTGTTTATCCCATTTGGAGCTGATTGTCTCCAAGAGAAGGAGGGTGGGAGAAAAGGAAGGAGGAGGAGGGAAGAGGGAGAGAGGACAACAGATTCATCACAGCCTTTGGGTTCTCTTGTTGCTGTTTCTTGAAACTGATTAGAGCAACCTCTTGACTTCTAAAGAAAAACATTTGAGAATCTTTCTTCACTTCCCAGTTTTCTCTGTGGCCCAGACTTTTCCTTCTTAAGATTTTCTGAAAGAATACGTACAAAAAACAGCAGGAAATAAAACCCCAAGATATGAAAGTCGGTCTGACTTGCCCTTACCTAACCTCAGTCGGTAATGTCTGAGATGGGGATATTTCAAT
The DNA here is from genome assembly GCF_030222135.1 of Aotus nancymaae. Lineage (NCBI taxonomy): Eukaryota > Metazoa > Chordata > Mammalia > Primates > Aotidae > Aotus > Aotus nancymaae. The sequence continues at coordinate 1,619,166 of NW_026988467.1, read as the reverse complement.
TATCCAAGCTTCCTCTCTCTTCCAGCTGCAGAGCCCCACTAACTGCGCAGGGAATAATACACATTCTACCATGTTGGCAAGTATGGACTGAGCACTGGGCTCGGCCCAGACATTAGTGCTCAAATGCGTTGATGGTGAGGAGTAATAAAGAAATTGAAGACACATCCCTGCCCTTAAGAAGTAATTTAGTTGGGGGGGAAAATGGTTCCTAGTGATCCATGAAATGAGTAGAGGACAATTAAAGATTTAGTTGCCAATGTGTAATTGTAACATAAACCGCATACAGCAGAATGGTGGAAATAATTAAAAAGAACAGGATTACGACAATTCCAAAGTCATCATGAGACAGGACCAGGCAGCCAGAGTTTCTACCGATAGACTGGTTCTTTCATGCAGAATGTCAATTGCCACGGGCAGGCTGAATGTCGGGCCCAGAGGTGACCAAGCAAAGGGGTTGGATAAAGCCCCTGTCCGCATGGGGCTCATGGAAAGAGAATGGTAATAAGACTCATGAATGAAGAGTGGGGAGCACTGAGACAGAGAACGGGGAGCACCTGCCACGGGGAAGAGAAGGGTTCAGAGCTGCCTCAACCTGTATGCACACCGGTCACCTCCCGGCCCCTTTGTGATGACTCCCTAGCAAGGATCATGACCTGAAATTACCTCTTCAGTTGACTTGTTTCTTGAAACCACCACCCCCCTCACTAGTGTAAGGCTGGTTGCCTCGCCTGGAGCTCAGACACAAACCCCTCCACCTTTTTTTCCGAAAGCTCGGACAAGCCCGGATGAGCTTTGGGCAAGCTCAGACATGCTCGGGCATGTTCCCTTCTCCCATGCTCGCACAGCCTGGCCTTCCCTTAAAGAGCCCAGTATGTAAACAAGGTCTTGTAACCCTAGCCTCTTGCTAACCAATAGCAGTCAAGTCTTATTGACCAATAGCAGTTGAGTCTTAATAGCAAATAGCAGTCGAGTCTTACTAGCCAATAGCAGCCAAGTCCTGTATGCAAACAAAGCCCTGTAACCATACCCAGTGGTAGTTCTGCTTTGCCCACACCCTGGTCTCCCAAACCAATCGAGCTCCTTCACTCCCTATAAAACCCCACGTCTGAGAGGAGTCGGTGCGACTTCTCCAGTCCCTCCTGTCGGACCGCAGAACCTCGCCCGGGAGCCTTAGTAAACCCTTCATATTGGATCTTCTTGTGTTGGCGTCAGTTTCTTCCTTTTAAACTCGGCAAGAACAAACCTTACAACTAGAATGAAAATTAAGTGAGGGTTAGAGAGCTTTTCCTGCGCATTCTCCACAGTGCCCCTGCCTCCAACACAGTTTAAAAACACATGACCTGAGCTCAAAATTGTTTGCTGAGTGAATGAAAGCATCACGAGATGATTAGGAATGCATCATGTTAATCATATCTTTAAATTATATTCGTTACGAAATGCATTATAAACGTCAGGTCTCTTCAATCTAATAGAGGCCATAGACAAACATTTCTATAATATGAATTTTTAAAGAGCTGTGAACACGGATGACTACTGGTCACTATAACTGCTCTTTGGCTCATGGCATCTACTTTTTTTTTTTTTTTTTTTTTTTGCTTGTTTTTGAGACAGAGTCTTGCTCTGTCACCCAGGCTAGAGTGCAGTGGCACAATCTCAGCTCACTGCAAACTCCACCTTCCAGATTTAAGTGATCCCACAGCCTCAGCCTACCAAGTAGCGAGGATTATAAGCATGCACCACCACACCCAGCCAATTTTTCCATTTTTAAGAGAGACAGGGTTTCACCAAATTGGCCAGGATGGTCTCGAACTCCTGGCCTCATGTGATCCACCCTCCCTGGCCTCCCAAAGTGCTGGGATTACGGATACCTTTTTGTAAAATCAATTTTATCACCTCAGTGCAGTCTAATGCTGCTCAATTTTTCATGATCTCAGGCCCTGTGCCACATTAAACATGAAATTAAAGCAACTGAATTTTTAGGAGAAAACTTGGCCACTCCTTGCTTTGATATGAATCGTGTTGTGTGATGGGTCCCTGCCATCCCCTCTGCACACCAATAGATGCTCCTCTGTGGCTGAGCAGATTCCGTGTGGATGCAGGATGGCAGTGGGACTGTACATTTCTCCCATTTCCTTTGTAAATCATGAGAAGAAGGCACGGAAACAGAACATCTTTTATTGCCTGTGCTGCAAATGCGCCACAGGGAATGTTTACCAGGGGGCTTTTAACACAAAGATTTTTGGAGATTTTCATGCAGTTGAAGTCCCAGACCATTTGGATTTGAGTAGATGGAGGAAACTGATCTATAAAGTACATGCTTTAGTAATTACCTGCAATATCCCAGGTTTTCTAAATTCCATCTCTCTTTCCCTGGCATGATGTGATATCCTCAACAACTGAATTGCTTCTCGGCAATGTGTTGGCTGTTAGCTGTGAAAAGTCAGTACAATTCTGAGTGTGGGGGTCAGTGGCTTTATGAAGACCGATGACCTCATGCAGGAGGCTCAGGCAGACTTGGGCAGCTGTAGCCGGAACAGCTACATAGGATGCGTCTAATGTAGAGCCACCTGTCAGTGAATTTTAGTTATTCAAGAAAATGCTCGCGCTCTCTCTCTCTCTCTCTCTCTCTCTCTCTCTCACACACACACACACACACACACACACACAGGCATATCCACTTAGACTGAGCTGGGTCATGACAAGCCGACACAACTAACTTCAGCTCCAAGTTTTTCAGTTTGTCATCTCAGGCAGCAGCTAATAAGTGCACTTGAAGATGAGAATTCGTTGATCATCTTTTCCCAAATCAGTGAAGTCTGTGTCTGCCATAACTTCATTTAACATCTCATTAGGAAAGATAGCATCACCAGCCCATCAAAGAGCAGCCTCATTATCTCCCTTCATGGCTTTTGTCCCCCACACAGCTGTGCTGGGGGCCCTTTTCCATCAGGCCTCTGGTGGGCCCTGCCTCCTTCGCCTGCAGTCTCCACTCCACCCCCTGGGTAAGGAGCCTGATTATACATTCCTGGTGGTCCTGGGTTTAGAGGAACAGACTGTGCCCTGGGTCCTCCTTGCACCTGAAAGCTCCCTCTCTATAGCTTCAGAGGGAGAAGACTCTTAGTACCTTAAAATACAAAAATACAGGAGATTGGAGGAACTGACTCTGCTTTGTTCACTCCTACTCAGAGACGTCTCCAGCGAGCCAAGCCCTGGGGGGATGTGGGGCTGGACTGCTAGGAAACTTTACAACTGAGTTCAGACGTGGAACTGTCTCTCTTCACCAACACAGCAAAGGTCAATCGAATTTATTCTCAGGTACTTACCAATGCTCTAAACAAAAAGAAGGTGCTCCGTGGACCTGAAATAGAGGCACGTGCTGGAGGGGCAAAGTTGCAGACGTGCAGGGCTCCAGGGGGCAAGAGTCATTGGAAGCGGCACGGATCTGGCTCTTGAAACTGACAGGGACCCAGGAATCCCACGTGGCAGGAGACCCCAGCTAGATTCATGGATGAAACTGGGAGCGAGTGAAAGGAGGCTGGGCAGACCTGGTCCCAGCTGAAGCAGAGCAGCCACGTGGTCCGGACGTGGGCTGAGCTGCCAATCATCTCATGACTGCACCTGTGCTCCCCCAGCATCTTGACAGGCTGGAACAGGGGCCTCCAGTATAGCGTGGTTCTGACCAGGATCCTCAGGAGCAGAAAAAGCCACCTGCAGAACCACGGGGTTGGGTGGAGGGCAGGAGGGAGAGAGAGACTCAATCGAAGGCTCTGAACAGCATCAAGATTTACACTAAAGTGACGATTATCAGTTAAGACATTCACCAGCAATGAAATGCAAACAACAGGAAAACCTCAAGATGTCTACAGAATACCCTAAGGGTCTCAAAGAGGTAAATTTAGAAAGGAATATATGGAAAATTGGAAAAGATTGCGAATCAGATATGAATTCAAATAGATCACTTTTTAAAGCTCAATTCAATATATTAGAACAGAAACATATAGTCGTTAATTTTTTTCTTTTTTGACACAGGGTCTCTCGCTCTGTCACCCAGGTGCCTGGAGTACAGTGGTGTGATCACAGCTCACTGCAGCCTCGACCTCCCAGGCTCAGGTGATCCTCCCACCTCAGCCTCCCTAGTAACTGGGACTACAGGTGTGCGCCACCACAACCAGCTTATTTTTGTATTTTTTTGTATAGATGGGGTTTTGCCATGTTGCCCAGGCTGATATCGGACTCCTGGATTCAAGTGATCCATCTGTCTCAACCTCCCAAAGTGCTGAGATTACAGGCATGAGCCACTGCACCCAGCCTGGAATTTCTTAAAATCACAAATGGATATGAACCTGGTCAGGGAAAGATTTGTGAACTGGAAGATAGTATTGTGAAGCTCATTCTAAATGCAGCACACAGAGATAAAATCTTAAGACATGAGAGAGAAGTTAAGAGATATGGAAAAGAAATTGATATTCCACCACATCGGAAGGAGAAAACAAGGGGAATGGCAAGCAAACAATGTTTGAAGTAATCGTGGCTAGACATTTTCTAGATTTGATGAAAAAGCAGGAGCTTTCAGCTAATAAAACACTTTGAGTGCTGAACAGGATAAATACATGTGAGTATGTATAAATATACGCGAATTATGATGAAACATTATTGCAGTGCAGAAAGGAGAAAGAAAATATTTAGAGGTACCAAAAAGAAAGATATTCTGACAAAAGGATGACCATGAGACTGACAACAAATGTCTCCTTAGTGACAGTAGATGCTAGAAGGCAATGAATAAATAGTCTCAGAGTGTCAAGAAAACTAACTGCAAATGTCATATTCGATGTACCCTGTGAAATCGCTGTTCAAGAGTGAGGGAAGAAGAGGCCAAGATAATTTTAGAATATGAAAGGGAAGAAAACATGATTTACCATCCTCGGATGGTTGCAGAGAAAGCTACTGAAGGATATATTCCAGCAAGAAGAAAGTGAACCAAAGGGGAAGGAGTGGTCTGCTAGAGCTAATACTGAGCAAAAAATAGTAATAGAAGTGCTTTGGTGAATCTGGCTAACCACTAATTAGAAATTTTTATTTAAGAATATTGAATTAAAATGTAAAACAAGAATTTAGGGTTGGGACACCTGGAGAAGGAGGGAAACATCAAATAACTTTAGACTTTGTTGTTAGAAAAATAGTCATGTTAAAATTTTAAATGTATTAGCTAAAATATATAGAGAGATATACTATAATAACTTGCAAATTGGAGGGGAAAAGGATAAAAGAAAGCTTTATCAAAAACAAGAAGTCAAGACACAGAGAAAATAGAAGCTAGTATCAATAAAAAACAAAAATAGAGATAAATACCTCAGTACTTACAATAAATGTGACAATTAATATTAGCTATCACAGACTAATTAGATAACTTAAAACCTTCTACATGCCATTTAAGAGTAATGCTAAAAGCAGATAAACATGTATAATAAGTTTGTAGAAAGATGTACTAAAACTACATATAACATAATTCATGGATTAAGAAAAATCATAATAGCAATAAGAAAATATTTAGAATTGATTGACAGTAATGCAACTTTTTTTTTTTTTTTTGAGACGGAGTTTCGCTCTTGTTACCCAGGCTGGAGTGCAATGGCACGATCTTGGCTCACTGTAACCTCAGCCTCCTGGGTTCAGGCAATTCTCCTGCCTCAGCCTCCTGAGTAGCTGGGATTACAGGCACACACCACTATGCCCAGCTAATTTTTTGTATTTTTAGTAGAGACGGGGTTTCACCGTGTTGACCAGGATGGTCTCGATCTCTTGACCTCGTGATTCACCCACCTCGGCCTCCCAAAGTGCTGGGATTACAGGCGTGAGCTACCCGAAGAAATGCAACTTTGTGTCAGAACTCATAAGACATAGCTAAAGCAGTTATTTAAGTAAATGTATAGCTTTTAATGAATTTTAAAATGTTATAAAATAAATGAGCTAATCATTCAATTCAGGAGCCTACTAAAATAAGAGAGAGTAAGTCTATTAGAAGGAGAAGAAAATCAATAGTAGATAAGAGCAGAAATTAAGAAAACAAAAACGACAAAATATGGCTAACGGATAAAACCGAAGATGTGTTTCTGGAAACTAATGAAAAAAAAATAGTCAACTGAGTGAACAGATCATGGTGAAAACAGCAGGCACGAAGCAGCACTAGGAACTTAACAAGAGTTCATGACTACAGATGCAAACGGAGACTACAAATCTTAAGACTATCATGAACAATTTTTTGACAATAAATTTGAACATCTAGAAGAAATGGTTTTTAGATAAAATTTATGAAAATAATTCAGACACTACGTTCCAGTGATTTTTCCAGGAGAGTTTCACAAAAGCTTCAAGAAACAGAAAATTATCTTCTTATACAAATTGTTCCAGAATAGATGAAGCAAATAAAATACCTGACTTATTTTCTGATGCCAGTGTAATTTGATATCAAAACTGAGCAAGGACATTGTGAGAAAAGAAAATTACGGGCCAACCTCCCAAAGAATATAGATGCAAAAATTCTAAATAAAATATCTGAAAATCCAATCTCACAATGTAGTCACAAAAAGCACATCACAGTCAAGTGGGTTTATTTGTCCTGGGAAGTGAGAGGCCGTTGAGGTACTGCCTAGGACTCTCACTCAAATGGATCTGCCTTCACACGGAGACAGGTTGCCAGGGTCACAAGGGGTCTCCCGCTTCCACACTGCAGAATCCAATGAGTCAGACATGAGCAGGGCAGGAGAGAGCTCCCCTCACGTTCCCTACCACACATACCAGGAATGTCAGGCAACATTCCTGATATTTAGCAGGTGATGGTCAGGCGGTTGTTAACTGTCTCTCTAAAATAATAATTGGTCACAGCCGGTGCCAGGGAAAGGCAGTCTCCCAATAAACAGAAACACCTGAAACTGGTGATCAGCAGCTTCCTGATAATATCTCGGGAGTTGGGCCAGTGGGCTCAACCATGCCCAGTAAAAGGCAAAATGGCAGAGTTTAACTGATCTGTGACCTCCAAGGGACACTGTGCTGATAAGAGAAAAATGCCTCAAGTGAGCATGCGCACAACTGCAGTAACCACACCGCGCATGCTCCCCTCGCAAGCGCTGGCAGGCCACTGCGCATGTGCACAGCCCACCCCAAGGGAAGAGTGGGGCAGAAGGGACGCAAGACCCTGGAAACATGCCCACATGTAAAACCCCAGGTCAAAGGTCAAGCCACACGCTTGATCTTTCAAGTTGCCCACTCGGCCCTCTTCCAAGTGTACTTTACTTCCTTTCATTCCTGCTCTAAAGCTTTCTAATAAACTTACACGCCTGTGCTACAACTTGCCTCAGTTTCTCCTTCTGCCCTATGCCCCTCAGTCGAATACTTTCTTCTGAGGAGGCAAGAGCTGTGCGGATTTGCCGCAGGTAACAAAAGCAACCAAACAGAACAGAACACTGACAAACCAGAAACCTCCTGGGAAATCCAGAACGGCAGAGAAAAGACAAAAGACATCTTTTATTTGATAAACATAACAGAAAAGGAAGAGGAGGAGAAGGGGGAGGGAAAGAGGGGCTGAGGAGAAGGAGAAAAAGCACACACTGAATTGCATGATGAAACTTCAGAGTCATGAAACGATAATGACATCGGGAACTTTCTAGAATGCCACTATCAAAGTGCCTTCCTGATATTTCTGCAGGTGCTGGCCAATTCAATGTAAGGAGCAGAACTGTCAGAATGTGGATTGGAAAGAAAAGGCAAAATGCCATTGTGTGCAGGTGAGTAGTCTACAGAGAAATTCCAAAACATTCTACTACCTATTAAAATTAGTAAGTGAATCTAGATTCGAAATCAATATATGAAAATCAAAAGTAGTTCTGTATGTTAGGAAAGGCCCACGCAAAAGTGTAATAGAAAAGAAAAAAGATTTACCCAAATCGCAAAAACCATAAGTTACCCAGGAATACATCTAAGGAAAGATGAGCTAGAAAAGAGAGTTATAAAGTAGTATCGAAGGACATAAAAGAAGACTGAATAAATGGAGCGATTTACTACGTTCATAGGTAGAAGGAGTAACACCATAAATAAGTCAATACTTCCCCAAATGTGTCTATAATTTCAATGAAACTCAATAAATTCACAGGCAAAAGCGCTGTTGTCCTTGATACACCAATTCTCACTGAAATTCACATGCGAGAGTGAAAGGAGAACCTTGAGGATGTGGGGGGAAGAGAAAGTGCTGGGTGCGCGTCTCCACCATTCTGTCTGTGTTAGGTCATCCTTGCTCTGCTGTAAAGAAACACTCGAAGCTGGGTAAGTTATAAAGAAAAGCAGTTTAATTGGCTCGTGGTTCTGCAGGCTTTACAGGAAGCACGGTGCTGGCATCTGCTCGGCTTCTGCGGAGGCCTCAAGAAGCTTTCATCATGGCAGAAGGCGAAGGAAGCAGGCGTCTCACGTGGCAAGAGAGAGAGCAAGAGAGTGAGGCAGGGGAAGTACCACACACTTTTAAATAACCAGATCTTAAAGAGCTCATCAAGCCATAAGGGATCCGCCCCCATGACCCAAACACCTCCCACCAGGCCCCATCTCCAACACTGGGGATTACATTTCAACATAAGATTTGGGTGGGACAAATATCCAAGCCACATCACTGTCTATAGATAGATTGCTCTATCTGTCAAGATGTATCCATGGTAATTAAGGGCTATCGTATTTGAATAGGCAACTAGATATGCAGAACAGAAGTAAAAATCCAGAAATACATATTTGCATATATATAACTTTGGCATAAGACACAGAAGATCTGGTAGAGGCTGCTGGATGTCCACTCTAAGTCTAAGAATGGGACTACTTGGAATTTCCAAATTCTTTGCCAAAAAAAAAAAAAAAAGCCTGGCTAAAGGAAGAAGCAGAAACGCTGGATGGTGGCTTAGAATACAGCTGAGGCCTGTCCTTGGCCCTCCTTCCCTCTTTCCCTCCATCTTGCTACCTGGAACCTCACCTTGGACCATGAAGGCTCCGGTCATGCCCTAGGGATTAAGGAGTTTGGGTTCCTGGCAGAGCCAGCAGACTAGGCCAGGAGAGGCTGCCCCAGACTCATACATGAGAGAGAAATGCGCTTCTATCTCGTTTCAGCCGTTTATCCTGGGACTTGGTGTTTCTCACAGGAAATCTCGATCTTGACTGCTATGGAAGGCATTACAAGTCAGCGGGACCATTCCACAAACTGTGCAGGGACAACTGTCCAGCCACATGGAAAGAAAATACAATGAGATGCTCACATCGTATACAGAAACACGCCCTCCTTGGACTCCAAACGCAAGGTGGAAAATGAACCTTGAAAAGAGACGGAAGAAATTATAGACCCTCTTCACCATACCACATCGGAAAGGATTTCTTAAACAAGACCTTAAAGGAGAAATCACACAGGAGAAGCTTATCACATTTGACTGTATCTCTAACTGTAACCTCTGTATGACTGGTGACCACAGAAAAAAGGCATCGTAAATAAAAGAAACAGCTATTAGGGGAGATTGGTGATTATAAGATATAGTAATACCTTTGTCCTACTGTTAATGATGTCAAGCCTAAAATGAAAATAATAAAGTTTTAAAAAAAGATATAGTAATACTTTTCATAATACATGAAGAAATTCTACAAATCATAAGAAAAAGACAACCCAACATTAAAACGGGCAAAGACTGTCGATAAGCAGGCCACAGTGGAGGGGTTCCAGCAGCCACGAAGTACACACATGGCACATGGCTGGGCAGCGTCCCCAGGCATCCGGGAATACAAGGTAAAACAATAGTGAGATGCTCATTAGATGAGACACAGATAAACTTAAAAAGCCTGCTGTGCTGAGGACAAGAACACAGGCCTCGGGTGGGGGTGGGCAGGCCAGTGCTGTCTGAGAAGGAGAAGACGAGAAGGTGCCGGCCGTGTTAAGATTCGGGAAAGAATATCACGGGAAGGAGGAAGAGCAAGTGTGAAGTCCTGGGTCAGGAGAGACGGAGGGCTCCGTGGGACGCTCCGTGGAGAGTGTTTTGTCAAGCAAAAGGCACAGCAGCGGGAATTGGCACCTGGGGTCTCAGCCGCCTCGGGGGCTGGTGCCTCTGCAGAAAGGAGACATGTCTGGATCTTATAAACCCGGACAGCATGGATGCGTGCTTGGTGATCCGCCCTCTCCACAACACAGGCTCCCCAAAGGGCATCTGGACTGTGCAGAGTGGCCCGGAGGGCTCTGTATCTTGCTTTCTGCACTTCCCCTGCATGTGAGGCAGACTCCAGGCCATGTGCCATTCTGTAACGATGGCCCACATTCTCCCAACTCCCCTCGGGTCTTGCCATTCTGTCTACAATGAGAAGGCAATTCCCTTCCTGCCTTCCCGTCGTGGACAGAATGGCAGGTGCCTGATGCTCAGGTAGTAGAAATGTGTCTTCTCCTGTCTGAATCTGCCCATCCTCTCCAAGTCAGCTCATGCCCTCACTGTGTCTCATCTCCAGGCTGTGCTGATCTCCAGGCGAGCTCTTTGGGCTCTGCCCGCATTCTTAGAGCACCTGTGGGGTGCTTCTTTGTTTCACAGCATGAGTGTGCAGCACAGGGGCAAGGTCACATATGGGAAGAGAGGGGCAAAGTCAGAGTCCTGACTGGGTAGATCACTCCGCCTTTCCCGTCTCCCTGTCTCCACCTGCAATGGGAAGAAATAACACCCACCCTGCAGGGTGGAGTGAAACATTCAAAAGCACATGGCACATGCTGGCCACGGTGCGGGGCTCATCGCAATCACTCCATAAACAGCCGACTTCTCTCTCTGTTGTGGATGGGTGGCCTCCTCCCGTTCTGCCCGGACACGATCTGTTTTAGTCTCCTTATGGGCCCACCAGTGTAGACAACAGTCTCCAGCAGTTTAAACCCAACCAGGAAACGTGACCAAGGTATGTCAATGCTCAGTGAATGAGTGAGTAAATTACACAAAGCCTCCGCTGATGATGTTGACAGGGAAGGTAGCAGAGCCCACGTCACAAGGGTAGGCTGGGAGAACCAGCTGGTCTGCACTAGAAATAGCCTAACCCGCTGCTGACACCCGCCAGTGGCATCCCGATTCTGGTGCATCCACGCTACGCACGGTGGAATCCCTGCCACCCACGGGCCTGTGAAAGGGGAACTTTAAAGTCGCCCAGATGAAAGTGGTGTGACTCGACCACAGCCCTCGCTGGTGTCAGATGTTTTCAGGGTTTCAGCCTTGTTTTGTCCTCACAAGCCTCACATCTGTTTTGATATTCTCGGCTAGAACACCCCCAGGTGGCCTGATACCTGTCTGAAAGTCCAGCTTTCCTGATTAAGGCTGAACTATCAGTGACTGTCAAGTTTTCAACATGCCAGTGAGGCCACGTGATGCTTGCTGGACTCTAGTTCTAGGTCTTCCCTTGCTTCTCTCTCTGGGCCATGGGGAGTAAAACCTCACTCAACCGGGTGCTTGGGTTCCAGGGGCCCTGGGGAAGTAGGATCCTAGCCAGCTGATATACCCAGGGCTGGCTGGGCACAGTAGCTCATGCCTGTAATCCCAGCACTTTGGGAGGCTGAGGCAGGCTGATCACGAGGTCGGGGGTTCGAGACCAGCCTCACCAACATGGTGAAACCCCATCTCTACTAAAAAAATACAAAAATCAGCTGGGTGTGGTGACACACACCTGTAATTTCAGCTCCTTTGGAGGCTGAGGCAGGAGAATCACTTGAACCCAGGAGACAGAGGTTGCAGTGAGCCTAGATCGTGCCACACTGTGCTCCAGCCTGGGCAACAGAGCAAAACTCCCTCTCAAAAAAGAAAGAAAGAAAGAAAAAGACCCAGGGTCAAGGCAAGGCAGCTTAAACCTGTAATCCCAGCACTTTGGGAGGCCAAGGTGGGCAGATCATTTGAACCTATGAGTTCCAGAGCAGCCTGAACAACGTGGTAAAGACTTGTCTCTACAAAACAATTCAAAAATCAGCCAGGTGTGGCGACACGTGCCTGTAATCCCAACTACTTGGGAGGCTGAGGTGGGAGAATTGCTTGAACCTGGGAGGCAGAGGTTGCAGTGAGCTGAGATTGTGCCACTGCACTCCAGCCTAGGCGACAGAGTGAGACTTCCTCTCAAATAAAAAAAAAATGAAAAAAAGAAAAATACCCAGAGCTCTTTTTGTTTCAACCCTGTTTGGAATTTAGAAATATTCCAGTCTCTCTCCTGGCCTAGGGAATTATGTGGATGGGTTTTCGAAGCCGCCACAGTGCTGGGCATGTGTCTCAACTGATCCCAGGACCTAGACAGGTCGGAAGGCATGACCGTGGCTCCCTTAATAGTAGCTGGCAGCCTCCAAAGTCTCTCTTTGGGGTTACTTCTAGGACCTGCCTTTCACAGACATCTGTTGGGTTTCCCTGGCTCTGTTTGGTGGCCTTCTGGTCCCTTGGGTCCCTGTGCCTCCCGGGGATGACAGGCTGGTCCGCAGGCAGGAGAGGCAGCCATAAGTGCCAGTGTGGGTGTGAGCAGAGGACTCTGGACGAGACCACCGCTGACGGTGCGAATGCAACAGTCTCCATGCCCAGGCCCATGGCCCTGCTTGCAGCTCACAGAAGGAAAGTGAGCTGCCCAGAGAGGACAGGGCCCACCGCAGGCGGCAGCCACACCCGCACTCTTTGGTGCTTGCTTGGGGCTGATGTGCGTCCTGTAGCTCAAAAGCCTACCTTGCTGTTTACCCTCTGAAAGATTACAGGTGGCACAGAGATCCTCCCGAGCGAATGCACACTCAGGACCCTCATTCTAGAAAAGCGTTTTGGGAATAGCCAACGGCGAGATATTGTTCACATTTAAAACAAACGATGGTGACTCCACTTGGTAACTGGGCATCTCCTGTTACCTCAAACACCACAGTTTCTAGTATGTTATTTCCTCTAGCCAGCCCACCTCCGAGTGCACAGAGCGCCTCCCACAGCCACCTCCAAGCCTGCCTCTCCTTGGAAGCCTCCCTGGCTGCTCACTCTGCAACACCCAGCTCTGTAGACTGTTCCATCATCTCCAGTCAGCATCCACTCATGCCCCATCATGGACCCCAACTCCAAACCAGGTGTGGTCTGCAGGGGTGGGGAGCAGCCTGGGTTCTTGCTCCTGCCCTAATTCTTCATCTTTACCAAGAGGACAGTGATGCCACCCAGGGCTGGTGTGAGGAGGGACTGAGGCGGCATCTGGCACTCAGTAGGTAGGAGGAAGTTGAACTGGTGCAGGTAGTTGGGCAGAATTCACTGCTTTCTTCTCCCTCCTCCTCCTCTCTGTTAATCAGGGAAGGCTGCATGTTCCCATGAGGAGGGTGCCAGGAGGGAGAGGAGCTGATGGTCCATCGCTTTAGAGAATGGAGAACTTTGAAGGCTCCACCAGTGTGCTGGGTGTGGACCCGGGGTTTCCCAGGGCTATTAACCTGGCTGCACACTGGGGGCACTTCCCTCTAAAAACAGAGATGCTGGCATCCTCCACAAGAAACACAATCAGAATCACTGAGCCCACGATCTGGGCGTTGGTTCTCGTTAAGGTTCCTGGGAGATTCTAGGGGACAGTCACATCTGACCATTATGGCACACACAAACCAGAGATCAGTGCTTCTTGAGGCTTCTGAAAAGCTGCAGCAACATCATTTTCACTAACTCAAAACTCAGAGCAACAGTATGGCCGTTTGCTACGGCACAAAATTGTCAGGTGTGTCTCTGGGTCATCTGCCATCAGCCCAAAGAAGCTTCCTGACCCATTCTACATGCGTTCAGAGGCCCCAGTGCCTGCAGATGAGCTGACAGTGGCCCACTCACCTTTCACCTGCCCTGCCTAGGCCCCCCAAGGCCCTGGCTCCTCCTCATTTGAATACCTCTCATCGTTAATGAGGGTTATTTGTTTAAAGGCAAAGAATCTCATCTGATCATTGCATGTAGCAACATCTTAGGCCTTTACAGCCCTTTGGGGATGCAATTTGTGTGTCATTTCACTTTTTATTGCTTTTTATTGGTTGTGGGACTGTTGGGAAGAAAATGAGGACTATTTATCATGCACAGTGGAAGTCTGCCCCAGAACGCAGTGAAGAGCTGTCACCTGGGGGGAGGCAGCCAGGGGGGCGCTTTCAGTGGAAATAAGCCACTGCTAGAAAGCAGTGAAGGGTAATTGTGTGGAGGACAGCACCTGTGTGTTTTCCATGCCAGGAAGGAGGGCTCAGCACACACGACTAATCAGTCATCACCGTCGGTCCGGCTCGCAAACATTCCTGGAAGAATCAGGAATGTTGACAAAGGCGGTAAATCTATTCTCCCCAGTTGTGTTACAAGAGGACTCTTCCGATCAGCTGCTGACAGCAGCCACACATCTGTCCCCCGGGGGCTCCTTAGAAGGCTGGGAGAAGCCGCTCAGCACCCAGCAGAAACCAGGGGGTGTTGAGTCCACAGGAAAGTGAGAGTAGACATGAGCAGTCGACACAGGCTTTCCTAAAGCGTGGCAGTGTTGAGCGTACAGTCTTACTCTTGAGCTGCATGACCCAAAAGGAATGCAAAGCTGGGAACACAGGGGTAGGCAGGCTTTCAAGACACTCCATGGCACACGCTTGGGGGCTGGGGGCCAAGGCTACAGTGGCAAGATGAAGAGGAAACATTTTTTTTAAATGTTCGTTTGTTGAGGATGATGATTTCCAGTTTCAACCATGTCCCTGCAAAGGGCAGGAACTCATTTTTTTTTATGACTGCATAGTATTACATGGTGTATATGTGCCATATTTCCTTTATCCAGTCTCTCATTGATGGGCATTTGGGCTGGTTCCAAGTATTTGCTATTGTAAATTGTGCTGCAATAAATGTACATGTGTATGTGTCTTTATAGTAGAACGATTTATAATCCTTTGGGTTTATACCCAGTAATGGGATTGCTGGGTCAAATGATATTACTGACTGTATATCCTTGAGGAATCACCACACTATCTCACCATCTTCCTCAGCAAACTAACACAGGAACAGAAAACCAGACACTGCATGTTCTCACTCATAAATGGGAGATGAACAATGAGAACACCTGGACACAGGGAGGGGGAACATCACACACCGGGGCCTGTCTGGGGGTTGGGGGAAAAGGGAGGGAGAGCATTAGGACACATACCTAAAGCATTCGGGGCTTAAAACCTAGATGACAGGTTGATGGGTGCAGCAAACCACCATGGCACGTGCATACCTATGTAACAAACCTGCACATTCTGCACATGTATCCCAGAAATCAAAAAGAAAAAAAATAATAATCAAATGTCAAAACTAAAAAAATATATATTTACTTACAGTAAAACATACATAACAAAAAAGTTATACCTTCACCTTCGTTATGTGTACAGTTCGATGACATTTATACCCCCACACCATGCGATCTTCACCAGCATTCTCCCACAGGGCTTGGCTTGGCTTTGCTTTCTTGCAAAACTGAAACTCTGTCCTCATTAATCCTGAACTCCCGGTGCCCTCCCTTAGACCCCGGCAAACACCATTCTGCTTTCTGTCTCTATGAATTTATTCTTGGCAAAAGGAGGGAAAATGTTTAATCGCTTTTTATTTTAGAACAGTTTTAGCTTTACAGAAAAATTTCATAAACAGTTCGGAGAGTTCCCATATACCCCACATCTGGGTTTTCCTATTATTACTAGCAATTTGCATTAGTATGCTACATTTGTAACAATTAACAAACCCATACTGACGTGTTAACTAAAATCTATACCTTGCTTGGAATTCCTTAGCTTTTCCCTAATATCTTTCGTCTGTCCCAGGACCCCACCCAGGATTCCACGTGGCGTTTGGTCATCACGGCTCGGGCTCTGCTCAGCTGTATTTCTCAGACTTTCCTTGTTTTTCATGACCTTGACAATTTTGAGGACTGGCCAGGCATTTATAGAATGTCCCTGTAGTGGGAGTTGACTGATGATCTGCTCATGATTGGACTGGGGTTTGGGGTCTTAGGGAAGGAAGATCCCAGAGGTGAAGTTGCTGTTTGTATGGCATCAGACCCAGGGCACCTGACACATCACTGCTGTGGTGACCTTGATGCTCACCTGGTGGAGACGTGTTTGTCCGGTTTCTCTGCCACGCAGTGACTCTTCCCCTTTTCCATATCACTGTGTCTGGTAGAAAGTCGCTGCTATTTGCAGCCCAAACTTAATGAGTGAGGATTGTGAGGAGGGTTTCCTTTGTTTCCTTCCTTTTACTCCTTCCAATGTTGCTGAATTGCAGGACAATTTAAGTTCCCCCAAGAAGCAGGGCCACTGCGTGGGGCCCCGGCCCAGGAACCAGATCTGGTCTTGGTCACTGGGTGCAGCCTCCCAGGGAGGGCCCATGAACTCTAGACCAGCCTGCCTGCCTTGTCCCTGCTGTGCACCAGTTGTGCCCAGATGCCCCAGGGATGGGGTGACTGCCCTGCTGTAGGAAACAGACTCCACGCCATCACATGATTGTACGTCTTGCATTGTTCTGAATTTACTTCTTACATTTAATTAAACCGTGGCTCCTTGGCCAAGCTATGTCATCTTCAAGAAAAAGGAAAGGGTCGTGCATGGTGGTGACTCACGTCTGTAATCCCAGCACTTTGGGAGGTTGAGGCAGGAGAATTGCTTGAAGTCAGGAGTTTAAGACTAACCAGGGTGACATAGCAAGATCCCTCCCTGTCTCTACAATAAAATAAAATAAAACAAGCCAGATGTGGTGGCACAAACCTGTAGTCATAGCTAATCAAAAGGCTGAGGCAGGAAGATCAGTGGAGCCTGGGAATTTGAAGCTGCAGTGAGCTGTGATTGCACCACTGTACTCCAGCCTGGGCAACAGAGCAAGACCGTGTCTGAAAGGAAAAAAACTGTAAAGGAAGGGAGAACTCATGCCCCGGTCAGCTGCAGGTAAAGCACAGCATCTCAGCACCTTAGCAGAGTGCTGTCAACAGGTGAGGAAGTCAACAAATATTTGGCCAATAGTTGATCTGACAAAGGGCTGATATCCAGAATCTACAAAGAACTAAAACAGATTTACAAGAAAAAAAACAAACAAGCCCATTCAAAAGTGGGCGAAGGATATGAACAGACGCTTTACAAAAGAAGACATTTATGAGGCCAACAAACATATGAAAAAAAGCTCATCATCACTGGTCATTAGAGAAATGCAAATCAAAACTACATTGAGATACCATCTCAGGCCAGTTAAAATGGCAATCATTAAAAAATCTGGAGCCAACAGATGCTGGAGAGGATGTGGAGAAATAGGAACACTTTTACACTGTTGATGGGAGTGTAAATTAGTTCAACCATTGTGGAAGACAGTGTGGCGATTCCTCAGGGACCTAGAAATAGAAATTCCATTTGACCCAGCAATCCCATTACTGGGTATATATCCAAAGGATTATAAATCATTCTACTATAAGGACACATGCACATGAATGTTCACTGCAGCACTGTTTACAATAGCAAAGACCTGGAACCAACTCAAATGCCCATCGATGACAGACTGGACAGGGAAAATGTGGCACATATGCACCATGGAATATTATGCAGCCATCAAAAACGATGAGTTCGTGTCCTTTGTAGAGACATGGATGAACCTGGAAACCATCATTCTCAGCAAACTGACACAAGAACAGAAAATCAAACACCACATGTTCTCACTCATAGGCGGGTGTTGAACAATGAGAACACATGGACACAGGGAGGGGAGCATCACACACTGGGGTCTGTTGGGGGGAACTAGGGGAGGGACAGTCGGGGGTGGGGAGTTGGGGAGAGAGAGCATGGGGAGAAATGCCAGATATAGGTGAAGGGGAGGAAGGCAGCAAATCACACTGCCGTGTGTGTATCTATGCAACAGTCTTGCATGTTCTTCACATGTACCCAAAACCTAAAATGGAATTTAAAAAAACTGAGCTCAAGAAAGGTTGAATTTATTCTCAAAGAAATTTAGCTGAATAAAATCTGAATTTAATGTAACTTAATTTAATTAATTTAAAATGTGAATTAAATTTAACTAAAATTTGAATTTAATTAATTCACGTGTACTTCCATGATCTTCTCATCCACTCCTTTCCCACAAAGAGGAGGCCAGCTGAGTTCCATTTTGCCCCCTGCCGCAGGAGGGAAGGATTCCTGCCCAGGCAGGAAGGCGAACGGCACTGTCAAGACTGGGCAGGTGTTTATTTGTGAGGAATCTTCAAGGGGTTGCTCTAGTGTAGACTCGAGCTCAGGGGAAATGAAGAAGGAAGTTCCACTGCTCAGATCACCTGTGGAAAAATAAAAGGTACACGTGGCACTCAGATCTGGGGAGAGTTTTTCCCAAGCACAGCAGAGCTGAGGTCTTTTGCAGACCGATTCCTCAGCTGTCCCCACAGCGCCAGGAGGGAGGGGCTCTTAGCAGACCCAGTGGATGGGTTTGCCCACAGTCAAGTAGGCAGAGCTGGAATCTGGGGTCTCCAGGCCCTCTAAGTCCTTCTTAGTCCTTCCAAACTCCCATTTAAGGTCCACCGTTCCTCTGCTGCCTTAAGCCCCAATCCCATCCCTAACAATCCCACCCAATCTGAAAGGCTGCCGCTCTTAGCAGGAGGCACGGGAGAGGGTAGAATCAAGATGTCGCTTTGTGGAGGGACCTGAAAGTTCAGAGCACAGTGGCAGGTACTGCCTGGTGCTGGCAGGACAAAGATGAGCTCCAGGGGTGGCCCATGGTGACCTCCGCCCAGTGGGCAGGCTCTCGCTGACCCTGGGGAGGCAGCTTCATGGCAGGAATGTTCTGGCCACCATAAAAAGACTCAGGAGCCACTCATGGCAGTACTTTTAGGACCAACCACGCCCATGAAGGGACAGAGCCTCGTGAAGATACTGGAGGTCTGGGGCTGGCCCCAGGGTGGTGAGGCTCCCAGCAGCAGGAGCAGCTCTGGGGGAGGTGACAGCAAAGCGGTCCCTGCATCAGGTTCTTGGCCGTTGACCTCAAGAGCAGAGACACTGAGTGCCCTGGCAAGGAGAGGAAGGGCTGTGAGGATACAACAGGTCTCTGAAATGCCTGCTGGGATTCAGGCTGAAAGCTGGGGTCACGAAGGACAGACACATCACATGGAGGCAGATGTCACTGACACAAATAGGAGACGCTGGGTGGAAGAGGGTGGTTCCCTGGCAAAGGCCCCACCCTCAAGCCTGAAGAGCCACAGCCCTAAGCAGGGACGGGAATTTCTGTTTTCACACCCAAAAAGTTGCCTTTTGGCCTGCCACGCCCCCCATTCTTCCCCCATATAGACGGAGACCTTAGCGGGCACCCACGCAACCAGCTGGACCTCAGAACCAGCGGGACAGTGACGATGGAACAACATGGCAGAGAATGAGACAAGAGGAAGGGTGTCCAGACGCAAAGGGGAGTTCAGCCAAGGGCGGACCCGACTCCAGGGGAAGACCACCTTCCCACTCCATCCCCCACTTCCCACTCCCCATCCGTGTTGCTGAGAGCCACCTCCACCACTCAGTGAATCCTTGCACGTGTCCCTCAAGCCCACATGTGATCCAATTCTTCCAGTATGCTAGACAAGAACTCAGGATACAGAAGGCTATCACACTGGCCCCTGCTCTTGGGATGAGGCAGAGGGTCCATGGAGCTGATTGACACACAAGCTGCGTGCAGACAGCAGATCTAAGAGGGCTTGGCAACACATGCCCACTTGGGCTTCGGGAGTCGAACACACCCACCCCTAGACGCTGCCATGGGGCCAGAGCCCAGACATGCTCCCCAGGGCCTGTGCATCTGTCCGTCTGAATGCTTCCCCTAGGGCTTTGAGCAGGGGTGACTGAAAGAACGCTCCACACCCCTGTCACACGTCCTACGATGGGGAGAAGGGAACTGTCCCATTTCATGACTACAGGTCCCTGCCAGGAACGGTCACTCCTGACTTTGTTCTAAATCCACCTGGAGGGCCTGTTTCTCTCTCATGGTGATTCGTTCATAGGCTTCTAGTGCTGGACCTTGTTAAGAGGTATTTTTCTTTTACATAATTTTTTTCCTTTCAAAGATATTCATATCTCCTAGAAAAACTCACAAGAAAAGTCCCTCTTCCTAGCAAAGCCCCAAGAAAAATCATTTCCTGAGGGGAAACTGGGGTCATAAAAGGTTAGTGTTGTTCAAAAGGGCCCTTGCCCTGTTGGTTCACAATGCCCATCCCCGACTCCCACCAAGCAGGTGTGGATGGAGAGACGAATTCGTGTCCAGCAGCTTCATGTATAGGAGCTCAGGTCCCAGAGACGAAGGCCCCGCCCAAGGCTAGTTGGCTCTCGGGGCTGTTTGATGACAGTGATAGCGACAGGGACAGGGATGGGAGGCTGCGCAAACATGGCTGCATCGTCCCTGACCCTCACCCTCCAGACTCCTCTGCTGAGCCCACCTGCTCCCAGCCCTTAAGCTGAAAGTGAAGGCCAACGTGCAGATGAATGAACACCTAAGCACCCAACTGGCATTCTTCATTTGCCAAAGATCACTGTCGAGTCCAGAAGCCCCCGTTGAACACCAGTGGAAAGTCAGTTTTTCAGCCACACTGCCATACTCCAAGTGCTCATAGCCACATGTGGCTGGTAGCTTCTGCATTGGACAGGAGAGGCACAGAATGTTGCCATCCCGGTGCGGCATTCCAGGGGGCTGTGCTGCCCTAGACGGTCCCAAGGTGCTGTGGAATCCTGAGAGTTTGTCCGGGGGCAGCAGTCCAGCAGGAGGCTTGTGCTTTCTCCAGCTCCTCAGACGCATTCCTGATCCAAAGGAGACCAAGAAACCAGCGGAGCAGGTGACCCACCGCATGAGAGGGAGGCAGGCTGGGAGGGGATTTTCCCTGCTCTCCTGGGGACACCTGGGTGTCAGCTCCAAGTTGCTGGTCCATTTTCTGGATCTTTCTGCTGCTTTCACTTACCTTGGAGAATGAGTCCAAGGCTTTGGAAAAAAGTCCTGTCTCCTGAGGAAAGCCCTGCAGCCCCAGAAGGAGATGTCTTCAGTGCCCTTCAATGCACGAGGCTCTGTCTTGTCCATTTTTGAGAAGACTGAATGGAGCATTGAGGCATCCACAGCTCCTCCTGGAAGAACGACGGCCCAGGAACTCAGAGCACCATGTTCTTTCTGCAGCAGAGGGGAGATTGCCTAGTGCCCCCAGCACCGAAAGAGAACTCTGGAAGCCAAATAATTGATTCCTTCTTCGGCTCTTAGACATCCCTCTGTGTGAGCTTCTACCCAAAGCACACACTGCTGCTAAGCTGAATATAAGGTTAGGTGAGACAGCAAAAGGAACTGAATGCTGTGTCTTTGACTAGAGAGAGGTGGGGGAACAAAGGACATGCTTAGAGGATTATTTCAATGCTCACAAATACTTATCTGAAGGGAGTTTCTCTGGGGGGTTGCAAAACATCCCCCAAGTGGGATGCTGGAGCCCTGGGGGTAACCTGTGCATAGGAGCAGTTCTTCTTTCTCAGTCACTGAGGTTAGAAGAAGGGAGAAGGGCCTGCCTGATGTGCGTGCACGCGCACACACACCCCAGAGCTCAGAATCCCACCTCTACAGCGAGGAGAGTGCCTGTTCCGTGTCCAGGCGCCACACAGCTTGTATCGTGTAGTCATTTAATCATCTTTTCAACGGTTGCCATTAACAACCCGATTCTTTAAAAATCATACTAAAAAAGGCTCATAAGACTTTCTGAAAATCTCCCCTAGAACAATCTGAGCTGCTCAGTCAACCGTAGACTGTGTTCAAATATCGGCCTTCGCCAAGTCACACAGTCGAGGGCTTCATTCCTACCCAGCGGTTTCTTCGCCCTCAGACTGTGGAGCACACACTCCAGGCAGCCCAGCCTCTGTCCCCGCTGTCACTGCCTCCCGGCCACCTTCCCTCCTCCAGCGCCCTCACTCCACTTCCTTTCCTCGGGATCAAGTGCCACCTATAATTGGAATTTAGAAGTGAGGTGTGAATAAAAGACTGACCTGGTCCCAAAATAATAGCTCCAGATATCACCGAGAGGCTTATCCAATTTTGACTGCGATGTTAATGTTACCCCGCAGCTTATTTAAATTGTAAATGACAAATAATTGATCATATTGATTCATTTGCTCTTCCCCGAGGCCTATCTGCCGGCTATTTTGGGGTCCCGAGGTCTCAGAAGCTATTAATTTAGTGCTGCTTATTTCTCAGTACGAAACCCCGGTGTCGTACAGCAATTTACATACTTAATAAATGTTGTGATTGATTTCATGTTTTTCAATCAGTGTCACTTACAGAACTGAGATTTGCAGCGTTGGGGAACATTTGGCACATCAAATTGGTTCTGTGAGAAGTTTGTATTTGGAGGAGGGGAATGAGTGAGGAGAGGGATGGCCTGGCTCCCGGGGGGCCGCAGACCCTGGCATCAAAGCTGTCTGTGACCCTCTTTCGGGAAGGCTTAAGCTGCCTACCATTCAAGCCTCACTCTGGTTTTAAAAGGAAGAAAAAGGGAACATTTAGAAACAGAACAAAATTCTGACCCACACCAAAAATATCTATATAAGATCATTATTCATGACTCAGTTGGTGTGAAAAAAAGACAGCCTTGTTATCACAGCTCAGTCATATGAGCTCAGTCACCAAAATAGGATGTTTGGCAACTAGTCAAGTGTAATTAGTCGCTGCACAGAAATTGAATGGCGGAGTGAGGAGCCCAGGGCTGCGGAGGTGGGGGTGGGACTTGGCTGGCTCCCACCTGCTCTGGTGCGGGCTCCAACTAAAAGAAAACCTGAGCTTCTGCTGAAGTTGGGACAATGAAGAGTAAAGGAGGTGAGTGGGGTGTTCGTGGACCCCATGAGAATGCCTTCGGCTCCCCGAGGGCTTTCCCCATGATTGCTTCCGAATCAATTTGGGCAGGAACGTTCTAGGCCCCACTGCGAACCTAGAAGAACCCAGGTCACCTGAGACCCTGGAAGAGTTCAGGTGACTGACAGGTTCCATCTAAGCTGCTTCTCAATTTGTGCTGCTCACTTTGCCAACCTGATCTAACTTCTGTTTGTGTCTCTCGGTGTTTTTCCCACCCAAATTTCAGTGTAGGATTCTTATATTAAATGACCAAGAAAACTGAGGGCCCCAAAGTGCATCAGTGTGGCTCTGCTTTAGGGAGAGGAGCACACGAATGACGAAACTGACGTTAACTGCTTCCCAAATTCCAGCGCCCTCCGGGATCCCTGGCCCGTTCCTGTCTCGCAAGGGCCGGCGACACTCGCCAGCGATTGCTTCTTGTGGGAGAGGGAAATGAACACATCGGGCTTTGCCCCACAGCCCAGACCTTTGTTCCGCCTGTCTTCTCTTCTGGTGGCTCATGAATGTTTGCAGCCAGCTGCATCCCCCCACACCGGCTGAAGGAACACCATAGTCACGTTCTCAGCACGTTCACTACAAACAGGAGCTGTCATTTGCATCTGTCCTTCTGTGTGCCAGGGAGAGTGATTTTATAAATCAGAGCTCCAGTTTTGCTTAGGTCTGGCTTGTTCTTAAAAGAAAAACAAAATCAGGTGAAGTTTTTGTGCTTAATTTTGGTTGGTGAAATGCTGTGTCTCAGCTACAGTTTATTTGAGGAAATTAAAGAAATTCATAGTTTGAAATGGAGAGAAAGGAGAGACAAGATGGTTTGAAAAAGAGAGGAGGGAGGACAGGCAGGTGGCAGAGGGGACCAGGTAGCAGTCTGTGCTTACACAGCTCCTCAGAGCTCCCTTCATGACCTCCTTCCTTGTCTCTGCCATGTTCTCTACTGGGACACATGCATGGCCTCCCCTGCCCGGCTCAGACGGCGCCAGTCCCCTCTGCTGCACCTGCTGTCCCATGAGCTACACGCTCCTCTCAAGCTACCTGCTGGGTCATTCTCGAGACTGTCAGCTTGGGTCTGAAAGCCAGAATCTCTGCACCCAGATTCATGCCTGGGACATTGCCCTTGCTGCTGAGTGACAGGAGTGGACAAACCTGAGTGGAGGCTCTGAATTCTAGTCCCACCTGGATATGTGGGCGGGACACCTACCCTCCCTGAGACGGTTTTGTTGGCCCTCCCCTCCTAGAGGGTTTGTGAAGGTTAAAATTAGAATTCTTCATCTAAGCATTCTGTAAAACTTCTCTGGCACACATAGGCACTCAGTAATAGTCACACGTAGTTATTATTGTTAATTATTCTCCAAGTCACCCGGGCTGAGAGTCCTAGAAAGATCCATGCTACCCTCCCTTCATGGCTCACGTCCAGCTTGTGCTGAAGAATGATAAACCCCACCTCTGAAGTGCCCCGTGCAGCTGTCCCCTTCCTTTATTACAGGGTTGCCACCTGGCTCCATCCTCCTGACCCCCAGCCTGCCCTGGTGCGAGAACCCCCTAGCTCCAGGCCATTCGCATCCCACAGCCCGTGGTCTTCACGAAGCAAAGCTCGACTCTGCCACTCACAGCGTCAGACAGCCGCGTGCATCCTTGTGGACTCAAGTACACTCCTGGCATAAATCACAGGTAAGGTCCCGGCCTGCTGCCCCTCCGGAGCACTCAGTGAGTCCGGGACCCACTCTGTCCTCTATAGCTGGAGGGGCAGCTCCACACACTGAAGAGAGTTAAACTTCACACTAAGGAGAGTTTTAGCCCTGTCTTCATCTGTCCAGGCTGCTCTAACAAAATGCCATCAACTGCGTGGTTTATAAACAATAGAAATGTATTTCCCACGGTTCTGGAAGCTGGGAAGTCCAAGGTTAAGGGTGTGACTCATCTAGTTCCTGGTGAGGACTCTCTTCCTGGCTCATAGATGGCGCCTTCTTGCTAAGTCCCCATGTGGTATAAGGCCTCTTTTATAAGGACACTAATCCCATCATGACAGCTTCACTCCCATGACTGCCTCACCCCCAAAGCCTCCGCCTCCTAATGCTACCACCTCAGGTGTTTGGACTTCAATATACAAATTTTGGGGGGGACAGAGACACTCAGACCATAGCACATCCCTTGCCCCGAGTGTTCCACCTCCTGGTTTGTCATTCTTGCATTGCCACCTGTTGAAACCTGCCTAATGTCAAGACCCAGGTAAAGGTACCATGGCATGGAACTGTCCTCAGTTCCCCTAGTTAGACCTTCCTGGCTCCTCTGCTCCATACTCCAAAACACAGATGATGACAGGGGTCCGCCCCTCCAGCTACAAAGCGTTGCCCTCAGTATATGCCTGCCTTAAGGAAGATGTTCTCATCCTCTCTGCTTCCCATGCTGGCTCTGGCAGCAGGGTCTGCATAGCTGGCCTCAGCAAACCTATGCTGAATTGAACTCAATTGGATTGCCCTGAGCTGGCCAGAGGGTGACCCTCTGCCAGGCCCCTGCTCCCCAGCCTTGCAGTTGGTGCCTGCTGTTTCTTCACTCTCCCCCTGGCACACGGGCCGAATCTGGGCAGATGCTGCTCACACACACTAATTCCCCACCCGTGATGACTCTAGTGGGCCCCTGGAGCCCCTGGTCCTGATGGTGATGCACTGAGTACACAGGACCCAAGCTCAGAGCTGTCACAGCAACTGCAGAAATCTCATCCTCGCCTGTGATTAGCCAAAATCACAGAACATGATGCACATAAAATGCTGCCTTCGCAGGGAAGCAGATTCAAGGGACAATTCTAGTTTTTCCAAATCAGCCTTTTTGAAATATAACTTATATTAAATGAAGCTCGCCATTTTGATGAGTTTTGACAAATGCATACACCATCACCATCAAGATAAAGAATATTTCCATCACTCCAGAAAGTCCTATTTTTAACTAAAAAGTTTATTCTTAGAGCAATTTTAAGTTCACAGCAAAGCTGAGCAGAAGGTACAGAGATTTTCCGTGGACCCCACATCCCCACACTTGTACAGCCTCCCCATGGTCGACATCACCTACCAGAGTGGCACACTTGCTGCAATTAATGAGCCTGCACTGACCTGCTGCTATCATCCAGAGTCCAGGGTTTGCATTAGGGTTTGCGCTTGGTGCTGGTCATTCTGTGGGCTTAGAGAAGTGCAGAATGACACACGTCCACCGTTATAGTATCATTCAGAGTAGTCTCGCTGCCCTAAGAATTCTCCAGACTTGTGTTCCATCTGTTCAGCCCTTCCTCCCTGCAAACCCTAGCCACCGCTGATGACCATCGTTTTATCTTTTTCAGAATGTTGTATAGTTGGAATTAGACAGCCTTTCCTGATGGGTTTCCTTCTCTTAGTAATATGTACTTAAGGTTCTTCTATGCTTTTTATGACTTGATAGCTTATTTCTCATTAGCACTGAATAACATTCCATTGTCTGGATATACCACAGGTTTTTCATTCACTCACCTACTGAAGGACATCTTGGTTGCTTCCAAGTTTTGAAAGTTATGAATGAAGCTACTATAAACATCTGTGCACAGGTTTTTGTGTGAACATGTTTCAAGCTCCTTTGAATAAATACCGAGAAGTGTGATTACTGGATCATGTGGTAAGAATATGTTTAGTTTTGTAAGAAACTGCCAAACTGCCTTCCCAAGTGGCTGTATCATTTTGCACTCCTGCCATCAATGAATGAGCATTCCTGTTGCTCCACAGCCTCACTGGCATGTGGTGATGTCAGTGCTTTGGATTTTGGCTATTCTAATAAGTGTGTACTGGTGTCTATTGTTTTGCAATTCCCTAATGACATATGATGTTGGATATCTTTGCATATGCTTACTTGCCTTCTATAGACCTTCTGTGGTGAAGTATCTATTCAGGTCTTTGGTTCATTTTTTAACATGAGGTTGTTCATTCTCTCATTTTTTTGATTGTTGAGTACTGAGTTCTTTGCACATTTTGGATAAACATCTTTTATCAGATGTGTTTTTCACAAATATTTTCTCCCAGTTTGTGGCTTGTCTTCTCACTCTCCTGACATGTCTTTCATAGGGCACAGGTTTTAATTTTAATGACATCTACCTTATCGATTATTTCTTTCATGGATTATGTCTTCGGTGTATCTCAAAAGTCATCATCGTACCCAAGATCATTTAAATTTTCTTCTATATTATCATCTAAGAGTTTTATAGTTTTGCATTCTATATTTGGGACTACAGTTCATTTTGAGATACTTTTTGTCAAGTGTGTACAGTCTGTTTCCAGTTTCACTTTTTTGCACATAGTTGTCCAGCTATTTCAGTATCATTTGCTGAAAAGATTGTATCTTTGCTTGGTTATATTAACTTTGTTCCTTTGTCAAAGATCAATTGACTATTCTTGTGTGGGACAATTTCTCAGCTTTCTGTTCTGTTCTAGTGATCTATTCGTCTATTCTTTCCCTAGAGCCACCCTATCTTGATTATTGCAGCTTCATGGTAAATCTTGAAGTCAGGTAGTTTCAGTTGTCTGGCTTTGTTTTTCTCCTTTAGTATTGAGTTGGCTATTCTGGATCTTTTTTCTCTCCATATAAACTTTAGAATCAGTTTGCTGATATCTACAAAATAACTTGTGGGCTTTTAATTGGGATTGCATTGACTTTATGGTTCAAGGTAGGAAGAACTGATGTCCTGATGATATAGAGTCTTCCTATCCGTGCACAGGCAAGATATATTTAGGTTTTCCAAAAAATTTCTTTCATCAGTTTTGTAGCTTTCCTCATGTATATCTTGTACCCATTTTTTTAGATTTACACCTAAGCAATTCATTTTAGAGGGTGCCAATGTAAATGGTAATGTGTTTTTATTTCAAATTCCACTTGTTCATTGCTGGTATGTAGAAAACCAATTGACTTGTGTATATTAGTCTTGTATACTCCAGCCTTGCCATGATCACTTATTAGTTCCAGGAGGGTTTTTTGTTTCGTTTACTTTTTGCATTTCTTTCATTATTTCTACATAGATGATCATGTCATCTGTGAGCAAAGACAATTGTATTTCTTCCTTCCTAATCTGTATACATTTTATTTCCTTTCCTTGTTCAATTGCTTTAGCTAGGACTTCCAGTATGATGTTGAAAGAAGTAGTGACCAGTGACATCCTTACTTTGTGTATTAGTCCATTCTCACATGGCTATTAAGGACACACCCAAGACTGGGTGATTTATAAAGGAAAGAAGCTTAATTGACTCACAGTTCAGCTTGGCTGGGGAGGCCTCAGGGAACTTATGATCATGGTGGAAGAGGAAGCAAACACGTCCTTCTTCACAAGGTGGCAGGAAGGAGAAGTGCAGAGCAAAGAGTGGGGGAAGCCCCTCAATCTCATGAGAACTCACCCACTATCATGGTAACAGCATGAATCACACCCATGATTCAATTACCTCCCACTGGGTCCCTCCCACAACATGTGGGGAATATGGGAGCTAGAATTCAAGATGAGATTTGCGTGGGGACACAGCCAGACTATATCACTTTGTTCCCAGTGTTGGGCCCATTCTAGGATCAAGACTTTCCACAGAGTGCCAGCCCTCAGGACACCAATGGCACAGAGGCAAGAGATTGGCCACTGCCGCCCAACAGATGATGTTGGCTACATGGCATGACTGACCAGTGATCAGTCCAGTACAAAGGTCATGCTGGGGCACCACGGATTGGCCATCTGCTCTGCCATAGTCAACCAGCAAGCTGAGAAGTGTAAGCCTTGTGGGCTGAGGCCCATGGAAGTGCCAAGCAGGGTAGGCAGGGGGCAAAACTGGGAGGCTCTTGAGGGATTGGGTGCACCTGCCAGTCCCTGATGTGGCCCCAAGATATTGGCTCCAAAAGGGCTTTGGGCGCCTTTGCAGTGGACACAAGAAGAATGGTTAGGGAGAGGGAGGAGATACCAGGAGCTCAGTGCATCTTCCCAGGAAGAGATCAGGAGAAAGAACTGTCCGTTCTCAGCCACCAGTACCCTTGATATCAGCCAGCGGGCAACCAGGGTGCAGAAAGCCCACTGGCTGAGAGGTTAAGAAGATGGATGTGTGGACCAAGTCACCAGGGCAGGGCACTGTCTCCACTCACTGCCACTGCTGGGAACCCCTGGGCCTGTGCCCAAGATGGAGGGATTCTTAAAGATTTCCCAAATGTTGGGAAGAGGGGAAGGACAAGTGACAGCAGAGTCAGCTGTTGTGAGGAGCAAAATGATTTTTTTTTGAGATAAGAAAAAAAAGTCTGGGGTCTTTGCAAGTTGTCAATATGACCTAAGTCACTTAGGAAGCCCTATTTTAGGAATCCCAGCACAGTTGTTAGGGGCATAGCATCCAAGAGTGATGTGGCTGAGGCCAAATCCAGGCCACTTCAGTCCCACCCCTTGGGCAGGTGGCACACAGTCTTGGGGACTTGCTTCTTCCTTTCTGAAATGGAGGCAATAGGTCCTACCTTGCAGGACCATTAAAGGAGACACCCCAAGTAAAGAGCTGAGTGAATAACCCAGGAAGAGGTAGCTCTTACAGTCTTCCTTTTACTCATTCTAGACCTCACCATTCATAGTTCTAGAATAAGTTGTCAAGTCCCCTGTGGGTATGTACCCCAGGAAGAGAAGGAGGTGGGAAGGCAGAAGAATCACTCTCCATTAACCTGTGGGGAGCCCTGGTCTCTAGTTGACCACCCAGCTGCTTAAAGGAGACAGCTGGGAAAACTGACTTAGTTGGGAATGTTTCTTAGGCAAGTTTTTTTTTTTTTTTTTTTGAAAACATATCCGAAATATTCCATGTTCATGGTTTGGTAGAATTAATAGTTTTAAAGTATCTATAATGCCTAATGTTATTTACTAATTAGATAAATTATCTATCAAAATACTTGGCATTCTTCACGAAAATAGAAGAAGCAATCCTAAAAGTTACAGGGAGACACAGAAGACCCAGAATATTCAAAGCCATCCTAACCCAAAACAACAGGATGTGGGATTTCATACTGTATAACCTCAAATTCTGATACAAAGATACAAGAACCAAAGCAACAGATGCTGGAGAGGATGTGGAGAAATAGAAACACTTTTACACTGTTGGTGGGAGTGTAAATTAGTTCAACCATTGTGGAAGACAGTGTGGTGATTCCTCAAGGACCTAGAAATAGAAATTCCATTTGACCCAGCAGTCCCATTACTGGGTATATATCCAAAGGATTATAAATCGTTCTACTATAAGGACACATGCACACGAATGTTCATTGCAGCACAGTTTACAATAGCAAAGACCTGGAATCAACCCAAATGCCCATCGATGATAGACTGGACAAGGAAAATGTGGCACATATACACCATGGAATATTATGCAGCCATCGAAAACGATGAGTTCGTGTCCTTTGTAGGGACATGGATGAACCTGGAAACCATCATTCTCAGCAAACTGACACAAGAACAGAAAATCAAACACCGCATGTTCTCACTCATAGGTGGGTGTTGAACAATGGGAACACATGGACACAGGGAGGGGAGCATCACACACTGGGGTCTGTTGGGGGGGAGTGGGAGGGGACAGCGGGGGGTGGGGAGTTGGGGAGAGATAGCATGGGGAGAAATGCCACATATAGGTGAAGGGGAGGAAGGCAGCAAATCACACTGCCACATATGCACCTATGCAACAATCTTGCATGTTTTTCACATGTACCCCGAAACCTAAAATGCAATAATAATAAAAAAGAACCAAAGCAGTGTGTGACAGTGACACAAAACCCACACAGAGACGATTGGAGCACAACAGAAAACCCAGACATTAATCCAGACATTAAAAGCCAACTTATTTTCAACAAAGTTCTACGAACATACACTGAGAAAGGGACAGTCTCATCAATAAGTGATTCTGGAAATGCTGGAAATGCTTTTGCAGAAGAATAAAAGTAGACTGCTATTTCTCACCATCTACAGAAGTCAAATCAATATGGATTAAAGGCTTTAACATAAGACCTGAAACTATGAAGCAACTAGAATAAAACCTTCATGAAACACCAAAGGACATTGTTCAGTGATCTTTCTGATAACTCTTTTCATAAAGGTAGGAATTACATCATGAGGTATCCTTCCTCATTACCTCACCTAAAAATAATTGCCTTCCAAAGACATGTTCAAATCACATCTCCCTGGAGGTTAAGGATTTATAATATAAATTTGTGGAAACACAATTCAGTCCATAGTATTCTGTACCTACTTCTCCCAGAAATTCATGCTGATTATATTCACATTTTATTTATTCCATTCTAACAGTTTCGTTGTTCTTAACTCATATAAGCATCAACTTTAAACTCAATATTTAAACCGTATTTTAAACTTTAAACTGAATCAGATATCAATGAGCTTTGAGGTACAATTATTTTTTAAAGAAATTTCTCCTTTGACTTTGAAACTTTAAAACCAGATATCTTATTATATTTTGGCTGTGGTAACAAACTATTATAGAATGAGTGATTTAAGCAACACACATTTATTACTAGCAGTTCTGAAGACTGGGAAGCCCAAGACAGATGATCAGGTGTCTGGTCAGGCCTTCCTTCCTGGTTTGCAGATGGTTGTATTTTTATTGTATTATCTCCTGGTGGAGAAGCAAGTTTTGATTGTGGAGTAGCGGGGAGGGCACAGGAGAGAGGGAGACCAGCCAGGGAGCCAGGCTCTGGGGTCACCACAGTCCAGCACAGCCAGCTGCTCCAGGGCAGGTGATTAGGAAAAGACAGCTCCCTTCCCCTCCTGCTCCATTCTGCCTGCCCACATGCCTGGAGCCACAGAGCCCGCCAGACCCTTGTGGGCATTGCTGGGCGTAGGCGTGGTGTGGCTCTATACCAAAAGCCAGTCAGCCAGCTCACCTTGCCAATCGCACTGAGTTCTAAGCTGTGCTGGAAAGGACTGGCTGGTGTGGAGGAGAGAGAGGCGGGTTCCATGTGGCCTGCAGGGGCTGGACACCAGGCAGTGCCAACCGGAAGAATGCCGATGCCAAACCAAACCCTGGAATCCTGAGACAAGGGCCACTTTGAAGAGAGCTCACTAGAAAAAGAGGAATCCCCCAGCCCAGATGATATAAAAATATAGCATCCCTAAGCAGGTGCCACTGTGTGCAGTCACCCTCCATCTTCTCCACAGCCATGCCCACTATTCACGGCTAGCCCATTTTATGGACAAAGGACACCGTGTTAGGCAGTTTTTGTATCACTATAAAGGAATACCTGAGACTCAGTAATGCATAAAGAAAAGGAGTTTAATGGCTCATGGTTCTTGGGCTGTATGGGAAGCATGGTGCTGGCATCTGCTCCTGGTGAGGCCTCAGAAATCTGCCAATCATGGAAGAAGGTGAAGGGCAAGCAGGTGTGTTTCGTGGAAAGAGAAGCAGGAAGAGAATGGGACGTGGGCCAGGTAGGGGAGGTCACAGACGTTTAAACAACCAGATCTCAAGTGAGCTAACTGAGCAAAAACTCACTCATTACCAAGGGGACAGTGCTAAGCCATTCACGAGAGATCCATGCTCATGATCCAGCCACCTCCCAGCAGGCCCCACCTCCAACATTGGGAATCACATTTCAGCATGAGATTCATAGAGGGTACATCCAAACAGTCTCAGACACGGAGGTTCAGAAGGTTCAGCGGATGTGGGCGCTAACAGCCCTGTTCTGAACATGGAGGACCGATCTGGGCTGTAACCAAGCCCCTGTCACCAACACTCACAGCCAAGTGACCCCGAGTGAGTCACAAAGCTCAGTGTGCCTCAGTTTCCACAACTGTAAAGCTGCTCCAGCCTTCACTTCCTCAGATTGCTCCTCAGTCTTTGCTGGAGGGCTGCATCATTGTTCATGCAGGAGTGCTCCCCCCCAGAGGAGGGGGGCTTCCCTGACCCATCTAATGCCAAGTTAGTTCAGGTCCAGTCTGCCCAATGACACATGAGCAGCAGCAGCCCATTTCCCATCTGCGGAGAAGCTTTAAGAGCCAGCACATGGTGTGGTTTCTGTTCTCATTACCATGATTTCAGAAATGTTCTGGAGAAAGATAACTTTGTCATTCTGGTTCTCGAGGAATAATGACATAGCCCAGAGCCACACTGACATGGATGAACACGTAGCTTGAAGAAGTAAGTCTTTGTGGCAGGAGGGCCCAGGTTTTGGGTGGTGTGGTTACAGCAGCATAACGTGCCCTTCCTTGACTGATGTTCACCTCTCTCTTCCCCTGTCCACACTCACCTCTCCTACCCCACTTCCCGACCAGACTGGAGTGAATTGCAGCCCCATCCCCAGCCCCACCCTGTGCCAGGGTCTCTATCTCCCCACAGCAT
Source organism: Aotus nancymaae (assembly GCF_030222135.1). NCBI lineage: Eukaryota > Metazoa > Chordata > Mammalia > Primates > Aotidae > Aotus > Aotus nancymaae. The sequence goes on along the minus strand of NW_026988467.1, from coordinate 1,585,958 downwards.
TCATAACATAGAAAAATCGTATATTTCCCTTTTCCATTTTGTTCACCTTCTGTCTCCCCCAAAAGAATGTCAACTCCTTGAAAGCAGCAATTTTTGTCTCTTGTTCATGACTGCACCTTTGCACCAGAACGTGCTTGGCACATGAAGGTACACACACTCACACATGTGCACACACAGACACAGGCACACACAAGAGCACACGCACAAAACAAATACTTTAACACAAAATAGCAGAAATGAACCCAGGCCCCATCCTAGGTGAAATATACACGCATTTAATTCTCACAAATAAACTGGTGATGTTTCCAACGCTATTATTTTGATCCCCACTGTATGGATGAGAAAAATGAAGCACAGAGAAGTCAAGAGAATCTGCCGAAGGTCACCTGCTGAGCCAGCAAGGTCCAGCCACACCCTCAGTCACTGCTATCCTGTCTGTCAACAGCACCCTCTTCACAGCATGGCTCAGGGGGAGGTCAAGTGCGTGAGACACAGGAAGAAATTAACAAGCAGCAGAAGCCATAGCGGGTCAGTGACTGGCATTGCTGCCATTCCTTGCCCAGGGTCAGGAAGTCAGGGAGAGGCAGGGACATTGTCCTCTGGGCCCCCGACCCCACCACCCATTTTTGTTCCAGAGCATCAGCATTTTCCAAACACGGTCAAGTGTTAGGCTCCCTTGGGAGATTCCAAAAACTACCTGTTAAAGATAGAATGCTTTCTCGTAGTTACTGCAAGGAAAAATTAGCATTCAGACAAAAAGTTTTCTCAGCAAGGCAGTTTTACTTTCTGCAGAAAGGGTAGCACTGCCAGCAGTCTTGCTATGAGAGTACAATGAACAAAAGAAAGGCAGGCATATTCATTCTTTATGCATTGGATTCTTACTGCTGTGTCTGATCTCTGTGGATTCAAGCTGGACTTCACAATCTAAACTAAATCTTGGTTGACTAACAACTTAAAACTTTTCTAAATAGGTAAAGGCCATGGAGAGCAAAGGAAAAGAGGAAGTTGGGTTTGAAAGGACTTGGGAGAGGAGCATCACACACTGGGGGCAGTTGGGGGAGTAGGGGAGAGACAGTGGGGGGTGGGGAGGGAGGGGCAGGTGGGGAGGGATAACATGGGGAGAAATGCCAGATATAGTATGCACCTAAATTTAAATAAATAAGTTTTAAAAAAAAACTAATAACATTCCCAAATCAGAAAGGGGCATAGGCTGTGAGCTGGGACATACCTGTGAGCACATTAGCACAGATATTTTGGTTAAAGTACAAGGACATAGAATGTACTACCTGCTTGTGATCATGTCTAGCACAAATATCTTGGTTAAAGTTCAAGGACATGGAATGCACATTTTTTTTATATCTAACTGCTATATAAAATAAAGCTTAACAAAAAGTTACTAGCAGAAAGCAAAAAACTTTTTAAAAGTCTTTTAAAAAGACTATTGTTTTAACATTTATTATCATTCTTCTTTAATAAAAAAAAAGGAAGTTAAAAAAAAACATTTTTACTTTCTACACTACTAATCCCTGGGCCCTGGGTCCTTATTCAGACCCTTTTCAGATAAGAGCCAAACATCTGTATTTTGGAGGCAATTCAGGTGTGGCTGGTCCAGAGACCAACGTGGAAAAGCATCTGCCCCACCCACCACTCGCTCCCTGGCAGTGGCAGACCCCACACCCTCCCTGAGGTAGAAGGACAAGTCCCTGGGAACCGGGTGCTGGGTCTCCGTCCTCACATCTGGAAGTTGCCAGCTCAGTCCCTGGTGGGCTCATCACTCTGGTCTCCACCTGGGATGATATGCCGCCCCATCCTCGTTCAGAGTGAGAACAGGCAGATGGCAGGTGGTGGGGGTGGGCAACCTCACCAAGAGCCCTGGTATCACCTGTAGAACACAAAGCTTGGAGGGTTTGGGGGTGGGCCTCTAGAGAAAAGTCTTAAATAGGTCCAGGGTGGTGGTCTCCATGAAATTCTTTCTTCTCTCGGAGTTGGAAAGAGTTTTTCTTCACAGGACCATGGCCCCCAGGTGCCCCCTGATTGCTCAGTGGCTTATTTTTTCTAGCACTGTTCCCTCCCAACTCCAGGTTAAAGACCATGGCTCCCTGGTGATATGGGCAAGCACAATGCATCAGTTACAGTTCTCCCAGATTTTTTTCTATTGGAGCATGTTACGGATTGAACTGTGTCCCCCAAAATCTACATGTTATAATATTTAATTCCTGGAACCTCAGAATGTGATTTTCTTTGGAAATAGGGTCTTCACAGATGAAATGATTGTAGTTAAGTAAGGATGGAGTCATACTGGAGTAGGGTATACCTCTAATTCAATGTGACTGCTGTCATTATAAAAAGGAGAAATTTGGATGTATACATACCTACACACGCATACACACACACACACACACACACACACAGGTACACAGGGAGAACACCATGTGAAGATAAAATAGAGATCAGTGTGATGCCTCTACAAGCTAAAGAACACCAAAGATTGCCAGCAAGCCACCAACGATGGGAAAGGAGCCGGAACAGACTCTTCCTCACAGCCTCAGAAGGGACACACCCTGCCAACACCTTGATCTCAGACATTTTTTGCTCTCCAGAAGAACCAGGAGAGAAATTTCTGTTGTGTAAGGCACCAAGAGAAATTTCTGTTGTATGGCACAGAGTGGTAGTGAGACATTCCCGTATCTTGTGCCAAGGAACTGAAGCCATGGAATTCAGAGGCTGCTTCTGATTCTGTGCCTTGGACCATAAAGATGCTCATGTCCTATTGGAGAGAACCAAGTCAGGAAGCAGCAATAAATGAAAACAGAAGAGAAATTTGACAGTGATTAAATCCTGCTTCCAGTCTGCAAAGCTCCACTTTCTTGGACAAGCTCTGCATTCTTTCTTGGACTCTAATATCCTTCCAACAATGCATTGTGGAGAGTAGGATTCTTTGGGGGGCAAGTAACAGAAACCCTATTACTGTGCATGCTTTCTGAAAAGGATGATCACTTGGCTGTTGGAACTTCCATTAGTCTGTTTTCATGCTGCTGATAAAGACATACCCAAGACTGGGAAGAAAATAATATTTAATGGATTTACAGTTCCACATGCCTGGGGAGGCCTCACAATCACGGTGGAAAGCAAAGAGGAGCAAGTCACATCTTACATGTAGGGTGGCATGCAGAGAGGGAGCCTGTGCAGGGAAATTCCCATTTTTAAAACCTTCAGATCTTGTGAGACTCGTTCACTATCGCAAGAACAGCACAGGAAAGATCTGCCTGCATAGTTCAATCACCTACCACCAGGTTCCTCCCCGACATGTGGGAATTGTGGGAGTTAAAATTCAAGATGACATTTGAGGGGGTACACAGTCAAACCATATCAAACCTATAAAGGCCCAGATCGTGATCCTAGACCTAAATCCTAAAGCAGACTCTACTCTGAATGCTTTTGCTGCACCTGTCAGTTCACCTGTTTCTGCCCCATGTCCTGGCCAAGACACAACACCGTGGCTTCTCCTGTGCAGACACGTCAGCTCCCTTCCCAAAAAGGGCCACTTCTGCTTCCTCATGCAGCAGAATCTCTGCAGCCAGGCGATCAGGGAGACAGAAGCTTTCTCTCCCTTAGGACTAAAATGTGATTGGTCTGAGCTAGTCCTTCCCCTGACCAAGGGCCAGTCTAGACAATGAAAGGTGATCCACTATGGCCAGTGGAGCTGAGGAACACTTGCTGTGGTGTGGGTTTAGGGGATGCATTTTCCTCCATAGTTTGAAAAATAAAACTAAGTATGAGCCACGGGGGATCCAGGTATGCCTATGAAACCTGGAATTATAGCAGAGATCCTCCATCCTGGATGCTGACATGCCTGGGTGTCGCTGATAGGAGAGTGAAAGACAGGAATCTTCCAGACCTTTGATGATGCCATCGTTACACTGAAACTGCGGACTCTGTAGAACCACCCTGCCACTTGTCTTCTCGTTTATGAATTAACAAGCATCTTATGTTGATGCTTTTTATTCAGGGCTTCTGTTACTTGCAGTCTGATAAAGTCTGGATCTGTGTCCCTGCCCAAATCTCATGTCAAATTGTAATCCCCAAAGTTGGAGGTGGGTCCTGGTGCGAGGTGATTGGATCATTGGTGTGGAGTTCCTCTTTGGTGCTGTTCTCAAGATGGTGAGTGAGTTATCATGAGATCCGGTTGTTTAAAAGTGTGTAGCACCTTTCCCCTCTCTCTCTTCCTCATGCTCTGGCCATGTGCAGACATGCCTGCTTCCCCTTTGCCTTCCACCATGATTGTAAGTTTCCTGAGGCCTCCCAAGCCATGCTTCCTGTACAGCCTGTGGAATGGCGAGCCAATTAAACCTCTTTTCTTTATAAATTGCCCCATCTCAGGTATTTCTTTATAGCAGTGTGAGAACAGACTAATACACATTCAAAAGCATCCTAATGCACATACTTCTCAAAGCACAAATACACAAAAGTGGAGATGTGGCCGGGCGCGGTGGCTCACGCCTGTAATCCCAGCACTTTGGGAGGCCGAGGCGGGTGGATCACGAGGTCAAGAGATCGAGACCATCCTGGTCAACATGGTGAAACTCCGTCTCTACTAAAAATACAAAAAATTAGCTGGGCATGGTGGCGCTTGCTTGTAATCCCAGCTACTCGGGAGGCTGAGGCAGGAGAATTGCCTGAACCCAGGAGGCGGAGGTTGCAGTGAGCCGAGATCGTGCCATTGCACTCCAGCCTGGGTAACAAGAGCGAAACTCCGTCTCAAAAAAAAAAAAAAAAAAAAAAAAGTGGAGATGTGATGCATCAGCACCACGGACAGGTGGGATGCTGTCCGTGGTGCTGATGCAGTTTGGCTGCAGAGAGGCTGCTCAGATACTCACCCAAGCACGCAAACATCCAGCAAGTGTTTGCATCTCCTACGAGATCCTGTTCTGCAGCCTCTACCTCCAAGGCCGAGCCATGGGGCTTCTTGCCTCGAGGAGCCCAGTCTCAAGGGATAAAGAGCCCATCCATCAACACTTTGTCTTGGAACTGAGTTTATTAGAACTCTTCAGCAAAACAAGGGAAGGGAAACCTAGATGCTGCCCTGAGAATGGTACTTCCTATGTTGTCTTATCTCATAGGACATATCAGGACCAAGCCTAGAGGTCACACTGAGCATCTTCCCCAGTAGAGGGGACTCTCCTGCTGCCTGTTATGTGTAGGGCAGTTGGTGTGTCCAGTGGCCTCTCTGCTCTGGGGTATTGAGGGGAAGAAGAGTTGATAAGAAGGTCCATGGTCTTGCCCAGCATAGACACAATGGAAGCCTCAACTTTTTATCCAAATGAGACCCTAAGTTTATGTCAAGAGACTGCTGAGGTTTTAAGGGAACAACATAATGCACCTTTCCTTATCTTTCTGCATTAGTTTCCCAGGGCTGCTGGAACAAAATACCACATATGGGGTGTTCTGGAGCAACAGAAATGTATTTTCTCACAGTCCTGTAGGCCAGAAGCCCAACATTGAGTGCTGGCAGAGCTGCTCCTTCTGTGGCTGGGAGGGAGAATCTGCCCCACACTTCTCTCCTGCTTCTGGGATTTGCTGACAATCTTTGACATTCCTTGGGTTGTAGAAGCATCTCCCCCCATCTACCTTTATATTCATATTGTGTTTTGCCTGTGTGTGTGTCTGTGTCCAAATTTCTCTTTTTATAAGGATACCAGTCATACTGGATTAAGGCCCATGCTAATAGGCTCATCTTAACTTGATAACCTGCAAAGACCCTATTTCCAAATAGGAAGTGGGAGGTTAGGACTCGAGTGCACCCTTACTGGGGACACTATTCAACCTGTAATACTTCTCAGGTTCATAATGAATGGTTTGAGAGGAAAATGCATGTGTCCGATGCAGAGAGACCAAAATACAGCTCTTGGCTGCTGGTAAAGTCAGTTGGGAGTGCAGTTTAGATAAATAACCAAAACAGGCCCCACAGCCTGGAGGTGGCCCCTCAACACTCCAGGGAAAGTCAGTGCACAGTGGAGCAGGGACAATAGCACAGCCCCTTTGTGGTCAGGCAAATGCAGTCAAGCAGTTGATCCTTCTCCCAGATTCACCCATCAGAGGATTCCTCCCTTAGCCCGGGGAGCTTCCGGTGAAGTTCTCTCAAGAGCCCACTTGCTCCTTCCTTCCCACTTACCCCTTCCTTCCCACTTACCCCATCTTGAAACCCTCACCAGCTACCCAGCAAGGTAGGATGGGGGAGGTAAGCCACACACTTAGAGAGAAATAAAGAAGCTGGATTTCCTTGCATATATGGGCGTGACATTAATAGACTGGAAACCCATACGTATAAATAAAAACAATCACATGATTCAAAATAACTTACATTATAATGTATATTAATAGCCTGTGCAGTGATTCCAGACTGGCAGAAATATGCTCTGAGATCTCCAGGGCAGGACTATGCCTCATGACAATTGGCATGGACACCCACCTCCCTCTGTCACTGATGCAAGTAGGTCCTGAATCAACATTTAATATTCCTACGGATGAGTGCATATGGAACGGAGGCCAGTCTGACGTGGTAATTAAATGTCTCTTTTCAATGCTTTATAATTAAATTTTTTTAATTTTATGAACCTAAATATAAAATGTAAGAAATAAAATGTGTGAGCAAATAAAAAAATGAATTCAATAAAGAATTATCGCAAAGGAGTTTGGTCAAACTGCGCAGGCTGAGGTAACAGTCCCCACAAGCCTGCCCTCACTTCAGACAACATCTGTAAGATTGGGGATCCCAGGGTCACCCTCATTTCATACCCCCGACTAAAAATTTGGAGGTGTGTCCCCACAACTACCTTCAATTTTAATAACTCACTAGAATAAATGACAAAACTCAGGGGAGTGCTACGCTTACAATTGCATTGTAATGACAGCAAAAAGATACAACTTAGAGCTGGCAAAGGAAGAGACACAGAGCTGGGGCATCTGGAAAGCCCTGCATGGGGAGGTGTCACGGGCTCTGGTTCCTCTCTGAGCAGGGACTTGTGACAATATGTGACAAGTATGGCCAACGCAGAAGGCCACCTGAGTGTCAGCATTTATGGTTGTATTGAGGTGTGATACAGTTTAGCTGTGTCCCCACCCAAATCTCACCTCCAGCTGTAGCTCCCATAATTCCCACGTGTTGTGGGATGGACCTAGTGGGAGATAACTGAATCACAGGGCGAGTCTTTCTCATGCTGTTCTCATGATGGTGAATAAGTCTCACGAGATCTGATGGTTTTATAAAGGACAGTTTCCCTGTGCATGCTGTCTTTCCTGCAGCCATGTAGGACAGGACCTTGCTCCTCCTCCACCTTCTGCCATGACTGTGAGGCCTCCCCAGCCATGTGGAACTGTGAGTCCATTAAACCTCTTTCCTTTATGAATTATCCAGCCTCAGGTGTGTCTTTATCAGCAGCATGACAATGGGCTAATACAAGGTGGATTAAACCACTGGTCATGTGACTGAACTTAAACTCCAGCCCTCCCCTCCTCCATGACTTGGAGCTCACTTCCCATCTCCCAAAGCCCCCACCCTCTAATCACATTGTTGGTCTTTCTAGTGTGCCAGACCCCATCCTGAGTCATCTCATCCACAAAGTCTTGAGGGACCCACCCAAAGCCAAACCATGAGCATGAACACAGACACTCATGAACAACACAGCTGCTCCTATCACTTGGGAAATGCCAAGGGGTTAGAGGTCACCTCCCAGGAGCCAGGACAAAGGCCAGACCTCTGAAGAAGTGAGAGCTTCATCCTCATTACAGAGTTATCACAGCCTGAAACCCTATCGCAACAAAATAAATAGTTGTCATGTAAACGTCTGTATTCAGAAGTGAAGGATCCTTTGAAGGAATGATTAAATTTAGTAGGATCTAGCTTTGAGTCGCTTCAGAGGAGTTCCCACTCAAACTAATGTACTGTAAAAGACATCAAACTCTAGCCTATTTTCTGTACATCCAAGGTGATGAGTAAGACAAATCTGTAACAGCAAAGTTATTGAACATTTATAAAGAGGTGGATGTAAATGACGTCACGTTGATGCTGGAGAATGACTGCCTGAAACAATTTCCATCAATAAAGAGCGCTCAGCAGCGTGACTCGGTGATTCATTGGGCGGTTACTCCGTATCGACTGTTTGCAAGATAGTGATGAGCTTTACAAACATTCACCTTCCTTTGGAGTTCTTAATTTTTATCACCAGATTATTCCAAAATAGGAACCCCTCCTCCCCAACCTTCTTGGAGAGCCTCAAAGCATGATCAGTTAGTTTTTAAACACCCAAATAACAACCGTGTGTGTGTGTGTGTGTGTGTGTGTGTGTGTGTGTTTAGAAGTCCCACTCTGTGGCTCAGGCTGGAGTGCAGTGGCATGATCTTGGCTCACTGCAACCTCAGCCTCCCAGGTTCAAGTGATTCTCCTGCCTCAGACTCCCAGGTAGCTGGGACTACAGGCATGCACCACCACACCTGGCTAATTTTTGTATTTTTAGTAGAGACAGGGTTTCACCATGTTGGCCAGACTGGTCCTAACCTCAAGTGATCACCTGCCTTGGCCTCCCACTAAATAACAATCTTTATCTGCCAAAAGTAAATTTGCTAAAAAGTTTGCTGAAGAAACAGAACACAAATCTTGGGTGCTATAGGTTGAATTGTGAGGCCTCCACATTCTTAGGTTGAAGTCCTAAGCCCCAGTACCTGAGGATGGGACCTTATTTGGAAATAGGCTCATTGCAGGGTCATTAGTTAAGATGAGGTCACACTGGGTAGTGTGGGCAGTCATCCAATCTGGCTGGTGTCCTTGTAAGAATAGATTAGGATACAGGCATACACAGAGGGATGACCCTGTGAGGACACAGGAAGGAGACAGCCGCCTACAAGCCAAGGAGAGAGGCCTCAGAGGGAACCAGCCTGCCCACACCTTGATCTCAGACTTCAGGCCTCCAGGACTGCGGGAGAACACAATTTTATTGTTTAAGCTGCCCATTCTGTGCATTTTTTTTTTTTTTTTTTTTTGGCAAAGTAATGCAGTGGATACGCAGGGACCGAAGACTCTTTCTAAAGGGAAAATTACCCATAAAGCAAATCTATCTCCCTGAGTCCTGAGTTAGGAAGGCACAGATGAGCACAGGCTTCTCACACAGATACACACAGACAAGAAATGCTGGCTCACCACTTTCAGCTTGGTGCTGACAGCACCTGTCATCTTTGTTCTCTTCCTTTCAGATTGGAAAATTCAGCATCATTGATTAGTGCCCATACCCCAGCCCTCATGCTTGCATTTTGACCAACATCTGACTACTCAAGGTGAACACTGACAGCCCCCCCGAGCCCAGATCCTGGAGGCCCCAATGCAGCCACTGCACCCCATATCTAATGACAATCAGAGAAGAGAGAATGCGGGGAGAAAAGAAATCGGCCACAAATTAATAGGAGAATTAGGGGGTAGGGGTTATAACATTATTCCAAAATATTATTACTTTAATGTGTGACATTGTTTTCAACCCCATCAAAGAGGTAGAGGGGAAAGACAGGAGAAAGAAGAAGTCAAGAAGAAAAATCGTGCAACACCGAGCCATCCTGTTTCCACAACATTGGGCTTCAGACATAAAATCAATATACAATCACTTAAGGAAATTTGAAAAATGCTGTGAAGATTAGGAATGGAGCTCAAACTTCTCATCAACCCACACAAAGACAAGCAACATAGTGTTCAGGTGTAATACTCAGTATAGATCATTTGTATGTCTCCTCCTCCTTCTCCTCCTCCTCCTCTTCCTTTTCCTCCTCCTCCTCTTCCTTTTCCTCCTCCTCCTCCTCTTCTTCCTCCTCCTCCTCTTCTTCCTCCTCCTCCTCTTCCTCCTCCTCCTCCTCTTCCTCTTCCTCCTCTTCCTCCTCCTCTTCCTCTTCCTCCTCCTCCTCCTCCTCCTTCTTCTTCTCCTTCTCCTTTCCTTCTCCTTCTCCTTATCCCTCTTCTTCTTCTTCCCCTCCTTCTCCTCTCTCCTTTTTGTTGAAACAGTTTGCTCTGTTGCTCAGGCTGGAGTACAGCACCCACTGCAGCCTTGACCTCTCAGGCTCAAGCTATCCTCCCACCTTGACCTCCTGAGTAGCAGAAACCATAGGCATGCACCACAACACTTGGCTAATTTAAAAAAAAATTGTAGAGACAGGTTCTCCCTAAGTTGCTGAGGTTGGTCTCAAATTTCTGGGCTCAAGGGATCCTCCAGCCCCCGCCTCCCAAAGTGCTACAATTACAGGCATGAGCCACCATGTCTGGCCATATATTCTTTTTACTAGGTATCATGTTGGGAAAATGTTTCTTTATTGTGATAAAAAAAATTATTCCAAACATTGTTCATGCAGCTGCACAATAATCCATCATGTCGATGATCCACAATCAATGTCTCCTCTAATTATAGGAATTAGGTTTTTCCACTTGTTCCTTATTTCAAGTAACAATGCTATTAATGTATTTGCACACAAAACTTTATCTGCATCTATAGTCATTTCATTTCAGCAGAGCAGATTCTTAGAAGGGAGATTGCTGAGTGATGGACGTTGTATGACTATGCTGAGATAAGCTACCACTCAGTGGAAAGTCTGTGGATTCACATAACAGCCAGCAAGGCACAGCAGGGCCAGTCCTGCTGAGATGCAGGACATTCATTTCTAAAGTTAGAGCAAAGGGAAACAGATTTCGCTTAGAGAATTTTACAATCACTCCTAAAATATTTATTAACATCTGGAAATGTTACGGCGAGGCAGAATTACTCACAATGCCTCCAGCCCTGGCATCATGACCTCACAAGGTCAGGGGAAGAGACTCATCCCCGTCTCCTCCCATCTCCCTTTATAGCTGAGGCCTCAACAGCTCCCACCTGGACGCAGCTCTGGAGCCAGGAGGCCTGTTATCTCCTTTTGCCTGTTCAGGGTCTCATCAATCGAGTCCAGGGAAAGAGAAAACGTGTTTTCTCTTGGCACTTGCTAACTTTCTCCTTTAACAGAAGAAAAATTTATTTGTGTTCTCTGTAGGCAAATGCATTTGGCTTCTGAATAAAATCAGGAGAATCCAGGTGTTTCCAGGCACCCTGGGCACCAGAATCCACAGCTTCGTCTGGCCTGGCTGCTGGGCAGGGACTAGTTTAGCTGAGTGTTCGCATTTTACTCCTTTGTCCTCATTCTCTCTGCTGGGCTGGGCATCTATCCTTACTCTCCTTTTGCCACGGGCAGCAAGGCTAGAAGTGTATGCTTCTGAGTAAAACAACCCTGACTCTGCTTAGGAAAATGAAGTAGGTGTAAATTCAAAAGAGGCCAGGGACCCCAGAGGATCTGCTCAGCCGGGTCTCCAAGCAGTTTCCAGGTAGTTTCACTCCAAGGGAGTCACTGCTTTCAGACAGGCAGGCTCCCTCAAGGATGACCATTCTCATTAGAAGGAAAGAAGGGTGTTCTCCATACAGGCAGGGGTGTGACGGGCACTCCTTTGGACTCCCGGGTTGGAGGAAGCTGCTGAGTCCTCCCAAGATGTCCCCAGTCCACATGGCTCCTCATGCCCACATCTTGGACCCCCAGGTCATATAGTGACAGGTACAGACCACAGAACTTGGCCCCAGGTCATATAGTGACAGGTACAGACCACAGAACTTGGCATCTGAGGGACCTGGAAATCTCTCTGACCCTGCCACTTACTGCAGTGTGACCCCAAGTTGTCATTGACCTTGTACATCCACAGTTTCCTGGGATGAGGGACTAATGAGATCACTCACAGACACAGCTCTCCGGTGAGCCCTGGAACAAGCCCTGATAGACAGGCGCTCTCTGACTGACGCCCAACAATGGTGCCCTTAACTTGCCCAGCCTGGGAACTCACTTCCTGCTGGTAGGAGTCTTAGCACATGAAAGCTTCATTGCTCACCTAGTTCAGGTGTGCCTGGGAAAGGATGCAGGGCAATGAGGAAGGGGATTCACAAAGAACCAGGCACACCTGCCCCCTTTTCTGTGGTATAAACACAGTCTGGGATATCTTCACAGCATGAGGGGGCTTGCAAGACAGGGACCACTGCTCTCCACAGCTCAGCTGAACCTCAGGGCACATGGCCACCTTTGATACACCTGCTCCTCTCTCCCGGACCTCTATCCCAGGCTGCATTGGAATTCACTCGGAAACCAGCCTCATCCCTCGAGTGTGATTTGGAGGCCCAGGCCTGGAGAAACAGCCCCAAGAATTCTTGTCTCAGCTGGACACACACAGGGCAGGTCCCACACCAGCAGGTCTGACTATGCACACCCATGCAAGATGGGCCTGGGGTCTCCTGTTTCCTTCCTTCCTTCCTTCTTTCCTTCCTTCCTTCCTTCCTTCCTTCCTCCTCCCTTCCTGTCTCCTACCCTTCCTTCCTTCCTCCCTTCCTTCCTTCGGGGTTTTTCTTGTTGCTGTTCTTTAAAGTATAATTTACATACAATAAAATGCAAAGAATAAGGATAGTCTTACATAAATTCTGACAAATAAACATACCCATACAAACATCAGCCCCATCGAAATAGAGAACGTTTCCAGCACCCTGGAGAGCTCCTACGCTGTCTTTCCACTAAGTACCATAATATAGTCCCCCCAAAAAAGTGCTGTTCTGCTTTCTGCCACCATAGATTGCTCTCCATCTTCTGGAACTTCCTGTGAATGGAATCACACAGCAGGCAATCTTCTATGTCAGCTCCTTCACTGCACCAAGCTTTTGCGATTCATTCCTGTTGTGTGAGTCGTAGGTTGCTCCTTTATTTCCAAGGAGTGTACACAATCTTCTTCTCCTCTCACCTGCTTGATGCACATTTGGGTTGTTTCCCATTTAAAGTGACTGAATAAGGTGCTATGGACATTTCCATGCACCTTTGGGTGGGCATACATTTTCATTCCCTAGTAAATCCTTAATCCCTAGGAATTGGGGTGCTAGGTCATAGAGAAGATGCAGGCTGAACTTTATAAAACCTGCCGAACAAAATTACCAGACTGTTGGGGTCATTCTGCATGACCCCCACAGCATGTTAGAGTTCCTCCAGCTTCATGGCCTCAGCCCTCAGGGTTCTCTGTGTAGCACCATCACATCCTGGGTGACCATCCTGCTAGGACACTTGTGGGTTTCACTGGGGCAGAGCCCAGTCAGGGATTGGTTGTCTTCAAGAGCTGCAGCAATGAGAACAAACAGCAGAGAACAGACCGATGCACTTTCAGATTCTTAATCAGCAGTAAGCCAAGGATTGGGGGCTCCCTTTCTAGCAATGTCCACTGATTTAGTCCATTTTTCTAGTCAAGACTAATGAAAGCTCATGGCCATAGATACACATCTGAAAGGATTTGCATGTTTATCCTTTCCAAATCTCATGTTGAAATGTGATTTCCAGTGTTGGAGGTGGGAGGTATTAGATTAAAGAGGTGGATCTCTCATGAATGGCTTAGACCTTGGTGATGAGTGAGTTCTTGCTCAGTTAGTCTATGAGTTAGTCCATGTGAGAGCTGGTTGTTTAAAAGGGCCTGGGACCTCACCTTCTCTCTCTTGCTCCTTGTCTTGCCATGTTATACCTTCTCCCACCTCATCCTCTGCCATGATTGTAAGCTCCCTGAGGCCTCATCAGAAGCAGTCACTGGCACCATGCTTCCTGTACAGCCTACAGAATTGTGATCCAATTAACTTCTTTTCTTTATCAATCACCTAGCGTCAAATATTTCTTTGCAGCCATGCAAGAATGGACTAACACAGCCTCCCTCTTGGGGGAGACAGCCCCAGGAATGGCATCTAAGATCAGGGACTTAGTCTTCAGATGGGTTCCCCTCCCCCTACCCTCTCCTTACATCACTGCACCCCATCTTGACCAAGAGGTGGAGCCTGGGGTCCCACTGTCCAGCTAGAAGTAATTCTGCCTCTTACGAGCTGGGAGACTTTGGGCAATTTATTTAAGATCTGTGTGCCTTCGTTTCCTTGGACATAACATAAGGACAATAAAAGTGCCCACTTGTCGGGCATTGGAAAGACTCCATGAGGGAGCTCATGCCCAGCACACAGGACAGCACCTGATACACAGGCAGCATGATGATAGTGGCAATGGTGGTGACTATATTGATTTCAACAATGGCAACAGCACTTTATCTTCTCATCTGGTTGACTACCCCCCACCTCTTATTTCCAGCTCTGGTCCTAATGATGGAGAGGCCTCAGACCTCCAGGGTAATCTTTCACAACACAAGACAGATTATGACATACCCTTTGTGAAGTTAACCAGTGGCTCCCCTTGTCTTCAGGATTAAATCCAGACACAATGACCTAACTCAGCGGAGTCCTTTGAGATCTGATGCATGCTGATTTTCCAGCTCAACACTCCAGCAAACTCACACAAACGCTGTGGTCCAGCCATGCAGCCAAACACCTGCAACTCCCCCTGTCCCCATAACCCTGGGCTTCTCACCCCAGTACATTTGTAAATGTTCCTACCCTGCCTCTGCCTGGCTAATTGTCATGCTCCTTTCAAGGTTAAGTTTCCTCCAAGGAGCCTTTCCTGACTTGCCCAGATATAATCACTTCCCCCTCAGGGTTAGAATAATGCATCATGCATACTTTTGGTCTGGCTTTTGCACATTGCTGTGATCCTTTGAATATAAGTGAGGTCTTTGTGAGAAAAAAGGTGGCTTACCATTTCTGTCCTACCTGGCACACAGAACAGGCTCAACGATCATTGCTGAATAGACAACTGGGTGGATGGGTGGATGGGTGGATGGATGGATGAACAGATGGATGGATGGATGGACAGATGGACAGATGGATGGATGGATAAATAAATATATGAATAGTCTGATAGGTAGATGGATGGTAGAGAATGAGTGAGTGGTTAGATGGGTGGATGAATGAATGGATGGGTTGGGGAGTAGATGAGTGGATGGATGGATGGATGGATGGATGAATGGATGTAGATGGGTGGATGTGGGGTAGATGGGTAGTTACAGAGGTGGGTAGATGAAGTATTGGTTGGGACAGATGGACAGGTAGGTGGGTGGATTATTGGACAGTTGTGGTGAATGGATGAGTTGGTGGGCAGGTACCTGGGTGAACGGTGTATAGATGGGTGGATGGGTGGATGTGGGTGTGGATGGGTGAAAGTGTGATTGAGGTAGATGAATGGGTAAATGGATGGATGGCTTTGTGGGTGTGGGTGCATGAGTTGGCGGGTGTGTATATGGATAGATAGATGCAGGTGGGTGTGTATATGGATAGATAGATGCAGGTGGGTGTGTATATGGATAGATAGATGCAGGTGGGTGTGTATATGGATAGATAGATGCAGGTGGGTGTGTACATGGATAGATAGATGCAGGTGGGTGTGTACATGGATAGATAGATGCAGGTGGGTGTGTACATGGATAGATAGATGCAGGTGGGTGTGTACATGGATAGATAGATGCAGGTGGGTGTGTACATGGATAGATAGATGCAGGTGGGTGTGTACATGGATAGATAGATGCAGGTGGGTGTGTACATGGATAGATAGATGCAGGTGGGTGTGTACATGGATAGATAGATGCAGGTGGGTGTGTATATGGATAGATAGATGCAGGTGGGTGTGTATATGGATAGATAGATGCAGGTGGGTGTGTATATGGATAGATAGATGCAGGTGGGTGTGTACATGGATAGATAGATGCAGGTGGGTGTGTACATGGATAGATAGATGCAGGTGGGTGTGTACATGGATAGATAGATGCAGGTGGGTGTGTACATGGATAGATAGATGCAGGTGGGTGTGTACATGGATAGATAGATGCAGGTGGGTGTGTACATGGATAGATAGATGCAGGTGGGTGTGTACATGGATAGATAGATGCAGGTGGGTGTGTACATGGATAGATAGATGCAGGTGGGTGTGTACATGGATAGATAGATGCAGGTGGGTGTGTACATGGATAGATAGATGCAGGTGGGTGTGTATATGGATAGATAGATGCAGGTGGGTGTGTATATGGATAGATAGATGCAGGTGGGTGTGTATATGGATAGATAGATGCAGGTGGGTGTGTATATGGATAGATAGATGCAGGTGGGTGTGTACATGGATAGATAGATGCAGGTGGGTGTGTATATGGATAGATAGATGCAGGTGGGTGTGTACATGGATAGATAGATGCAGGTGGGTGTGTACATGGATAGATAGATGCAGGTGGGTGTGTACATGGATAGATAGATGCAGGTGGGTGTGTATATGGATAGATAGATGCAGGTGGGTGTGTATATGGATAGATAGATGCAGGTGGGTGTGTATATGGATAGATAGATGCAGGTGGGTGTGTACATGGATAGATAGATGCAGGTGGGTGTGTACATGGATAGATAGATGCAGGTGGGTGTGTATATGGATAGATAGATGCAGGTGGGTGTGTATATGGATAGATAGATGCAGGTGGGTGTGTATATGGATAGATAGATGCAGGTGGGTGTGTATATGGATAGATAGATGCAGGTGGGTGTGTATATGGATAGATAGATGCAGGTGGGTGTGTATATGGATAGATAGATGCATGGTGATATACTCTGGGTCTGTGTCCCTGCCCACATCTCATGTCAAATTGTAATCTCCAAAGCTGGAGGTAGGGCCTGGTGGGAGATGATTGGCTCATGGGGGCAGAGTTCCCCTTTGGTGCCATTCTCCTAATAATAAGGGAGTTATCTCAAGATCTAGTTGTCTAAAAGTGTGTAGCACCTTCCCCCTCTCTTTCTTCCTCCTTCTCTGGCTATGTAAGATGTACCTACTTTTCCCTCATCTTCCACCATGGTTGAAAGTTTCCTGAGACCTCCCCAGCCATGCAACCTGTACAGCCTGTGCAACTGTGAGCCAATTAAACCTCTTCTCTTTGTAAATTATCCAGTCTCAAGTACTTTTTATAGCAATGTGAGAATAAACTAATACACATGGGTGGGTAGGTGGGTGCCTGAGCTGATGGGTGGGTAGATGAATAAATACACATGGGTTGGTGGGTGGGCGGATGGGTTGGTGGGTGGGTGGGTGAATGAGTGGATGGATGGATAGATGGATGGGTTGATAGGTGCGTGCATGGGATGATGGGTGGGTGAATGGATGAGTGGATGGATGGATGAAGAGATGGATGGGTTGGTGAGTAGGCACATGGGTGAATGGGTGGATAGGTGGATGGATGAGTGGATATGGGGTTGGGGGGTGGCTGAGGTAGATGGATGGGCAAATGAGTGGATACGTGGGTAGATGGATAGATGAATAGGTGGGCTTGTCTGTGGGTACATAAGTTGATGGGTGAGTAGATGGATGCATAGATGCATGGGTTGGTGGGTTGGTGGATGGGTTGATGAGTGAGTGAATGGATGAGTGGATGGATGAATAGATGAGTAGGTTGGTAGGTGGGTGCATGAGTCAGTGGGTGGGTGGATGGATGAGTAAATGGATGAATAGATGAGTGGGTTGGTAGGTGGGTGCATGAGTTGATGGGTGAGTGAATGGATAGATAGATGCATGGGTTGGTGGGTGGGTGGATCGGTGGATGAGTGGGTGGATGGATGAATAGATGAGTGGGTTGGTAGGTGGGTGCGTGAGTTAGTGGGTGGGTGGATGAATGAGTAAATGGATGAATAGACAGATGGGTTTGTGGGTGGCTACATAGGTGAATGAGTGGAGGGTGGGTAGATGGGTAGATATGGGGGTGGGTGGATGGGGGTGGTTGAGGCAGTTGGATGAGCAAGTGGGTGGATGGATGGCAAGTGGGAGTGGTGCAACCAAACTGGGTCTAGTGCATGTGTCACAAAGGACATGGTGACGTCGTCATGTCACATCCACTCTTGATATGGTCCCCTCTGTAGTAGGACTGCTCAGATACAGAGAAGTCTCTACAAAGCATCATTTGATCACATTTCTTAATGGTCAGACAAGAACAGAAGGAGGATGAGCCCCCTGCTTCGCTTCCTTCCTACATGAACCCATCCTGACCTCCACCATTAGACTAGGTTTCCCCAAACACCTCTTTTTGCTTGATCCTTTTCCACAACCCCCACTGCTTCCTCACTGCCCTTAGCCATGATCTCTAGAATCTTAGGAAAAGGTGAATTAGGACTGAGGTTGTTGGCTGCAGAATATTAGGAAACTGTGCCAGCAAATGACCCATCTCATACCATTGGAGTCAGGTGATGAACTCACAGAAACAACAAAAACAAAAATAGAAACAGCAGCAAATATATATCAAGCATTGCTCATGTGCCAGACACCTTACTAAGACTTCACACTCACTGCAGACACCGGAGGAGCAGCCTGCCAATTGCACATTTTTACAGGAGGCTTTGTCAAGAGTACAATTCAGCCTTTGGATCAATTCGATCTTGTGACCGTTGATTCTGCAAATATCGGGTTGACTGGTGAGGAAGGTCACCTAAGGCCTTTCTCTCCTTACCCAGAGGTGAATGAATAATTATCTTTTGACTGCAACCACTGACCCCTGCCCAGAGAAGAAAACAGATAACACCCACTGATCTGCAAGGAGGAAGAATGCAGGGACATTGCTGACGGTTGGGGGGCAGGAGCCTCTGTCTTCTTGTTTGGGCCCAGCGCCACCATGTCAGTGGTCAATTTACTCTGCTGGCTTAGTAAACCCACTAACAGCCCTGCCACAGGCTCACAGAGAGCCAAGGCAGAGCAATGTGGTAATTAGTGCAGCTTGTCCTAAAAGCCAAATTTATGATGAGGAGATTAGCAGGGAGCAGAGCCCATCTGCAGCTTCTCTTGTGAACAGCCAAGAGCTTTACGGCCTCTGGAACAGGCCAGAGCAACTGTCCAAAGCCTGGTGCCAGGTTCTGACCTGCCTTGCCATTCTTCCCACTGGGGTTAGCACCAGGGTGGCAGAGTTCTTTCCACAGGGCCACCCCCATCAACATACCAAATGCTCCCATATCTCCCTTTATAAATCTGTCCATGACCCCTGACAAGGTCTCCTTCCTTGACCAAACTTTAGCCAGGCTCCCCTGAGCCCTCTTCTTGACCTTGGCCTGTCTTTAGCAAGAATCCTGCTAACAGGATTCTTGGAGAGAATCCCCCCACACTTGATACCCAATCAAAGTCCTTGCCTTGCCTTTAACAAGGATCCTGTTAATCCAGTTTAACCAGAATCCCCTGATGTCTCCTCTTAGTGACTTTCTATCCCCTGACCCCCCTCACTCTGCTTGCTGGCTATAAATCTCCACTGGTCCCTGTCGTACTCAGCATTGAGCTCAGTCTCTCTCCTCCATTGCAATAGTCTTAAATGAAGTCTTCCTTGCTGTTTTAACAAGTGTCTGAATATTTTCTTTCTTTCACATCCCACATTTGTCTGTACTAACTACCCCACTTTTTGAGAATTTTTATAGCAAAACTTCACAGTGCCTCACTGTCTGAAGTCTCTTGAACTCATTCCAATTAGCCTTCTCTCCTCACTGTTCTGTTGAATAGACTTCTGTCCAAGTCACCTGAGCTGCATGTAACCAACTCCAATGGCCATTTCTCCGATTTCATCAACTTCTTGTTTCAGCAGCAATGAATGGGGTGGCCCCTTCCTTCCATTCAACACCTTATTCTCTGGACTGCCATGATATCTCCCTGTCCTTGTCCTTTCTTGACTTCCCTGACCGTCCTTCTCAGTCTCCCAAGCACATTGTTCTTTGTCTCCCTGAATCCAAGTGTCTGACTACTCGAGCTCTTTCCCAGACTCTCTTCCCTTCAATGTCTACCCTCTTGCCCTAGGAGAACTCAGATGATCCCAGGGCTCTAAATCCCATGGATGTGCTGATGACCCCCCAGATTTATCTCCTGACTTCTCCCACGAGTTGAAGTCTCATATATTCAACTGACAGCTCAGTATTTGCTGTGGGATGTCCAATCAATCTCAAACTCACCTTGCCTAAAACAAAACCATCTATTTCCACTCTCCCCCCCACACACAACTATTATTCCACCATCTTCCTCACTTGATTATTCATTCACTCAACAAATACCCATTGAATACCTACTACAGACCAGGCACTGTTCTAGGCGCTGAGAACATTGTCATAAATAAAAGAGAGAAAAATTCCTTCCAGCAAATGGTAGCACTGTGCACCCAGTTCCTCAAGCCAAAGGCCTGAGAACCATCCTCAGTTCCTTTCTTTTAATATATTAGTGGTTCTCAACTAGGGTGATTTTGCCCCCCAGGGAACATCAGGCAAGATCTGGAGGCGATTTTAGTTGTCATACTGGGGAGGGAATACTACTGTCACCTAGCTTGCAGAGGCCAGGAATGCTGCTGAGCATCCCATAATGCAAAGGACCACGTCTCACAACAAAGAATGATCTAGCCCCAATCATTAGTAGTTCCAAAGCTGAAAAAGTCTGTCTTATATCCAGTCCATCAACACACATCACTGGTTTTGCTTCCAACAAATATCCCAATCTCACAACCTGTCTCCACATTCATAACCACCAATGTGGCACGAACTGTATTTCTCTCCTACAGGTTTATTGCGATAGACTTTTGGACATGGAGTTTTATTTCTTTTTCACTAGGCTTTATCTCCTTGTGATCAGGGGTTGTATCTGCCATTTATGAATCCTGGGCAACTATCAGAGGGTTTGGCACTTCCTCGTGTGTAATGATAAATTATCATCACCAACATCACCATCACCATCATAATCTTCATCACAACATTATCATCATCACCACCCCATCATCACTAGCATCTTCATCACAAAACTGCCACTCATTGTCATCACCATCGTCATCATCACCCTCACCATTACCATCACCAACATCACCATCACCATCATAATCTTCATCACAACACTATCATCATCACCACCCCCATCATCACCATCATCATCATCACCCTTACCATTATCATCACCAACATCACCATCATCACCAACATCACCATCACCATCATAATCTTCATCACAACAGCATCATCATCACCACCCCTATCATCACCATCATCATCACCCTCACCATTATCATCACCACCGTCCCATCATCACTATCATCTTCGTCTCCCTCACCATTATCATCATCACCACCCCATCATCACTAGCATCTTCATCACAAAACTGCCACTCATTGTCATCACCATCGTCATCATCACCCTCACCATTACCATCACCAACATCACCATCACCATCATAATCTTCATCACAACAGCATCATCATCACCACCCCTATCATCACCATCATCATCACCCTCACCATTATCATCACCACCGTCCCATCATCACTATCATCTTCGTCTCCCTCACCATTATCATCATCACCATCCCATCATCACTATCATCTTCATCACAAAACTGTCACTCATTGTTATCACCACCATCATCATCATCACCCACACCATTATCATCACCAACATCACCATCACCATCATAATCTTCATCACAACAGCATCATCATCACCACCCCCATCATCACCATCATCATCATCACCCTCACCATTATCATCACCAACATCACCATCATCACCAACATCACCATCACCATCATAATCTTCATCACAACAGCATCATCATCACCACCCCCATCATCACCATCATCATCACCCTCACCATTATCATCACCGCCATCACATCACCATCATCACCACAATACTTTTGTCATAATGACCAACATTATCATCATCATTGTCACCATAACTACCATCACTATCATCACCACTGACATCATCATTACATCATCATCACCATTATCACCACCTTTATCACCATCACCATCACATCACCATCACCCCCATTCGTCAACTACTCACTCTTCGGGGCCCTGTACTGGGTCCTTTACACACAACACCTTCTATAATCTGCCCCCCACCCCATGCCACACACCCACACATCTCTCAAGTGGGCATGATTGCCCTAATTTTACAAATAATGTCCCACTAGCTGACAGATGACATACCTATAAACTCTGGAATCAGGCTGTGTGATGTGCCGAATGGCCCCTATGTGGCTTTAGGGGTAAGTTACTTAACCTTGTTCTTCCTCAGTTTCCTCACCTGTAAAATGGGGGAAATAAGAGTGCTTACTTCACAGGTTTGCTGTAAGGATTTCAAACTGTTGGTCCATGTGAAGCAATTAACCCCCAAAATATTGGCCAATCCATTCACTAATTTAAAAAATAAGGAAACAGAGGCTCACAGGCTACCTTGCCCAAGGCCATACATTCAGGGGCCAGGCCACATCTCATACCACCACATGAGGCTGCTGTTATAAGTTGCCAGGAAATCCCTGCTGGGAAAAGAAATGATTGAATGAATGAATAACTGGGCACCAAGACCTACCACCCGGCTCCTTTGTTCCAAGGGACTCCAGGGAGGCAGGAGCTTTTCCTTCCTGACTTTTATAAAATGTTCTAGAAACAGTAAAAGCCCTGAATTAGGCTCTTTTCGTTTTTATAGCTTTGACCTTTCAGAAATCTCCCTGCCTTCTTCTCTGAGTCTGCCTTCACCATTTTAGAGGAAAAGTGAGACTTCTTGAAACAATAATGTTCAGCCGGACCACAAAATCCATCCTCCCTTCTCCCCATCCTCCCAGACGGCATCCTATTTACCCTCTTCCATCACCCCCACTGACCTCTAAGCACCTGCTTATAAACCCACTGCTCTCTGAAACCAGCCTTCCAAGGACAGAGATGAGGAGCCCACGATGTATTCATGACATTTGCTCCTCTGTAAATTAGCTTGTCTGCAAGGCTAAATAAATTACTCTGAAAGAAAGTTGCTTAAAGTTCATTTTTGATTACAGTGATAGAAGATATAGTTAGAAGCCTGTAGCAGCTGAGGAGAAGAAAAAAGGAAAGTCATTATCCCCAGGCAACGGGGAGTATCTCAGTCCCCCCAAAGAGGAGAGGACCCCAGTAATCTCTATTTAACTCAGGAAGGCATGGGTTTAGGAACTCTGAGCCCATTAGGGAATGGTCTCTGAAATACACTCAGAAGCCCTTTTCTGTACAAAGGGCACTTAGAATTGCAGGGGGGGGATTCATCCTGTCATCACCCCACCCCCGCACACGCACCATATCATCTGCTTATGATGTTCCATCTGCATGAACTGCTTTTCCTTCCTTTCTGACACTTATGCACCCATCAACAGTGAGTTAGGGGGTCACCTCCTCCAGGGAGCCTTCCCTGAACCCCACAGAGAGCCAAGCAGCCCCCTCTGTCTGCATCTTTCTATCCACTTGCTTCTCTGGTGGGGCTTTCCCTGGGTTCCGTGAGGCAGACCTGCTTCCTCCAGCTCTTGGTGCCTGTGCTCCCTGGAACATCCCCAGACAACCCCCAGAAGAACAGGTGAGTTCTTCAGCACTTTCATTCTCCCTGATAACACAGTGGGGGAGGCTCGCAGCCCTCCCTGGTCCCTCTGAGAAGCCTCCTGAGGGATACCATCATTCTCAGCTGACCCCAGACAGAGGGAGGAATTTGGTGTCAGAGAATCTGCCAGGTAGGCAGCATTGGTCCCACCGTCTTCACAGGTCCCATCTCTCTCTCCTTCTCCCCACCTGCCAGGGAACTCAACCAGAAACCAGGGGCCACCCTCATCTTAGCCTGACCGCCCACAACCATCCCCAGGAGCTTCAGGCTTAGCCTTGTAAATAGTTCCCTTCTTGTCCCCTTATCTCCACCTTCCTCAGGCACAAGGTACCATCGCCTCCCCCTACACTCTTATAATAGCCCGACCAGTCTCTGATTTACCCTCTTTCACTTCTTCCCCACCGTGGTAAGTCCAGAGTGGCGCATCGGAAACACACATCTGAGCACGGAGCTTCTCGGGCGTGAGCCTGCCATCATGGTGGCGCTGTAGCCCGACACATTCCTCAGCCTGGCCCGAAGCTCTGCCAGTTCCCCCAGTCAGGCTCCACGCTTCCGTGGCACGACGTGCCCAAGAACTGCAGATCTTCTAGCTGGCAGGAGACGGAATCTTGCCGAGTTCTCTTCTCGGACATATGTGCATCCATGTGCCAGCAGCCAGCAGCTGGTGACAAGTTCCAAGGGGGACGCCGCTGAAAGCCTGCTTGGAAGTGTCTGCAAACCCAAACGTCACCTGCAGAGTGGGCTGGTCCTGGCCTTGAGGCACCAGCCCTTCACCCCTCCTCCAGCACCCACATGGTCCTCCCTGCAGCCTTTCTTCCTGAGGACCCAGTTCACAGCAGCCACAGCCTGAGCAGCTCTCCCCGGCTATGTTCAGATCAGTGTCAGTGTAGAAGGGAACACGAGGCTGCGGCCATACTTTCAGCACCGAAGCTGGATTCCCGTGCCTGCCTCTTCCCTGGCCATCTGTTAACGGCCGCCGTGGTGAGCCGCATCCCAAGCCGCAGAAAGCTGCCTCGACCATGGAGAGGGATTCGTGATGTCTTCGCAGACCTGTCGCCTCACACACCACCATATGCTTGAAGGATATGCCTCTCAGTGTCTGAGCTCCCTGGAACATCCCTAGAAAACCCCCAGAAGAACACATAAAAACAGATGTGATCTCTGTCTGGTAGGTGTTCAGGTGGTGTCTCGTGCCCGGGACAAGACAAGCAATCTATCAGGAGTGTCCCACACAGAGATCCTGCAGGTGACCCCAGCAGCCCTCAGAAGTGGGGGACAAGGACACACAGGGCCAGCCAGCCCCTCTCGCCTGCCCAGGGCAGAGTCCCACCATGTTGCGTCATTCCCAGAACTGCGGATTCACCATGGAGCTGAAGTCTGCCTGGAGACCAAGGACAGTGGAGAGAGGGTGACACTTTCCAGTATGCTTTGATGGTTCCCAGAGCTCTCCAGGGTTCCCAGGCTGGAACCTGCAGAGTGGCCCATATGAGAGTACAGAGGCTGACGGAGCAAAGCACCAGGGCTGAGGTTTGACCAACAGCCATGACTGCCCTCAGTCTGGAGACCAGAAATCTACGAGCAAGGTCTGGGCTGTGAGGCTCGGAGGGAGAAGCTGTTCCCTGCCTCTAGCAGCTCCTGGAGGCTGCCAGCAATCCTTGCTACTCCTTGGATTATGGAAGCGTCCTTCCAGTCCCTCCCTTTGTCCTCACGTGGTGCTCTTCCTGTGTGTGTCTGTGACCAAATCTCCAGTCTGTATTAAGGCCCCGGCCCCCGGGATCAGGGCCACTATTTTGGCCTCATCTTAACTTTATTGCGACTGTCAAGACTCTATTTCCAAATCAGGTCACATCACGGGGCCTGAGCATCAGGACGCCAACCTGTGAATTTCAGGGGGCTACTATGCAACCCATAACGAAGTTTTTTAAAGTACAGCTCCCAAGCCCGCCTGCAGAGGTCCTAATTGTCCTGCACCTGTGTGAAATCCTCACTCCACACATATCCCATAATGCGCCCCCACCGCCATGCTATGCCCCTGCTCACCCTGAGCCCTGTCACCCATGTCCCTGCAGGCCGGGCCCAGAGAGCGTCTTCCTTTCCTCAGGCCCTCCATGTATGTCCCTGCACCGGGGCGCCTCTGCCTGGACTCTCTCCACCGATGCTGTCTCTGGATCCTCCACTATCTTAATCTGCTCAGGCTCCCACAACAAAAGCCCGCAGACTGGGGGGCTCACACGACAGACTGCACCTGCTCACGGCTGCACGGTCTGGACATCCAAGGTCAAGGTGCAGGCAGATGTGTGGTGTCTGGTGACGGCTGCTTCCTGGATTTCAGAGGGTGCCCTCTCACTGTGACCTCACGTGGCGGACGGAGCCAGGGCTCAGGCGTCCTCCTGTATAAGGGCACTTGCCCCATTGAGAGAACCCCACCATCAGGACCTCAGCTGACCCTAATTACCTCCCAAAAACCCCACCTCTGGGTGCCACACATTGAGGGTTACGTTTCAACATATGCATTTGGGGAACACAGTCTATAGCCCCCTCCTCTACGGCGTCAGTGCAATTTCACCCCCACCAACCAAAGTAGCCCTTGGGTCCCTCGTCTGCCAGTCATGCTGCTCCATAACACCTGGGCCCCGGGGCCTCTGCTAGTCACAGCAGGTGGGCACCTGGCATGCCCGCCTAGGTGGGGCCAGAAGAATGGGCCACCAAGCTCCATAGGACAATCTGAGAGAGCGGAGTGGTAGCAAAGGGAAGGTGCCCAGGCTGCCTTTGTTTCTGCATCTTCCCACCCACTGCAGGCTCTTGGCCCTAGAGGACCCTGAAGTCTCTCTGCAGCCCGTCCACTGCCCAGGTTGCCATGTGGTCCCCACATCTTGTCCCTGCCCCATCCAGGAAACAGCTAGAGATACGAGCCCCTGGAATGGAGGGAGAGAAGAAATCAATTCAATGACCAGTCAAGGGCAGGTCAGGAGAGACAGCTGACAAGGGCCAGGGGGACCCTCAGGGACAGCCCTGCTGGTGTCAGGCCAGGGAAGCAACACTGCTCTCCAGCAACCAGGGATAGGCACCTGGCCAGGGGGACAGAGTGTTCCCTCAGCCCTGGGACAGACCCTGCCCTACACTGCCCCTAGCAGGCCAGGCTGTCGTGTCAATTCTTGGAGCCACAATGTCACTATCTGTGAGCCAGAAAGTTGTTCAAAGAACCCAGCTTTGTATGATATTTATATTGATCTATTACTTACATAGATACACAGTCAAGAATAATCCAGCTAAAACAGAGGGTTTGGTGGCTAGACTGAAATTGCTGACATCTGTTTCTGCATTACTCCATTCTCACACTGCTATAAAGAAATTTATAAAGAAAAGAGGTTTCATTGGCTCACGGTTCTGCAGGCTGTGCAGGAAGCAGCTCCTGCTTCTGCGGTGGCCTCAGGAAACGTACACTCATGGCGGGCAGCAAACAGGGAGCAGGCACTTCGAATGGCCAGAGGAGGAAGACAGAGAGAGGGAGGTGCTACACTCCTTTAAACAATCGGATCTTCCGAGAACTCACTCACTATCACGAGAACAGCACCAGGTGGGTGGTGCTAACCCATTCTGAAGGACTCCCTGCCATAATCCAATCACCTCCCGCCAGCCCCACCTCCAACACGGGGGATTACAATTTGATATGAGATTTAAACCACATCGGTTTCACTCATTGATTAATCTAGAAACTATTCACAGAGGGCTTACTGTGCACCAGTGCGGTGCTGAGTACTGAAGACGCTCACAGTTTAGCAAACGGCCTCCGAAGCTGGGCACCTGGGAAGCTCTATGACTTTGGGCTAGTTAGGTTGAGGGCTATTCATTAGGATCTATTCCAGCTGCACCTCATGGAAGAGTCCAAAGTAGCAGAGTCTTAGAGAAGAACAGGCTTGTTTCTCTTTCTCCAGGGCTGTTCAGTGGCCCTGCCACGTGAAATGCCACAGACAACTCCTTGCCTCTTATTGCTCTGCTGTACGTGGTCTCCTCTCCCAGTATGACCTCATGCTCCAAAATGGCTGCTGTAGCTCCAGTCATCGCATCCATTTCCCAGCCAGCACGGAATGGAATGTTCCCTCTCTTAAAAGCCTCTTCCCAGAAGCTGCACATCCCACATCTACTTATAGTCCACGGGCTGCTGTGGCTACGTACAGCAGCAAAGGAGGCTGGGAAATGTAGGCTTTATTCTGGGTCATCCTATGTCCAGCTAACATTTGGGGGAATCTATTATTAAAAATAAAAAGAAGAGAAGCAGCAGTCACAGATATTATCTCACACATCCCTTTTAGCTCCCAGGCTGCGTCAAGTAACCCATAAATGTTACTTACCCTCAGTAAAATTCATTGGCCCAGCCGCAGGCAGGTATTTAATCAAATGAATGATTCCTCATTAGAGAGATAATGGATAAAAATGTGCTCACATGGCAGACATCCCAGGTAAAATATTTACATTTAACAGGGCCTTACCTAATTTTCTTCAATGAACATGGATCACTAGTAAAATTAAGAGCTTTCAGATGGATGGATGAGGGGGCAGGGGCTCAGTCCAAAAGAATGACTCTGGAGCAGAGAACAACAGACTCCAGCGGCTGACGGGTGCGAACAAGGGCGAGACCTTCAGGACAACCGAGCCTCCTGCGCTGGTCTGGGGAAGGGAGGCTAGATCCTTGTCTCTCAAAGCCTGCTGGGAAACAGAGTTCAGAGACATCTTTCATTTTTCCAGTCTGTGCCCATATTATACTGGTGAACTAAGAGAAGGTTGATTTAAAGAGCAACACAAATCCCAGGGTGGTGATCTGGGCTGAAATGGTGGAAACAGGATGCGCTTGGCATCCACATCCAACCCGAACCAGGACCCAAGTCCCTTCCTTCCTGGGAGCAGAGTGGCGAGGTCTGAGTGGCCACCGTCTCAGGCTGGCTACCCCATTGAGTCTCGCTGGGAGTTGGAGGAGGCCGCTCAAGCATGTTCTGAACGGGACTGGGGCATCCCCCAGTGCCACATTTCGGGCTAACTTGGAAACGCTAAATCCCTGTTGCCCCTACGATGACTGTGGAATTTATGCAGTCTCATGAGCTCATCCTCGAAGGGAAAATAAAATCACAGAAAGGCGACACCCCCCACCGCCTCTGACTGACCTGCTCTGTCCTGGAAAGGATACTTTTGCAGAGAGGGCTTCAATTAAGTTCACAGAGTGAGGACTTAAATTGGAAGTGAGGCTTCCAAAAGCTTCCAGCCAGAGGCCTCAGATGTCACCCAGCACAACCTCCGGACCACAAGCCCCAGCACAATCAACGCTCGACTCTAAGACCAGCCGAGCCGGGAATCGCCCACTTTTCGATCCCCGCTGAGCACTGTGCGAGACTTTGTGCTTTCCCCAAGTCAGGGAAGAGGTGACAAGTTCCTGGGGTGATTTCTGAATGGCATTCAAGTCACCCTGTGCCAGGCTGAAGTCACGTGCGGGCAGGGCTCAGCCCACGGGGAAGGAAGCAGGGCTCCCCTCACAGCAGGAAAGACTTTTTTTCACCAGGCCCTGTCCAGGGTACCCTTTCTCATTCCCAAAATGCTGCTGGGTCTGACTGAGCCCAGGGCCAGCTGGGGACATCGCTGCAAGATGACCCCAAAGGTGGACACGCAGCTGCCTTTATTCAAATTGCTTCTTTTTTGCACTAGGGTTTTCTCTGCCCTGCATGAAACTTTGGGGGTGACTAGGGTGCTTCCCGCTCCTCCACGTCCCTCTCCCTTCTCTGCCAGCTGTGCCCGGAACCTCCCCCTCCAAATGCCTGCCTTTTGGCTCTGACTTCGACTCTGCCAGCTGTGCCTGGAACCTCCCCCTCCAAATGCCTGCCCTTTGGCTCTGACTTCGAACTTAGCAAGGCACACACAGGCCAGAGCCCCACAGAGCCTGCGGTCATTATCAGAAGATGGATTTGTTACCTAGGCTGAGTGCCGGGAACTCGGCAGCTTAGAGTGACATGCACACACTTATTCTCTCACTGTTCTGGAGGCCAGAAATCAAGCGTGGGCATGACCGCACCCCCTCCAGAGGTAGGGGTGCATCCTTCCCGCCACTTCCAGCTCCTGTTGGCCCCGATGACCTTGGCTGATGGCCGCGTCACCCCATCTCAGCCTGTCTCCACACGGCCATCTCTCTCTCCCCTCTCTGTGTCTTCTCTTCTGTATCCTATAAGGCCACTTTTCCTGGGATTTAGGGGCCATTTGATAATCCGGAATGGTCTCATTTCAAAACCCTTAGCTTATATCTGGAAAGACTCCTTCAACTAAGATCCTGTTCACAGGTTCTGGGGGTTAGAACATGGGGCCGCCATTCACTGCACTGTGGGAGTGGGTATTCGAGTGTCAGTGCAGGCTGAGGGCAGTGCTGAGGGGCAGAGGGCACCCATCCCAGCCTGGAGCCTCGGGAAAGAGGGGCACACAGAGCAGGGCCCTGCCCGCAGAATTGGCCTCAAGGAGACAAAGAAGGCGGAAGCTGTGGCCCGGGGGCCAGGAGCGACAGAGCGACTCCTCGCGAGCCGGAGCCCTGGGGTTCATTCGGGGACACTGTGACCTGAGGCCTTCGAAGAGACCCAGGGCAGCCCCAAAGGGAGCGGGGCACCCTGCTGAGTGATCCGTTAACACGCCACACTACAACTCCCAGCATCGGGTGGAGAAATCCTATTGAAATGTCCATGGGAAATGAAGTTGGGAAAATGTAATTACTTAAAATTGACCCTGAGCTCTGACTGGTCTGAGTAGACTGGGCTAAGCCCACATGATTAATCCAATCACACAAAACGGCTAAATGAACCCAGGCTGGGATTACACAGAAAGGAAGGCTGGCGTCTGCCGGCTGCAGTGCGGGGAGGCGGGGTGGGGAGTGGGCTTTGGGGGGAGCCTTCATAGCTGCAACCTCATGCCCCAACCACCCTGGGAAAACACGATGGCCCGGATTCTGGTCCTGAGGGAATCTGACCTCCGTGCACTTCGTTGGGGTGCATGTCTGAGAACAGAAGTGGAGAAGCCTGTTATTCTATCATTGATTCCACATTTATGGAGCGTTTCTATTTCAGATGAAGTCATAAATACCCATCAGGCTGTGCACACAGAATCCAGCGGGTGTCTAACAGGATAAAGAACACAAAAGCACATTCGGTGAAAAATAGCAATACCTTCCTTCTAGGGCAGTGGTGAAAGTCAAGTGTTCCCCTCACAGCTTCCTACAGAGCACCACTGACTGGGTGGCTAAAAATCACAGAAATTGATCCTCTCCCGGTTCTGGAGGTCGGAAACCTGAGATCCAGGTGTCAGCAGGCCACGTTTTCTCTGGAAGTTCCAGGGGAGAAAACTTCCTGCCTCTTCCAGCCTCCGGTGTCGTGGGCACTCCCTGCTGTTCCTGGGTCTGCAGACGCAGCACTCCAACCTCTGCCTCTGCCTTTTCAGGGCCTCCTCCCTCTGTGTCTCCCCTCTTCTCTTCTGGTGAAGACACCGGTCATTGGAATAGGACCCACTCCAATCCAGTCTAATCACATCTTAACTAAGTACATCTTAATGATCCAATGTCCAGCTATGGTGACATTCAGAAGCTCTGGGTGGCTGTAGACCTCTGGGGTCGCACTGTTTCCCCCATTACGGCTGCTCTATAAAGCTCATAGAAATGCGCCCGGCACTTAATAAGAGCTATGCCCATCTTGGCCATTATCGTTTTTTAAAAATAATGACATAAATGCAAGTTAATTTTGTGACTTTTCTTGGTCACACAAAATGTTGATGATTTCCTTATTGGTATTCTGCTGCACTCCATGAGAGGCGTCTGTTTGCACTGCAGACAGGATGACAACAGTGTGCCCAGGCATGGGACCGCTCCGTCGTCCCGCGTGGCGCTGGCCCAGGGCGCCAAGTCCTGCTCCCCAAGCCCACCCCACTTCCCCAGCCAGCTATTCCTGTTCTCATCACTGCTGCCTGCTGTGGATGAGAAACATTCCAGGGAGACCCTGCATCACGATTCCAACCCTCCTGGAGAGAAAAGACAGAGAGAAAGGGGCTTTCTCTAACTCCAGCCTCAGTTTCCCCATCTACTCCCTCCCAACTGAGATCCCCCAACGCATTAGCAGATTAATCGTTGCTCTGTCTGTGCTTTTAAGGATGTGACATACATATTAGACGTCTTGTAATTACAATCGCTCCCATTTCCCAGCAATAAGGAACCCGCGCACACCAGGCCTCTCACGTGGTGATCCAATACATTTCCCCGTAAAAGCCCGTAACCAGCGCTCCACCTAATGACCACCTAATCACACGTGGCAGAAGCGGAGGAAGATGCCACCATGACTTGCTGTGTCGTTTGGGAGCCCAGAAGAATCCACGCTGCGACTGGTGTGTGTCTCTGGCGCTGGCGGCATGCGGTACTCTTAAGAGCATTTCCCCCTGTAATTCTGAGGCCGTGTTTTCCCCAGTGAGTGAACGTCTGAGCTGCAGAGAGCACTTCTCCCCTACCCCAGAGCCCCAGGAGGCTGTCCACACGGGGCACTCCGGCTGATCCCCTGGCTCTCCCGACAGACAGTTTAGGGCCCTGTACTCCCCAGCAGCAATGATCAGCTCAGTGAAGACAGGAGTCCCCGTTATCTGTGGGGAAAGCCTTTCCAGACCTCCAGTGGGTGCCTGAGACCACGGGCAGTAGCGAACTCTGTACACACTACGCTTTTTCCTACATGTACTCACCTATGAGAATGTTTAATTGACAAATTTTGCACAGCGAGAGATCAACAATAGTGAATGTTAAAATAGAAACATTATAGCAAAGCACTGAAGCGGGAAAGGTTCCCTTGTCCCCCTCGCAGGGTGAGCGATGGGGCTGTGGCTCGCTTCTTCCGAGCCCGCTGCTCAGTCCTCTCGGGGAGCAGGTGGGCAGGCTGCGGGCTCCGATCCCACGGCAGTGTCTGGGGCGGATGTTCACAGCTCCAGAAGCCCCAGAGGCCCCGTGTGTTCCCAGGGGTCTGCCATCTATAGATATAGATGTTCCCTGATATATAGGTTCCCTGGTATAGTTTGCCATCTATAGACTTGTGTTGAATCAGCTCAGTGTGACCCTCTACCGTGTCGCAAGGACAGAGGGCTTTCGGTATCCCAGGTTCTTGGCTTAGTATACTGGAAGAATCAGATCACACGTGGGCTTGGAGGATGAGTGCAAGGTTTTATTCAGTGAAAGCAGATCTCAGCAGATGGGGGAGCCAGAAGGGAGATGGTTTTCCCCTGGAGTCCCCCATTCTCCCCATTCTTTCTCTCTTTCTCACCCTCTCCTTCTTTCTCTCATTCGCACTCACTCTCCCTCATTCTCTCTCTGTCTCTGTCTCTCTCTCTCTTTCTGTCCCTCCTCAAGAGCTGAATTGTCACATGAGGACCTCAAGAAAGGGCAAACATGCCTGGCATGTGCCAGGAGCCCATGGTGCAGCATTTTCCCTATAGGCGGGTGTCCTTGGTGGCAGCAGAGGTGACTGTGCAGAGGAGAAATGCGCTGCTGAGTGCCCAAGGGGAGGAGGGGCGGGAAGGAGGCTTCCTCAGGGGAGCGGGGTCAGCGGGGATCTCCGGGGAAGCCAGAGGGCTCCACGCTGGTCGCTGGTCAGAGGC
Source organism: Aotus nancymaae (assembly GCF_030222135.1). Lineage (NCBI taxonomy): Eukaryota > Metazoa > Chordata > Mammalia > Primates > Aotidae > Aotus > Aotus nancymaae. Next base: position 1,552,947 of record NW_026988467.1, on the reverse strand, counting down.
CTTGTTCTCCATCCCGACTCCTGGTTCACATCTTTAGTTCTTCCCAAGCAGACACTGCTCCCACCTGGCGCTGCATCGCCCCCTGCCCCACCTCCAGCACCACCCACCAGATGCCCCTGTGGCCTCCTCAGCATCAGGGCAGACTCCCCAAGGGCCGCAACACCTCCACGCTGTGCAAGCTCTTCCTGTCTCCCTCTGCAAAACCCTCCCATCCTGAGTCCATCCGCTGGAGAGAGGATGACAAGTGGAGAGTTGTTCATAAACTGAGGGGATAAAGGCCGGATGGGCTTTTCCCGGGAGGGACGGGAGGCTGGGCAAGGCGGCCTTCAGTGGACCCTTGCTTCCATGCAGCACGTGGCTATGGCTGTGTGCAGGACCCCCAGGCTGCAGGGGCAAATGAGAGGCATGAGCTGCACCCCCCACGGGGTAGAACAGAAGACACGAGGGGCAGCTCTGTGATGCTGCAGGGTCAGGGGGCTCGGGCAGAAAGACCTGCGCAGCCCAGTGGGTGAACTGAGAAAGAGAGAGTCTGGGCCCTCTGCCCCAAAGAAGGTGCAATGCCGTGAGAGACAGGCGGTTTAGCAGATCCCAGGAGGTTTAGACACCAGATGAAGCCTCCCGCTCACAGGCAGCCACGCCCCTGTGGTTTCTCAGAGTTGAACTGCTTTTGCTTCATTTCGGGATATCCCGTGTTGCTCCTGTTGACTCTGCAAGGAGGCCAACTGCACCATCATGGGGTTAAGAGTAAATAAACTCATCAGTCACATGCAGGAGGCTGAGCCACAGTTGCGGGTGTCTGAGCCACAGGTGCAGGCAGCTGGGCCACAGGTGTGGGTGTCTGGGCCACAGGTGCGGGTGTCTGGGCCACAGGTGCGGGTGTCTGGGCCACAGGTGCAGAAGGCTGGGCCACAGGTGCAGGTGGCTGGACCATAGGTGCAGGAGGCTGGGCCACAGGTGTGGAAGGCTGGACCACAGGTGTAGAAGGCTGGACCACAGGTGCAGGAGGCTGGACTACAGGTGCGGGAGGCTGGGCCACAGGTGCGGGAGGCTGGGCCACGGGTGCGGGCAGCTGGGCCACAGGTGAGGGAGGCAGGAGGCTGGGCCACAGGTGTGGAAGGCTGGACCACAGGTGCAGGAGGCTGGGCCACAGGTGTGGAAGGCTGGACCACAGGTGCAGGAGGCTGGGCCACAGGTGTGGAAGGCTGGACCACAGGTGCAGGAGGCTGGGCCACAGGTGTGGAAGGCAGGAGGCTGGGCCACAGGTGTGGAAGGCTGGACCACAGGTGCAGGAGGCTGGGCCACAGGTGCAGGAGGCTGGGCCACGGGTGCGGGCAGCTGGGCCACAGGTGAGGGAGGCAGGAGGCTGGGCCACAGGTGTGGAAGGCTGGACCACAGGTGCAGGAGGCTGGGCCACAGGTGTGGAAGGCTGGACCACAGGTGCAGGAGGCTGGGCCACAGGTGTGGAAGGCTGGACCACAGGTGCAGGAGGCTGGGCCACAGGTGTGGAAGGCAGGAGGCTGGGCCACAGGTGTGGAAGGCTGGACCACAGGTGCAGGAGGCTGGGCCACAGGTGCAGGAGGCTCGGCCATGGGTGCGGGCGGCTGGACCACGGGTGCAGGAGGCTGGGCCACGGGCCCGGGAGGCCTGAGCACCTCAGAGGGAGGGAGGTCATACTGTCACGGGAGGGTGGTTCTGAGTTGTCCACTCGGTGGCCAGGTACAACTTCCCCTGAGAGACAAGCCGTGGAGTGAGGGTTACACAGGGTCCCTCCAAGGCTCAGAGGGTGGGAGAGTCCGCTGGATGAGAGAAGTTTCTGACCTTGTCCATCCAGACTTGATACTTCACACCCAATGAGCCCTGCCCATGCCAGACTTCATAGTTCACACCCGGTGAGCCCCTGCCCACGCCAGACCTTATAGTTCACACTCAGCCCCTGCCCACGCCAGACCCTGGAGCGCACACCTAGTGAGCACCTGCCCCGTGTCAGGCTCCATGTCCCTTTCACATCAGCCCCTGACCATGCGGATGTTTTTCCATCAACTCCCCAAAGGCTTGCCTGGTCCCCTTCCTGACCTGCAGTGGGAAGGGATATGCCCACATGGCCAGGTGGCCCTTGCCCTGTGCCTCACCTGGGAGCACATTCTGTCTGCACACACCTGCTTGTCCTCAGGAAAGCCAGGAAGCACATCTTCACTAAGCAGTCTCTGAAAGCTGCCTCATGGATCAATTCTGCATAGGGCATTTTAGCAGAATTTTGCATCTTCTGAAAAGATTTTATTTCTAAATCTCATTCAGCACCGCACACCTTGGCTCCTTGCCTAGACCTTCAAACAGTGATTTTGTTGAGAAAATGGGCATGGTCTCCATCCGTGTCTGAATGGGCAGGGCCAGCACCAAGTATGCCGATGGAACTTCCCCCTCTCCGTGTTCATCTCCCTCCTGCTCTCCCTCCAGCCAGCATCCCAAGGTGTGACAGTGGCACAGTGGCCATCTGGGCGCTGGGCTGGGGTTGCCAGCACGGTGGGCAGTGGAGCAGTGCTGTGGCTGAAGCCCAGCTGCCCTGGTGTCATGCAGACTAGAGCCTGCATTCAAATCCCAGCTCTGGTACCTTCTGGCCTTGGGGCCGCCATGGGCAAGCTCTTGCAGTGTGCTGAGCCTCAGTTTACCCCTCTGGAAGACGCCATTGCTGGAGAGCCTGCCCCAGCATGATGGCTGGGAGGCCCCAGCCCAGCACCTTCTGCTCGACATCACTGTGCTCACCATGCGCAAAGCACCATGGCACTCTGACATGGTTAACGAACAGCAGAGTGTGGGGCTACACTCACAGCTCTGGGGCTACACAGCACTGAGGAGAGGCTGAGGCCCAGCGCAGCCCGGAGGCTGGACACCCACCTGCATGGACCTCGCAGACTTCCTCTGAGGATCACATGATATAAGGAACGTAAAATGCTTCATCGAGTGCCTGGTATACAATAAAATCTTGATAAATATCAACTATTAGGAATAATAGCCCACATTTACAGAGTGCTTGTGTGCATTAGACACTGTTGTGAGAACGTGAGGGTGACTAACTCGATGAGTCCTGTGCCTTCCCCGGAACGCAGGCGTCCCCATGTCAGGAGGGGACTGAGCACAGAGGTGCCCAGAAGTCACAGAGCTCTCTCGTGGTGGCCCCGAGATGGGAGCCCAGGCAGCCTGGCTCCTGAGGTCACACTCTTAGCCACTGGGCTGGCGGCTGCTTCACACATTGATGCTGTTATTTCCACCATCGTCAGTGGACTTGAGCTGCATGAGAGCCTGTCCTGTGCCCCTGCAGCCCTTCTCCATGGGGCAAGCGTGCAAGAGGCACCTGCTGCATAAACTCTGCCAATGGAAATGCCCAGACATGAACTGCCTCTTGGCTCTGAGGCTGTCAACCCTGACATACCAGCACGTGGGCAGGGTTAGCAGTGAGCTCCCCCGGCATCCGCCAGTGCCTGGAATAAGTCCAAACAAAATTATATATGGCTGCTATGCTGCACTCAGATTCAAGAACAAAGCATCAGCCTTATCCATGGGAAGTGGGCTTGCCTGGTGAGCTCTTTCCAAGGTGCTGGCAGCCCAGGGTCTACCCGTAGCTTGTGAGGCAGACGTGACTCTGTGGATGTAAGTGTCCCCTCACTGGCCTTCCTCCAAACTCCAGGGATCCTCGGGAAGAACAGGGGCCCTTGCAGCTTCGGGGCTGCCAGCATCTAAGGTGCCCACGAGTGACGCTACTCCAGGATGCCACGGCCCTCCAGGCCACCCAGCTGCCAGCCTCGGTGTGTGAGGTTTTCTCCGACATGATGGAAGCAGAGCCCTGCCCTTCCTCCCTGGGCTGGCAGGACGCTCTTCTGTGTTGACTGTAGAGCCGGCTGCTGTCATGACCAACCACAGGCAGCCAGCATGAGACACCAAGGCCCCTGAGCTGGGAGGAGAAGCCTGTGCACACACATCACAAATGCACACACACATGCACATGTACACAGACGTACATGTACATACAGACACAAGCACACACATACATTGCACATATATGAATACGTACATGCACACAACACAGGTGCACACATGACACATGTGCACACATATGTGCGCACACACACATATCTACATGTATACACACACTCAGACGCCAAAGCTGGGAGAGAGGCCTGGAAGAGATTCTCCTTTGCAACCCTCAACAGGATTCAGCTCCGCAGACACCTTGATTTCGGACCTCAGAACTGTGAGGGGACACGTTCCTCCTTCTGACTGTGTGCACCCACTCCTTCCAAGAGGGATCAGTGTAAGCAGGAGACAAACCTAATGAGGCTGAGGCCCTGAGGATGCTGGCAGCAAACACCCAGGCCTGCAGCAAACTACCCCGCCCTGCCCTGCCGCAACTGCAGCTCCTGGAAGCTCTCACGATGGGCCAATGCCTGGGGGTGGGAGGGGGCGGTTTCTGCCTGGATGCCCTTGCCCCTGCCCGGATGCTCTTGTTCCTGCCCGGATGCCCTTGCTCCTGCCCGGATGCCCTTGCCCCTGCCCGGATGCCCTTGCCCCTGCCCGGATGCCCTTGCCCCTGCCCGGATGTTCTTGCTCCTGCCCGGATGCCCTTGCCCCTGCCCGGATGCCCTTGACCCTGCCCGGATGCCCTTGCCCCTGCCCGGATGCTCTTGCTCCTGCCTGGATGCCCTTGCCCCTGCCCGGATGCCCTTCCTCCTGCCTGGATGCCCTTGCCCCTGCCCGGATGCCCTTCCTCCTGCCTGGATGCCCTTGCCCCTGACCGGATGCCCTTGCCCCTGACCGGATGCCCTTGCCCCTGACCGGATGCCCTTGCCCCTGCCCGGATGCCCTTGCTCCTGCCCAGATGCTCTTGCTCCTGCCCAGGTGCTCTTGCCCCTGCCCGGATGCTCTTGCTCCCGCCAGCCTCCCTCTGCATTCCTTCCCCCAACAGCAGGAGGTCAGCCAGGCTGCAGCTTTTCTCACCCTGCAGAGTTGTCCTGGTGGGCCCGCAGCAGGGCTGGCAGCAGCAGGGGCTGCACCTTGGAGCCTGGACCCTTCTCCAAGGCCTCGCATGGATTAGCCCAGCCTCTTCCCTGTGTTCCCCCAGCCCTGGAGGTGCAAGCTGCTTCTTTATTCACTTTGTTCTCTGTCTGCCTTCCTGTTACTGGTGAACAATTTTTGTACCTAGTTAACTCCTTTTTAATATTAAATGATTTCCAGTGAAATGTCCAGTGGGATTTCCCTCTCTGGGAGATATGCGCAGCATAGCCGACAGCTGTGCTTTCTGCTGGCTTGGCGGTCACTGGCCCTGCCTCCAGAAACACCTGGTGGTGGGTGTGCCCTGCTCCCTCTCTAAGTAAGTAACGAGGAGACAAAACCACCTGACCCCACCCAACCCCACCTGACCCCGCCCAACCCCACCTGACCCCGCCCAACCCCACCTGACCCCACCCAACCCCACCTGACTCTGCCCAATTCTACCTGACCCCGCCCAACCCGACCTGACTCCGCCCAATTCCACCTGACCCCGCCCAACCCCACCTGACCCCACCCAACCCCACCTGACCCCACCCAACCCCATCTGACCCCGCCCAACCTCACCTGAACCCACCCAATTCCATCTGACTCCACATGACACCGCCTGACCCAACAGACACTCTGCATCCACCCACATCAGCCTGAACCAGGCCGGTGCCCATCAACCCCGGGATGCAGCTTGAGCTGTAGAGGAAAAGGAGCCCTTTGGCACCCCGGGCTGCTCAAGAGCCTGACACAGGTGGGGCTGCCACAGAGAGCAGAGGACCAGGCCCACGGGTTGACTTGGTTTGAGCCCGCATTCAGCCACACTCGTATGCGAGTCAGTATAGCCCCCTCCTGGCTTCAGTCAGTCCAAGTGGTGTTCCCATCATCTGAAGCCAAGAGAGCCTAACCCTGGCTGAGCAGTGGCCAGGTCGCCTGGGATGCTGGGTTCAGGGACCGGGCCACCTGCAGGCGAGGCTTCTCGAAAGTGCTCCAGTTCCCTCTTCCTTACCAACTAGAGGTGACCCCGTGGAGCCCCACTCCTGTGCCTCGGCAGGGATTGCTCCTCAAGGGCGATTCCACCCCATCCCCAGCTGCTCTGGCCTCAGCTGTGCGTGTGTGTCTTGGGTGTAGCTGCTCATTTGTGTCAATAACAGCCTTGACTTCCAGGCCTCCTGCCCTGTCTTCCGGGCCCCACCTACCACTTCCCAGGGCTATTTTGGGTGTGTGGGCCCCTAATTGTGACTTCCAGCCCTGCCAGTTGACACAGACTCCTCTTTTCCAAGCAGCAAAGGGAAGCTGGGCTTCACATCAGCTGTGAGCACTTGCCATGAAAACACTGTTCTAGAAAGATTCCCTGAGGCAAGCAAGCTCTTCCTTGGACCCGAGGCAGGACCCAGTGAAGACCCGGCTCCACCGTGAGATGCAGGTTGGAGGGAGGGGTCCTCAGAGCCCCACTCGGCCCTGCCTTTCCAGGTGGTCTCACCTGTGTCCCTGCAGAATGGTGAGCTCGCCCCAGGAGAGGAGGTTCTGCCTGGAACACTACCCCGGGTCACCTCGCCATGATCCCCTGTCATGTGGATGCCTATTTTTCCCACACACCCAGTCCATCACCAAGTCACGGCCCTACCATCTCTAAATACTCCTAGAACCCCCACTTCTCCCAGCTCCACTGCCGTTCTGCTCTGAGCTTCCGTCCGCTCTCCTGGACCCTCGCAACCCAGGGGCCGCTCTCCTGCTTCCCTTCTGATCCCTGTGCACTGGGTTGAAGGGTCTCTTTCCAGATTCGTGCCCACCCGGAACCTCACCATGTGAGCTCATTCGGAAATAGCGTATTTTGAGATGTAATTAGTTAAGGTGCGGTTATATCATGCATTATGACGGGCCCTACATGCGATGGCTGGTGTCATTCTATGAAGGAGACGCAGATGCCGGCACACACGGAGGAAAGAGCTGTGGCGTGATGAAGGCAGAGTGAAGAGACGCAGCTACCAGCCAAGGAACAGCGAGGGTTGTCGCCCTCCGCCAGAAGCTGGAAGCAGCAAGGAGAAATCCTGCCCTACAGCCCTAGGAGAGAGTGACAGCCTGCAGCACCTTGAATTTGAACACCTGGCTCCAGAACTGCGAGAGAATAAATTTCCACTCCGAGCCTGTGTATGGCCATGTGTCACAGCAGCCTCCAAACACAAATACAGAGTGTGACCTGTCTTCACTTGGAAGGAGACTGAACTTTACAAAGTGCAAATCTTCCCCTTTCCCTTTCTGCGCAGAAATCATTTCACTTCATACAAAATAGAAAACTGTCATGCAGTCAGTCTCCAGGCTGGGACGGGCCCCACCTGCCTCCCCAGCCTCCTCTCTCACTACTCCCCAGACCCCTACAGAAGCAGCGTGCATGGCAAGGCAGTTCCCTCTCCTCTTAGTCAAGCAAACACTAACTCATTCTTTCTCTCTTTTATACAATTTCAGTTATGAAAAACATAAGAAAGCAGACACCATGCACCTGCACCCTGTGTGAGACCTATGCTGCTATGTGTACATATATAAATGAATACATTGCAGGTTGAGTCGGGGACTCTATGATCGAGCTCTCTCTGCCCCATCTGAGTTGGAATTTCCTCTCATCCATGCTTTGATTCAGTCTTTCTCTCTCTCTCTCCTCTACTTCCATCTTTTTTCTCTCTCTCTTTCTTTTTCTATACACATACACATGCACACACACACACACACACTCACAGACACGCAGATACATCTGTATATGGTATTGTTAGAAGTATTTATAGGTATATGTAAATAACATTGTTAAGTTATTTATCCTCTTGTAATTTGCTTTTATGTCAACAGTATTAATTCTGAGATTTATCCATGTTGGTAAACATCGCTGTAATGTGTACATTTTAACTGTGTCATGACACCGCACTGGGCTGCGTTCACCCACACTCCTCTCCTCACGCCAGCCCTCACTGGCACAACAGTACTGCAGTGAATATTCTTCTATGTGTCTCTGTGCAGGTGCGTGCATGTTTCTCTAGGTTATATCCCAGGAGTGATGTTATGAGCTGTGGAATGTGAGTATTTCCAATTTTACTGAATATTGTCAAATTACTCTCCTAAGGGTTGTAGCAATTTACGCTTCCAGCAGCAGTGGAGTTTTTCATTCATGCCTGCACTCAACTCATCCCAAAAGTACATTTGTTGTTGAACACCTACTTTGTGCGGGCACAGCTCTGGGCACCGGACAGACGAATCACAGGGGCTCTGTGCTCCAGAACTGTGAGGGTGTGGATGCCGGGCAGGCTGTCTGACTCCAAGACCTAACTCCACAAGTGACAAACGGGACAGCCGTGGGTGACTTACACAACATCCTTGTGCCTCTGTTCCCTCCTCTGTAACATCTGATGAAGTTGAAAATACGTAGATATAGATCAATGCATGGATATGCATACATGATCAGTTATAAATATGGGTATGACATGCACAGCCCAGTATAGCTTTAGATATGCACAGAGATGTAAATATAGATACAGATACAGTTACAGGAATAGGCACGCAGCGAGGTATATGTGCAGATGGGCACAACCAGATATGGATATAAATCTGTACAGTGGCATAGATATGCACAGCCAAGAACCAGCCGCCTCTGTGCCTCAGTTTCCCATCTTACGGTAACTACTCCAGCATTTGACGAGGAGGAGGATGGGAGATAATGGACGTAAAGCACTTTTTCAGTACTTGGCATGACAGTGCTTATAGTGGTAGCTATGGTCATTTTCCTGCATCAGTATCCTGCCACCAAAACCCCCACGAGCACACGTAAGGTCAAACAGAGTTGGGTTTACTGTCTCATTGCAATATCGGAGGCCACATACCGTGGAAAGCGCTGGAACGTCTCCGTAAAAGTGCGTTAGAAAGAACTGAATGGCAATTTGACCTTGTGTTAGGTAACCTGGGGAAGGATAGAACTGGTTAGAGCTTTGACCTTTTCATATTAGGTGATTTGGGAGAGGAATCTGCGGCTTTGCCCCAGGTCGGATGCTTTCAGGAAGTGGAGATAATTTAATAACTGGATATTTTAACATTTTTATGGAGGCCAGAACGATGGAGCGAGGACAAAGCTGTAATTGGTAAAGAATTAGGCTCTAGGCTGGGCGCGGTGGCTCACGCCTGTAATCCCAGCACTTTGGGAGGCCGAGGCGGGTGGATCACGAGGTCAAGAGATCGAAACCATCCTGGTCAACATGGTGAAACCCCGTCTCTAGTAAAAATACAAAAAAAATTAGCTGGGCATGGTGGTGCGCACCTGTAGTCCCAGCTACTCAGGAGGCTGAGGCAGGAGAATTGCTTGAACCCAGGAGGCTGAGGTTGCGGTGAGCCGAGATCGTGCCATTGCACTCCAGTCTGGGTAACAACAGCGAAACTCTGTCTCAAAAAAAAAAGAAGAATTAGGCGCCATTCACATTGGTCAGGTCAGCGGGTGGTTGGTCATTCTGTGGACTGGATCTTTGGCTGTGCTCTGACATGGCCACAGCATGGCCTTGCCAGATAGTAACACACCATTAAACCATTTCTAATCAACAGAACACCAAAGCCTACCCCATAGAGCCAGGCCAGTTCCCAGCTGTCAGGAGCTCTTGGTCATTTTCTCAGCGGCTAGACAGACTTTCTGACTTAGATTCTTGGTCAAGGAACTCTTGCGTCTGATGATGGCTGGCCACCCTTGGCTCCTTCGCCTGCCTAGGTATTTACCCTTCCTACAGGTTGGACCAGGCTTTCTGGGCTCAGCTCTTTGTCTTGGCTGTGATTCTCACAGAAAAGGCTCCTCAGCGCCCTTGGTGGAAACAGATTGCAGCTTCCTTCCTCAAACCCAGAGGAGGCCAATCACAGGCAAGGATATGAGCAGGGCCCTTGCTCAGCCCTGTCCACCCCAGCGTTTGGAAAGCAGAGAAGACCATTCAGTGTATCTGCCCAGTGTAGGTGCCTGTGTGAATGGAGTGAGCTGAGAGTCTGGGAGGCGGTGTGGTCTCCTGGGGAAGGTTCAGGCCTGGGAGCCGGAGTGCCTGGGATAAATCTTGACTCAGTGTGTTTGTTCATTCTCACACTGCTGTAAAGAACTTCCCTGAGAATGAGTAATTTGTTTTTTTACAATTTTTTTTAAAAATTATTTATTATACTTTAAGTTCTGGGGTACATGTGCAGATCGTGCAGATTTGTTACATAGCTATACACGTGCCATGGTGGTGGTTTGCTGCATCCATCGCCCCGTCATCTACATTAGGTATTCCTCCTAATCCTTCCCAATCCCCCCACCCCCTGATAATCCTCCACTAGCCCACTACCACGCAGGTCCTGGGTATGATGTTCCCCTCCCTGTGTCCATGTGTTCTCACTGTTCAACACCCACTTATGAGTGAGAACATGGGGTGTTTGGTTTTCTATTCTTGTGTCAGTTTGCTGAGAATAATGGTTTCCAGTTTCATCCATGTCCCTGCAAAGGACATGAACTCATCCTTTTTTATGGCTGCATAGTGTTCCGTGGTGTATATGTGCCACATTTTTTTAATCCAATCTGTCATTGATGGGCATTTGGGTTGGTTCCAAGTTTTTGCTATTGTGAACAGTGCTGTAATAAAAATATGTGTGCATGTGTCTTTATAATAGAATGATTTATAATCCTTTGGGTATATACCCAGTAATGGGATTGCTGGGTCAAACGGTATTTCTACTTCCAGGTCCTTGAGGAATCGTTACACTGTCTTCCACAAAGATCAAATTAATTTACACTCATACCAACAGTGTAAAGGTGTTCCTATTTCTCCACATCCTCTCCAGCATCTGTTGTCTCCTGATTTTTTAACGATTTCCATTCTAACTGGCGTGAGATGGTATCTCCATGTAGTTTTGATTTGCATTTCTCTAATGACCAGTGATGATGAGCTTTTTTTCATATGTTTGTTGGCTACATAAATGTCTTCTTTTGGAAACTGTCTGTTCATATCCTTTGCCCACTTTTTGATGGGGTTGTTTGTTTTTTTCTTGTAACTTTTTTTAAGTTCTTTGTAGATTCTGAACATTAGTCCTTTGTCAGATGGGTAGATTGTAAATTTTTTCCCATTTTGTTGGTTGCTGGTTCACTCCATTGATAATTTCTTTTGCTGTGCAGAAGCTCTTAAGTTTAATTAGCTCCCATTTGTCTATTTTGGCTTTTGTTGCCAATGCTTTTGGTGTTTTAGTCATGAAGTCCTTGCCCATGCCTATGACCTGAATGGTTTTGCCTAGGTTTTCTTCTAGGGTTTTTATGGTGTTAGATCTCATGTTTAAGTCTTTAATCCATCTGGAGTTAATTTTTGTATAAGGGGTAAGGAAGGGGTCCAGTTTCTGCTTTCTGCATATGGCTAGTCTGTTTTCCCAACACATTTATTAAATAGGGAATCCTTTCCCCATTGCTTGTTTTTGTCAGGTTTGTCAAAGATCAGATGTTCATAGTTGTGGGACGTTACTTCTGAGGCCTCTGTTCTGTTCCATTGGTCTGAGAGTGGGTAATTTGTAAAGGAAAGAAGTTTAATTGACTCATAGTTCTGCCTGGCTGGGGAGGCCTCAGGAAACTTACAATCATGCCAGAAAGTGAAGGAGAAGCACGTACCTTCTTCACAGGGCAGCAAGGGAGAGCAGAATGAAGGAGGAACTTCCAAACCCTTATAAACCATCGGATCTTGTAAGAACTCACTCACTCTCAGGAGAACAGCACGTGGGAAACCGCCCCCATGATCCAATCACCTCCTCTCTCGACACATGGGGATGACAATTCCAGATGAGATTTGGGTGGGGACATGACCAAACCGTATCAGTCAGTGACTGTAGTGAGCTAGTGTCCCCGCCCCCAACCCTGTCTACCTGCAGCCCATGAATGTGACCACATTTGGAAATGAAGCCTTTGCAGATGAAATGAAGGTAAGATGAGGTCCTAGTGGATTCGAGTGAGCCCTGATTCAGTGACTGGTGTCCTTGTGAGGAGAGGAGAGACACACAGAGGCACAGAAGAAATGGAGGCAGAGACCGGGTGATGTGTCTAGGAGCCAAGGATGGCCAAAGAGGGCCAAGCATGGCGGGCAGCACCAGAACCTGGGAGGCCACGGACAGAGTCTCCCCCAGAGCCCCAGAAGGAGCTCACCCTGCCTTCACCATGACCTCGAACTTCAGGTCTCCAGAGCTGCAAAAGAATAAGTTTTTGTTGTTTCAAGGTCACTCAGTTGGCAGTGATTTGATACCACAGACGCAGGAACTCATACAGTGACCTCGAGTTTCCCTTCCGCTGCCTACACCCCTCGGAGGGCAGGGCCGAAACCCTCGCGGATGTGGCCTCCCTTCCTGGGTGGGCCCTGGCCCTCTCCTGCCTCACGGCTGCAGTTCCAGCATCTGTGTCTGGCCACGCTGGACCGCCAGCCCATGCTGCTCAGCCCATCACACAGTCACTGGGTAATGACTATCATTATGTGATTGTGGTGTCGCTGAGGCTGGTGATTTGTCATTGTTAATGTTTATGAAGTGCCCAGTCCGTCTGCAGAAAATGATAATAATAAAAATGGGGGTAGCTCCCCTCTGACAGCCCCAGGCCAGCACCAAGCAGGGAGCCCGGGGAGGAAGCAGCACACACAGGAGTGTCCGGGTGGGAAGGGAGGTGATGTTACTACAGGCTGGCAAGTTAGTACAGATCTGAGCTGGACATTCTTGGCGCCCTCAAATGAGCGCCCCTGAAAACACTCGGAAAATGCTGCTGGATGTTGCCTGACAAGCTCCAGCAGAGAGGAGAAAAGATCAAGTCAGTGAGCAGCGCTCACTACAAACCAGATGGCACCGGCCCGGGCACAGGGGGTGGGAAGCAAGGGTGTGACATCAAGGAAGTGGACCTATTTCTTGTGTCTGCCTTAACCAAGACTAGAAGACAGGCTAGGCCCCAGGAAACAGGTGCGTTCTGCCACTTCTGATTTTTACCCAGGCGTCTCCTGTCGCTGGCGTCTGAAGGAGGAGTGTGCAAGCTGAGCTGGCCAGGGAGGCTTCCTGGAAGACATGGGGTTACCTGGAGCCTCCAAGAAGAGAAGGGAAAAAGCGAGAAGTTTCTTTTTTTTTTTTAATTTATAGAGATGGGGTTTCACCATGGCCTTGATCTCTTGACCTTGTGATCCACCTGCCTTAGCCTCCCAAAGTGCTGGGATTACAGGCGTGAGCCACCACGCCCTGCAAAAGTGAGAATTTTCATTCCCCCAACACATATGAGTGCTTGACAAGTCTGTTTTCATTTTCCCCATTGTAAGGGAGGGTTACATTGACCGTCGTCACATGAGGCCTCACAGGCTGCTGTGACACAAGAGGCCCTCAGCTGTTTCCCATATTCTCCGGGGGACAGTTTCAAAGCCTGCCTGAGTCTCGCTGTGGCTTTCAGAGATGATGTACATCAGGCAACCCACTCCACCAGCAAGGCATCCCACCATGGGGCCCTGGCCAGCTTCCCAGGCTCAGAAAGCATCTCTCCTCAGCCCCTCGGCCTTCGGAGCCACGCCTGCCAGCCCGCAGGGACGCTGTGAATAGAGCCACAGGCAGGCCGTAGACATCTGCAAGATTCATGACTTCAGCCTGAAGTCAGTGGATTAGGAGAAAACGGAACTTGAAGGAGATATGAGCTGATGCAGTCGAGCGGGCTGTGCCATGGTCTCAAGGATGTAGTTCCCCTGATGCACCTTCACTAGGACCCTAGATGGATGGGGCTAACTCAGGAACTGAAAATGTTGTTCTGGGTGTCTTCCATCTGGATCAGAGTTACTGCCATGAATAAGATGCCTCGAGGGGCTGGGCGTTGAGGATGATTCACTGTGTTCATGTTTAGGGTCATCACAGAAAGCAGGGAGGTTCCAGATTCCATGGATTCTAGTTGGATGGAGTGAGTTCCATGGTTGCATCCCCTCCATCCCAGTCACTGTCTCTAATACGAACCCCAAGCTGGGCAGGGCCTCATGATGGTGGACACCTGAGCTCACAGAGCCTTGATGTCCACAAGCGCAGGGGAACCACTGACCCCCAGAAGAGACCATCAGCCCCTTCCCGGAGCTCCCATGGCACCTGCTCAGTTCAAACAAAAGCACAACTCTGGACCAGCTAAGGAGAGACTGTATTCAGAAGAATTCTTGCAATAGGGAGTGGAAACCATTGCAACAGGGGGAGGGGCTATTGCAGTGGGGGAGGGGCCATTGAAGTGGGGCGGGGCTATCACAAAGGGGGAGGGTCTATCACAACGCGGGAGGGGCTCGTGCGGTGAGGAGTTGGCTCCCAGAATAAATCTGTGGCCTTTTCAGCAGGAAGTGAGAGACCTTCTGCCCAGTTCCTGACTCCATCTCTGTCCTCTCCTCATTCTTCAAACATGTGCTGAGCTCCAGCTGGTGCCAGGCCCTGCAGACATCAGGGCTATGAGATCCCTCCTGACACACTCAGCCTCAGCACACATCCTGCAGGGGGTCTTGATCCCCCTCCCCCCAGAGCCTTGCTTTGAAGGTGGTCCCGATGCTTCTCCTGACTCCCTCCCCTGCAGCCTCAGTCCCTTTGCTTAAAATTTCTCTGCTTCTCTCCATCTGACTTCGAGGCTGCTCCCTCGTCCCATCCTTCTCAATACTGAGGTCCTTGAGAACTCACCTCCACCTGCAGTATTCACCCCACACTCCCTCCTCGGGAACCAAAGCCCTTTCTCAAAGACAGCCAGTGATCACTGGATTAGGTTTCTAGGCTGCCCTAATTCCCATAAATGGAGGCTTTAAAACACTAGACTTGTACTTTCTCACACTTCAGAAGGCCAGAAGTCCAAAGTCAGGGTGTGGGCAGGGCCTGGTTCCCTTTGGAGACTCGGAAGAAGAATCTGTCCCCTGCCTTTCCCCTCTGTGTGTTTCTGTGCCCTTTTCTGTGTCTTGTAAGGACACTCCCATGGGATTCAGGGCCTACCCTAATCTAGTGCGACTTTATATCAGTCTTTCCTGGTATCTGCAAAGCCCCTATTTCCAAATAAAGTCACATTCTCAGGTTCCAAGGGATGGTGGATTTGAGGAAGACACTATTCAGCCAAAAGTCAAATGCCTCCGAGCCCTCTGGACCTGTGGCCACTCCCCTTTGGGCCCCAGCTCTCCACTGACTTCCATGCACAGTGCTCCCCTGGCCTCCCGGCACCTCTCATCACTTCTCCACAGTCACCAACGTGGCTGCCTCTTCCTCCACATGCTCCCCTCAATTCTGGTCTCCACCCATTTCTTGTGACAGATACCACCTCCTTGCGTAGTCTTGCCACTCCTGCCCTACCCCAAAATGTCCTGCCAGCCCCAGGCTTCTCTGGGAGGGAGCCTCCCAGACAGACCCCTTCCTGTCCTACTTCCCATCTCGCCCAAGCCTCCCAGCCTGAGCCCCTCATCTTTGCCCAAGCCCTTCCCGCAGGCTGTGCTCACATCTGTCCAAGGGAACTGAGTCTGCATTTCCATCCAGGTCACAGTCTGTAGGCTGTGGACTCTCCTCATGCCGGAAGGAAGGCATCAGGAAGTGTCCACAGGGCGTAAAGCGGAGGAACAGGGGACAGAGAGGCTGCGCAGCAAGGTCCAAGGAGCCAGAGTGCTCTGCTCTGTGGGATTCAGAGCAGTGGGATGTTACATAAAGGGGCCTCATGGCCCCACCCAGCCTGAACATTTCTACTTACACCAAGGGTTGTGTATTAGTCTGTTCTCACTCTGCTATGAGGAAGTACCCAAGACTGGATAATTTATCAAGGAAAGAGGTTTACTTGACTCACAGTTCCTCGTGGCTGGGGAGGCCTCGGGATACTTACAATCATGGCAGGAGGCACTTCCTCACAGGGTGGCGGGAAAGAGAGTGACTGTCCAGGGAAGGGGGAAGCCCCTTATAAAACCATCAGATCTTGTGAGAACCCACTCACTATCATGAGAACAGGATGGAGGAAACAGCCCCCATGACTCAGTTATCTCCACCTGTTCCCTCCCACCATCACCATCACCACCATCATCATGTGAGGATTATGGGAGCCACAATCCAATATGAGATTTGGGTGGAGACACAGCCAAACTATGAGGCTGGGTCTGTGAAATGTGATCCTGGAAGAAGAACAGGGGTCACTGGAGGTCATGGGATGGATTGGGCTCACTTGGGAGCAGACTTGGCCTGATCCCCACCCTGTCCCTCTCACCTGTCCTATCTGAGCAAACCTCCTGAGCCTCCTGTATTCATTTCTAGGAGGAAGTCACGGGCTCCATCCTTCCTCCCGCCTTGTGGTCTGGCCTCAGCTTCTGCAGAACTCACCCATGGGCTTTGCCTCATCTGGGGTAACAGGAGCTAGGCTGGGGGTACCTCCCTGTCTTCCACACTCCTTCAATTGCATGTTTCTCTGGGCCTTTCATTGTGCTTTGAGGCATTTCCCTACAGTACAAGGATATTTATGAAATTTAAAATAATAAAGCATATTTGAAGTAATTAAAATATACGCTAGGCCACCCCATGTGTGGTTATGGGCCAGATCTGGAGATCCTGGAGCAAACCCAGCTCTGCCCTCCACAGCTTCACAGCCCTGGGGAGCAATTTCTCCTCTCTGGGACAAGTTTCTTCTTTTGTCAGGTGGGCTGATGCCAGCATCTTCCTTACGTGGTTATTATAGGATTAAGCAAGTCAATGTGATAAAGAGCTCTGAAGCATGTCTGATGCTGAGGTGCCTCTAAGAGTGCGTGAAATAAATACAAGCTTATTGTCTTTTCTGTCCCGCTGGTTTTAGGTACCCACAATCACAGTGACACTGTATCAGTGTCCCCAGAGAAGCATCCCCATTGTCCCCCTCTTGCCTCCTCCCCGCCTGTCATACCTGACCCCCTCTGCATGGTGATGCTTAACAAGACACAGCCTTGTCAGCTCAGTCATAAAGAGCTGCCCATGGCATTTAGGAAGGAAAAATAAATGGCTCTATTCTGTCCCTCTCAGAAGTCCTAGTGTCCCCATGGGATGAGATGCTGAAGTGTCTCACAAGCACTATCCTAGGATGTGGAAACATAAACACAAATATGGCTCACTCGACTTGAGCATGAGGGAGGCTGGTAGGGAAGAGGCTGGGCTCTGAAGCAGGGAAGGAGTCTTCTTTCCAGGGGTGAAGGTACAAAGCTGCTGTCACCACGCCACCCCCAGAAGCAATTCCAGCACACCCCCTAGCCTGCACTCAGCCCCTTCTCCCCACCCAGCCCCACATCTGCCCTCTCCTGAGTCCTCAGGGGTTCGCTGGATCTACATAGCCCATTAGTTGCTGACTTCGGCTCCTGAAGCCCTCCTTGTCTCTCCCTGATTCCTCTGCTCAGCATCACCATGTGCTTGTTGAATGTTTTATGCAGGAAAGCACCTGCAGGGAACAGTGGCAGACACAAGAGCGGACAGCATGTGGAGGGCCCAACAGGGGGAAAAGGCAGAGATAAACAGGGAGAAGTGGCCACAGATGACATAAGAAATGCTTCTGGGTATCAGAAAAGGAGATAGAGCCACCACTGCAGAAATGTCCAATGGATGACAGAGGTCACTGGAGTGGGGAGTCAGGTGAATGTGGTCAATAACCTCTACGGGCCTAAGTTTCCTCACCTGTAAAACAGGAATGCTAATAGCCTCCACATCACAGGGTGGTTATGAGAATTAAAAGAATGCATACACATAATGCCTGTCAAGAATAGTGTTATGCATACAGCAGGTTCTATCATTATTGTCTTATCACTATCACCACCACCATCATTATCACCATCATCATCACCATAATCATTATCACCATCACCATCACCACCATCATCATCACCATCATCATCATCACCATCATCACTACCATCACCACCATCATCATCACCACCATCATCACCACCATCATCATCATCACCACCATCATCACCACCATCATCACCACCATCATCATCACCATCATCATCACCACCATCATTATCATCACCATCATCATCACCACCATCATCACCACCATCATCACCACCATCACCACCATCATCATCATCACCACCATCATCACCACCATCATTATCATCACCATCATCATCACCACCATCATCACCACCATCATCATCACCATCATCATCACCACCATCATCACCATCATCACCACCATCATCACCACCATCATCATCATCACCACCATCATCACCACCATCATCACCACCATCACCACCATCATCACCACCATCATCACTACCATCACCACCATCATCACTACCATCACCACCATCATCATCACCACCATCATCACCACCATCATCATCACCACCATCATCATCACCACCATCATCACCACCATCATCATCATCACCATCATCACCACCACCATCATCACCACCATCATCATCACCACCATCATCACCACCATCATCACCACCATCACCACCATCATCACCACCATCATCATCATCACCACCATCATCACCATCATCACCACCACCGTCACCACCATCACCATTGTCACCACCGTCACCATCACCATCATCATCTCCATTACCATCACCATCATCATTACATCATCACCATATCACCATCATCACCACCATCACCACCATCACCATCATCATCACATCATGACCATCATCTTCATCACATCACCATCATCAACACCATCATTCGCATTCCACTATCATCATCATTTTTACCATCACTGTCACCATTATCGTCACTACCATTACTGTTGCCATGATCACCACCATCACCAACATTATCACAAACATTATCATAGTTGTTATGCCCTAGATGCTAGGGATTGAGCTGGGCTCTAAGAGATGTGCTATACTGGAATGGGAAAGAGGGATAGGGAAGCACACTGGGCAGGGTGAATGAGGTAGGTATGGAATAAAGGCTGGGAAGGTGGAGGATTCCTCAAGGTCATTTAGACTAAAAGGTCAGCAGCAGTCTGGTGGCTAGGTAAGCTGGGGTCATCTCATAGCAGCTTTGTCAGAGGCTAAAATGTCTCTCTATCTCCTCCTCCTCCCCAGCCTCCCTGACTCCTAGATTTGCCCTTCTTTTCCTCAGATCTCACACTTGGGAGGAACCACCATGCCATCTCTGGAGCCCTTCCACACCACCTTGCTGCCATGTGTGGGAACACAACAGCAGAGACCCAAGCATTCTGCCCTAGGGTCAGCCTCTTCCAGCCACCCGACATATTCCTTCCTTTACAGAGGCTTCTTCCCTCCTCAGCAGCTTTCTGCCTTGCCCTCTTGGTTTAATGGAAGGGCATCCTGGGTTTCTTCTTAGAGGCTGATTGAAGAGTCCCCCTGGGTTGGTAATGAGAATGGTGTGACAGGAGCCGGCAGGCTGCAGATGCCAGGCCTCCAGCTCTGGACTGCTGTAATTGGAATAACGTGGGAGTTGATTTGTCCTCTCCAACATGTACCGTTATTGTTAGATTTCCCACTGGCTAGCTTTGGCAATAGTCATTTATGTCTCCTTCCCACCTGGGGAGACTCTTGATCCTTTCTCGGGAAGGGACACGGCATCTCCCGACTAGGCTGCAAATGCCTCATTACAGCTCTCAGCTGCACACTTGGTCTTTTTTCTCACTCTGGGTCACATTTCATTTTGGTTTAAATAATGAAGCCAGCGGACTGGAGATTAGAGCCTTTAAATGATTTTTGCTCCTAGGAAATGTATGCCTGTCCAAGATGTAAACTCACCCACAGTTCGGGGGACCCTCTGTGCTAGTGGGACTGGAAAAAATAGACTGAAGCAGCCTGGGCATGGCTCTGAGACCACTGAGTCTTAGACTTTCAGTCTGAGAGATCAGGGAGGGCCACTTCCAGGCCACAAGGACGGGGACACAAACACAGAAGGTGCATCCAGGACACGCTCTGTCTTGATGTAGACAAGGGCTACCAGGATGAAGAAAGATGCCTTCAGCCTTCATGGGATGGCAGGAATGATCCTTGCCCACTGCACCTTTTCAAGTGCTTTGCCAACAGCCTTCAGGTGGAAGTCACCTGGGCTCGCTTTGCTGCCTCCATTATGCAGTTGAGGAAACAATACGAGAGATTCAGAGATTCCTCACTCAACTGAGATCATCAAATCCTCCACGGCCAGGCAGAACTGCAGCCCCGTGCTCTTTCCACCTCACTACCTCACCGTCCCTTTCCTCTTCCAAACAAGAAGCCAGGAGTCGAGAGCAGTGGCATGAGAAGCTCCAGGTTACATCTGTAGGAGCAACACTCAGACCACTCACCGCATTCTGTTCAAAGGACTTTACTCCTGCTCCCCTGTAGACAGAGAGAACTTCTCCCCAGGGAGGAGTAGCAGTAATTCTCCACATCAGAGTTATTCTGAACTCTCTGAGCCTCAGTTTCCTAATCTGTAAAGTGGGGATATATCACAGCCTAGTGGAACTCCTAATGTGACCAGAGTGTATGTGTGGAGGCCCCTGAGCCATGGCTATTTTTAGGATTGCAGAAAGGAGAAAGGCTGGCCTTGCTGAGCCACCTTTACCTCTCCCCTGAATAGCTCAGGACAAAAAGAGCTGGAGGGAGTAATGATGGTTGTGCTGGTGCAATGGGCTCCTGTGCCAGGTGGGGAGGGCCTCACACTTTTTCCAGCACTCCCCAAAGGTGGGAGAATGTACTCTGTGACTTAGAAGCCTTAAGAGAAAATAAGCATCGTCACACCCTCAGAAAAATGTGGTATGAAGCAGATGACACATTCCATTAAGCAAACTGAAAGCAGCATGCATCAAGTCGCTACCAACAGGCACAAGAGCAGGGAGCTGGGTCCCCGACTCTCAGGCAGTCAACCCTGCTTTGGTCACTCAAGGAGCCCTGCTCACTCAGGCCACAGCCCCCAAAGACCACAAGGAAGAGGAAGACCTGACTGCCACTAGGGCTGGCCCACAACAGAGGTTCTCATCCCTTCTCACCTCACCTCTCCAACACTCATTACTGGATCCCAATGCCCCCTCAAAGTTGATTCCTGTCTCCTCCACAACTGGACTCCTTTTGCCTTAGGCCCCTGGCTTGGCTGCCTCCTGGGGCTCCAGATGGATGTCCCTCTCCAGTTCCAGCACTGATGGTTAGCTGGATCTAGCCCAGACAGCCAAGGGCTCCCAAGAGAATGGTACCCAGGCACATGAGGAGCCTCACTGGTGGGGTGCTACTCTCAGTGCTATGACTGAAGCATGGAAGGCAGGGCTGGTTCAATCCCCATTCTGCTGCTTTCTGAGCATATCTTCAGACAACTTGCTTTACTTTGAGAAACCTTGACTTTATGATTTGTGAATGAGGTAACACTGAGTTTCCTGGGGGAGCTGCTGCCCCATTTTATCATGTCACCTTCCACTTACCTCCTCCAACTCTGACCCGGATACCACCCTCCTCATTCTGCTGATTCTCACTTAGGCTGTTGCTAGATTCAACAGATGCCTTACAGTCCCCGTCTGACTTTTAACCTCTCAGCACCATTCAACACATTTTTCTCCATCGCTGTCCAAAATCCCCTCTTCTCTCAGCTTCCAGAGCCCATGTTCTCCCTCCTTTCCCCCTTCCTGGGTCCTTCCAACCACAGACATTTATGTTCTCACAATTCTAGAGGCTGGGAGTCCAAGATCAAGGTTCCAGCTGACTCATTCCCTGGTGAGGGCCCCAGTCCTGGCTTGCAGATGGCAGCCTTTTCACTGTGTCCTCACGTGGACTTTCCTTGATGCATGAGCACAGGGGGATGCAGGGGAGAGAAACTCTCCGGCATCTCTACTTATAAGGACACTAAACCTGTGGGATCAGGACTCTACCTTTATTCCCTCTTTAAACTTTTACCTTCTTGGTGGCCCCATCTCCAGACATAGCCACACTGGGGCTTAGGGCTTCCCCCTGTGAATTCTGGGGAGACACAACCATTCAGTCCACTAGCTGTCCTAAGGTGAGCACACCTTGGGAATTGGTCCCTGACTCCTCTGACCTCTCTCCATCCAGTGCTGCCCAGTAGAACTTTGTGGCCACAGAAATGTTCTATTCTGAGCCATCCATGTGGCTACTAAGCACTAGACATGACAAGTGGAAAGAGAGATGGACCGTTTAACTTAATTTTCAATATTTTAAGTGTGAGCATCCAGCTGAGGCTCATGGCAGTGGCTCTGGAGTGCAGGGCTGCACACTCTCCTTACACAATCATGCCACAGAGCTCTCAGGAGCTGCAGGCTAGTGGCTCCCATGTCCCCACCTCTAGTCCTGATGCTTTGTCCATGCTCCAAACCTGAGGGTGATGCTGACTCACCTTTTCCACGAGCATACAAACCTGCCTGGAACAGAGCTGTGACGCTCCCCCAGGCCTCCACCTTAGTAAAAGCCAGCGTCATCCATGAGTCCTTCTTGCCAGAAACTTGGGAACCACCCTCAACCCCCCCCCCTCTCTAATGCCTGACACCCTCTGAGTCCTGCAGGGTCACCTCCATCCTACACCTCCAGGGTCACCTCCATCCTACACCTCCAGGACGCCCACTTCCCTCCACCTTGGCAAAGGCTACACCCTTGTGCCTGCTCCCACCCTCTTCGCAGCTCCACAGGCAGCCCCGGTCCTTCCTGGTGCATCCCCGGGGACATGCTGCCTCTAGTGCTTTATGTGTGTGCTGTAGCCGTTACGCGTGTGCACGGTGCAAGCGTGTGCATTACACAGGGTGTGCATCACACTGGCTCTCAGGCCGCTCCTGGGATAGGGGTCCAGCACCAACATTCCAAAGGTGCCTCGGGGCAGGGTGCGGGGAGTGGGAGTTGCAGGGCTCCGCTGGGACGGGATGGGAGGCCTTTGTGTGGAAGGCTCAGGAGGAGAGGAGAGGGTCTGGATGCAGGACACTGTCCCAGGAGCTGTGTCCCCCGATGCGTCCTGATGAGTAACCGGGAAGCACTCATGTTTTCCTCGTAATAGAGAATAATGATCAAGACCCAATGTCTATTTTGTTTTTAAATTTATACTGAAAAGAGTATTAGAAATGAAACATTAATGGAATGTGAAAAATGAACTCTGCATTCGGCTCCCATTAACTAAATTGCTGGAGCTGGTGGATGGGAAGGGAGGGGGGTAACCACTCCCAGAAACAGCATCTCCACCACACGCACGGCCGCCCGCTGCCCGGCCAAACAGATCAATATCTTATGGACTTTAATTTTCTCATTTACGGGCTTGATGTTCTGACGCATCTTTTGTTGTATTTTCTTACTTCATAAATATTAAAAGTGTGCATTTGCTTTCCTAAGAAGGACAAGGTTCCCGGTTTCTGTTCAGAGGCCCATTCCTCGTCCCCAAGAGGAAAAAGACGCTGTGACCCTTGAGCACTCCCCTCCTTCCCGGGCAGTTCACAGAGAAGCACAGCCTCAGGAGAACATAGAGAGATCTATTAGGACAGTTATTGAGAGGAACTGGCTCCTGCCACTATGGAGGCGGGCAGGTCCCAGCCGCTGCGAATGAGCGGGGCGGGCCAGCTGGGGACCCAGGAGAGCTGCAAGCCCTTGGTTGAGCTGCTGTCCCAAGGCCAGTGGGCTCGAGAACCAGGAAGCGCTGATGTCTCGGTCCCAGTCCAAAGAGGGGAAGCAAGCTGACCATCCAACGTGAAGGCCATTTGAGGCAGAAAAGGATTCCCTCTTGCTCCAGGGAGGGTGAACCGTTTAGAGCTATTTGGGCCTCAGCTGATCAGATGGCGCCCACTCCAGGGGAGGGGCATCTGCTGGTTTAAGGGCTAATCTCACCCAGAAGCGCCCTCACAGATGCACCCAGGATGCCTGGGCAGGCCAGGATCCCGGGACTTGAGACTCACTCCCTCTCCTCCTGCCTTTCTTCTCTTCCCCCTGCCACCCCCTCATCCCCAAGTTTGCACCGTTTGGAGCACAGCTCTCCTAGTTCATTTAAGTTTGTTGTGACAGGACCCTTCAGCCCCTTGCAGCACGGCATGATCCCCTTTTCCGTTTCCTTTCTTCCCCCCTTGTCATTGTTCCCTCCTCTTTCTCCGCTCGTTTTTCCTCCCTAGACCAGGCTCTGCAGAACATGCGAGGGGCCCCAGGGAGCGGCCCCTCATTCCTTGGTATTTATTCTTTGCCCCACATCTACCCCTTGGCCTGCCTGCTTTCCATCGTGCAAAAGCCATCTTCAAAGTGGCAAAGGTCCCTGTCTAGGAGTGACAGTCTCAGCTTCCTGCTCACATACAGTTAGACCACCGGGCACAGGCAGCCCCCACTCTGTTCTCCTGCAGGATGGGAGTTTGGCAGAGATCCCAATACGGCCAGGATGGGACCCCGTGGCAGCTCCAGGCTGCATTTCCTCAGAATTCCTCTGATCCGTGGCAGTCTTCGCCCGCCCAGAGTTTTTGGCAGAAAGTCCGCATGGCCCTACACGATCTTTTACTGTTATGCATTTCAAAAATCATAATTGAAAAAGCAATGCGGTCACGCCATTAAAGGAATTTAAAAGACATTATAAGCACCCACTAATCCCGCCACCCTAACACAGCCACTGTTTTTACTAGAGTTAATAAGATCTTCACTTAAAATCTCCCCATTAGTGAAACGCAGATGCTCTGAAGGAAAATGAAATGGACGTGCAGCCGAGCAGAATTTACTCAGGTCCCACGCGACCCCCGCCCCCACCAAGCAGAACTTCCCTACAGCCCTGGAAAATGGGGACTGTGCTTGGGGAGGTAGCTGGGAGGCCTCCAGGGCCTTCCAAGCTGAAGGGCAATTGAGCTGTGATCCAAACGTCCTTTAGCCGAAGCTGAAAGTAGGATTCGGTGTTTCACAGAAGGATTTTCCCTGAGGTTGGAAATGACAGGGTGGCCGTGTTGCTCCTCAAGGGACCAGGGCCCTGACTTGCCCTCTGTGGCCTTCTCACTGCTGAGGGCTGCAGGGCACATGGCGCTCCTTACCCCATGGGAAGGAAGTCTCCACTCAGAGCCTCAGTCAGCACCTCAGGCTCCATTCCTGGCCCTGGTGCCTGTGCCTACCATGGGCCTGTCTCCTGTCCCAGGTGCTGGGATGCAGCTTTGTCAATTATTCATTCTGCTTAACGCTCCCATCTGACTATCGCCACCTGTGGCCCATCTGCCCCTGAAATCATCTGATCTGAGCACCCCCTCCATCCAGGCTCCCAGGCCTCTCACCTAGATTCTGGCGAAAGCTCCCCAGCTGGTATTTCCTTCCCTTTCCTCTGACCTCTCCCCCATGGGAGAGAATTATAAACCCACCCAGCATCCCCAGCCCCCCATCCACTGGGAGCATGGGACCAGTGACATTCACAGCAACATGTGCTCCAGGCATGGACCTGGGCTCTAGGCACAGGCGAGGCAGGCAGGCATGTGCTCCAGGCATGGACCTGGGCTCTAGGCACAGACGAGGCAGGCAGGGCATGTGCTCCAGGCATGGACCCGGGCTCTAGGCACAGGCGAGGCAGGCAGGCATGTGCTCCAGCCATGGACCTGGGCTCTAGGCACAGGCGAGGCAGGCAGGGCGTGTGCTCCAGGCATAGACCCAGGTTCTAGGCACAGGCAAGGCAGGTAGGCATGTGCTCCAGGCATGGACCCGGGCTCTAGGCACAGGCGAGGCAGGCAGGGCATGTGCTCCAGGCATAGACCCAGGTTCTAGGCACAGGCGAGGCAGGCAGGGCGTGTGCTCCAGGCATGGACCTGGGCTCTAGGCACAGGTGAGCCAGGCAGGGCGTGTGCTCCAGCCATGGACCTGGGCTCTAGGCACAGGCGAGGCAGGCAGGGCATGTGCTCCAGCCATGGACCTGGGCTCTAGGCACAGGCGAGGCAGGCATGGCATGTGCTCCAGCCATGGACCCAGGCTCTAGGCACAGGCGAGGCAGGCAGGGCGTGTGCTCCAGGCATAGACCCGGGTTCTAGGCACAGGCGAGGCAGGCAGGGCATGTGCTCCAGCCATGGACCCAGGCTCTAGGCACAGGCGAGGCAGGCATGGCATGTGCTCCAGCCATGGACCCGGGCTCTAGGCACAGACGAGGCAGGCAGGGCATGTGCTCCAGCCATGGACCCAGGCTCTAGGCACAGGCGAGGCAGGCAGGGCGTGTGCTCCAGGCATAGACCCGGGTTCTAGGCACAGGCGAGGCAGGCAGGGCATGTGCTCCAGCCATGGACCCAGGCTCTAGGCACAGGCGAGGCAGGCATGGCATGTGCTCCAGCCATGGACCCGGGCTCTAGGCACAGACGAGGCAGGCAGGGCATGTGCTCCAGGCATAGACCCAGGTTCTAGGCACAGGTGAGGCAGGCAGGATGCACGCTCCAGCTTCCTGCTCACACACAGTTAGACCACCGGGCACAGGCAGCCCCCACTCGGTTCTCCTGCAGGATGGAAGTTTGGCAGAGAACCCAGTACTACCAGGATGGGGTTCTAGGCACAGGTGAGGCAGCCAGGGCGTGTGATCCAGCCATGGACCTGGGTTCTAGGCACAGGCGAGGCAGGCAGGACGCATGCGGGAAGCATAGGGACATGGAGATGAGACCATTTGCACCACTCGTGACACATCACAGCCACTGGGACAGAGGCTGCATCAGATGCTGCTGTTCTTCTTGTCTGAACCACTTATCTCCCTGAAAACAGACCAATGGCTCCTCCCACCTACGGCAACCCAGCTTCCTCCCAGCCTATCTCCGCCTCCCTCTGCTTCCTCAGTGGTCCCCACCCCGCTCTGACCACACCAGACCGGGTGCCCTCCACACAACCAGGGCTGCTCCTCTCACCAGTGCTCCTGGCCCTGCCCAGATTCCCTTCCTGGAAATCCCTGCCTTGTCTCCCATCCCAGCTCAGCCATCTTCCCCTCGGAGTCTGGGCACGGGTGAGCAGGTGCCACTGTCACCTTAGTGACCCCATCATATCCAGGTGATCCTCTGTCTTGGCATTTTGTCATTGCACAACCAACATCTATTCTGGACAGACCCCCTCTGAATGTGGCCTCAGTGCCAAGCAGCATCTCCAAGACACAGCAGCTTAAACATCTGTTGTACTGAATGGAACCAGAAGAGTCTGGATCTCCCTCCGGGAAACTGCTGGGTCTGGATCTCCCCTCAGGAAACTGCTGGGTGTGTTTGTAAGGGAGGGGGCAGGACCGTGGGGCAGGGAGCAGTGTGGCAGTCACACCCATGGGCTTCAGGGTCATCAGACTGGGCCCCACCCTGAGAGGCACAGTGTGCATCTGCTTTCAAGGCAGGAGGATCGCTAGGGCTCAGGCGTTCAGGACCAGCCTGGGAAACAGGGAGACCTCATCTCTACAAATTTTTTTTAAAAATAGCTAGTCATGGTCGCGTGTGCCTATGGTCCCAGCTACTTTGAAGGCTAAGGCAAGAGGATTGCTTGAGCCCAGGAGATGGAGGCTGTATTGAGCTCTGATTGCTCCAGAGATGTGATTACAACTTGGATCTAAGCTGTGCCTCCGAAATTAAAGAAATGCCAACTACACCATAAAGCTTCACATGAAGTTCTCAACCTCAGAGAAGGACCCAGCATCTCCCTGGCCACCTCCTTCTGCTCATCCGAGTTCCAGCTGATACGTCTCCTCCGAATCCTGCTCGCAATCTGAAGCTGTCCCACAGTCAAGCTCCTGCCTGCCATCCTGTTAGGAATTTTTGCTCTGCCCACCTCCTCCCAGGCAGCTGTGAGCCCCGTAAAGGCAGGACTCATCTCTGTGATTCAGTCTAAGTCACCACGTGAGTGTTCCATGAAGGTTTGTTGAATATGTTAGATGATTAATTCTGCAAAACCAGCTTAGAAGGGCTTGAGGGAACTGTTGGTGCGACCTCAGCACACTGTGGCCACGGCCTCATTGCCTTACTGCCTTCTCCGGGGTCCACCCCCTCACGTGGAGCTCGGCTGAGACAGAAGCACCCCACCGTCTGATCACGAGGCCGCACATCCTCATCACTCTCACCCCTTTCCAGGGCCAGGCACCAGCAGGCTGCAGTGTCGAGTTTCGACTCTGAGGCTGAGAGAGGAGACCCGGCACCATCAAGAATGACTGGAAGACGGGCAGGGTGGGGACGGACAGGGACTGATGTTTGGAGGTGCAGAGCCCGACAGCAGTACCAGGAGAGGACATTCATCTTGTGAATAATAAAGACAACTGGGCTTCAACGTGTTCAGCACCTTTCTCCCAAGAAGGGCAACACCGGAGAGAAAATGGTTCATGTTACACAGAATAATGAAGGAAAGGTCATAGGGGGTGCTGGTATCATGAATGTTCCACTTCAATGAAGCAAATCAGCGTGGCGTCATCGCCACAGTTAGCCGTGGGTTGAGAGGGGACGGAGCCCCTCACTGGTCCCCAGGCATCCTCTGGGTGATTCCCGGGGACGTGGCCTCAGCTGTTCTAGGTCACGGCCACCGCAGACCCACCTTGCTGTGCTCTGCACTGCACTTCCTCTGCCCATTTCCCCATCTAGCGGGAAATGTTCTGAGTAAACACTTTCAAAAATAAGAAATTCCAACCTTTCTCTAATTAGATAATTTCAAATTGGGCCAAATTAGGATGTAACTATTTTTACAGGGCTCTTCTTTATTCTCTGCTTGAAAAATTAATACCTGGGATGGTGAAGGGTGGTACTTATTCCCCCATTAAATCCATAACAATTCTACCTTGCTAAAAATAGAGGGGAAAATGAAGACACTCACTGAGCTCATTCTCCTTTCTCAGGTGCCTGATATTCAACATCAAGATAAATGCGAGGTTGTGACTGCAGCTCACAGAATGTGTTGGCCTTAGCCAGCCCCAGGCCGGCCGCTCCGTCCCTTTCCCAGCTCCTTCTTGGGGCTCAGCCCCCAAGATATTTATTTCCCAGTGGTATTTCCCACTCCTTTTATTGAGTGAAGTGTGCTTTGAAGATTGGTTGATATTTGCATATCCCCTCCACAGCCCTCTGTGGAGAACTCACCCCATGCAGGGCACAGGGAAAATCTTGGGGTCACAAAGATGAAAAGGCTCAGTCATTCACTCATTCAACAAATCTCCACTGAACATCAACAATGTCACTGGCATAGCTCTGAAGGCAGGGGATAAACTGATGAGCAAAACAGATCAAATTTCAGCTCCAAGGACCTTTCAGCCAGGGGAGGAGAGCCTGGCAGTTGGCAAGCATGTCTACAGCTCCCCCGGGAATCAGGAGCCGCATCCTGGGGAGCAGGGAGCCTGCGGGAAAACCGAAGCTCAGTAATGAGGTGACTGAGGTGGGGGCACCATGGGGGCAGAGTCTGTGGGGCAGTCACCACTGGACATGGTTGAGGACCATGGAGGTGACTCAAGGTGTGAGCGAGCAGGGGTGCTTGTGACACAGGGTTCAGAATCGGCATGGAGCGAGGACCTGGAGCAAGGGCGTGAGCTGTCAGACTGGTCCCTCCAGGGGTCACTTCGTTTTCTATCTTCTTTCACGTCTGAGCCCTCCCCACGAAACTGGTTCGGCCCTGTGTCTGAAGCTCAGCCACAAAGTGGCCTCCTGGGCCAGAGCCAGGGGCAAGGACACATCAGGAATTGGACTTTGAAGCAGGCTAGAGGCAGGGGAGCAGCCATGTACAGAAATGCAGGACTTCTTCCTCTCCCGTGCATCCAGCCCTCCTTGGGCACACCCCGGGCGCTTTGGTGCAGCCCACAGGGCTCTCTGGAGCCTGGTCCCTGGAGACCCTCTGTCCTCACCTCCTGCCACCCAGTGACCCCTTCACCCACAGCCTCTGCCTGTTCAGTGTTCTGTTCCAGGTCTCAAGTCCCATTGCACCACCCCCCAGAAGCTCATTAGAGAAGAGGTCTCCCATAGGAAGCAGTCCTCCATCTCCCTGCTGAGAGCCCCTGCTGCTTCAGGGCCCACTGTAGCATTTCACAATGACTTGATCTTGCTCGCCACACTATGGCCTCCTTCAGGGAAAAGGGGTTTATTGGCCTGCTCCCTGCTCCCTGCTCCCCAGGATGCGGCTCCTGATTCCCGGGGGAGCTGTAGACATGCTTGCCAACTGCCAGGCTCTCCTCCCCTGGCTGAAAGGTCCTTGGAGCTGAAATTTGGTCTGTTTTGCTCATCAGTTTATCCCCTGCCTTCAGAGCTATGCCAGTGACATTGTTGATGTTTAGTGGAGATTTGTTGAATGAGCGAATGAATGAATGAATGAACTCCAAAGACGGACAGGAAGCTGGGAGTGTGCAGAGCATAAGCACAGGGCATTGTCCCAAATGCTAAAACTTTAGGCATCAGAAGGGCCGGCTGTCTGCCCAGGTCCCCTGCAGTGCTCCGAGAGCCAGGAAGAGGGACTTTCATCACTTCTGGTGTATGGGGAGACGGCTGGGTGAATCTTGATGGGTGTTTTACTAGGTCCTATGATTTTTTTCATCTTATTTCCCCACGTCCACCAAAAAAGGCTGTGCCTTCCTTCCACCTTCCCTTCTGACTCCCTGAAAGCTCCTTCATCTGGGAGAGGATGATTATGGGGGAATGAGGGAGGGTGGGTGGCTGGAGAGGCAGGTGAATCACGGGGTTGGGTAGGGGGTCCTTCCATTTTCTAAACAGTGGCCTTGCGCTGTTCATCTCTTTCACTACCACCATCAGATGCAAACCTAGTCACCGCCCCCTGGAAAGGCAGGAAGAAGTTCTGCTGCAGGCACAAGATTTAGATGGAAGGTGTAGTCCCAGAAGGGGGGCCTCCGAGGGAGGGGGCTTCACTTGACCCAAAGCCTTGTGAGAACAGAAGGGTACACTGGTTCCACCATTTCCCCCGCCCTGCTCTGACCCTCAGGGATGCTGAAAGAGCAAGGGGAGTGAAGGGGAGACAGAGAGAGAGAGAGAGAGAGAGAGAGAGAGAGAGATGGCTGTATGACTTCAAAGAAAAAATTTAAAATTCCAGAATAATAATTCAAAATACATCACATGCCTCCTGTGTTTCAGAAACAGTTGGCCTAGGGGAGAAAACGATGTTCAAATGTGGCCCCAGCCCTCCAGGAGGTCCCAGGAGGTAACGAGGGTAAAGTTATATTAGTGAGGAACCCACTGCCCCAACCTCACCCCCAACCACCCCCAAACTTCAACTAGCCCCACCCTAAACAGCCCCACCCCCAACCAGCTCCACCCCGCAACCAGCTCCACCTCCAAACAGCTGGATATGGTTTGGCTGTGACCTCACCCAAATTTCATCCTGAACTGCAGTTCCCATAATCCCCGTGTGTCATGGGAGGGACCTGGTGGGAGGCAGTTGAATCATGGGGGTGGTTACCCTCATGCTGGTCTCATGATAGTCAGTGACTTCTCACGAGGTCTGACGGTTTGATAAGGGGCTTTTCCCCCATTTCGATCGGCACTTCTCCTTGCTGCCGCTATGTGAAGAAGGATGTGTTTGCTCCCCTTCCACCATGACTGTAAGTGTCCTGAGGCCTCCCCAGCCATATGTGGAACTGTGAGTCAATTAAACCTCTTTCCTTTATAAATTACCCAGTCTCGGATATGTTTTTATTTGCAGCATGAGAATGGATGAATACATGGCCGTAGATCCAAACAACCCCCACAAAGCTCCATCCCCAAAGAGCTCTACCCCCTCAACCAACCAACCAGTCCCACCCTGCAACAGCCCCATCTTCTCAGGGACCTCTGGGCTCAGATGGAGGTCACGGGCCAGAAACGTTGGTTCTGCTCTACGCAGAATTTAAATGTTGAATTTTTGTCTTTTCCATGTTGAAGTTTCCGGCGGCCAAACCGCTTTTCCCTGAGCCAACATTTGAAAGAAGATCAACTGAGAGAGACAGAAATCAGGAGGTAGGTATCCCCGATAAAAGCTGGGAGACCCGCCAAGCCAGCTGTGTGACTTCAATGGGGCTCCTGAACTGTGCAGACACCCCAACAAGCCACCAGTTCCAAAGGTGATTGCAACCCCCACCCCAAAGCAGCTCCCCCAGCACAGTGGGAAGGAAGACCAGGGCACACTCTCCAGGCCAGCCTCCATTGGGTGGGAGAAGAAGGGAAGAGCTACACACACACAGACACACACACACACACACACACACACACAGCCCTTCCAATCAGGGGTCACTCCTGGGTAGACTGGAAGCTAAGCTCCTCTTCCCAGTTCTTTTTCTTTCAGGGCAGGGCAGTGAAATTAATTTCCTCACCTCTGTGAAATAAGGAACCAGGAGGACGTGCTCCATGCTCACACATGCATACACACGTACATACACACGCACACACTTGCAGCAGAGAGCCTCTGACTCTGTGGACCCATGGCAAACCTGAGGACTGACTGGGTAGGTCCCCATGGCATGGCCCCAGTTACAAACCAACTTTTCTCTAGGAGCACAGATGGCAACTGGAGGTTGAGAGCGACTTCTTTTCACATCTCTCTTTTTCCGCAGACTGTGAGCTCCTTGTGGGGTAAGGCCTCCCCAGCTGCCCCACCTGCTATAGCTCTCTAGGGTGAGCAGCTAAGCCTGGTGTGCCCTGCAGTTTCCCAGGTTTGGCACTCAAAGTCTCACGTCTCAGGAAACTGCCCTAATGCTAGGCTCACCTGGATAATTGGTCATCTTGAAATGGTGAATAAATATTTGTTGACTGAATGAACTCAGGGCTGCAACCCCCACTGACTCTGAGAAGCTGAAGGACAAGGACTCATTCAGCCACAGGTGGCAATGACCAGGAGGCGGTCTCAGCCCCATGACCTGTCTAGGGCCCAAAACTTGCTTCTTTACACACGGTAGTCAGCAAGATCCTCTTTTGACTTGGTGGAAGGGGAGAAGTGGGGGATAATTGTCCCAAAGATCATTGTTTTATTTGGTGGCTGAAACCTGCAGACCAAAGCTCTGGAGGTTGCAGAAAATTCCTCAGGAAATGAACGCCCTCCACCCTTCATCCTCAGCAGGCGGGGAGCGATGAGGAGGAAGCCAACGTGGGAAGTGTGTGTGCTGGGGACTGCAGAGAGGCAGGTCTGGGCAGTGTTGCTTGTGAGACGGGCCCTAACAGGCAGAATTGCTTTAAACTCAGTTTCAGGCAGTCAATTTGCCTGCATGAGATGCTCTCTACATTTCCGTGAAGCTGACAAATGGCATTCCGTGAAAAATCAGGGAAATTGTCATTCTCAGGCATCTGGGAAAAGTCAGGGAAATTGGCATTCTCAGGCAAATGGCAGCATTTGTGGAAACCCATGGCATACTAGGTAGGGATGAGGAGAGACAAGTTTCCTCAGGGGTCCTGAGAAAACCCTGGCCACAGTTTGCACCCTGACTGAGTCACTGATTTCACACAAAAGAAGGACCTTGAAGATCTTTGCCATGTTTGCCTACAGCTGTGAAATCAGAGACGGCAAGGGTGAGTGAGTGCCGGTGGGTGCAGCATGCTTCCTGGTGATCCGGGGTGGGAGCGCAGTGGCACAGAAGGGGCTTTCTGGAAGACGTGGGTTGGAGTTGGGCTTTACAGAATATAAATGCATGCAAAGTTTCCAGCTGGGAGAAACAGCTGGACCAAAGGCTCAAAGGATGAAACACAGGAGCAGGTTAAGGTATGCTGAGGGACACCGGTCGGAGAGGATAAAAGATGGAACAGAAAGTGAGCCAAGAGGTGCAGTTCCCATCCGGATACCACTCTCACCACTCCATCCCCAAGCTCCAGGCCTGCCTGGGGGAGGTTGAGGAAGCCCTCCACTGGCAGGGTGGTCTGGGGGCAGTCACCAGGCTCCCATCCTGAGTGTCAGACCTTCCTTGAGCTATAGCTTTGGGGACCAATAAGAAGCACCAAGTTTAGAATCACCCAAAAAACAAGACCCCGAGTGTGACAACTGACACCAGGCAGAGTGAGCCAACGTGGCAGTGAAGCTGAGCTGGGGACTGTGCGGGCTTCCTAATCCTCTCTCAGATTCAACCCACGAGAGGACAGGCAGGCCTCCCCAAGGAGCAGGGTCTGCCCAGCAAATTCTCCGTGTGGCTGTGACATCATAAAAGTATGTATATTTGGGCCAGCCACAGTGGCTCATGCCCATAATCCCAGCACTTTGGGAGGCCAAGGCAGGCAAATCATGAGGTCAAGCGATTGAGACCATCCTGGCCAACATTGTGCAACCTGTCTCTACTAAAAATACAAAAATTAGCTGCGTGTGATGGCACGAACCTATAGTCCCAGCTACTCAGGAGGCTGAGGCAGGATAATCACTTAAACCCAGGAGGCAGAGACTGCAATGAGCCAAGATTGGGCCACTGCGCTCCAACCCAGCAACAGAGCGAGACTCAATCTCAAAAAAACAAACAAAAAATGTATATTCGGTCTCTGCCTCACAATCTACGCACAGAGCTCCTACAACCCTTGGAATTTCTTGAACGGTAGGGGTGCTGGGGGAATCTTTTGTTCTATTATTTGGACTTTGACCCTGTTTCCTGACACAGAGCTACCAAATCCTTCAGAATTTCCTGGGTGACAGGAGTGTCTTCTGTTGTAACAAGGTGACTGTAGGCTCCTGATGGGCGCTGGTCACCTGAGAGACACAGCCAGGATTAGAAGCGTGGAGGGGAGAGACAGGCTGGAGACGGAGTTCATAATGAATCGTATGTATGTGAGGAAAATCCCTGAACTGCAGAGTTCGGGGAACTTTTGGGTTGCTGAACAAGATTACGTCGACATGTGGGAGGGAGTGCACCCCGACTGTGCAGGGAAAGAAGCTCCTGCACGGGAATCCTCTGGACCTCACCCTGTGCCCCACCTCATCCATCTTATCCTTAATTAAACAGTAAACTGGTAAACCTCAGTCAGTGTTTCTTTGAGTTCTGTGAGCCCTGATAGTAAATTCTCAAACCCCAGCAGAGGGCCATTTATGCAGGTGGCTCAGAAGTACGCACAGGCCACCACGTGGAGTTTGTGCTTGGTGCCTGCAGTGGGGCAGTCCTGTGGGACTGTGTCCTTTACCCTGCGTCTGTACTAACTCCAGTTGGTGTCAGAATTGAAAGAAATGGTGGAAAACCCAGTTCCTCTCCCACTCTCCCAACATACGAGGAGGAGCAGTGAGCAAAGGTGATAAGGCACCTCCCCCTCTAACTCCCACCCGGGCCGCCCGTGGATTCAGGGAGGGAGACAGAATCGGGCTGCCATAACAAATTGCCACAAACAGAGTGGCTTAAAGCAGCATACGTTTATTCTCTCACAGTTCTAGAGGCCAGAAGTCCCAGATCAAACCGTGGGAGGGCTGGTTCCTTCTGGAGGCTGCGGGGAGACTCTGTGTTGTGCCTCTCCCAGGCTCCCGGTGGCAGCCCTCCAGCCCTGCTGTTTCTTGGCTCGCAGTCACCATCACTCCAGTTTCCAGCACCATCTCCACCTCACCTTCTTCTCCTCTGTCTTCTCTTCTTTTAATGACACTAGTCATTAGAAGGTTCTATCTATCTTAAAATCCCGGATGATTTCATCTTAAGGTCCTTAACAAATAATATCTATAAAGACACTATTTCTAAATAAGGTCACATTCTAAGGTTCTGGGCAGCCATGAATTCTGGCTGGGGGCGGGGGAACTTTTCAATCCAGTCCAGACCCATCAACACTCTCAATCCCACTTCTTCTCTTTTTTTTTTTTTTTTTTTTTTTTTTTGAGTTGAAGTCTCTCTCTGTCACCCAGGCTGGAGTGTGCAGTGGTACATTCTCGGCTCACTGCACCCTCCGCCTCCTGGGTTGAAGCAATTCTCCTGCCTCAGTCTCCTGAATTGCCAGGATTGCAGGCATGCACCACCATGCCCAGATAATTTTTGTACTTTTAGTAGAGACGGAGTTTCTCCATGTTGGTCAGGCTAGTCTCGAACTCCCGACCTCAGGTGATCCACCCAGCAAATCCTCCCAAAGTGCTGGGATAACAGGCGTGAGCCACCACGCCCAGCCTGAATCCCATATCTCTTGTCCTCACTTTTCCTTCTCCTTCCTGCCTCTTCAATTTCCCCCTCCTGGGGACTCATTCCCATCTGCCTACAAACATGATGGAATAGCCCACCCCAAAGTAATGACCACAGAAGTACAGCGCCCCTTGACTGCATGTTCCCCTCCAGCCACCCCTGCTTGCACTGCTCCCCTCTGCAGCCATCCCTCCAATTCCTGTGTTTTCCACCTCACATCCAGGCTCCCTTCCTCCCACTCCAGTAGGGCTCATGTCAACACTGCCCACCGGCTCACTGATGACCACACATTGACAACGCTTTTTTTCTCACTTTGCTCAAGCTCTGGACAGATTTGACACAGGTGAGGGCCTGAACAGACAAACAGCCAGGGCACTCCAACCCATCAGCTCTGCAGCCATTGACCCAGAACAGTCCGGAATTGGCCAATGACTGCAGCTTCCCTACTTTTTGCCTCTTTTCCAACTTAGGGCCGAGTAGAGAAAGCCACTTAAGTTCCGCAAACCCATCACAGAAGATATCTGCCCCCATCTAGTGAGCCCACCTTCTGCTCCTCCAGGCCAACAGCCTCCAATCAGGACGCACCCGAAGCTGTCCCTGTTTTCCACTGTAAAGTTATCTCATCCCTCTGCCTTTGAGTCTTTGCCAAAAGCAGGTAATGACGGTCAGCTCCCTGCTACAGTTAGCTGTGAATGGAAAGCTTCTGCTTGTTCTTACGGGATGGTCTTCTTTAATTTTCTTTCATGAAATAATTTCTTCAAGACTGCAAAGATTTACATGCCTATTTTTCCCATCACTCACCTGCTTCTTCTTCTAAACCCTCTTCATTTACCCCTCATCACAGGGCTCTGAATCCAGCTGTCTTGTCTCTAAGCACACTCTGCCTCAATGGTCTCATCCAGGCCCACAAATTCATGTGCTGATGTCTCCCATGACTATAAGCTCCTCCAGATGCATACAGCTCCCTCACTTCCCCAGGACATATCCCCTTGAATGCCTAATAGAAGTATTAATCCTATGGTGGCTGTATTTGTCAGTAATAGCAATGTCCACAGAAATGCTGCATAACAAACCATCCCAAAACTCAAAGCCTGACAGCAATCAGCATATACTCTGATGTTCATGACTTTGTAAGTTGACCCAGCTTTGGTTGGTTTGGTTGACCTAGATGGAGCCAGATGGGTGGCCCTGATATTCTGCTTCATGCAGGTCAATTAACTCCAGACTGTGTATTAGATTCAAGTTCAACCACTTGTGTTCATTTCTAAGCCCAGGCTTCATGGGAAGCCTTTCCCATGAGAATCCCTAGATCACAAGAGGCCAAATAGCATGAGAGCATTTACGGCCTTGGCTTGTCTTGGGCCTACCACGTTTCCTTCAGCAAAAGGAAGTCTTGTGGCCAACCTCAACTTCACGTGGGCAGGGAAGTACCCTCTACTCATAGTACAGAGGAGCAAATATCTGCCAAACAATGACCTCAAAGTCCAAGCCATGCAGATTATTAATGAAAAAGGTTAAACTGTGATGAAGAGGACTAGATGTCCCCACCCAAATTTTCTGTTGAATTAGAATTCTAGAGTTAGAGGAAGGCCTGGTGGGAGATGACTAAATCTTGGGGATGGACTTTCCCCTTGCTGTTCTCATGATAGTGAGTTTCCACAATATCTGGTTGTTGTAAAAGTATGTAGCACTTCCTCCTTCTCTCTCTTTCTCTTGCTGGCCATGTGGAGATGTGCTTGCTTCCCCTTCACCTTCTGCCATGATTGTAAGTTTCCTGAGGCCTCCTTAGCCACTCTGCCTGTACAGCTTGTGGAACTGTGACTCAATTAAACCTCTTCTCTTTATAAATTACCCAGTCTCAGGTAGTTCCATATAGCAATACAGGAACGAACCTAATAGAGAAAATTGGTACCAGGAGTCAGGGATTACTATAAAGATACCTGAAAATGTGGAAGCTACTTTGAAACTGGGTAACAGGCAGAGGTTGGAACAGATTGGAGGGCTCAGAAGAAGAAAGTAAGATGAGGGAAAGTTTGCAGCTTCCTAGAGACTTGTTGAATGGTTGTGACATTCTGAGAGCGATATGGACAGTGAAGTTCAGGCTAAGATAGTTTCAGATAGAGATGAGGAACTTATTGGGAACTCGAGTAATGGGCACTCTGCTATGCTTTAGCAAACAGACTCGTGGCATTGTGCCCCTGCTCTAGGGATCTGTAGAGCTTTGAGCTTGAGAGATTATTTAGGGTATCTGGCAGAAGAGGACT
Organism: Aotus nancymaae; assembly: GCF_030222135.1. NCBI lineage: Eukaryota > Metazoa > Chordata > Mammalia > Primates > Aotidae > Aotus > Aotus nancymaae. The sequence goes on along the minus strand of NW_026988467.1, from coordinate 1,514,767 downwards.
AGATGGGAAAAATGGTTTTGTGGACCCACTGCTCTGTGAAGTCTCAGGACATGTGCCCTGCATCCCAGCCACTCCAGCCTCAGCTGTGGCTAAAAGGAGCCAAGGTACAGCTGGGGTCATTGCTTCAGAGGGGGTAAGCCACAAGCCTTGGCAGCTGCCAGGTGGTGTTGCACCTGTGGGTGCACAGAGGGAAAGAGTTGAGATTTGAGAGCCTCCACCTAGACTTCTGAGGCTGTATGTAAATGAATAGATATCCAGGCAGAAGTCTGCTGCAGGGGCAGAGCCCTCATGGAGAACCTCTACTAGGGCAGTGCAGAGGGGAAATGTGGGATTGGAGCCCCCACACAGAGTCCCCACTGGGGCACTGCCTAGTGGATCTGTGAGAAGAAGGCCACTGTCCCCCACACCCCAGAATGGTAGATCCACTGACAGTTACACTGTGCACCTGGAAAAGCTACAGGCACTCAATGCCAGCCCATTAAGGAGCTGCCCAAGGCCATGAGAGCCCACCTCTTGCATCAGTGTGCCCTGGATGTGAGACATGGAGTCAAAGGAGATTATTTTGGAGCTTTAATATTTAATGATTTCAAGCTTGCATGGGGCCTATAGTCCCTTTATTTTGGCTAATTTCCCCCATTTGCAATGGAAGCATTTTCCCAATGCCTGTACCCCTATTGTATCTTGGAGATAACTAACTTGTTTTTTATTTTACATGCTCATAGGAGGAAGAGACTTGCGTTGTCTGAGATAAGACATTGGACTTGGACTTTTGAGTTAATGTGGGAATGCATTAAGACCGTGGGGACTGTTGGGAAAGCATGATTGTGTTTTAAAACGTGAGAAGGACATGAGATTTGGGAGGAACCAGGGGCAGAATGACACAGTTTGATTCTGTGGCCCCACTCAAATTTCAAGTTGAACTGCAATTCCAGTTTTGGTGGGAGGTGACTAAGTCGTGGGGGCGGACTTCCCCCTTGCTGTTGTTGTGATAGTGAGTGACTTCTCACAAGGTCTGGTTGTTCTAAAATGTGCAGTACTTTCCTTTCTCTTTCTCTCTCTCTCCTGTGTCCACATGATGGTGTACTTGCTTTCCCTCCACCTTCCTCCATGATTGTAAGTTTCCTGAGGTTTCCCCAGCCATGCCGCCTGGACAGCCTGTGAAACTGTGAGTCAATTAAACCTCTCCTCTTTATGAATTACCAAGTTTCAGGTATGTCTCCATAGCAATTCAAGAATGGAGAAATATAAACTGCCTTTACGCACAGGTAATTTGATTGTACATAAAGTATCCAAGGTCATATATGAAAAATTAGTACGTGAGTTTATCAAAGTTACCGGATGCAAGATTAATACACAAAAGTAATATTTCTATAAATTTACAACAAATTGTTGGAAATAAAACTTACAATAGCATTGAACCAAACAAAGTAACTAGTATGTTTAAAACCACAAAACAGTGCTGAGAGGAATTTCAAAAGGTCTAAATACATGGAGAGAGACCATGGATGGGAGGAGTTTATACTACTAAGCAGTCAGTTCTCTGAAAACTGACCTACTGATTCTCTGTGATTTTCATCAAAATTTCAGCAGAATTTTTGGTAGGAATTGACAAGTTAATTTAAAATTTTATGTGAAAAATTTAAAAGGCCAAGAATAAATAAGGCGTTATTGAGAAACTAAAATAAAGTCAGAGGATTTAGTCTACCATAGTTCAAAATTTACTACAATGTTATAGTAATTAAGACAGTGCAGTGTGGGTAAAAGAATTAAATAGATCAATGGAACAAAGCCATGACTCCGAAAGTGTGTGTGCGTGTGTGCGTGTGTGCATGTATAGATACGTGCATATGTATGTACACGTGTATGTATATGTGTATGTGTGAACTAATGTTTTTAAAGTGTGTGTGTGTGCATGTATAGATACGTGCATATGTATGTACACACGTATGTATATGTGTATGTGTGAACTAATGTTTTTAAAGTGTGTGTGTGTGTGCGCGCGCATGTATAGATACGTGCATATGTATGTACACGTGTATGTATATGTGTATGTGTGAACTAATGTTTTTAAAGGCACCAAAACAATTCCATGGGCCAAGGAAAGTCTTTTCAATAAGTTGTATGTAAGTAACTGCATATCTACATGAGTAAAGAATAATCATTCACTTCTACCTTAGACCATATACAAAAATTAATTCAAGATAGATCATGAAACTTAAATTTGAAAGTTAAGACTGTACATCTCCAGTAGAAAACATAGAAGAGGGTTTTCATGGTCTTGAGGCACACAAAGATCCCTTAGGACACAAATGTACTACCTATTAAAGAAAAAACAATTTCTTCGAAATTTAGGCCTTTTCTTCATCAAGGGCAGCACCAAAATCAGCCACAGAGTGAAAGAAGGTATTTGTAATATGTGCGTCAGACAAAAAGCTTACACCCTGGATACTACCTGTGGTCGTGAAAGACTACCACAAATCAGTAATAAAAAATCAACTTCCCTCTAAATCTGCAAGAGACTTAACAAGAATAAGTGATCAAGATATGATCGAAAAAAAGAATAAAGTCAGAAGATTTAGTCTGCCTTATTTCAAGTGCACAAAATAACTGAATGCACAATAACCACAGAGGTTGCTCAACATCCCTGACCAGCAGAGAAGAGAAATGCAAATTAAAACCACAATGAAGAACCGCTACATGCCCACCAGAATGGCCAAAATTACAGTCCTGAAAGCCCCAGAGCTGGTGAGGGCGTGGGTAGGCTGGAATGCTTACCCGTTATGGGTGCGTGTGTGGGGATGGTCACACTGCTTTGCAAAGCTCTTTGACAGTCTCTTATATGGCTTAACATACACTTACCCTAGACCCAGCAATTCTTCTAGGTCTATACCAACAAAATATAGGCCCACCAGATACTTGTACGAGAGTGTATGTAACTTTATTTATAGTAGCAAAAAAGTAGGAACATCCCCAGTGCCCATCAGCCGGAGAATTGATCAGCAAACCGTAGAATATCCATCCAGTGAAATTCTACTCAGAAACAAAGGGGAGGAAAGAGGGAGAAAAAGAAAGAACGATTCGCTGATGCATGCGGCTACGTGGAGGAGTCGTGAAAACATGAGTGGAACGCAGGAAGCCAGACGAGACCGAGTACAGACGGTATGATTCCATTTCTGTGAAGTTCAAGCACAGCGGGAAGAATCTAAGCCGACGAACGTCCGATCAAGGACGCCTGCAGAGGTGGCACGGAGGGAGACAGCTGCCAAGGGCGGGGTCTTTCCGGCATGATGAAAATGTTTACTCAATCTGGGTAAGTTTCCATTGTCAAAATTCGACTAACTTTTCACTTGAAATTGTGCATTTTACAGTATGGAGACTATGCCCCATAAAGCACTGTTGAAAATAATTTTAAAACAGGCTGGGCATGGCCTGTAATCCTAGCACTTTGGGAGGCCAAGGTGAGTGGATCTCTTGAGGCCAGGAGTCTGAGACCAGCCTGGCTAACACAGTGAAACCTCATCTCTACTAAAAATAGAAAAACTTAGCCAAGTGTGGTGGTGGGCACCTGTGATCCCAGCCACTTAGTTGGCTGAGACAGGAGAATCGTTTGAGTCAAGGAGGCTAGGTTGCAGTGAGCTGAGATCACGCCACTGCACTGCAGCCTTGCCGACAGAGAGACTCTGTCTCAAAAAAGTAAATTTAAAAAACTTAGAAACAAACCGAAGAACGATATCCAAACAACAACAGCACACAGGAAGGAATCTTTATAGCACAGAAGCTATCTACCCTCCTTGAGCATCTAAACCTGTCCTGGCTCAATACAACATGCCTGTGTGCCTTATCCCAGGTAGTGATCCATAAGCCCATGGGCTAGGGGGTTTTCCTGGACCCAGAGAGACTCTGTGACTCCCCTGAGACCACCCCACCAGCTGTGCACCGTGGCAGAACAAAAATACAAGACAGACATGCTGATAGCAAGCTGTCAGTCCTCCACCTTCCTTCCAGATGCCGGGCTGCTCTCTGTTTCTTTGTGTGAATCCCACAGCAGCCAGAAAGATCGCTATGATTGCCCATTTTAAAGGGGAGGCAACAGACTCAGAGATGAAGTGGAGTGAGGATGTGAGCCCACGCCCAGCCCGCTCTCCCACTAATCCCACCCCTGCTTCCTGCCCTGCTTCTGGCCACTATTCCTGTCACTGCCAAAGGTGCCACCCATGCCCACACAAGGCCTTGAGATGCAAACAGGAAAAGTCTCAGCAGCTCCAAAGGCAGGAGCACAGGTTGGGGATTCTCAGCACAGAAGTAGCTATGTCCCACGTGGCTAAGTCGCAGAAGCATAGCCTCTGCACAGCGTGGGTGCCTGGAGGAGACGTGCTGGCCCGTAGAACGACTGGTCAGGTAAATACTGGGCATCACGGCTTCCCCGGGCTTGTGTGCTTCTCTGCCCCTCCAGCTTGGGAGCCCTAGCTCACCCATGCCCATGCCTGGGCTGCAGGCTGTCCCCAGCAAGTGTCCCTGGATTGAATGTGTAGTGGAGTTCCTCTGTTGGCCTGCTGATGGCATTTGACAATGAGTATTGTGCTGGACTGTCCCACTCGCTCTCAGGCGGACCACCAGTTCTGAACCTCCCAGAACAAGCAGCTTCCCAACCTGTCCTGCAGCTGAACTGGAGGAGAACCCATAGAGGGGCTGCTGGGCGGCTGGAGGCCCCTGGGGAGTTTCAAAAGGGAGCCAGTGGCTGGCCTAGGTGCAGCAGAGATGCCCTTGAGGGAAGATAAACCACACGCTTTTTGTTCTTGTTGGGGAAGGTCACCCTGTCCCAGCAGGCCAGTGGACTGGCTCCATGCCTCACCCTGGGCCCCAGCCAGCAACCATCCTGGACTCGGCCAGATGCCGCCAATATCTCCTTCCTCTGGGTGGGTCCCAGCAAGAGGTAGGACCCGGCTCCTTGCACCCCTCCTACCCCTAATCGATGGAGAGGATACGGCCTCACCCCCAGACACCCAAAGAGATACTCTTGCTGTCCCTCGTGCTGTCTGCTCTGTCACACAGCCCCCCGGGGACACTCGGGGACAGCTAGACAGTGTCATCACCAGTCCTCGAGAAACCTCTGGGTCTCAGCTTGGTCAAGAAAGGATGGCAGCCTGGCCAGGTGCTGGCCAGGGAGTTGTAAGCAGGAGAGGAATAAGATTAGGGACAGCAGCAGTGTCTGATGGAATTTCCCGGGTGGATGGGTATTTACAATGTGGCCACTGAGTATTTGAAATGTGAACTCCCGTGTCTGAGGAATTTAATTTTGTACATAACTGCATTCATGTGAATTTAAATTTACATTGCCACAGGTGGTCAGGGGCCATGTCCGACAGCATAGCCTGGGAGCGGCCACCAGCCCTGCTGGGAGTCTCCCCAGGAGTCTCTGCATCCAGGAAAGCTCTCTACTCTTCCCCACCCAGGCTGTGACTGTGCCCGGCCCTTTGCCCTGCCTGCCAGGGCTGGTTTTGAAGGTTCGCAGGAACAGGAAGCCAGCTCTGTCACCTAGGGTGGCCTTGGGAGCCCAAGCTAGGAACCTCTCAGAGAAGAGGAAGCCGAGATAGGGGTCCTTTGGGAAGGGAAAGGGCAGGGCTGGTGACGCCGTAATGCTCAAAAGAAGCCAGTGCTCCCCACCAGCTCCCACTCCCTGCACCCCGTCCCAGACACCCAGAGCCACCGTGACATCTCTAGTTCCTTTTTCTAGAAAGTGAGGAATAAACTGCCAGACACATTGTCCCCAGTCCCTCCCAGCTGAGCCCAGCTTCTGGTGTGACTGTTACTAGAGTGTGGGTGGCCTCATGGCCCTGGACTCACATCCCCGACATGAGCTTCTGCAGGAAACTGTCCTTTCCACCCCCACATCCCGGAATACCTGCCAGCTGTAACAGGCTCTGTCTTTAGGGGGCGCTTTTTTCAATCCAATTTTTCAATGGCCTTTCATTGGCTTCTGTGTTCTCTGGCATCCACTCCCCATAAGCAAACCCTGACTCAGAAAAGGAAAACATATCTATCATGAGTCGCTCCTGCTGCTCTTTCCCCGCACCCGGGCCGCTGTCATCGGGGAGACAGGGCTATTTGTCAAGCTCAGGAGAGTCACCAAGACTTGTCGTTCCTGCAGGGAAGCCCGGCCAGTGCCTCCTCCAAGCACACCTGAGGGGCTAAAAAAGAATCTTCTCACCATCCAAGCACGCTGCCTCCATTGAAAAGGAGAGACGGGTGCAGAAGAAATGCGATTTTGATCCATCATTCCTACCCCAAAGATGCCACTTCAGTTTGAAGCGGGAGAGACACATCTCTCTTTATCGGCGATTGAGACGTTTGAGACGGGCAAACATGCAGCTGTCTAGGGAGGGGCGCAGCTTGGATGTGCTTAGTCACATTGGCAGCAGGGGAAAGAAATAGGGCAGCTGCCAGCCTGGGGACCGGGAGACGACAGCTTCAGTGACAGCAGAGAGGGCTCTGGGCCCAATGGACTCCCCATCTCTCTGCTTTGAAATATCCAGATTATGGCCATCCCTGCAGGAAAAACACCAGCCTGCGTCTCTGTGGCTGTCTCCTTGACACCTGAATGTTGATGGGTCACTTTGATGTGTGAGTCCAAGCACTGAGCTGGCATCTGGCTTCCATTAAGGGCAATCTGTACGTGTTTTCCTCTTTTACCCAAACAAGCGTTCCTCACCCATATCGCCTCCTCAATGCCCCCAGGCATGTGTTGGCATCACTGAAGGTGTTTCATCTCAGCCTCAAGGACAGGACAGCAGCCCCCATGATACCTGCAGAGGTGTCCAGGGAAGCCTCTCCTCTGCTCTGGCATTGGGCAAGCCTTGAGTCTCCACATTCTGCAGAAAAGTCCATTTTGGTTACTGAGGGGCTGGAAGAGGGAGATGAAACGGGTTGATTCTGGCAGGGTGCCCAGCACATGCAGAGACCACAGGGAAATGGCCTCTCCTTAGGAGGAAGAGGGGCACCCAAGGCTCTGCATTTGCGGCCACCTGGCACAGCTCGCTGGGGCCAAGAGGAAAAAACGCCAGGTTCAAGACAGAGGACAGTGTTGCTTCTAAAAAGAGGGCAGAGCCTTCAGAAGGGCAGACGTCAGAAGGGGCCTGGAATCCCCCACATTGGTGGAAGGGCCTGAGAAGCCTCTCTGGGCTGTCCACACCTGAACCAGATGCCTCTCGCTAGCGTCCCCGCTCTGAGACCAGCCAGTTCTGCAAAGAACCCACGTCAGTCCAGTCCACACCAGGCAGCTCTGAGCTGTCAGAAACAAAGAGCTTTTATTTCTGCACTAAGCATTTTACATGTGCTTAATTCTCTGCACCCATCTCCAGATAGCCAAATTCTGACAATAATAGTGACAGTAGGAGCTGCTGTGTGTTCGTGAGCTCACATCACATGCCAGGAATTGTACTGCAAAGCTCCTGCCTCTCACTTCTCTCACCTCCTACCCTTTGAGGTGGCAACGGTTGTCAATTGCACTTCACAGGCAGCTCAGAACAGCTGACAAAACATGCCTGGCACTCCTCCTGGCCCCTCGGGTCCCTGCTAACCACGCATGTGAAGGGCTTCCTATTTTCCAGTGTCCAGCCAAATGCGCCACCACCAGGCAGACTGCCATTCCCCAAGGCCCCACGGCTCTTCCACACCTGTTCTGTGGTGAGGATGTCACCTCACTGCCAGTCAGCATGGCACCCAAGCAAGGCTTGCAGGCATGGGAGGCACACAGCCTAGGCGTGAGTCGGGGCTCCATCTCCTCCCCTCTGGAAACATCCTGGACCGCGGCTCCTCCACTCCCATCCTGCAGATGCTGCCTGCTCTGCGGTGCACCTCGAGGGTCATGTGAGACCAGGCACTTTGCTGAGAACTGCGTCTGCTGCACATGCACTGATAGGGTCTGGCTGTGTCCCCACCCAAATCTCATCTTGAATTGTAGCTCCCATAATTCCCACATGTTGTGGGAGGGGCCTGATGGGAGAGTTGAATCACGGTGGCTGGTTCCCCCATACTGTTCCCATGGCAGTGAAGAAGTCTCACAAGATCTGATGGTTTTATAAGGGTGGTCTTGGTTATTTTTATTTTTATTTTTTTATCTGAGACAGTCTCGCTCTGTCACCCAGGCTGGAGTGCAGTGGCGCGATCTCAGCTTACTGCAACCTCCACCTCCCAGGTTCAACCAATTCTCCTGCCTCAGCCTACTGAGTAACTAGGGTTATAGGCAGCACCACGACGCCTGACTAATTTTTGTGTTTTTTAGTAGAGACTGGCTTTCACCATGTTGGCCAGGCTGGCCTGGAACTCCTGACCACCGACCGGTGACCTGGGACCTTCACTCCATCCCATAGAACCTGGCCCTTACTCCAGTCCATAGGCCCTGTCCACTCACATGCTGCCTCGAGTGTGCTCTGTGATCAAGCCCTGAGAACCAGGCCCTCATCACAGAAACGGTGATCTCCCCCGCAGCTCCTGCGTCTGTCCCCCTGCAACTTTGGTGGTGACGAGGGTGAAGCCGGGACTGTGGCAGGGACCACAGCCGTCCCCACGGGGCCCAGCCCCTCTAGCATCTGCCCTGATGCTCCCCTACTGCCCAGAAGGGGAAACCTCCACTCAGCCCCGTCCCTGTCAGGCACAGCAAATGGAGCTAATGACTTGGGCAGTGGGTGGGCGTGCGGAAGGCGGGGCTGGCGCGAGGTGTGGGGCTAAGGTGAGAATTTGCCCTCCAGCTCCTCCTCCTCCTTGCCCCTCACCTGTGTCCTTTCAGGGACTCAGTGACCTCCACCCGTACTGATGTAGCAGCTGACAGGGCTCCATCCTGGAAGCATCCCAGGTGGGCTCACGCAGGTGACAGGAGGCCCCTGTTTAGCCACCTGTCTGCCCATTCAAGCCCAAACGCCCAAGTGTGGCACTCAAGGCTTGACCAGAACCTAGCATCCTTCCATTCACTTACTCACTCACTCACTCATTCACTATCTGTCTCCCTGAGGACATGGTGGGTGCCCAGCTCAGTCAGGACTTAGAGACTGGTAGGAAGTAGCTCGAGAGTGAGTCCAGGACTCCTGAGATGTCATAAGTTAGTAACAGAACCAGGAACTTGGTCACATTTGCAGGTGTGGGGGGAACATGGGCCATAGAGTTCGGAGGACTCTGGCCTGGAGGTGGTTCCTGAAGGGAGGCTAAGAGGAGGGCCTGGCCCAGGCGTTGCTTTGGGGCAGAGGGGAGAGCAGGGTGTGTGGCTTTCCTCCGTCCTAACTCAGCTGTGTTCACAGGATTTCAAGGGACATTCTGTGGTTTCCATTGTAGAAGACACCAGTGAGGACGCTGATTTTCAGGGAAATGTTTTCTCAGGGCCCTGGGCCTGGCCACTCGAGGGGCAAACAAGGACGTGCTACAGGAAGCAAAGCTGCACCGGCGGCATCTCAGAACCGGGGCCCCTGTGCTGCTCGGGGACAGCTGAGCCCCTGAAAGGCCTAGAAGAGAAAGGCTGCAGTTCTTCCCAAAGCAATGGTACAGTCAGAGAGGTGGGGCCGGAGCCCGGCAGCATCCCTGTGACGGCTAGGACGGGGAAGCTGGGCCCACGGCCCCATTGTCTCTGGGTCACCTTCACCCAGGTTGTCCCAGGTTTCCCCTGGAGCTGGGGCTGCAGTGCCTGGCGGGGACTTGGTCTCAGTCAGGAACTGGGTCACAGGGCAAAGCTCAACATGGAGCTCAGGACAGTATGCGGGGCTGGCAGCACCCCCGTGCAAACCCTGCGGGTGCCCTGCCCCCAAGGCCAGCAGTCCTGGGGCTGCCCTTTCTCCCTGGGTCTGGGGGTGGACAGTCCCTACAGCACACGGGGTGAAATTTTACAACATTAATAAATACGATAAACAAATACCCGAACATGCGGATGCCAGGTGATAAATGGGAGGAGACTGGAAATGAATTAAGCAGCCCCGGCTCAGGCCCAGCTGTGCCTCGGAGGCCTCGGGTGCCTTTTGTCCCTCCGAGGCCCATCCATCTCTGCCATACCTGCAGGAGCCAGCGCCCGCAGGGAAGAAACCTGCATCGCATCCACGCCTGGCTTCCCATGAATGAGACGTCCCCATCCCTCTGCACGTAAAAACACACATCTATCTAACAGCAAGTTATATGTTGGCTTCCGCGGACGCCACGCCACATCCTTCTCTGGGCCGGGGTCCCTGCCGGCACTCGCAGGGGAAGGGTCTATTTCTTTCACAGTCGGCTCTGCTTCCCTGGGCGGCTGCCATCTGAACTCGGCACTGGAAGCCGTTCAGTGCCAATCGTGAATGAACTGATCAATGGATCAATGAGTTTAACACTGCTCAGTCCCTGGTGGGACAGGGAAGGGGCCTGATCGGGAGACGGGAGACTGGATTCCCCATGCAGGGCCTTGGTGAGGGTCACTGGCTGGGGGTCCGTGAGGGTCAGGGACCAGACCTGGTACAGACCCCTTGGGGCCACGTCAGCTCCATGACCACAGGCAATGCACAGTAGCTCTCTGAGCCTCGGGGTCTCTGTCCCTGCGTGAGTATAATTCCCACCTCTCGGGGCTACGGCACAAATTGAGTGAGTGAATATTTGAAAAACACCTGGTCTATCATGCGTGCTCAGTGAAAGGAAGATGGTATTATGTTTCTTTAATCTTCCACCATGCTTTTAATTGTCTGTTTCTGACACTTTGACCTCTGAGGGCTTACTGACCCTGAAGGAACTGCCCCTCCCAGGGCTGGCAATTTCTAAAGGTAGTAAAGGACTGGCCTGGGAGCCCACCTTTCCTACCAGCCCACCCAGAGCCCACAGCCCACCCCCTCCTCTATAGCGCCTCCCCCCAGGGCCACCGCCCACCTGCTCTCGTCACCCCAGGCCAGGTGCCAGACAGCTAGGGGTAGCCTCTCTCCCCAGAGCCAGCAGGAATTATCCTGAGCCTACCACAAGCCTATCTTGAGTCTGCCCACCCTGCATCACTTGCTCCTTCCCACAGAAACCACAGGAACACTGGTGTTACCCACTTCCTCCCCACCAGCCTCCTGGCCACCCAAGTGCTTCCCCCCCGTGGCCCCACCTGGTACCCAGCACTTCCTGTTTCCAGGAATCTGCAAGCATAACAAACTTCCTCCTTCATGGGTCTTTTCCCTGTCTGTGTGTCTCACCATATCTGATTAAAACAAATCCTGACCCCATTACAACACACCTGTCCCCAGCTGTGTCACCCACACGATGCACACACCTTGCAGGGGGGTCTGGGTGGACCACCATGAACCTCGGGCAAAGCCATCCTTCTGGAAGAGAGGAGGAGGAAGGGACAGGATGGGCCATGTTGGCTCTGCCAGGAGAAGGGTGCAGGTTTCACGCCAGGCAGGGCCCACTTGGACTCCATGACCCAGCCTCCCCCCACCCTCCCTCAGCTCCATCCATCAGGCTTTCCACCTCCACCCAACCTGGAGACGGAAACCTCGCTGCAGCCCCACACCGCAAACGGAATGACTTGTTTACGGCTGCTCTGTCAGGCTTCTGCTTGCTTTTTTCTTGTCTCCCAGAAGACACTAATTCAAAGATGAAGCCCCAGGCAAAAAGATTCATCAGGCAGGATGGAGAAGGTACTCTTGGTGGATGTGTGTGTTCACTTCTTGCTTTTACCATCCAGACAGGGGCACTGGGTCGGGAAAGCACGGCCTGGGAGAGAGATGACCCTGATCCTGGGGTCTAGGGGCATGATTCAAGGGATGCAGGATGTGTTCTGCCCTGGTTTAGTTCTGGAGTAGAGTGGGGCTGTTATACGTAAAATTCCAGTGCTGCAAAAGAAATAGCACTAGAAGATAAATCCTCTCAGCAAGGCAGTTTACTTCTGCAGAAGGGTGTAGCTCCCAGATGGAGCAACAGTGAGAGCACGTCTGGGCAAGGAGGGGAGGGGCACTTATTCCTGACGGAGGCCGCCCCTGCTGTGTGTCATTCTCCTATTGGCTAGGGTTAGATCACGCAGTCTAGACCAATCCTGACTGGCTATTTTAAAGAGAGCAGGGGTAGAGGCCGGAGTGGCAGGGTGGGTAGGCTGGTGGGAAGGATGGCTGTGGGCAGGGCAGAGCAGGTAGCCAGGGGTGACCTAGGTCAAAGCAGGTGACTGGAGCAGGTGACAGAAGCAGGTGACCAGGATGAGTTAGGACGAAGCAGGTGACGAGGGGAACAGATGTGAACTACTGATTAGAACTGGTGAAGAAGGTTGTTTACTGAAACTACGAGGAAGTTAAAATTTTAAATGGAGGACAAAGAACTGAACATACTGATGTAGCAATCTTTGAAGGGAAATTTATAACTCATTGTATCCAGCAGGGCCATCTTTGCCAGGGGAGAAAGCATAATAGCATCCAGGATGCTCCATGAGGTCTTGGCCACCCGGCCTGGCCACCAGCATTCTGCAGGCCAGGGAGCAGCTTCCTCCAATCCCAAGCCCTCCAGGACCACCAAAGAGAAGGGAACCTGCTTTGATAAAGGCAACTTGAAGCAATTGGAGGAATTCAGCAGACTGGGATGATAATCCCAGAATGTCGTCTCATCATTCTCCTGAAAAGACAATCGGCTGGAAAACACAGGAGTGGAAAAAATCAATCCATGTGTTTATCACTTCTGGGAGCACTCGTGAAAATAAACTCCCTGGAGATAAGAAGGGAGATGCGTTTAATATCGATGGGACTTTTGCACTGGCCCAGCCAGTCTGAATTGGACATTAGAAATCTTTAGGAATTATAAGAATCCGATCTGGTGTTTTGGAAGAGACTTAGATGCCTAATTGTTGGGCTGATTGTCTTCTTCCCCTGACAGCCACTTAGAACGTTGCCTTTAGCTCATGTTCCCTATAAAATCCTCTGCAGGACAAATTCAGTGCTTTTATCTGGGGAGATGTTTGCTCAGTAACATAATTATTTCCATGTATACTCTGAAAGGTGAGCTACAGGCCGCCCCCTCCCCAGTCCCACTCCTTGTGGGGGTTGGGGGGATCTTGGAGGCCCAGTCCCAAAGAGACACATGAGCAACACCCTTTCTTCCCTGCCCCAATCCCAGGTCACGCACAGATAACACCCACCCCTCCCTCTCATTCACTGCTCCAAGCTCAGCCACAAACGCAGTGCCAGTCAAGCATTCTGAACTCAGGATGCATTCCTGTAGGAGCCATGCACGGCAGGGTGGTCCTGGTCTGTTTCCCTGATGGCTCAGGGATTTGCTCATCATAAACATGACATCTGCAGGGAGCTGTCAGCTCTGCCGCAGAGTGAGCTGTCTCTCTCATTATGTTTCTGGGGGAGAGGAGGTGAGTCCGTCTCCCCTCCTCAGCAGGGCAAGTGTGGGGGTCCTAAGCCCACAGGCCACTGAGGCCACAACACCTGCACACTGCATGCCAGGTGCATGGGTGTGTGCCTGGTGCACTCCTGCGGGTTCTCTGCCTGATGTTCTGAATCGGGCAGCTGAGGGCAGTTGTTGTGGGGAGGGGGCTTCTCCCACTGCCCCTTCGCTGGGTGAATTCAAAAGTTAGCACCACAGGCTGGAGGAGGCTGACCCTGCTTCCCAGGGCTTGGAGGCCTCCAGGCACCCTGAACAGGGACTTCCTTTAGGAGCCCTCACCACCTCCCTCCAGCACGCTTGCACTGCTCTACTGCACAGCTCTCCACATGGCTTCCCCCTTGACTGACGCCTTTCAGATGACACCACTCCAGGGGGGCTGTAAAACTGCAGCAGGGATAAGCCCGCCCAGCTGGTGTGGCACATGTGGAGCACACCACTTCCTTGCATAGTCGCCTCTGAGGTGCCCTCATCATAAACACAGCCTCTCGACCCACCCTTACACCTGCCCGAGACCTCGCCTGAGGGGACCCCCCACTCAAATTTCCACCTGGGCGCTCGGCGTTCCCGCAGGAGGTCTCTGGGTTCCTGAAAGCACAGGCAGGGTGAATGCTCCTTGCCTACCCGTGTGCTCCCCAAAGCTCTTCCACCCAGCCTGCTGCAGCCCCGCCCCAGCAATGGGAGCTCCACCCACTGATCATCCAGGCTGGAAACAGAGTGACCTTTGACTGGCGTCTTCTTCCTCTGCCTCCACTTCGAATTCCTCCCCTTCAGACCTATCTCAAGCCTGCTCCTCTGTCTCCATGCCACATCTTTATCCAGGGAACCATCCCTTCTTTTCCAGGTGACCACAGGACCCTCCTCACTGGCCCCCTCACATCTACACCTGCATCTTCCAGTCCAGTCTCTGCCTAGAATCTTCCTAAAGCAACTCAGATCTGGCCACTTCTTTGTGTGGCAACCTCACAAAGCTCCCACTGCAGAAGAGCACCCCCATGCCTGAGGGTCTGCCTGTGGTCACCTCACGACAGGGCCCCCTGCCCCTTCAATTACAGCAGCATCAACTTCTCCTCACCTCCTCATTCCTCCTCTCTCACCAACCTCTTGTTCACCTAGAGACATGAACATGTGTCCCCACAGTCTGGATTGTACAACCCCCAGTCCCCATTCCTCCCCAAGCAGTTCCTCATGGTCTTCCTGGTCTCGGGACATCTGTAAGAATGGTTTTCACACCCCCTCCTGGCTTTGTTTGATTCCTTTCTGACATTCACCACACTTGAAGTGACTCTTGTTATCTGTTTATTTTTAGTCCCTGATTATGTGTCCTCACCCAAATCTCATCTTGACTTGTAACTCCCATAATCCCCATGTGTCATGGGAGGGACCCAGTGGGAGGTAATTGGATCATGGCGGTGAGTTTTTCCGTGCTGTTCTCATGACAGTGAATAAGTCTCATGAGATCTGATGATTTTATAAAGGGCAGTTCCCCTGCACACACTCTCTTGCCTGCTGCCGTGTAACACGTGGCTTGGCTCCTCCTTCTCCTTTCATCATGAGTATGAGGACTCTTTAGCCATGTGGAACTGTGAGTTCATTAAGCCTCTTTTTCTTTATAAATTAGCCAGTCTTAGGTATGTCTTTATAGCAGCATGAGAATGAACTAATACAGTCCCCCAACTAAAACACAGGTTCAGTGAGGACAGAAGTCTTGTCTGTCCTGTTCATAATTATTCCCATAGACTTAGGTCAGAGCCTTTTGGTGAATATTCATGAAATAGATGGATGGATGGATGGATGGATGGATGGATGGATGGATGGATGGAGTGGGTGAGGGAATTAGAAGATAGATAGATGGATGTGTGGATGGAAGAATGGATGGATGGATGGATGGATGGATGGATGGATGGATGGATGGATGAGTAGATGGATGGGTAGGTAGATGGATAAATGGATGGATGGATGGATGGATGGATGGATGGATAGGTTGGTGAGTGGGTGGATGGATGGGTAGATAGATGGATGAGTGTGTGGATGGATAAGTGGATAGATGGGTGGGTGAATGGAATGGTAGATGAATAGTGGGTAGAGAGATGAATGACAGTTTGACGGGTGGGTGGACAGATGGATGAATGTGTAGATGGATGGATGGATGGGTGAATGGATGTGTGAATAGATGGGCAGAAGGATAGATGGATGAATGAAAAAATGAAAACAATAATGAGAACAGCTAGTCCTGTTACAGCGCTTACTCTCCATTCTTCACGTCTGTTCTTACAAACTTCTCTGAAGAGGGCACAATTATTGACCCATTTTACAGATGAGGAGCCTGAAACTTAGAGATGAATCAATTCATGCAGGGTCTGAGAAGATTACTGATGAGCTGCTGAAACCACAGAGACAGTTCAGCAGATTTTCATTTCTGTTTCCTGCTCTTGTTCCATCCACACCACCCAGCTGCTCTTTTCTAAGGGTGTCACCTTCAGAAGATCTTCTGTGAAATGGGATGAGGTCAGATGAGCCATGTGGGGAAATGGGGGCTGTGATGGAAGGAGGGGCTTCTCCTCATCCTCATCTTGACTTAGAAACCTCCCTTGAAATCAACAGATGGACCAAAGCAGTGGCTTCTGCTCAGAGTCAAGGGTGGAATTCAGCCACACAGGGCACTACACAGGGGGACAGTTCCTGCTGATCAGAGGCTGGAGGGCATTAGTTGGGAGTCTGGGAGGAGAACAGGGGGAGATGTGAGGATGCCAGGCCCCAAGCTGTTAAGGAACCAAGACACACAGGGTCTGAGCCTGTGCCAAGCCTCCTGGGATGGGCAGGGTAGACATAAAAGCAAAATGACTCACCCAGACTCAGGACCACCAGCTAGTCCTGTTTATCTGGGACTTTCCAGGTGGCAGCACTAAAGTGTTACATCCTAGGGCTTTCCTGGGACTGTCTGAATTTTAAAACTGAAAGTCCTACATTCCAGAAACCCTGTTAGTGCTGGACAAAGCAAGATGGTTGGGCACCCCGTCAGGTCTCCACTGAGAGAAGGGCAACCAGGTCATAAAGGCACCAGCAAGGACATGGCACTGTTTCCAGAGGAGGCTGGTCAACCTGCCCTGGGAGGAGACTCAGAGCTGCTCCCACTAGCCCCGCTGGCTCCCTACCCAGGAAGAGGCATTTGCGGATGTCTCTACGCCTCTGGGTGATGTCCTGTCTCAGGAGCTGGAATCTGCCAGTTGTCACCTGATTCCCTGAAGGCTGAGCAAGGCTGGTTTTGCAGTTGTTTTTTGTGTTGTAATTGGTCTTCTTTTCATCAGTTGTGGAAATGTTTCTTCATATTCTTTGAAGGAATTGCTACAGATTGCGTGTGAAATCCAGAGACATTTTCCCTTGACTCCTATGTCCAAGCGGATGCCCTGACCAGCATGGATGGCTCTGCACTTGAAGCAGGGACACTGGCCCCCAGTCTGCACGTGGACTCCCATGGGGGTTCTGATCTCGTCCCTTCCTGGCTGCTGTGTGGAAATGGGGTTAAAGGCCCCCTGCCTCCATGGGCTCCCTCATGTCTGAAGTTATTACACAGCTTCCTCCAAGTGGGAAAATATTAGCTAATTTTTCTTATTACTACTAATTTAGACCTGGGAAAAGAATTAGCGCTAAGTATGATTTGAAGAATTTTTTTCATAAGCACTTGGAAATAACAGACTATATGATGAACTAATGGGAAAGTGAATGAAACATTGGCTCACACATCCCTTCACAGGCCACCTTCGAGAACCTGAAGTTGAACGTCCACGGGGGAAGCCAGATAATGTCACGTAGTCTCTCTGATCCCAACCTTTTAGAAACATCAACACATTTCAGGCATGCCAGGGCAAAAACAGCAAGCAGAGTTTGGACGTCTACCAAAGCATCAAAATGTTCTCTTCTGCTCTTTTGATTACTTTCCATTTTTCACCCTTTTATTACACAAGTCTTGGCAATTAACAGAGTATAACCTCTCATAGGTCCCCAGACGCTGTGGCCCCCACATACTCCCCCTCCCCATCTACAGGCAGTGCCCTCAGTTCTCATACTGTCTTCTGGTGGAATCTGGTTCCCAAAGGCCCCTTGTCACAGGTGGCTTGGAGCAGATTTTTTTGTTTTTTTGAGACAGAGTCTCACTTTGTCACCAGGTGCCAGGCTGGAGTGCAGTGGCACAATCTCTGCTCACCACAACCTCTGCCTCCCGGGTTCAGGCAATTCTCCTGCCTCAGCCTCCCGAGTAGCTAGGACTACAGGCACACGCCACCATGCCCAGCTAATTTTTTGTATTTTTAGTAGAGACGGGGTTTCACCATGTTGGCCAGGATGGTCTCAATCTCTTGACCTCGTGATCCGCCCGCCTCGGCCTCCCAAAGTGCTGGGATTACAGGCATGAGCCACCGTGCCCGGCCTGGAGCAGATTTTTAACCTCCTGTTCACAGAAGCCCGGTGCCCTTATCGTGGATGTGGCTGTGTCACATCCCTAGCCCCCTTCATCGCTGATGAAGAATTGTGGTCCAGAGCAGGCAGGCAGCCAGACCAAGACCTCACAGTTCATAAGCACAGAGCAGTGTGCAGCCATCAGGCCTGCACCTGACACCCATGCTCCCTGCCACTGCCCTGTGTGGCCTCTCTAAAGGGCCTGGAGTGTCAGTGGTGCTGGATAAGCTTGCACTCAATACCGCGGTGGAAGAAGGCAGGGGTTTAGAGTTAGAAGAGGTCACAGAGAGGCCCTATTTTGTGTTCTGTGAATGAATTAACTCCCCAACTATTTATTGGGTAGGCAGAGGAAACAAAGAGGAGCCTTGAAAATTTCTGGCTGAGAAGTTTCTAGAAGAGCAGAAGAAGCAAAGATACCCAGCTGATCAAATGCAATGGCATCCACGTAACAGAGGATGTGATAAATTACTTTGGTAGCTCAGGAGGCAGCAGGAGGAAGGTGTTTCTGTGGGGTGCAGCCTCTTGGCTGGGCTGAAAGAATTTCAGTGGGGAGGGGAGAAGGAGAGAGACGTTGCCAGTGGAGACCCTGAGATGCAGAAGAGTCCAGCATATTCCGGCAAGGGGATTTGGGGCAGGACTCGGAGGAAGTGAAGCTGGAAAGACAATCACTTACTTACAGCCCCAACAACTGTGTGAAGAAAGAAAAACCTTCAACCTCATGAGCATCTTTCACAATTGCATATTTAGTTAATCCTAGTTACGCTCTTGGCTAGAATGATAACTTTAGCTGACTGATGTTTTCCGTCACAGAGAATAATTACTCTACCCCCTTGATAGGCTTTCATGAAAAATCCATATTCTACAAAATGACACTGCACAAGATAATTTGCACAGTTCCTGAGAGGATGGTCACTGGCATGCAGTTCGCAGACCTGCCATTCCGGCCTCAGGTCACATCCTTCGTCATGCTTGTAAAACAGCAAAACGAGATCACCCAGTCATACCAAGCCTCCGTTTCCTCGGAAGAGTATAGCATGGATAAGTCTGTTGCACTAAGTTGTCTGGATAATACTAATAGGGAAGATAACAGCTATCACTTCTAGAGCATGCACTAGAAGCCAGGACTGTACTGAAATACGTTCTTTTTCTATATATTTAAACACATTAATTCTGCATAGATGAAGTAGACAAATAAGGATTCTTATTTCACAGTAATCAAGTGCAAGTTACTAAACCTCTCTAACCTGCAATTTCACACAGCTCAGAAGCAGCAACAATGAGATTTGAAACCACACAGGGCCGGCTGCAGATCTAGAACGGGCACACATCACCGGCAGAGTACAGGCTTGCACAACCCCTCTGGTGGAATGTTTTTCAGAACCTACTCAAGCTAAACACACTCCTACCCTAGGCCCCAGAGATTCCACTCCTAGGTAAACACCTAAGAAAAGTGAACACGTGTATCCACCAAATGATATACACAAGGATGTTCATGGCACCTTTATTGCAATAACAAAAAGCTAGAAATACTCAAATGTCCAACAGCAATAGAATGGATAAATAAATTGTAATATAGTCATACAAAGCAATTCTGTATAGCAATGAAAAAGAATGAGGTACTGCCATATGCAGAAGCATGAATGAATCTCAGGCACATAACACTGAGCAAATGAAACCAGACAAAAGAGTGAAACCACATGATTCATTAAATGGTGTCCAAAAATAGGAAAAGCTATTCTGTGATGGTAGAAGTCTAATTGCGGTTACTCTGGGGACTAATGATAACAGGCATGAGAGAGGCTTCGGGGTGCAGGCAACACCCCAAACCTTGACTTTTGTAGGGGTCACATGGGCATATTTACTTTGTAAAAATTCATCAAGTCATACATTTATGATTTATACAATTCACTATATATATATGTTGTACTCCAATATAATACAAAAATTTACAAACAAAATATTGCAAAATAAAACCTAAAACATACCTATACTGAAACTTAACACTTCTTAAATACAAAAGGTCATCGTGCTTTCACAGGAGCATCACTGCATACACTGGTCTACACTCACCTTTCCCTCTGCAACGGTTCACTGCAGTTATATTATGTCAGCCCCTCTGCTAGGAGCTTGGTGATGTTGATGTCTGCTTTCACTGGGATTAATAGCCTACAAGACGTGCTATGGGAGTTAAAAATTATCACTCCGAATTTCTACTATTTCCAGAATATACCTGGTGTGACTGTATCTATGTATTGTTTAAATAGAATGTAACTTTTTAAAAAGGATCCCGCACAGACACCGCCACCCTGCCTCACTGGTACACGCATACACAGACACCCTGCCCACATTGGCACTCCACCCCCACCTGTGCATGTGTATCCTATGCACTGCCACTGTTGGCATGCACACCTGAGCATGGACCCTGCTGCCACTGTCCCAGTGAAGTGCTTTGGCGAGTGACCTCCAGCAGAGTGTTGTTGCCAGCAGAGTAGGAATGAGTCGGCCCCTCCAGTGCAGCAGTTGCTTAATCTTAAGGGGCCAGAGAACAAAACCATGGGCCTGATAATAGCCTCCCAGAGTTTCAGCATGCAGCCAGGAGTGCTAAGCTGAGCCCCGCCCCCCAAAATCTTTCAGAAATGAAGCCATTTAACTGAACCCAATTTTTACCTCGGTCAAACCCTCAAAACCATAAAAGAATATAAAATCCAAAAACCCTATCCAAAGGACAACAACTTTAAAGATTAAAGAAACAGGCTGGGTGCAGTGGCTCAAGCCTGTAATCCCAGCACTTTGGGAGGCCGAGGCGGGTGGATCACGAGGTCAAGAGATCAAGACCATCCTGGTCAACATGGTGAAACCCCGTCTCCACTAATACAAAAAATTAGCTGGGCATGGTGGTGCGTGCCTGTAATCCCAGCTACTCAGGAGGCTGAGGCAGGAGAATTGCCTGAACCCAGGAGGCGGAGGTTGCGGTGAGCCGAGATTGTGCCATTGCGCTCCAGCCTGGGTAACAAGAGCGAAACTCTGTCTCAAAAAAAGAAAAAAAAAAAAAAAAGAAACATCAGACCTCACATAAATGAGAAAGAAGCAGTGCAAAAAATGTAGCAACTCAAAAAGCCAGAGTTTTTTTTTTCAAACCTCCAAATGATTGCACTAGCTCCCCAGCAATGATTCTTAACCAGGCTGAAATGGCTGAAATTACAAACATAGAATTTGAAATCTGGCTAGGAATGAAGATCATTGAGATTCAGGAGAAAGTTGATACCTAACCCAAGGAATCTAAGGAATGCAATAAAATTATGCAAGAACTGAAAGACGAAATACCCTTTTTAAGAAAGAATCAAACTTAATTGATAGAGCTGAAAAACTCACTATAAGAATTTCATAATACAATTGGGAATATTAACAGCAGAATAGATCAAGCTGAGGAAAGAATGGCTCCTTGAATCAACTCAGCTAGGCAAAAATAAAGGATAAAGAATAAAGAACACTTTCAAGAAATACGCAACTATGTAGAGAGACCAAGCCTGTAATTCATCAGCATCCCTGAAAGAGAGAGAGAAAGAGTAAGTAACATGGAAAACGTGTTTGAGTATATTGTCCATGAAAATTTCCCCAACCTCCCTAGAAAGGTAAACATTCAAATTCAGGAAATGCAGAGAACTCCTGTGAGATATTACATAAAACAACCATTCCTGAGACACATAGTCATCAGATTCTCCAAGGTCTGTGTAAAAGAAGAAAGTATTAAAGGCAGCTAGAGAGAAGGGGCAGGTCACCTACAATGGGAACTCCTTAGGCTAACAGCAGACTTTTCAGCATAAACCCAACTCTACAAGCCAGAAGAGACTAGAGACCTATTTCAGCATTCTTAAAGAAAGTAAATTTCAACCAAGAATTTTACATCCAGCCAAATCAAGCTTCACAAGAAAAGGAGAAATAGATCCTTTTCAGACCAGCAAATGCTAAGAGCATTCATAACCACCAGATCTGCCTTACAAAATGATCCTTAAGGGAGTACTAAATATGAAAATGAAAGATCATACTGGCCACCTCAAAAACACACTAAGTATATAAACCATTGACACTGTAAAGCAACTATACAATCAAGCCTGTTTAACAACCAGCTAACAAATAATGACAGCATCAAATCTGCACATATCAATATTAACCTTTAACACAAACAGGCTAAATGCCCCACTGCAAAGGCACGGAATGGCAAGTTGAAGAAAGAAGCAAAACCAAACGATATGCTGTCTTCAAGAGACCCATCTCACATGTGATGACACCCACAGACTCAAAGTAAAGGGATGGAGAAAAGTCTACCAAGCAAATGGAAAACAAAAAAGGGCAGGAGTTGCTATTCTAATTTCAGACAAAACAGACTTGAAACCAACCGTGATCAAAAAAGACAAAAAAAGGCATTACATATGCTAAAAGGTTCAATTCAACAAGAAGACTTAGCTATACCAAATATATGTGGACCCAACATTGAAGCACCCAGATTGATAAAACAAGTTCTTAGACACCTATGAAGAGACTTAGATAACCACACAATAATAGTGGGAGACTTTGACATCCACTGAGAATCCCAGACAGATCATTGAAACGGAAAACTAATAAAGATATTCAGAGCCTGAACTCAACACTTGACCAAGTGGACCTAATAGACATCCACAGAACATTCCACTCAACAACGGAATATACATTCTTGTCATGTGCACATGGCACATATTCTAAAATCAACCACACCATCAGCCATAAAACAATTCTAAACAAAATTTTAAAAACTGAAATCATACCAACCACATTATCAACCATAGCTCAATAAAAATAGAAATCAATACTAAGAACACCTCTCAAAACTATACAACTACATAGGAATTAAACAACCTGCTCCTGAATGACTTCTGGGTAAACAATGAAATTAAGGCAGAAATCAAGAAATTCTTTGAAACTAATGGAAACAAAGATACAACAAACCAGAATCTCTGGGACACACCTAAAGCAGTGTTAAGAGGAAAACTTACAGTACTAAGCACCCACATCAAAATGTTGGAAAGATCTCAAATTAACAACTTAAAATCACACCTAAAGCAACTAGAGAAACAAGAGCAAAGCAACTCCAAAGCTAGCGGAAGAAAATAAATAACTAAAATCAGAGCTGAACGGAATGAAATTGAAATACAAAACAACCATAAAAGATCAACAAAACCAAAAGTGTGTTTTCTGAAAGAAGATTGATAGACTGCTAGCTAGACTAATAAAGAAAAGAGAGAGAAGATACAAATAAACACAGTCAGAAATAAAAAAGGTGATATTACCACTGACGCCACAAAAATACAAGAAAAAACCCTCAGAGATTATCATAAACACCTCCATGTACACAAAGTAGAAAATCCAGAAGAAATAGATACATTCCTGGAAATATACAATCTCCCAAAATTGAACCAAGAAGAAATTGAATCCTTCAACAGACCAACAGTGAGTTCTGAAATTGAATCAGTGATAAAAAGCCTATCAACCGGAAAAAGCCCTGGACCAGATGGATTCACAGCCAAATTCTACCAGATGTATAAAGAAAGGCTAGTACCAATCCTACTGAAACTATTCCCAAACATTGAGGAGTAAGGAATCCTCTAACTCGTTCTACGAGATCAACATAATTCTGATACTAAAACCTGGCAGAAACACAACAAAAAAAGGAAACTTCAGGCCAACATAGATGCAAAAACCCTGATGAAAATACTAACAAACCAAATCCAAACCATGTGAAAAAGCTAATTCACCATAATAAAATAGGCTTTATTCCTGGGATGCAAGGTTGCTTCAACATACATGAATCAATAAATGTGATTCATCAAATAAACAGAAATAAAAACAAAAATCATATGATTATCCCAATGGATGCAGAAAAAAAAACTATTGATAAAAATTCAACATCTCTTCGTGTTAAAAAACCTTCAATAAACCAGGCATTAAAGGAACATATCTCAAAATCACAAGAGCCATCTATGACAAACCCACAGCCAACGTCATACTGAACAGGCAAAAGCCAGAAGCATTCCCCTTGAGACAAGAATGCTCACTCTCACCACTCCTACACAACATAATACTGGAAGTACTAGCCAGAGCAATGAGGCAAAAGAAATAAATAAAAGGTATTTATTTAAGAAGAGAGTAAGCCAAACTATCGCACACTGCAGATGATATTACTTCATACCTAGAAAACTCCAGAGTCTCTACCCAAAAGCTCTTAAATCTAATAAACAACTTCAGCAAAGTTTCAGGATACAAAATCAATGTAAAAAAATCAGTAGCATTTCTATACACCAACAACATCCAAGCTGAGAGCCAAATCAAAATCATAATCCCATTCACAATAGCCACAAAAAATAAAAATACCTAGGAATACAGCTAACCAGGGAGGTGAAAGATCTCTACAATGAGAATTATAAAACACCACTGAAAGTAATCAGAGATGACACAAACAGATAGAATATTCCATGCTCATGGCTATAAAGAATCAATATTGCTAAAATGCTCATACTGCCCAAAGCAATTTACAGATTCAATGTTATTCCTATCTAACTACCATCAACATTTTTCACAGGATTAGAAATAACTATTCTAAAATTCATATGGAACCATAAAAGAGCCAGAACAGCCAAGGCAATCCTAAGGAAAAATAACAAAGCTGGAGACATCACACTACCCAATTTCAAACTATGCTACAATGCTACAGTAACCAAAACAGTATGGTCTGGTACAAAAACAGATGCATAGGTCAATATAACAGATTAGAGAACCTATAAATAAAACCACATACCTACAACCATCTGATCTTTGACAAAGTCTACAAAAACAAAAAATGAGGAAAGGACTCCCTTTTCAATAAATGTTGCTGCAGTAACTGTCCAGCCATATACAGAAGATTGAAACTGGGCCCCTTCCTCTCACCATATACAAAAATCAACTTAGGTGGATTAAAGATTTAAATTTAAAACTGAAAACTATAAAAAGTCTAAAAGGAAACCTAGGAAATGTCATTCTGGACATAGGTCCTGGCAAAGATTTTCATGATGAAGATACCTAAAGCAATTACAACAAAAACAAAAACTGACAAATGGGACCTAATTCAACTAAAGAGCTTCTGCACAAAAAAAGAAACTAGCAACAAAGTAAACAGACAACTTACAGAATTGAAGAAAATTCTTGCAAACTATGCATCTGACAAAGGTCTAATATCCAGAACCTATAAGTAACTTAAACAAATCAATAAGCAAAAAAACAAATAATCCCATTAAAAATGGGCAAAGGACATGAACAGACAGTTCTCAAAAGAAGACACATGCACCCAACAAGCATATGAAGAAAATGTTTGATCATTAGAGAAATACAAATCAAAACCACAATAAGATGTTATCTCATACCAGTCAAAATGGTTATTAATAAAAAGTCAAAAAATAATAGATGTTTGTGAGGTCGCAGAGCAAAGGGAATGCTTATACACTGTTGGTGGGAATGCACATTAGTTCAGCCACTGTGGAGAGCAGTTTGGAGATTTCTCAAAGAACTCAAAACAGAACTACCTTTCAACCTAGCAATCCCACTATTGGGTATACACCCAAAGGAAAATAAATCGTTCTACTATAAAGAAACATGCCTGCCTATGTTCATCACAGCACTATTCTCAATAGCAAAGGCATAGAGTTAACCTAAATGCCTATCAACAGTGAACTAGATAAAGAATATGTGGTACATATACACCATGGAATCCTACACATCCATAAAAAAGAATGAGATCAGGTCCTTTTCAGTAAGATGGATGGAGCTGGGTGCCATAATCCTAAATGAATTAACCCAAAAACAGAAAATCAATATCATATATTCTCACTTATAAGTGGGAGCTATTGAGTACACATGGACACAAAGAAGGAAATGGCACACACCAGGGCCTACTTGAGGGTGGAGGGTGGGAGGAGGGTGAGGATGGAAAAACTTCCTGTTGGGTACTATCCTCATTACCTGGGTGATGAAATAACCTGTACACCAAACCCCCAAGACATACAATTTACTCATGTATCAAACCTGCATGTGTACCTCCTGAACCTAAAATAAAAGTTGGAAAAAATTTAATTTAAAAATAAATAAAATGTAGTTGTCTCCTGTTATTTGGGTTTTCGTAACCAAGAATTAATTCTACAGAGACAGAAGCCCCATCAAAATACAAAATGTACCTCAACATTTAGAAAAGAAATCATCTCCATATCATCACCTGCACCTCCATCGCTATGCTCATCACCATCATTACCATCAATTACATAGTAAACCACGGTGCTGTGTTTTACCCATTTCTCAGAGGTTCCCTGTGGGATTAAACTCCAGCTATCACACTTGTCAAGCTGGCTTGACAACATTCCCTTTATAACACCATCCTTCCCCTGTATCAGTTCTTTCCTCTCCTAAATAATCAACTTGCACTTGAAGAGTTATCTCAGGATCTGATTCTGGGGATGACATAAGCAGAGAGCAACCTCTTCGAATTGTTGTAAGGATTAAGTGAGTTAAACTGAGTAAATCCTGGCACACTGGAAGCATTCCAGAAATCTTCAGTGTCATTGGTCTTGAAAAGTTACTGAGCTTTTTACCCTGGGGAAGTGGATTGTTGTAAGCATTGCTGGAATGGATGGGGTCATAAGCAATGGCTTGGAAATCTTTTCTTCTACAATATCTGACCTGTTTTCTCAGTGAATTCATCACTTCCTCGCTCGATTTAGTTTTCCCACAGAAGGAGGCTAGATTTTTTATTAACTTCAACTTTTATTTCAGATACAGGGAGTACATGTGCAGATGTGTTACATGGGTAAATGGCATGATGCTGAGGTTTGCAGTATGGATCCCGTCACCCTCGTAATGACCATAGTGTACAAAAGGTAGGTTATTTTGTTTTTTGTGAATCAGGGTCTTGCTCTGTCGCCCAGCCTGGAGTGCAATAGCACAATGTCAGCTCACTGCAAACTCTGCCTCTCAGGCTCAAGCGATCCTCCTACCTCAGCCTCTCAAGTGGCTGGGACTGCAAGTGTGCATCACCACACCCAGATATATTTTTTGTTGCTTTTGTTGTTGTTGCTGTTGTCATTGTTTTTGTAGAGGCGGGGTTTCACCATGTTTCCCAGGATGATCTCGAACTCCTGGACTTAAGCAATCTGCCCAACTTGGCTTCCCAAAGTGCTAAGATTACAGACGTGAGCCGCTGCACCCAGACAATAGGTAGTGTTTAACCCACCCACTCCTCCACCCACTAGTAGTCCACAGTGTCCACTGTTTTCATATTTATGTCCATGTGTGCTCCATGCTTAGCTCTCACTTATAAGTAAGAACATGTGGTATTTGCTTTTCTGTTCCTGCATTAATTTGCTTAGGACTGTGGCCTTCAGCTCCATCCATGTTGCTGCAAAGGACATGAATTTATTATTTTTTAACTTAAAAAAAAATGGCTGTGTAGTATTCCATGGTGTATATCTATCACATTTTCTTTATCCAATCCACCATTGATGGGCACATGCGTTGATTCCACGTCTTTGCTGTTGTGAATAGCACAACGATGGACATGGGAGTGCCTGTGTCTTTTTGGTAGAATGATTTATTTTCTTTTGGGTATATACCCAGTAATGAGGCATAGATTATTAATTTCATATCCTGAACACCTAGCAGAGATGCTCGTCAAACGGTAAACAGACACATTTGCCTTTCCTACAGCGGCCTCAGACTTCCCTTTCCCCAGCCCAGAGACGAAAGAAGAGGCTCCGGTGAGGCATCTCTGGCCCATCTTGCTGTGGGACCTCCAGCATGCCATTTGACCTCTCCGGCCCTCCCATTATTTCTTGCCTCTAAAATGGCAATCACAGTAATAATGACCCCATGGGGTTGCCACGAGGTAAGAGGAGGCAACACACCATGCGCTTAGCACAGAGCCAAGGAGCTGTATGCACTTGCTGAGCATTGGCTTCTGTTCATTCCTATTCTAAGCCCCTTAATTCTGCAATAGCCACACCATTTAAAGAGAGGGCTCCCATCCCTAACTTTTAGACACCAGCCATGGACAACATACAAATGTAGAAGGAGACTTCCTTATAAATGCACCTGCGAGAGACACAGCCACCCTACTCTGCTGGATTCACATCACTTTCTTCCTGGCAGCTACATCAGCATTGGAATGCTGATCCCCAGTGTTCCTTTTAATTGAAACCAAGTTAACTTTGTCCTGTTGACAACTGGTATCCATGGTTCTGTAGGTGGCAAATGGATTAAACTTTCCCTGGTCCCTGTTGACCACGAGGTGGGGGAGGTGCTGCAACTCCATTGGGAACAATGGAAACCTGGGTCAGAGGCTGGGATGGGAATCGGTGTGAGGGAGCCACCTCCCTTAGCAGACAGCAAAACACATATCCCTGCCCGTAGGAAGATCTCCAGAAAGGAGAGCCCTTCAGACTGGGAGATCCTACAGGGAAGGGCCTTTTGCTTATGGGAACATTGCCACAGATAGAGCTCAAGTATAAGAATGTTTATTGAATGAATGACCCAATGACAAATTAGATTCTGTAGACAAGAAGGGACCCCTTGTTCAGATGTTTTCCCCTTCTTCATGCCCAGGAAGAACATCTGGAACAGAGGGATTGGAATAAGACATGCTTGTCCATGTTTGCCACCCACAGGCTCCATGATCACGGGCATGTTATATCACTTCTCTGAGCTGTGACTTTCTTATTGCAAAGCATGATTAATAATACCCAACTGATGGGGAGAATATGAAGAATCACCATGGCAGCATATGGGAACTACATTGAGCTGCAAATAACAGGAAACCATCTAATAGTTGCTATAATTGTTTTAGGGGGTTATTTATTTAACTCAGCTTCGCAAGCTGGTGGCAGAGTTAACCGTGACACCTGAGACCTCAGTTCTTCCCTCTTCTGCTCCACCATCATTACTATGCCCCAAGTAATCACCATCTCATTGCCCCAAGATGGCTGTTGTGCCTCCAGCCATCACTTCCAGTTCCCAGGCAGAAAGAACAGGGAAGGGTGAAAGGATGAGGAGCAAAGAGCCTTCTCCCAGCAGGGCCTTGAATTTTTGTTTGGGAAGGGTCACTTTTTCCAGTAACTTTCATTTGGATCTCCTTGGTCAGACTTGGGTTACCTGGCCATAATTATTCTCAAGGAAATCTGAGAGAGCCGACATTTTAGTTGGGTGCATGTCACCTTAAACAAACCATGGTTTTGTGAGTGACAAAGGGGGAAAAACAGATGCTGGGTGGGCCAAGGAGCAATGTGTGTCCCTTTGTGGTATATGAGAGGTACCAAA
Organism: Aotus nancymaae; assembly: GCF_030222135.1. NCBI lineage: Eukaryota > Metazoa > Chordata > Mammalia > Primates > Aotidae > Aotus > Aotus nancymaae. The sequence goes on along the minus strand of NW_026988467.1, from coordinate 1,485,589 downwards.
TGTCAGTCTACTGCCAGGATCATCAGATCCCCTCTCTGATCACTGCTCTGCTCCACACTGTGTGGGTGTGGAATATTCTAGAAATAGCAGTGTCCCCCACAAGATGCTTGGATATCTCACAGATTACTGCATCATATGAAGGAGTTGAAATATTAGACTATTTCACCGAACGCAGGCTGCTCCTTTCTCCAAACTCCTATTTCAGATCTAAACCAACCAACAAATATTTACGCACACTTTGTGCAGCAGATGTTACCCTCGGAGCCGTAGCAGCTCCTAAGAAGGATAAGGCAGAAATCCCAGGCACCAAAGGATCTGCAGTCTACTCGAGATGCTGCTGATGGAAGTTAACAGAATCCATGCCAGGACTGAGCATCAGCAAAGCATCTGCACACAAGAATCGAGAAAGCAAGATTGCTTTGGGGCCATGCGTAAGGCTGGATACACAAGGCACCACCCAAAATGCTATTAATTCTCTGTGACGTTTGCATCCTTCTCTCCCAAGCACACAAAATTTAGACAGAGGAGGAGAGAAAAGAAATAGAAAAGCAAGAAAGAAAGTGTGTTCCCTATAAAATGTGTGTAACTGGTAGATTTAGCTCCTGGAAGTATAGTTATCAATAGCTCATGAGTCTGGCAGCTCTATGGAGCAACCTGTCAAAAGCCTAAGATCAGTCCTAAAAGTATTTGGCTGTGTTTGTGATTCACAGAGTTTCTGGTAGACCTCCGGCATGGTTCTGTGGATTCTGGAAGTCTTTCTTCCTTGAATATTCCTTCTCATGAAAATGCATCTCTAGTGAACTCTCCATCTTTCCTCTGAAGTTGACTAACTGCCTTTTCAATGCCCTCCCTCTCAAGGACCTCATTGACCCTGCACGGGACTCAGGGAGGCATTTTGGGAGTGGGGCAGTAACAAATAACTGATTTCTTCAGTTATAAATGGCCCTAATTTCCTGCAGGTGAAAGGCAAGAAAATGTTGGATCCTTGCCTAGGAGACAGATGTGAGAACTGAGAATGTTGGGGCTGTGATCAGTCTCGGAGGCCTGGGACCCATCTCAGCATCTATCCTAGGGGTCCAGGAAGCACAGAGGGGAGCCAGACAGACAGATGCCGTCATAGGACAGGACTGTGAGGCCAAGTGTGTGAACAGGTAACCTGGCCCAGCCCACGCCCATGGGCTCTGCATTTCTGCTTCATGGTCTTCCTGCCCAAGGCCCAGTATTTATGATGGCAGTGAGGGAGATGAGGCCAAGCTCTGAAGGGATGGCCGCCGCAGAGGAGAGGAGAGTCCCTTCTCCACCCAGCCCAGGTCCAAGGGCACATCTACGCCCATCCCACTCCCAACACCCCCAGGATGTAAACCCAAATAGATCTGTGACCTGGTCCACCGGCCCACCTCAGTGTGCAGCTGAGGCTCTGCTCTCCTTCCAGATGACCTCCCTGCCATTGCTCAGTGCACTGGACCCTGAGACCCTCAGACCCTCAGCCTGGACAGCTGTGAACCCTCAGGACGTGGAGCTGCATGCGCAGTTTGTAGGTCTCTAAAGACTCCCAATTCACAAGATCCTGGAGCCTACTCAATCGCACCGGGAACTCAGGGTCCAGTGAATGAACAGGCCAGTGCTACCAGGCAACAAGCTCTGTGAAGCACAGGGCTCTGCATGGGTCCTGCCCTCAACTCAGGTGCCATGTGAGGACAGGTAAGTTGCCTGCGTGCCATAGAATGCAGTTCATCATGAAAACTACACACAAAAACTAAGGTGTGGGCCTACCCCCTGGACTCAGGTTCAAATCTCACCTTGGCTACTCTCAAGCTGTGTGAACTCACAGAAGTCTCTCAGCCCGGTGACTGGCCATTTGCCCATTGTTAACATGGGTATTACAGACATGCTCCAAGGAACGCTTGGAGCACTGCATGAGATAATGTGTGTGACGGACCCAGGGCCGCTGGGCGAACACGCTGCCCTGATTACAATGTCATGATCAACAGCAAAATACACGTTGAGTTGCACTGCCTCCAGACCTGGATGTGAGCTGCTGTTAACCTTGATGCCTGTGACGAGCTCTCACTCCACCTACTGTGTGTTTCCACCAGCCAGAGACTCTGTTGAACTCTACTCCTGTAACCAAAAAAATTAAGTCATGAAAATAATCAGGGTGGGAATTAACATTCACTCAGGGCTTGTTTATGCAAATGAGCAAATTCAATCTATTGTTTTTGTAATTCCTATTTCACATGACACAGCCACCATGACCTTTCCCACAGGACTTTTCTGCCTCATTATCCTCTCACCAGGGAATGCAGGATATTTCCATGCAAGGGCTCTGGAATCAGACATCCTAGGTTTGGATCCTGACTTAACCATTGTTTAGCTAGTCGACCTTAGATTAGCCACTTCATTTCTGCAAGGCTCAGCTCCCTGGTTGGTAGAAAGGAGAATGAGGAACAGCAGCATATGAACCTATAAGCAGCTCACAGGGTTTTGGTGGATATTGGTGATTGTGGCAGACACACTCTAGGGTGAGTCCCTGATTCCCACTCCCCCAATATCCATGCCTTTACATGATCCAAAATACTCAAAGTGTATTTTGCTGTTGGTCATGACAATCTAATCAGGACAATGTGTTCACCAAGCATCCCCGGGCCTGTCACACACATCATATGTGTGAGTGAGAACTATGACCTGCTTCTAACCAAGAGAACATGACAAAGGTGAAGGGACTTTGCAGAGGTAGTAAACATCCCTAATCGGTTGACTCTGAGCTAATCAAAAGGCCCTTGGTGGGCCTGGCCAAATCAGATGAGCCCCTCAAAAGAGGGACAGGGACCCTCCCTGAAGTCAGAGGCTCCAAGCAGCATAGCCTTTCTTTCCTGCTAACCATGAAGAAGAAAGTCACTATGCATTCTACAATAGCAAGGAGAATGAATTTTGACAATCACTTGAAAGAACTCAGAAGCAGCTCCTTCCCCAGTTGAACCTCTGATGAGAACCCAGCCCAGCTGACACCTTGATGCAGCCTTGGGAAATCCTGAGCAGAGGACCCAGCTAAGCCATGCCAAGACTCCTGACCCACAACTGTAAGATAAATGAGTATCATTTAAGCCTCTAAATTTATAGTAATTTGTTTTGAAGAAATAGCAAACTAATACAGTAACCCATGTAGAATCCTAAACATGGTGCCTGGTACATAGTAAGGGCTGAATAACTGAGCTATTTTTATTCACTGTCCCTTAATGAGGTGAGTAAAACCAGTCAGAACAGTGACTATGTGCCATGTTCACTTGGCTTAGCCTGAGAACAAGCATGGTTTGGGGCTATTAGCTGGTGTTCTTCTCTCCCTGCCAGACTGAGCTCTGCTACACCAAGAAATGAAATTCTGGCTCAAGGAGCCTCCAAAATCAAAGCCCTATAGGGTGGTCACTCTCCCACATCCAGTAACTTGAACGGTTCTCCCCCTGACCACACCTGGACTTTCATGATATTACGCCCTCAGTTTGCTTTGCCTCCTTCTCAAGCCATTTATTTTGAGAAGAAATAATGAGTGTTTTTGAGCTATCTGATATCGGCCACTGGATGTGGTGTGCCAGGATTTAACATCAGCCCATCTCTGAAACAGATGCCCAGGTTCTTTGTCAACATCACAACCTATTTATAATCACACTCAAGTCTGCAGGGCCCCAAGTCTGAACCTCAGCTGCTAAAATATTCAGAACAACAGAGCACCTAATAAAGCAACCTGGACTTAATGAGCCCCCAACCCCTCCCCAAAACCCCCAAAAAGCTCTGCTGCATATCAACAAAAGACACGTTTACCAAATTTCAAACTGTTTTCTCATTAAAATGTCTTTAATGCCTATTAAAATGTGTGCTACAGATGCATGTGTCTCAGAGTAATTGAAGGAATCAATGCAGTGTTCTCATTCTAAGAGGTGTCAGCATGTCTTTAGAAATTATTTTTCATTCCTTTAGGATTTTACAGCTGCTTTTCTCATTATTTGCCACATAAAACTTTGTTCCAATGAAATTGCCTAGAGGAGAATTCGTTCAGGTAGAGTCCCTCCCACGTTCCACAGTGAAGCCCAGTTTCAGAAGCAAGTTAAAAAGAGCTCAATATGCTTCTCTGTCTCCATAATCACAGGGTGTTCAGCTTAAGTCACATTGAAGGAAGAGCTCTGGGCCACCTAAGGCATGACCTTGTGTGTTATGACTTTATGGCTGCCAAACATGCCCTGAAATATTTTTCCATCTATGGTCACAGTGGTGAAAATACCCCCACAAATCTCTCCCTGAGATTTAAAAACTTTTCTGTATCTGTAAACTTTGGAAGAGTAATATCAGTATTTCCCCCACCATCATAAATAATTTATTATCAGTCATTATATCAGTTTAGCTTCAGTGCCCAGCAGAGTACAAATCTGAGTATAGACAAGTATTCACAGTTAGACTTGCAAAGAAAAGGCTCAAATTTGCCTGAGGCTAAATCAGCTTGGTAGGATTCTTCTACCAGTTCCACAGCTCCAGAGCAGAGGGAAAGAGCAGTTTTCTTTAGAGAAACCAAAGCTGCAGCATGAGGCATGTGTGTAGTCTACAGGACGGCAAAGGCTGTGGAATTCTGAATTCTCTGAGGGTCTAAAGCAATTCTGTAATTCACTCAACATTTAACAACCACTTTCTCTGTACCCAGCCCTGAGACAGGACCTGTGGGGAATAAACAGGTAAGTGTGGCAGAGTCCCCAGCCTCATTCATTCATTCATCATCCACTTACTGACTGCCTCTCAGGTACTAATAGCCTCGAGGAGTGACCTGAAGCTCGGCAGCCTTCCTGAGAACCCCCCTTCTCCGAGAGTTTGGCCTTAGGTGACATGATCTGACTTCTCACCCGCAGTTACTTTTTCTTATTCCTTGCTTCAGGTCCTGACTTGCCTCAGGAGCTCAGACTCTCCACCAAGGCACAGGTGCCAGGCCCTGTCCCTGCAGTTGTAACAGCTGAGCACTTCAGTTGCTTTGAAGACATCGACAGTGGCAACAAAGGGTGAAATAACACACACACATGCATACACACACACACACACACATACATACACACACATATACACACACATACATACACACACACATACACACATACATACACACACATACACACACATACATACACACACATACACACACATACACACACACATACACACACACATATACACACACATACATACACACACATACATACACACACATACACACACATACATACACACACATATACACACACATACATACACACACTCATGCAAGCACACGCTGCTGGGAGAGCTATAACTTTGCAAAGAGCATTTTCTATCACTTGATCTTAAGAAACATGGGTTGTGATCTTGTTTAAAACAAACAAATAAGCAAAAAGTGCTTATCGAAGACCTTTGCTGATCAGATTTCTACCTCTCTGCTGTTAAAAACTTTAGCCAAATTAAATTTAAAAGAGTTTGACTGAGCAAAGAACTATTCACAAATCAGGCAGCATCCGAAGCCGGAGTAGGTGCAGAGACACCAGCGCAGCCACGTGGTGAAAGATGTGTGAACAGAAACAGGAAAGTGATGTACAGAAACAGAAGTGGGGCATAGAGACAGCCGGATCAGTTACAGGTTGGCACTTTCATTGAACACTATTTGAACAATTGGCCACCTCTGATTGGCCAAAACTTGGTGATTGGCACAGGAGTGGTCTACAGTCTGTTTACAAGTCCATTTAGGATACAGTTCAAGATGAACAAAGAAACCTTTAGGTGAAACTTAGAATATGTGAGGAGACAGCTTTAGGCTACACTTGATTTAACAGTCCTAAGAGACTTCAGATCCTGGACGTCTGTAGGTAAGAGGGGTTAACTCAGCCTTGAAATTAAGTAAAGCCCACCCCCGCTCTCGAGTCCACGGAGAAAAAGTCTTTTTTTATGTTAGGGAGCCTTAGGAGGTTCATGAAGGTTGTCAGGATACTTTAGAGTGTAGGCCACACTGGTTAGCCTCAGCTGGGGGCCTCTGTGTAAGCCTAAATCCTGACTTCGCTCCTCCCCACACACCCCACCTCCAACCACACAAATGTTCAGGCCTGCTTTGCAAATGAGGACAAAGCCCTGAGCTACAAAAGATTTAAAGGTGCTCACCAAACCCAAACATTTGTCCCTGTGCTCTGCTGGGTTAGCTCTCCCCCACTCGGGGTGGGACGAGAAAAAAGCTGTTAGGAGCCTGACACAGAACAGGATTTTCCTATAGATTTCCCATAATCTCGGGTTTCATTTGTGCCTGCACCAACGAGGTGGCCCTTGGAAAATCACATTTGATGATGACTTGAGGAGCCGCTCGACCAGACAAATGGCCCGCATGACCTTTCCTTCCCCCCACCCCACGCCCACCTCCTTCTGCATTTCCACCAGGCACTTTCTCAGCAGGGCAGTGCCCTTGCCACTTCCAGATATGCCTGGACTCCAATAACAGGGCAGCAGACCTCATTTTAGACGTACTCTCCGAAAACGCTCAAATCCTTGCAGTGACTATGTTGTAAGGGCATTAAAAGAAGCTAGCTACTTCGGACGGGGCATCGCGGAAATCCTCTTGTACAATGGATGATGCATCTCACACCCAGAATCCTGGTCCATCCTTTTACTAACTGCAAGCTTCCTATTTGCTGCATCCTGGAAGGGGATTGTAAGAGAGGCGTGCCCCTGGCCAGCCCAGCGGGGGGAGCAGGGGCTGTCAATGAGGGGCCCAGACTGTCGATTCTAAAATGGCCAAGTGGCAGCTGTCACACGTCTGATAATGAGCAGAGGGCTTCCGTCTCAGGATCACAGGGACACCACTGCTCTGTAGAGTGGGGAAGGGGCTTTCTATACCGTCTCCAGAGCTCATCGAGCTTTCCAGTACTTCAGCTTCTATTCACAGAAGTATCCACATCAACTTTGACACGTACTACTGGTCAATAGCATGCACACTGTCTTCGGCATCTCGGGCTGCCACAGCCAAGCAGTGCAGACTGGGACGTAAACCACAGATGCTTACTTCGTGCAGCTCAGGAGGGTGGGAGACCGAGGCCAGGGTGCCAGCAGTGGGGCGCCATCCTGGCCTGTAGGTGTGTGCCTTCTCTGACTGTCCTTACATGGCAGGGAAGAGAGAAAGCTCTATGGCGTCTCTTCTTAGAAGGGCACGAATACCATCAAGAGGGCTCCATCCTCATGACCTAATTACCTGCAAAAGGACCCACCTTCAAATGCCATCACACTGGGGGTCAAGGCTTCAACATATGGACTTTGGAAAGACTCAGGTGTTTGGTCCATAACACGCATATGCCGTACAGGACACCTCTGCTGAAGCCTACATGTGCCCTATCTCCCCGGGTACTCGCACTTTTCTATAAGGGGGGTGTAATTATCTCCATCTTAAAGATAAGGAAATGGTGCTGGAGCAGGGCTAAGGAACAAGCCCAGGTCACACAGCCGCGGGGCTAAGGAACAAGCCCAGGTCACACAGCCGCGGGGGTAAGGAACAAGCCCAGGTCACACAGCCGCGGGGCTAAGGAACGAGCCCAGGTCACACAGCCGCGGGGCTAAGGAACGAGCCCAGGTCGCACAGCCGCGGGGCTAAGGAACGAGCCCAGGTCGCACAGCCGTGGGGCTAAGGAACGAGCCCAGGTCACACAGCCGCGGGGGTAAGGAACAAGCCCAGGTCACACAGCCGCGGGGCTAAGGAACGAGCCCAGGTCACACAGCCGCGGGGCTAAGGAACGAGCCCAGGTCACACAGCCGCAGGGGTAAGGAACGAGCCCAGGTCACACAGCCGTGGGGCTAAGGAACGAGCCCAGGTCACACAGCCGCGGGGCTAAGGAACGAGCCCAGGTCACACAGCCGTGGGGCTAAGGAACGAGCCCAGGTCACACAGCCGCGGGGCTAAGGAACGAGCCCAGGTCACACAGCCGCGGGGGTAAGGAACGAGCCCAGGTCACACAGCCGTGGGGCTAAGGAACGAGCCCAGGTCACACAGCCGCGGGGGTAAGGAACGAGCCCAGGTCACACAGCCGCGGGGCTAAGGAACGAGCCCAGGTCACACAGCCGTGGGGCTAAGGAACGAGCCCAGGTCACACAGCCGCGGGGCTAAGGAACGAGCCCAGGTCACACAGCCGCGGGGCTAAGGAACGAGCCCAGGTCACACAGCCGCGGGGCTAAGGAACGAGCCCAGGTCACACAGCCGCGGGGCTAAGGAACGAGCCCAGGTCGCACAGCCGCGGGGCTAAGGAACGAGCCCAGGTCGCACAGCCGCGGGGGTAAGGAACGAGCCCAGGTCACACAGCCGCGGGGCTAAGGAACGAGCCCAGGTCACACAGCCGCGGGGCTAAGGAACGAGCCCAGGTCACACAGCCGCGGGGCTAAGGAACGAGCCCAGGTCACACAGCCGCGGGGCTAAGGAACGAGCCCAGGTCACACAGCCGCGGGGGTAAGGAACGAGCCCAGGTCACACAGCCGCGGGGCTAAGGAACGAGCCCAGGTCACACAGCCGCGGGGGTAAGGAACGAGCCCAGGTCACACAGCCGCGGGGGTAAGGAACGAGCCCAGGTCACACAGCCGCGGGGGTAAGGAACGAGCCCAGGTCACACAGCCGCGGGGGTAAGGAACGAGCCCAGGTCACACAGCCGCGGGGGTAAGGAACGAGCCCAGGTCACACAGCCGCGGGGCTAAGGAACGAGCCCAGTCACACAGCCGCGGGGTAAGGAACGAGCCCAGGTCACACAGCCGCGGGGCTAAGGAACGAGCCCAGGTCACACAGCCGCGGGGCTAAGGAACGAGCCCAGGTCACACAGCCGCGGGGGTAAGGAACGAGCCCAGGTCACACAGCCGCGGGGGTAAGGAACGAGCCCAGGTCACACAGCCGCGGGGCTAAGGAACGAGCCCAGGTCACACAGCCGCGGGGCTAAGGAACGAGCCCAGGTCACACAGCCGCGGGGGTAAGGAACGAGCCCAGGTCACACAGCCGCGGGGCTAAGGAACGAGCCCAGGTCACACAGCCGCAGGGGTAAGGAACGAGTCCAGGTCACACAGCCGCGGGGGTAAGGAACGAGCCCAGGTCACACAGCCGCGGGGGTAAGGAACGAGCCCAGGTCACACAGCCGCGGGGCTAAGGAACGAGCCCAGGTCACACAGCCGCGGGGGTAAGGAACGAGCCCAGGTCACACAGCCGCGGGGGTAAGGAACGAGCCCAGGTCACACAGCCGCGGGGCTAAGGAACGAGCCCAGGTCACACAGCCGCGGGGCTAAGGAACGAGCCCAGGTCACACAGCCGCGGGGGTAAGGAACGAGCCCAGGTCACACAGCCGCGGGGCTAAGGAACGAGCCCAGGTCACACAGCCGCAGGGGTAAGGAACGAGTCCAGGTCACACAGCCGCGGGGGTAAGGAACGAGCCCAGGTCACACAGCCGCGGGGCTAAGGAACGAGCCCAGGTCACACAGCCGCGGGGCTAAGGAACGAGCCCAGGTCACACAGCCGCGGGGGTAAGGAACGAGCTCAGGTCACACAGCCGCGGGGCTAAGGAACGAGCCCAGGTCACACAGCCGCGGGGGTAAGGAACGAGCCCAGGTCACACAGCCGCGGGGGTAAGGAACGAGCCCAGGTCACACAGCCGCGGGGCTAAGGAACGAGCCCAGGTCACACAGCCGCGGGGCTAAGGAACGAGCCCAGGTCACACAGCCGCGGGGCTAAGGAACGAGCCCAGGTCACACAGCCGCGGGGGTAAGGAACGAGCCCAGGTCACACAGCCGTGGGGGTAAGGGACGAGCCCAGGTCACACAGCCGCGGGGCTAAGGGACGAGCCCAGGTCACACAGTCGCGGGGGTAAGGGACGAGCCCAGGTCACACAGCCGCGGGGCTAAGGAACGAGCCCAGGTCACACAGCCGCGGGGCTAAGGAACGAGCCCAGGTCACACAGCCGCGGGGCTAAGGAACGAGCCCAGGTCACACAGCCGCGGGGCTAAGGAACGAGCCCAGGTCACACAGCCGCGGGGGTAAGGAACGAGCCCAGGTCACACAGCCGCGGGGGTAAGGAACGAGCCCAGGTCACACAGCCGCGGGGCTAAGGGACGAGCCCAGGTCACACAGCCGCGGGGGTAAGGAACGAGCCCAGGTCACACAGCCGCGGGGCTAAGGAACGAGCCCAGGTCACACAGCCGCGGGGCTAAGGAACGAGCCCAGGTCACACAGCCGCGGGGGTAAGGAACAAGCCCAGGTCACACAGCCACGGGGCTAAGGAACGAGCCCAGGTCACACAGCCGCGGGGGTAAGGAACGAGCCCAGGTCACACAGCCGCGGGGGTAAGGAACGAGCCCAGGTCACACAGCCGCGGGGGTAAGGAACGAGCCCAGGTCACACAGCCGCGGGGGTAAGGAACGAGCCCAGGTCACACAGCCGCGGGGGTAAGGAACGAGCCCAGGTCACACAGCCGCGGGGGTAAGGAACGAGCCCAGGTCGCACAGCCGCGGGGCTAAGGAACGAGCCCAGGTCACACAGCTGCGGGGCTAAGGAACGAGCCCAGGTCACACAGCCGCGGGGGTAAGGAACAAGCCCAGGTTACACAGCTAGTACTTGGCAAACCGGGATTCAAACACAAGTCATTCTTGTTCCAGAACAACCAAGGCTCTAAACACACACTGCTGAAGCCCCCAGAAGCCAGGATTCCTCAGAGCGTCACAACTTGGAGAATATTTAGATGAATGACTTTCAAATACACTTTAGCCAATAAAAAGTTTATAATGAAATCCCACTTGAAGTGTCCATATAGAAAACAGCTACAAAGCAAAAACCCAAGCTGCTGTGTCTGGAGCAGAGACTCGGGCACTGATGGACACTTCCTCCACATTACCCTTCAGCCCTCCCCTTCCTCATCCCATTTCAGTCCTGGCAGAACTGGAGGCATGGATTCCCAGCCCCAAGGAGTCCAAAAAGTAAATAAGTAAACAGATAAATAAGTGGATAGAATTAAATATTTATTGAGGTTATATTGCAGAATATACTCCCAGTGGACTAATGCTTCTATAGAAGATAACTAAATGGGCAGGACACGATGTCTCACACCTGTAATCCCAGCACCTTGGGACGCCGAGGCAGGTGGATCACCTGAGGTCAGGAGTTGGAGACCGGCCTGGCCAACACAGTGAAACCCCATCTCTACTAAAAATACAAAAAATTAGCCCGGCATGGTGGTGCACACCTATAATCCTAGCTGCTCTGCAGACTGAGACAGGAGAATCGCTTGAACCCAGAAGGCGGAGGTTGCAGTGAGCCAAGATCGTGCCAATGCACTCCAGCCTGGGCAACAGAGCAAGACTCTGTCTCAAAAAGAAAAGAAAAAAAAGAAAAGAACTATAAACTCCAGCCCAAAATAAAACAAACAAAACTTCCCAAAGGCTTTAGTGAGTGAACAAAGGCAAGAAGAGGCCGGTGTGACAAGCCTCCTATCTTGGTGGCTTTGATCTGCAGAAAGACCTTGATTCCAGCAGGGCGTGGTGCTGAGGGAGCCCTGATACAGAGCCTGCCGTCTCTCTGGCTAAGAGGAGACATCGCATGGGTGGCCACCAGTGCTGGGGAGTGAGAAGGGCGCTCATGAAGAATAAAACCGGGGAAGGGGAGCCCCAGAGTCTGCATTTAACCTCAATCTGCAGTCTCCAACTGACCTTTGAACTGTTCCCTTTACCTGAAAACAACTCGGTTAAAGAAAAAAGGAGAAGGAATAGAACCAGGATCTGAGCTGCTACTACCTGAAGGTGAGAGAATCTGTGGTTTGCATCTACCCAAGTTAATTGCCTGCGAAAACAAAACAATATGAATACTCCTTTGGGAAATGTAACAGACACCCGAGTCTCCACACGTGGTATTCACAATGTCCAGGTGCTACCCCAAACTACTCAACACACAAAAAAAACAGGAAAGGGGCGCTAATTCTCAAGTAAGAAGACAATCAACAGAGACCTGGGATGAGTCAAACAAATGCTGGAATTAACAGATACAGGTTCTAAAGTAGCTGGCACAACCGTGCTCGGTGAGGCGGAAGAAAATGCTGACAGGAAGCGGAAGGAAAGGAGCTCTCAGCAGAAAAGCAGAAAATGTACAAACAGATAAAGTGGAACAGGTGGACTAACAATTAGAGTGTCTGAAATAAAAACCTGACTGATGGGTTTAGTAGCAGCTTGAAATTACTAATGAATAAGTAAGCGAACTTGAAACTAGATCAGTAGAAATCATCCGATCTAAACGATAAAAAGAAAACGAGTGAAGGAAAATGGACAGAGCAGCAGGGACTGGCTCTAAAATACAGGTAACTGGAGGCTAGAGGGAGAACGAGCAGAAAAAAACGTGAAGAAATAACAGCCAACAACTTCCTAAACTTGGTGACACACACAAATTTACATTTTCGGGTTTAGCAAATCACAAACAATATAAATGCAAAGGAAACCACGCCTGGGCACATCATTATCCACCTGCCAAAACAAAGACGAAGCAAAAATCTTAAAGACAATTGGAGATTCAAAAATAAGTCACAGACACAGGAAAAATAATTTCAACTACTGCAGACTTCTTTTTTATTTGTATTTTAGGTTTTGGGGTACATGTGAAGAACATGCAAGATTGTTGCATAGGTGCACATGTGGCAGTGTGATTTGCTGCCTTCCTCCCCTTCACCTATATCTGGCATTTCTCCCCATGCTATCTCTCCCCAACGCCCCAGACACCACGGAGGCAATTCAGCAGCAGAACACCTTTAAAATACTGAAAGGAAACGAGGCAACACAAAATTCCACGTGTCTATAGGCTGGTGCCCGTTCCTGTGGAATGACTGAGGCAGGAAAGGAGGAGGTGCTGGACAGCAGCAGCCAGCTGGGACAAAGGGCGCCGTCAGAGAGGCTTCAGTCGTCCCTTAAAGCAAATACCTGCTGGGTGGTTGCTGCTGGGGGCACCTCTCTGGGTGCAGGAGCTACAGCCACAAAGAGGAAAGAGGACACAGAAATCCCTGTCCTTCTGGAGCACCTGCTCACTCTGCCCTAGAGTAGTGAGGATGAGCACGCGACAGTGGAGGAGATGAGAGCTGAGGGGCTTCTAGGTCCAGTCCCCAGGCAGGGAGCAAAGCTAGACATGGGGACAAGATGGAATTGTCAAGCTGACCTTTAGGCCGCAGCCTCCTGGGCTTTAAGATGGGGTTGCCAGATAACACGCTAAATCCAGCCACTCTCCCCTGACCCCAGAGAGGACTGCCTGCCCTTTCCTCATCCGAGAGGTCTCTCCGGTCCTCCCTCCTAGGTTACATGAGAGAAGAGGACCGTCTGCTGCTGGCCAAGCCCGGCGGTCGCTGCTGCTCCGTGTGGTCACTCAGGACTGTGGACTTGCTGGGGATGATTGATTGTCATGAGTCAACAGTTACAGCTAGAAACAATGTCTTCTCACTCTCCACTACCACAGTAAGCACACTAGTGTCCTGGGATGCAGCAGGGCAGACGAACGAGGGAGGGAGAGGGAGCAGAAGAGAAGGAAGGAGGAATGGAGGAAGGACGGAAGAGCAGGAGGAAGAAGGAAGGAAGAAGAAAGGAGGGAGCAATGAATTGCAAACTTTGGGAAGTCACACTTGGAAGAGGTTTACGGACGCTGCAATTGAGAAGGTGGCAGGCAGGGCCACAGAGCCTGACCCGGAAGGAGGCTCCATCCTCCTCCAGGCTGCAAGCTCCAGCCCCTGTACGGAGCCCTGCCCGCCCCCCAGCCCCTCCCACCGGATGCTGCAGCCTCTCTCAGCAGAGGCCATTCACAGCCCATCCACCGCAGTTCTGACCACTGCGCCTCTCTAGTGGGACCCTGTCCTGCTCATCCCGGCCACGTCTAACTGGGCTGGGGCGGTCGGGAGGGGGTGACCGAGGAGCCGGGAGGTAGTCACCTCTGCATCATTGCCATGTTTTCTTTACAAAACACAGATTTACGTGATTTTAAAATGCCTCATAACGTTTACATTAACTTGTACAAGAGGAAGTCAGCTGGAACTACGCAAGGAAACCAGAGCAACAACCATTCCCACGGCCCCGGCTCATGACCGCAGCCCCGTGCCAGCCCAGAGGCAATCAGGGAGGACGGGATGTGGAAACACCCAGCTCACAGTGTAGGCACTCACAGCTGGATTCCAGAGTCCCAGAGGAGGGGGGCGCAGTTTCGCAGGAAGGGGAACAGCTGGCTCAGGTGCTGCTGAGCGTTTTGGGAAGGTCTCAGCTTTCCCACCTGGAAAGGAAGGTCCTGCAGGACTGAGGGATGAGGACAAGGGGGGCTGTTTGTTTTCTCTGGGGATGTTTGTCCTGGCCGCCCGCTGAGCAGGAGGCACTCTCAGGTGGATGGCGGCCTCCATGCCCCTTCTCTTTCCCGTAGTCTCGGACTGCCCTGAAGCAGAAACCCCTCCTCCATCCTCAGCAGAGGAGTATGAGGGCATTGATGCCACGCCTGGCTCCAAGGCCCCGCCATGGGCAGTGTCAGCCCCTCGTATATCCCATCTCCATAGCTGCAATGATGGATTTGTAAACAGTCATGCGATCTGCCCGGCCAATGAAGTCAAGGTTCATCTTGGAAGACTCTTAGGAAGAAGTCTAGTCTAGCTATCTGCAGGAGCTACTGGAAGACGCTGTTTTATTTTTTCTTACAGATTCAAGATGGGAAAGATGCAGGCTGAGAGCTTCTGGCAGCCGAGTTGGGAGCGCAGGGAGGGCTGCCTGCAAACAGTCCAACACCAGGACGTGGAGGTGGACAGCCAAGGCACCGCATGATGGTGAGCCCTGATCAAGCCACACCTGATGCTGGACTCTCCCAGGGCTGTGCTGCTCTGTGAGGCGAGGAACTGCCTTTTTCCTTAAGCCAGATGTCATTGGGAGCTGGGCTTTCCACAACTTTCCCTAAAAAAGAGCCCTCAGTGATCCCTGTCTCTGAATGAGGCTGCACACTTGCTTTGTGCCTGCAAATGCTCAGCTCCCCCAGCCCACGAGGAGCAGTATTTTTCTGCTGCATTACACATATCAGCTTCTCAAAATCACCTCTTCCGGAGACGCTGAAAAGCTGGGCTGGGGTCCCCTAAAACACCCCAGTCCTAGTTCCATGGGCTTCTCTTTCCATTTACTACGTTACGTTTCCATGGAAAATGAAACTCCTGATAGATTTCCATGCATTCTTCCCCAGCTGCCCACTAGAAGAAAACATTTATGGTTCGGTTAATTTGGGTTGTGTCTCAATAATGGAAATAACCGGCTCATGCATAGGCCCTGGAGACGCTGGCCACCTTAACAGCCTGACACACAAGCTGCCTGATTGAAAATAATGAATCAACCGCCAAATGGCTGAACCCACAGCCAATTTCTACAGGATCAATATGGAAGCGTAACAGACAGAGCCCCGGCTCTTTTCGTCCTAAAATGAACACTTAATTGAAGAAAATGTCTAACAGAGCTCAGGTCCAGACATGACTGAGCAAATTGCCCAGAACCCCAGGAACGAGGAAGCGGGAGAGATTTGAGGCTTCTCCACCGAAACCCCTTTGTTTATGGATAAAGAAGCGCGGACCTGGGGCTGCCGTCCTGGTTCTTTGTTTATTTATTCATTAGTTTTGCCGGCATAGCTTTTCTTTTAAGTCTTTCTCCACCCCCCCACCCCCACCGCCCTTTAAAAAATAAAAAAAAACAGAGGGAAGGGAATGAAAAAGAGAAAGCCAAGCCTTAGCTATGTCAGGTGGCACTTTGTAAATTAAGCTTCAAAGACAGAGGTAAAAAGCTGCTGTCAGCTGGGTGTCCCGGGTAGAAAAATGCAGCAGAGATCCACTTAGCAAGCGATCAACTGGATAATAAAGCCGCCAGTGGGGCCGGCGGGCTCCTCTTGCCCTTCTCAGTGTGGCATTTGGAAAATTACTGCTTCAAAGCTTCTGTGATGAAATTTTGCTACATTAATTCAGTTTTTAAACCTTGTTCTTGAGGAAAGAGAAGCACAAAAAATAAACACAGAACTGAGGAAAGAGAGATGCAATCTCGGGGAAGGGTGGAAAGAGGAGGAGACCTCGTCAGGAGAGAGTGGTGTGGCACGTTGGCCGCACGGCTTGCTCTCTGTCCCTGTGGGGAGGGCCATGGGGCCGGACATGTGGGACCTTCCAAGAGTGAGTTGCTGGAACGTTCCCTCAGCCTTGGAGACAGCTCCCAGGTTCTTGTTTGCTTAATATCCTCTAGAAACATCCTCACCTCTCCAGGAGCTCCTGCACCCCAGCAGCCGGGCCCTGGCCACCTCACCTCCCCCTGACCACTGGGAACTCTCTGTCCACTGGGCACCGGCCATGCCAGCTTGTCTTGCCACCCATGAAGATGGAGAGCCCTTTGTGGACTGCAGCAGGGATTTAGATGTCCATTTCTTCTACCCCCAGCCGTGTGCACCAGCACCAAACATGACTTGATGAATTGAGACAGTCACTCCCCATTCGCCGCTTGACACTCTACAGCATTTATGAGCATCCGGCATGCCCTCCCCGCTGCCGACGGCCCCTGGGACAAATGTGGTCTCCCAGTGCATTTGATGAGCTGGAACTTCAGCTCCTGGAGGCTGACTCGTACTCCCTTTCATCGAAACTGCCGCTGCCCGCGCCAGGCACATCACACCAGACTCAGGCCTGAGACAGGTCTTTTGGGATGATGGGGTGGTGGGCAAATACGTCGAAGCCATGTCACCTGGGGGCTACTATCGAGCAAGCTCTGGCCTGCACAGGCCTCCCTCGTGATATTTGTAAATGTCGTCCTCGTTTCAGTTAGGAGCGGAAGGTGGCTGCACTGCCAGGAAACGAGGCTGTGGGGTGCAGCGGGGAACGCCAGCAGCAGAGCTTCCTGACCCCGGAGACAAGACACCCTGCTCCTGCAAATTCCCCACCGCGGACCACCCTTCCATTCTCGCCTCCCATGGCTCGCTGAGTCAAAAGCAACATTAACAAGACGTTCTTTCCTGCTTCACAGCTGAGGGGTGGAGCACTACGGTGGTGTCCCTAATTCCTGCAAGGGGCACTGATGCTACACAGCTCACCGTGATGAGCCCTTCATGCCATTCGGCCACTGTGGTCACCCTACCTGAGATGGGGTTGCTTGTTCACCAGTTGCCCCCAGGTTGTCCTCTACCTTCCATGTGTCCTGCAGGCTGACCCCTGGGACCACATCACCCAGGCTCCTGCATCTGGCCAGCAAGAGGCACCAGGAGGCCATGGTAGGTGGGAGAAAGAGAGGCCAGTTCTTCCTGACCCTCTCCGTCTCTGCCTGGGTGTGATTTCTCAGCAGCTGCTCTGTCCCTTCTCCAGGGCACCTCTATCCACGATGCCAGGAGTGGTCCCTCCTCCCAGTGCCCATCGGCCCTGGTGTGCTACCCACTGCCCATCCTGCGTGGCTCTGGGTACCCTGACCTCTTGGTTCCTGTTACTTGTCCACAGCTTAGCAAAGGCCCCTGCATCTGAGCCTTGCAATGGAGCCTGCTCCCTGCTGGACCCTGGCTTCCCAGGGCACTATAATTCCTCCCCATCACAGATGAGAAAACAGGCTTAGAGACAGAGAGCCAGAATATTAACCCAGCAATCCCCAAACGCTGCCTTGCAAGCTTCTCGGAGAAGTCGGCAGACTCAGCAACATCCTGCTCACATGATAAATGTCCAGTTAATGGTTCACCAGGAACCAGCTCTTCTGACCTTTGCTTCATGGTCTTTCTGAAAACCACAAGAGAAGTGAGAAAAGCAGCTTCCGTTAAGAAGAGCAAAGACAGTGAGTGAAGACAGGCAAACGTCAAAGTCACCGGCTGCTGCTGGGTCCCCTGGGGTCCCAGCCTGGTGAGCAAAGTAGGTTCCATGGGTCGGTACAGACTTCCTCCCCTGGCACTCACTGCGTGGCTCCCACTCCTTCTCAACAAGGAACATCAGAGGCGGAAGAGTGAAAGGCCCAGAATTAATTAAAAAAAAAAAATCAAGCACAAGCTCACAGGCACCCTTCAGAGAGATGTCCTGGGGAGGTGCCGTGTGGATCTGCACAAATCTTCTCATGAACATTTAAGCCCTCAGCAGCTGGGTCTGTGGCTAATGGCAAAGGGAAGGATCATGTAATTGTCCCCAAGCTGGGGGCAGTGGCCTGGACGACTTCACCACTGATTGCCTGGCAGCCTGCTCTGCCCCCAGCTGCCCAGGGTAAATGCTTCTGACATCTTATTTCTGAGCATGTCCTTTTTGCTGGTTAATTATGCAAAAAGATTCCAGTTTTAAGCCTTCCCAGTTGGAGAGTTTGTGTTGGATGAAATCCTTATTCCGTATACAAATAACTCTTATTAAAATACAACCACTATTGATTCAGTAGTCAGCTGTAAATAGGGGCTGGGTTCATGCCAGAAGCTGTCATTTTTGCCTTGGATGGCAAGGTAATCATTTGATGAGAGTAAACTATTTTAATTTCTATTAAACCATGATTGCTGTGTTTGCTTTTTCCAACAGATGATGATTTGTGTAATTAGTGGTGTATACTGTGTAATTTTATAATGAAAGGAGACATGATATGAGACCGAGATCTGTGGTTTCAGGGTGCAATCGGTTTGCCCCCTCAGTATATTAGGAGGTTTTGCACAAATCTCTTGTCTTAGTATGTTTTGTGCTGCCATGAAAGGACACTTGAGACTGGGTAATTTATAAAAATCACAGATTTATTTCTCCGCCATTTTGGAAGCTGGGAAGTCCAAGATCAAGGTGCTGGCCTCTGGTGAGGGACTTCTTGCTGCATCGTCCCACGGCAGAAGGGCAAAGACAGGACCACAGAGAGAGAAGAGGGGACTGAACTCATGTCTTTTTATAAGGAACCCTTTCCCAAGACAATGGCATTCATCCATTCACTCCACCCTCACGGCCTAACCACCTCTTAAAGGTCCCACCTCCTAATACTGTTTCATTGGTAATTAAATTTTAACATGAGTCTGGCATCCGTCCTCACACTTTTGATCCTATGTAGACAAGATCGATCTGCAACATTCTCACCTTTGGGTATCTGTTTGGTCTGCACCAGACAGTGGATTCAACTAGAGGTTATTTTGCTCACAGTGTCCATTGGGCAAAGTCTGGAGACATGCTTGATTGCTGTGATTGGGAGCGGACCCTGGCATCTGGTGGGTAGAGACCATGGGTGCTGCTCAACCTCCTATGATGCACAAGACAGTCCCTTGGGACAAATGACCATCTTGTTCCCTCTGTCAATAATGCTGAGGTGGAGAACCCCTCCCTGGTCCAGAACAAAAGAATAAAAGGCACGTTTCTAGGTCCCCATGCAGCAGCCTGTTTGTCAGAGAAGATGGGCACGGGTTCATGCCCTGAAATGTGCTCAGTCCCCCATGACCTCAGAGTAACCTATCCCCATCCAGAGCTTGGGGGAGTGGGGAGAAGATTCTCCAAACATTCCCATTTCCTTCTTCCTACACCAACTTCTTTTAAAGAATGGCAGCTCAAAGTGGGATTATGAATCAGTACTGAGGGAATGTGTTCTCTTTCTGGGTCCACGAGGGGGTGTAGTTTTAAGGGCGAGAATTTCCCAGGGCCATGCCCCACTCCCATCTCCTCCATCTGGGAGATTTAATGGCTTATGTTTGAATTTCATGGGCGTGGGAAGAAACTCAGAGTCAATCACTCCAGCGGAAGTTTAAAGGAACTCCTTTCATTGGCAGAGGAACTTGGGAAGGTGGGGCTTCCTCCCAGGATAAAAGTCCTTGTCCACACACCTGGTCAGATTTTCCCCTCTGGAATCCCCTTCCACACTCTTCGTGGAAGTCTGTCTGTTCTTCTCCTTTTCTTCTCTTTTCTCTACCTAAATAAAATCACCTTTCTGCAACACTTCTTGGGTCCAATATTTACTTTTACAAGCGTACGGCGCACCTGCAGTGGTCCCATCGCTTATTCTTTAAGAGATCGGAGACCAAGAACCCACAGCATTCTCTCAGGGCAGCTGTGCCTCACCAACACCCCAAAAAAGCGCAGTTACAGAACCGCCACTTTGGGAAGCATTTTGGTTAACACCTGCTGAAGCTGAAGATAAAGCTAACCAGCTTGAAATGCTTCCACCACAGCCCCTGAGACGTCCGTGGTGAATACGCAATCATGGCACCACAGGCATGGCTAAGCTCTCAGGAATGTAAGGAGTGTCTCCAGAGTCAGAAAAAAGAAGTGGGTTGGGGTTGAATTCTACATGCAGGCAGTTCTGTGGCTACTGTGTGCTCTACAGAAAGCCTGTCTCTAAATGTTCACGTGCCTCAGGGATCAGATTTCCATTCTTTGCTTATCTTTCCTGGTCCATTTCTTAGATTCTCTCATGGCTTTTAACACAGGTTTTGTACCGTCAAGTGCCAAATTCACGTCGCCAGCTCATTCCTGTCTCCTGAACTCATAAATCCAGCTTTCCACCAGACTTTCACTCGGCAGCCTAACTGTCATCTCAAACTGGATGTAACAAAAATAAATTTGATTTTCTAATATTATGGACTGAATTATGTCCCCCCCAAAATTTATATGTTGAAGCTTTAAACCCCGTGTGACTATATTTGGAGACAGAGCCTTTAAGGAGGTGGTCCAGGTTCATGAAGTCAGAAGAACAGGGCCCTATTGAGGTAGGACTGGAGTCCTTATAAGAAGAGGAAGAGGCACCAGAGCTCTCCACTCACACAGAACAAAGGCCGTGTGAGGACATAGCAAGAAGGCAGCCATCCGGGTCGGGCACGGTGGCTCACGCCTGTAATCCCAGCACTTTGGGAGGCCGAGGTGGGTGGATCCCGAGGTCAAGAGATCGAGACCATCCTGGTCAACATGGTGAAACCCCGTCTCTACTAAAAATACAAAAAAATTAGCTGGGCATGGTGGCGCATGCCTGTAATCCCAGCTACTCAGGAGGCTGAGGCAGGAGAATTGCCTGAACCCAGGAGGCGGAGGTTGCGGTGAGCCGAGATTGCGCCATTGCACTCCAGCCTGGGTAACAAGAGCGAAACTCCATCTCCAAAAAAAAAAAAAGAAGGCAGCCATCCACAGATCCCCAGGAAGAGGACCCTCATCTGGAACCAAATCTGCCAGCACCTTGATCTTAGATCTTAGACGTCTGTTCTCTAAAACTGTGAGAAATAAATTCCTGCTGTTGAAGCCCCCAGTCTGTACCAGTCTTGGATTACGGCAGCCTGAGCAGACTAGTACACCCCAACCTACTTCTCATTTTCTTCCCTGTCTCATTGAACTGCACCCCCACACTCTGGTCCTGCATTCCCCTCTGTCTCTCTCCCCTTTTCTCTGAAAGGAATTATCTATCTTGCTTTCTTTCTATCTGCTTGTCTGTCCATCTACCAATTATTAATACAGTCATCGTCTGTCTGCCTATGAATCTGCTTGTCTATCTATGCACCTCTCTATGTATCTATCTGTGTATCCATCCATCCATTACCTATCTATCCATTTATGCATTTATCTGTCTACACTTCTGTCGACATATTTACCTGTCCATCCATTCACCTATCTACCCTTCCACTCTCTGATTCATCATCTATCTATCCAATTATGCACTCATCTGTGTATCTAGACATCTATTTATGTATCTGTCCATCTGTCCATCCACCTATTCATCCATCATCTATCAATCCATTTATGCGTTTATCTATGTCTATGTATCTATCCATCCATTGTCTATTCATTCATCTATCCATCCATCCATTCATTTGTTTATCTATGTATCTATGTATTTATCTATCCATGCATCATCTATTCCTCTATCTATGCATCTCTCACATACACACACTTTCTCAGTTTGACAGTTTGTGTTGGATGAAATCCTTATTCTGTGTACAAATAACTGTATACATAAAACACACACACACGCACACACACACACACACACACACGTTATCTCTCAGCAAATCCTGTTGACTCTGTCTTAAAAATAAATCCCTAATTCAACCACTTCTCCTCACTTCCACCGATCTCCTCCTGGCTTCCACAGCAGCCTCCTAACTGGTTTCCTCACTTCTGCCCACATCTGCTAACAGCTCATTCTCAGCACAACAGCCAGAATAACCCTCCCAAGACAAAAGCCAATGTTGCCCTATCTCAGCTCCTAGACTTCTAATGGCTTCCTGTCTCACTGAGTCATACCAGCAACTGCACAGAGACCCCTGGGCCCACCCTGCCTGCACAGAGACCCCCCCCCTCAGGCCCACCCCATCTGCACAGAGACCTCGCAGGCCCACCCCATCTGCTCCCACCACGTCTCCAGCTGGTTCCTTACCTTGCTCTCTCTTTCCAGCCCCTCTTCCCCAGGCACACTCCTGCCCCAAGGACTTTGCACTTCTCTTTTCTTTCCTGACATGCCTCTCAGGATATCTGCAGGGTTCCCTCCCTTGCCTAGGAGTCTCTTGGGTCTCCCTCACAACCCTTTTGAAAATAGTACCCCTGCCTCCCTCTGTACCCTGATTTCACTTCATTTCTGTGCATGGCCATTATCCCCCTACAATGTAAAGGATGAAGAAGTCTCATTGAGGTTGGAGTGAAGGGAATTCACACATGTCATCTATGAGAGTGGAAACTGACACTGTCTGGACAAAGCTTTGCCAATGCTTTTGAGTTAGACATGGACAGCCTATCTAACCCCATAACTCCATCTCAGCTTTTCCATAGAGAAACCCTAAAAATATGCATGTGGACACCTGTGAAATGCTTATTGCATCATTGCTTTTAATATTGAAAGACTGGAAAAAATCTCAAAGTGCATCAAAAGGGAAATAGTAAGTGAATTAAGATGTAGGAATACTACACAACACTTAATAAAAAAGAAGTGGGTTTTCCTGCACTTGTATGAAAATAATTCCGAGACATCATGTGATGTGTGAAAAGCAAGGTGCAGAATAGTGTGGGGAATGTTTTTAAAAATCACCCAATCTTCCACCTCCAGGAATGTGATAGACTAGATAACTTCAAATCCTCCTACTGCAAATCCCTAGAAATGCTTGGTTAAATCTGCAAGCACGCTTTTGCATACATAGCTGAACTCTCCAGAAAGTAAGGGAAAACCCAGAGGGCTCAAAAAAGAATGAGAAATTGACAATCAGAATGGCAAGCACCTAAGCTGAGGCCACAGCTCCCAGGGTGTGTGTCTGTATGTGTGGGACAGTGAGGGCTGTATGTGTATGTATCTGTGTATGTCTGTATGTGTGTACATGTGTCTGTGTGCAGGTTTGTGTCTGTGAATGTGTGTGCATGTGTGACTGTGTGCATATGTGTGCCTGTGCATGTGTCTGTGTGCATGTGTGTCTGTGTATGTGTCTGTGTGTGCATGTATGTGTGTCTGTGAATGTGTGTGCATGAGTCCATGTTTGCATGTCTGTACATATGCTTTCCATATGCATGGATACACATGTGTGCACATGCAAGCTGGGGTAGGAGCATGTCTTGGCCCCTGTAACCAACACAGAGACAAGAGTGAAGTCATGAACTCCATATAAGGCAGAGATTTGGAAGTGAGAGCTCCCCCTTGCGGAATTCAGCAGAAAGGTAGGCTAAATAAAAACCTGCTCTCCAGCAAGGGTGACAAGAAACCCATGTGTCAGCACAGTCCAAGCCAGGGGAAAGTGCATCTCTGCAGAATTCCTAACCACAGCCCCCCTCAACAACATGAAGGTGAAGTCTTACATACTCACAGTCCAGAAATATCCAAGCTGAGAAAGCAACACGAAAGACAGGCGCCTGAAAGAAGCAGAGGCTCGGCTGCACTGGAAGAGTGACTCCTCTTCCAGGGCCACAGAAGTGACAGCGTAGGAGGCAACAGTGTGAGTGCGCTTACTCCAGCCCAAGCGTGACTCTGAGAGCTTTACATGAACACAGGGACTCTTCACAAGAGCCCCAGGAAGCAGCCACCATAATTCTTGCTCTTCTACAGAGGAGCCAACTGGGCCACAGGGAGGACAAATAATTGCCCCCAGTCACACAACTAATTAACAATAGAGCCTGATTCATACCCCACAATCTGGCTCCAGAGTTGTGCTCTCTGTTGCCTACTTCCCTTAGAAGGGGCACATCAAAGAGGAGCTCGGATCCACAACTACAAAAGGCACAAGGAAATGAGCCACCCTGAGCGCCGTCCAAAAGCAAAGCCAGCATAGACCTGCAAGCGCCCGCGGACAGACCCATTACACAGAGATTATAAAGCAAGTATGTTTTAAATTCACTCATTCAGGTGCCTTGTTCGACAGTTATTACATTCTGGACCTATTACAGGGAAGAAAACAAAATCCTTGCTCTCACGGAGCATTTGTTCCAGGAAGGGTAAACAGGGAATGCATAATTTACATGCCACGTGTCACATGGTATTACATGCTAAGAAGAAAATAATAAGGCAGGATGGGAGAAGGGAGGGTCACCTGGGGAGAGGTGCTATTTGAAATAGTTAAGGCAAGGAAAATCACACTGGTGGAAGGACATTTGTCCAGAGAGCAAAGTGAGGTGAAGATCCTGACCACTGTGGTTATGCAGAGAGAATCCTGGGAACATCAGTGTGATAATTATAAAGGCATAAAAGAAGGTATGTGAAATATAGGGGAGATTTACAGCACAATTTAAAAATGACAAATGTATTTCAAAGTGTATCCAATAACATCACTGAAATTTAAATGCAGTGAATGGGCTAAAAAAAAAAAAAATCAAGGAAGGAAAGACAGTGGGAAGAGGGCCCTGGGAGCAAACTCACACCACACAGGGGCAAGAAGCGCAGCTGCAACCAGGCAGGCCTGCCTCTTCCTGGGATTGGAGCTCCATCCTCCAGGTTAGCCTCTCACACCAGGCAGGCCTGCCTCTTCCTGGGATTGGAGCTCCATCCTCCAGGTTAGCCTCCCACACCAGGCAGGCCTGCCTCTTCCTGGGATTGGAGCTCCATCCTCCAGGTTAGCCTCCCACACCAGGCAGGCCTGCCTCTTCCTGGGATTGGAGCTCCATCCTCCAGGTTAGCCTCCCACACCAGGCAGGCCTGCCTCTTCCTGGGATTGGAGCTCCATCCTCCAGGTTAGCCTCTCACACCAGGCAGGCCTGCCTCTTCCTGGGATTGGAGCTCCATCCTCCAGGTTAGCCTCCCACACCAGGCGGGACTGCCTCTTCCTGGGATTGGAGCTGCATCCTCCAGGTTAGCCTCCCACACCAGGCAGGCCTGCCTCTTCCTGGGATTGGAGCTCCATCCTCCAGGTTAGCCTCCCACACCAGGCAGGCCTGCCTCTTCCTGGGATTGGAGCTCCATCCTCCAGCTTAGCCTCCCACAGGAACGAAGGTTATCTTTTGACCTCAATTCTGATATTGATTTTATTTCATAAAATCCTCACAACCCAGGGGGAAAGAACAATGCTATATTTGGAGTCCCTGCAGAGGCCCCCACAATGAGCACCTCAGGGCATTGAAACCAGGTTGAACAAAACCACTGAACAACAGGAATGTTAGGTAAGAGGGAGTAGGTAGAGACAGAGTGTGTGACTCTAGTATCGAACAGGTAGAGAGGAAGATTCTAATTTACTCCAGACTGAAAGTCAAGTGTGAAGGTGAAAATGTTATCTTTAAGTACAGTTAACTTCAGTCTTTGCTTAAATTGAAACCAGCCCCCTTGTCCTATAGAACTAATCCTTAAGGTTTCTTTTGAATAAATATAGAAATTGACCCTCCCTATCCTAAAACTTGAGAAACTTATGTTTGTCTTATCTGAGTTCCTTTCTCAGGAAACCAACCATCAGGCCTCCCAGGTAGTATCAAGGAACTGTAACTCACCAGATCACTGCATCTGGACAGTGAGATGCTAGAACCCCTCACCCATCATGGTTGCCTAAGGGACTACAGGCTTCCTGTTGACCAACTTCTCTTTCTTATCCCTTCTTCATTCCTGTTTTCCTGCATGTAGTTATATTTCTTCATTGCTATATAAACTCCTGATTTCAGTCGGTCAGGGAGATGAATTTAAGATTGATATTCCATCTCCTTGGCTTCAGCACCTGATTAAGGCCTTCTTCCCTGGCAATATTCATTGTCTCAGTGATTGTCTTCCTGTGAAGTGAGCAGAAGAATGTAGACCGAATCACTGGTGTTTTGGTAGCAGAATGTCACTTTCTCAGTGACCTTCATCACCTATTTATCATCATTATCAACCACCCCATGTGACTTCCTCCATACCTTGCTCTTTGAATTATCTTCTTCTTTGAGCAAAGTTACTTGTTTATTATGTCTAATGTTTATATTCCCTGCTAGAAGGTAAGCATCATTGGGCTGGAATCTGATATCCTCAGAACAGGGACCCAAACTACAAATATTTGTTGAAGAAATAAATCGTATTAGTTTATTCTCACACTGCTATAAAGAAATACCTGAGACTAGGTAAATTATAAAGAAATGAGGTGGCTGGGCGCGGTGGCTCAAGCCTGTAATCCCAGCACTTTGGGAGGCAGAGGCGGGTGGATCACGAGGTCAAGAGATCGAGACCATCCTGGTCAACATGGTGAAACCCCGTCTCTACTAATACAAAAAATTAGCTGGGCATGGTGGCGCGTGCCTGTAATCCCAGCTACTCAGGAGGCTGAGGCAGGAGAATTGCCTGAACCCAGGAGGCGGAGGTTGCGGTGAGCCGAGATTGCGCCATTGCACTCCAGCCTGGGTATCAAGAGCGAAACTCTGTCTCAAAAAGAAAGAAAAAGAAAAGAGGTTTCACTGGCTCATGATTCTGCAGGCTGTACAGTAATCATGATGCTGGCATCTTCTCAGATCTGGGGAGGCCTCAGGAAATTTCATTCATGGTGAAGGTAAAGGAGGAACCAGCTGTCACATAATCAGAGCAGGAGGAAAAGAGGGAGGGGGGAGTGTCATGCACTTTTAAATAACCAGGTCTCAGGAGAACTGACTACCATGATGACAGCACCAGGAAGGATGGTGTTAAATCATGACCAACTGCCCCCATGATCCAATCACCTCCCACCAGGCCCCACACCCAGCACTGGGAATTATAATTCAACATGAGATTTGCATGGGGATACAGGTCCAAACCAGATCATAACTAAAGAGAAATGGAATGTAAACATGCAAAGCAATGAGGGAAAGAGGATTCAATAAATTTAATTATATCAAAGCAGTAAAACATCAAAGACAAAGATCTGAAAAATGGTCAAAGAGAAAAGATAGCTTATCTAAAAGCAAAAAAAAAAAAAAAAAAAAAAATAGACTTCTCAACAGCCGCAGCAAAGACAAAAGGCAGTGGAAAGTACCAGGCAACAGAGTGAAAACTGTGAAGAATTCAATGACGTGAAGATGCTTTCTAACAAACAAAAAGTGAGAAGACCCTTAGTAAAGGACTATCTAAAGAATATAATCCAGGATTAGGAAAATGAGCTCAGAAGGAATGTCTGAGACATAAGTAGCTCCTTTATTTGATTATTTACAAGAAAAAAGGTCCTATATAATTAATTCAATAATTCAGTTAATTGTATTAGCCAGCTCCCAACTCTTTCCAAGCCCGGTTGCCTTTGTGACAATCTTGCCTTTTTAAAAGAACCCTTGTCCTCCACATCCCCACCCTGTTTTTTCTATACCATAACATTTAAAACTCATATTATTTGCTCAACAAAAATGCATTGTAAGAGCTCAACAGACATGAACTGTCATGATATTGGTGCTTATGATAAGAATATAGATAACAATGGTGCTAGGCATATTATAATCATAGCATCATCTAATCCTACATCACTTATAGGAGAAAACAGAGGTTTAACAAATTAAATCACTTGTCCAAGTCTACACAGCTACTAAGTAACAAGTCAGAAAGTAAAGTCGGTCCTGTGTGACAGCAATTGCTGGGATTTAACCAGGAAGATCTATTACCAACTGATTCATTGAAAGTTTCAAGACATGCTCCTGACAGCCTTACCCAGTAGCACATTTTCCAAACATGTAATCTATAATAGGAATCACAGGCATCATCCCAGTGATGATGGGCCAGGCATTTTTCTCTGATGAGAATAGACTTGGGAAAAGTCATCGTGAGCCTTATCAGAATGCGATCTTAAAAACGCTGTTCTGAGCTCTCAGCTGACAAGCACCCCCTTACACACACAAATGTGTGCTGGGGTTACCAACAAGAAATCAGTTTGTTTACACATTTTCTCACAAAACCTACCCAGCTCCAACCCATACAGCTGGCCCCCAACTGCAATGAGAGTCACACGCCAAAGCACCTGTGGGCTAGTGTATTAGTCCATTCTCAGGCTGCTATGAAGAAATACCTGAGATTGGGTAATTATAAAGAAAAGAGGTTTAATTAACTTACAGATCTGCATGGCTGGGGAGGCCTCAGGAAACAATCATGGTGGAAGGGGAAGGGGAAGAAAGGGACCTTCTTTACATGGCACCAGGAGGAAGTGCCTAGAAAAGGGGAAAAGGTCCTTATAAAGCCATCAGATCTTGTAAGAACTCACTCACTATCATGGGAATAGCATGGGGGAAACCGCCCCCAGGATCCAATTACCTCCCACCAGGTTCATCCCACAATACATGGGATTATGGGAACTACAATTCAAGATGAGATTTCGGTGGGAACATACCCAAACCATGTCATTCCACCCCTGGCCCTTACCAAATCTCATGTCCTCACAACTCAATCATGCCTTTCTAACAGTTTCCCAGAGTCTTAGCTCATTCCAGCATTAACCTAAAAGTCCAAGTTTAAAGTGTCATCTGAGACAAGGTAAGTCTCTTCTGCCTATGAGCCTGCAAAATCAAAAGCAAGTTAGTTACTTCCTAGATACAATGGGGGTACAGGCATTGGGTAAATACACCTATTCCAAATGGAAGAAACTGGCCAGAACAAAAGGGTTACAGGTCCCATGCAAGTTCAAAATCCAGTAGAGTCATCATTAAAGTTCCAGAATGATCTCCTTTGACTCTGTGTCTCACATCCATGTCATCCTTATGCAAGAGGTGGTCTCCCACAGCCATGGGCAGCTCTGCCCCTGTGGCTTTACAGGGTACAGCCCCTCTCCTGGCTGCAGTCACAGGCTGCCATTGAGTGTCTGTGGCTTTTCTAGGTGCATGACAAGCCGTTGGTGGGTCTACTATTCTAGGGTCTGGAGGACGGTGGCCCTCTTCTCACAGCTTCTCTAGGCAGTGCCCCAGTGGGGACTCTCTGTGGGGGCTCCAACCCCACATTTCTCTTCCATGTTGCCCTAGCAGAGGTTCTCCTTGAGGGCTCCACCCCTGCATCAAACATCTGCCTGGACATCCAGGTGTTTCCATACATCCTCTGAAATCTAGACAAAGGTTCCCAAACCTCAATTCTTGACTTCTGTGCACCCATAGGCTCAACACCACATGGAAGCCACTGAGGCTTGGGGCTCGCATTCTATGAAGCAATGGACTGAGCTGTACCTTGGTCCCTTTTAGTCACCAGTAGAGCTGAAGTAGCTGGGACACAGGACACCAAGTTCTGAGGTTGCACAGAGCAGGAGGCCCCAGAGCCCAGCCCAGGAAACTATTTTTCCCTCCTGAACCTCCAGGTCTGTGATGAGAGGAGCTGCCATGAAGGTCTCTGACATGCTCAGGAGACATTTTCCCCATTGTTTTGGTGATTAACACTTAGTTCCTCTTTGCTTGTGCAAATTTTTGCAGTGGGTTTGAATTTCTCCCCAGAAAATGAATTTTTCTTTTCTATTGCATCATTGGCCTGCAAATTTTCCAAAATTTTATGTTCCACTTCCTCTTGAACACTTTGCCACTCAGGAATTTCTTCCACCAGGTAACCTAAATCATCTCTCTCAAGCTCAAAGTTTCGCAGACCTCTAGAGCAGGGGCAAAATGACAGTAGTCTCTCTGCTAAAACGTAGCAAGAACCACCTTTGTTCCAGTTCCCAACAAGTTTCTCATCTCCGTCTGAGACTACCTCAGCCTAGACTTCATTGTTCACAGCATTATCAACGTTTTGGTCAAAACGGTTCAACAAGTCTTCAAGGAGTTCCAAACTTTCCCACATCTTCCAGTCTTCTTTTGAGCCCTCCAAACTGTTCCAACCTTTGCCTGTTACCCAGTTCCAAAATTGCCTCCACATTGTCAAATATCTTTATAGCAGCACTTTATTCTCTGTGGTTATTCCCATGCTGTTCTCATGGTAGTGAGTGAGTTCTCATGAGAACTGATGGTTTTACAAGGGGCATTTCTCCCTTTACTCAGCACTTATCTCTCCTGCTGCCATGTGAGGAAGGACATGTTTTCCTTCCATTCCACATGATTATTTCCTGAGGCTTCCCAAGCCATGCAGAACTGAGTCAATTAAACCTCTTTCCTTTATACATTACCCAGTCTGGAGCAGTTCTTTGTAGCAGCATGAGAATGAACTAATACAGCCGGTTTTCCTAGAGCCCCAAGTTTTCCTGTACCTGCTCTGCAATTCTCAGTATACCAAATTCATTCCTGGGACCCCTGTCTTTCCATCCAACTCCCGAGCCCAAGAACCTTCTGAATGATGTGACAAATATCTGCACCTGCCTTGGTTTCCCACTTGGGACCATTCCTGCCCCAGGCTAGCCCAGGAAAACCCTTTCCAACCTCACCTCCAGCCCCAGCCTGCTTCTGTTGCCTGCTCTCTCAGCCAGAACTCTGCTGAGCATGTCTCAGTCCTAACTATGAAATCCCCTCTCCATAATGCCCCAAGAGCTTGTGAAAAATTACTAAAAAGAGCCAGACACAGTGGTGTACACCTATAGTCCCAGCTACTCAGGAGGCTGAGGCAGGAGGATCACTTGAGTTGAGGAGTACGAGAATGCAGTGTGCTGTGATCAAGTCTATGAATAGCCACAGCACTCCAGCCTGGGCAACATAGTGAGACCTCATCTTAATTTTTTAAAAAACCCAAAACATTCTAAAAATAATGGAAGTTTTAACCATTTAGCCTGTCCCTAGGGCCATTAATTCCAATGGTTCCTCTACAATCATTTGCTCAGACCTACAATGAAAGTAAGTCCTGGTTCCTGCCCCCAAGGAACCTGACATCTCAGTATAAAACTCACACATACATTTACTCTAAACAGCAATGCACAGGTGAAATAGCAGCATCAAAGTATTAAGGAGGACCCTGTAATCATTGTTCTTCTCACCGTCAAAGTCCCTTCATGGTGACAGGTCACTGGGAGGAGGAATAGCCAGGGAAGACATCCTAGGGTACACAGGACCCAAGATGAGCTCTGGGGTAGAGTCATTTTGGAAGTGCAGATGGAGAATATTAAACAGCAGATGGCAGGTGCTGAGGAGGCTGCTGAAGAGGACAGCCTGGTGCTCTCCTGAGAGTGTCCCTCTTGCAGGCTGAGACTACCTCAGTTCAGAGTTGCCCAAAATGTGGCCCACAGTTCAATGCCCTAAGAGATGGCAAAGATGATCCTACAGTAAAATGAGTTTTGGGGACTCCTTGCTGCATCTCCCCTTTAGAAATCCCTGATGAATGCACACTGCAGTCAAAGTCTCTAAGCAAGCTTGCAGCAAGGAGACTGGTTTGACTTTATCACACCCTCAAACTTAGTTCATTTATTCAACAAATATTTTGAGGGCTGACCGTGTACCCAACACTGTTGTAGGACCTGGGGAAGTAGCAGCAAATAAAGTAAATCCTTGCCCATACGGAAAAACAGAGGGAGTGAGGAGTAATGGTTCTTCCGCTCCAGCCCAGGTTCATGGACGTCTGTCTGAGGAGTGAAGTGACAGAGGGGCCATGTGGCATCCAGAAGAATGTGCCCCAGGCAGAGGGACCCCTAAAGACCGAGGGCTCTGAGAGGCCGGGAGGCAGCAGTGAGCTTTGCACATTGAGGGCAGGAGCTGGGAAAAGTCGCAAGAAATCAGATCAAGAGACAGGCAAAGGCGAGAGCACAGGGACCGTGGGCTTTACTGGGTATTTTTCATTCACTCAATTCACAAACGCGCTGAGCAGACACTCGGTAGAGGCTTCCTCTGTGCCTGACACTGTTGAAGCCTCTGGGGATCCTTGAGTGTAGAAAACAAAGCAGATGGTGTGTCCTTGCTCTCACTCCCTGGGGACTCAGGGAGCTTGTCCTAAACTATCAGCATATTTTCCACCATAGATACCTCCTGCACCATAAGGCCTACCCAGACTTACAGTCCTGGGAGCGAGTGACGGCACCACCATCGGGATCTTTGGCAGAGCCCTTCCCTACCCCACACCCCTCTCAAAGCTGGCAACTTTCTGCACCGTTTGCCAAAAGGGAACACTGAAGTACTCCCGGTGAGGAACGTGCTGCCCCTGTACCTAAGAGGCCGCCCAGGCCTTGTCTTCCTTCTTACTGGTGGGAAGAGTGAGATGCAAATACTTGCCCTTTGTTTTAGAAAGACTGTCTTGGCATGATTCAAATCCTTAGAGGCTGAGACACCGCTGATGTGGCGGACGCCCAGAGCTCGGTGGGGTTTTCCTCCCACCTTCCAGAGTGCGTACATCTTATCAAGAACAAAACACACTTGCTGCTGATAGCTCATTCAGTTTGAGTTGGCATGACGCCAGTGATATCTGGGGCTGATGTGGTGTTTTGCAGAAAATACAGACGGTCTGGGTCCCTTTGGGCTATATCATGTCAGGGCGGGAGATACAACAGGCCTAGATGAGACCAGAATGTGTACTGTGGTCCACCCACAGGAATGCGAACCGCTTCTCTTCTTTCCTCTTGATAAGGGGTGAAAAGACCACACTCGGCAGATGGACGACACACCCCGTCCACCTGGGGCAACGCTGCCCTTCTCTAGCAAAGTTACCAACCCCTGCACGGCGGCTGCAATTCCATTACTAGGGCAAGTTTGCAGTTGTCCACCGATACCTTCCAGGATCCTTCTGGTTTTTGTGCATTAAATCAGTGAATTAAATGGAAATACAATGGGAACCGTGCGGGTATTCTTTAGGTTTCTGAGGGTGGCTACCTTTCCCCCTAGAATTTGATACTGGTTTTAACTCATTGTCTTGACCAGAGTGGACCAGCATTCCAGAGGCTTCCACTTGGTCTTCCTCACTGTAATAGCTCTTACCTCAAAGACCATGGAGCAAAATGAGGCTTTAACCAGCCCAAGTACTCCCACTCCAATTACAAGCTTGAGAGTCAGAAACAGCATCACTGCGGAGGTCAATGATCAAGTGTGAGGCTGTTACTGGGAAGTGTTCTTTGGAACAACTCTCGTCAAGGAGAGAGGGAAACAGAATCGAGCTGTGCAGTTGCAACATTAACCAACCTCCATCCCTTTCTGATTGAAATGTCCTATTTTTAGCTACTTTAACAACATGGTTGGGTGGCAGTCAACACTTGCTGGCCTGGGAATAATTCCATCACTCAGGTGACTCTGCATGTCTCTGCCGTAACAGCCTGAGATGTAATAATTGCGTAGATGGCCTAGCAGAGAACAGCCGCGTTCTGCTCTTTCCAAGTTTTAGGGGTCACCTTACTGGAACCTCGCAATCATCCTTCTATGCTGACATGAGTAGGGAGGAGAAGGAAGGGCACAGAGGAGCAAGTCCCATCAATAAATGCAGTATGGCTGGGGCTGAACAGCCGCGACCAGCCTCCTTGCTCACGACTGTCAGATCAGATCCCAGGCCTCCTTCAGGCTTCTCCTTGCAGTCCATCTGGTTGTTCTCTGGTGCGCTCCAGCTGCAGTGACTGCCTTGGCCAAATCCAAATCAAGGCTATTAGCTGGATAATTGCTCTAATGAGAGCACAGAATGAATCACCAGGGCCATTCTCACCCTGGAAAAATTAAATGGATAAACTGCCTGTCTACTGCTCTTTGGGACTCTGGCAGCAGTCTCTGTGTTCTTCATGGGCCTTCTCGGGAAGATTTGTTCCTCTGACAAAGAAGAACTAACAGAAAAATACAACGCTGGCATTTTACCATATGGTTTTTATATTAGATTTTATTATAAAATTTTATTTTGGAGAAACAGACCATGGCGTACAGTCATGAAAACAGGTTTTAGTGTCCGACTGACCAAAACAGAATCTTAGAGTCACCACTCAGTCAATGAAGACCTGATCAAGTCACTGTCCTTTCCGTAAAACAACAGTATCTGTCTCATCAGGATGTTTTGAGGATTAAATGAGATAATACATGAAAATTACTTTGAACACTGTCTACACATAGGCACACCTAATATTGCATATTACCTAAAATAGCCACGAACTTATTCCTTTGCTAACTGATGTAATAATTCATTTACAAGGTAAGGATTGAGCACCTTTTGTAGATGGAGAACAGTGCTAAGATCTTGGGAATAATCAACTACAGTTTGCTCTTAGGGTGCTTCGGTGTATTGTGAGTGAGGAGAGCTAGACAGGCACGTCAGTGACACCCTTCAGAATAAAATGTCCAGTTACAGAGGAGTGCACCTGTGTATTAGTCAGGGTTCTCTAAAGGGACGGAACTAACAGGAGAGATGAATATATGAAGGGGAATTTATTAGGAGAATGGACTCACAGTCACAAGGTGAAGTCCCACAGTAGGTCGTCTACAAGCTGAGGAGCAAGGAAGCCAGTCTGAGTCCCAAAACCTCAAATGTAGGGAAGCAGACAGTACAGCCTTGTCTGTGACCGAAGGCCTCAGAGCCCCTGGCAAACCACTGGTGTAAGTCCCAGAGTCTAAAAGCTGAAGACTTTAGATCTGATGTTTGGGGGCAGGAAGCAGCCAGCATGGGAGAAAGATGGAGGCCAGAAGACTCAGCCAGTTTAGTCTTTCCACGCTCTTCTGCCTGCCTTTATTCTGGCCACACTGGCAGCCGATTAGATGGTGCCCACCCAGATCGAGGGTGCGTCTGCCTCTCCCAGTCCACTGACTCACATGTTCATCTCCTTTGGCAACACCCTCACAGACACGCCCAGGAACAGTAGTTTGCATTTTTTAATCCAATCAAGTTGACACTCAATATTAACCATTACAACTTGGTTCCAGGAGGGCACAAGACAGGAAAAGTATGCTAGGCCAGGGGCCTGATTATTATGTCCAGTAGTAAATACTGAAATCTTGAAGGATTTCTAGAAGGGATGTCACATGGTCAGATCTGTGTTTTAGAGAGATCACAGGTCGGTTAAAAGTGAAAAAGATAGATCGTGGCTCATCTAGGATACAACTTGCCCTTCCACTGAAAAAAACTAGACACTACACAAAATATATGAAATAATTGCTTTGAGACATTGGCAGCATGTGACTGTGAGGAGAGAAACAAGCCAGTTGATGCTAACAATGTCCTGGTTTTCTGACTGGAGGTCCTTCTCGTGCTGTTAAGTAAGGAAGAGAATCAGAAGAAGAACATAGCAGCGCCATTACCTTGAACGGAGAGAGCTCAGAGCCTGGGGCGGCTGAGACAGCTAGACTGCATGGGCCATGTGCCAAAGATGCTGTACCCAGAAAGAGTTCCTAAAACCTGCACAGAATGCCCTTCAGTCTTTGGCTGGAAACTGAGCCTCACATGCACAGTGAGAAACTTCACAAGGTTGAACAAGAAAAACTGGACAACCTTAAGCTCACACAGATCTGGGAAACTGGCCAAGCACAATGGCTCACACCTGTAATCCCAGCACTTTGGGAGGTCAAGGCAGGCGGATCACGAGGTCAGGACTTCAAGACCAACCTGGCCAGCACGGTGAAACCCCATCTCTACTAATGCAAAACAATGCAAAAACTAGCCAGGTGTGGTGGTGCATGCCTGTAGTCTCAGCTACTCAGGAGGTTGAGGTAGGAGAATTGCTTGAACTGGAGAGGCAGAGGTTGCAGTGAGCAGAGATCGCACCACTGCACTCCAGCCTGGGTGACATGGCAAGACGCCCCCACCGCCCCCGCCAAAAAACTGGGAAATTTTGGATTCCAACTAGCAAAAATGAAGAGTCCTCACTGGACACCCAGGTTATTCCGTAGAAAATGCAGAAGGCTTGAGCCCTTCCGGTGAAACACTCTAGAGTTAGAGTGAAACCAGATCCTCTTTCCAAATGTTGAAAAACAAACCTTGAAAGGATACAGCTGCCTCCAAGGTACAGGTTATTAACAGCCTGCCAGAACAAAGTCCAACACTATTCTTGGAACATGCAACAAAATCCAGCACTCAACTATGTGAAATTCACAAAGCCCAGGAACTGATCGAGAGTTCTTAGTCTGAACAAAAAGCAAAAAATTATTAGTAATAATCACACGAAAAATCATTCATGTGGAAATGGATCCAGAAATGGAGATGTTATAATTATCAGTCATGTACTTTAAAACAGCTATTATTAATAGGTTGAAGGATGTAAATGAAAATATGAACATAATTAGCAGAGAATGGGAGCATAGAAAATAAAATCTAGGATGGAAAAGTGGAAAATTTACCATATAGATTTAAAATCAGAATAGACACTAAAAAAATAAAGAGGAAAAAACAGTAAACTCAAAGATAATAGCAGTAGAAACTATCAGAACTCAAGTACAAATTGTAAAAAAGACAGAACAAAATGAACAGAGTAGAATCTTGAAAGGAGCAAGAGAAAAGATACATATCACATTCAAGGGATTTTCACAGCTTTTTTCACATCAAAAACCAAAAAAGCCAGAAGGCAGTGGGATAACACTGAGTATATTAGACTGTCAAATACAAATCCATATCAGGTGAAACTATCCTCATGGCATTCCAAAATAAACAAAAACTGAATTTGCTGCTAGCATACCTTTCCTATAAGATATATTAACGAAGTCTTTCAGGCTGAAATGAGACAGTGACTCAAATCAACACAAAAAAAAATAACGAACATCAATAAAGATAACTACAAAAGTAAATATAAAACAATATAAATGTATTTTTGTTTGTACCTCTTTTTCTTCTCCTATCAGAGTCAAAATACAACTATATAAAAAATTTTCAAAGCTTTGCTAACTGCCTTATAGTGTATAAATATATCATTTTATGAAAATAATAACACAAGAAAACAGAGAGAAAATAGAACTATATCAGAGAAAGGCTTTTTTACACCATTGGAATTAAGTCAGTATTAATCCTAGCTAAGTTATTTTAAGTTAACATGTTAATTGTTATCCCAATGGTAACCACTAAGAGGATTATATATCATGAACAAGTTGGATTTATTCCAGGAATACAAGATTGATTTAACATGTGAATGCAATGCATTATTAATGTAATACCACATATTAATAGAGTTAAGGAAAAACATATGCTCATCGTGAAATCCCTATTAGGAAAATGGAGTCAGGGTGGCAGGACCAAGGAAAAGCAAAAAAGGAAAGCAGATAAGCCCTAAGTCTGCCTTTCTTCATGGTCCAGGATGCATAGCCCTCCTTCACAAATAACTCACAATCATACCACACTCAGCTATCACTAGCTCCTAGGCTGATAGAAAAATGCAAGTTAACTCATACAACGTTGGTGTTATCAGTACTACAAAAAGTGTCTTCAGCACACGGCACAAGCAGCATTCTATAAAATCCCCATCAAGCCTTCTTTTCTTTGCAGTCAGCTCTTTTCTTGCTGACCTGTCTGTTGCCTCCTTGCAATATAATTTCATACTTTCTCTAATAAATCTGCCTTCTATATATCTATAAGTGCCTTGGTAAATTCTTCTTACCACACATGCCACCAGCCCAGGTCATTGCTGACCACCTGCAACATTCATCTCAAAATACATAAAGTATTTCACAAAATAAAACACCCTTTCATGATTAAAAACACCCAAGAAACTAGGAATAGAAAGAAACTACCTCAATTGGATAAAGGGAGCCTACAAAAAAATCCACAGATAACATCATACTTAATGATGAAAGACTAAATAATTTCCCTCTAAGTTCAGAAGAAAGCAAGGTTGTCTCCTCTTACCAGTTCTTTCAACATTGTAAGTCAAAGTCCTAGACATGGCGCTCATTCAAGGAAAATAAATAAAGGGCATCCAGATTGGAGAGGAAGAAATAAAACCATCTCTACTTCAGATCTACACCTTTGTTCATAGATAATCTTAGGGCATCTAATATAGAGAGTTCAGCAATGTTGCCGGATACAAGATCAATACACAAAAATCTCTAGTCAGGCAAACCAAGAGAAGAGAGAGAAGACACAGGATTGAGACTTAGTATTACTCTGCTGTCTTGGCATCCATTTGCTGTCTTGATGTGGACCCACAGATGCCACATTATGCCCCTAAACCTGGCGTCCAAACTACTTCATTTCTTTTCCCTCACACTTGCTGCTGGCCCTCTTTCAGAAACATACACACCCAGATGCTTAACTAAATGCAAAGTGAGATTAGGCCCATGTGGCAAAAGCTTCTTTTCATGCATGTTAGCTTCAGATATCTCAATCTTCTCACACCCCCTTGCTCTCATGTTCTGACCACTCCCCTGGATGCCAATAGATATAGACATGCCAGGTCTACACTCTCTTTCATTCCAGGTGCTGGTTGAGTTCCATGCGGCCTCTGGGTGTGCCATGTACGTCTAGGACCTATGAATGATAAAAGAAAGTTCTTGCTTTCCATTTTGTGTGTCTCCTAATCACTGAAAGGGTACTCTCCATTTTAAAGGAACCAAACTGAAACAAACACAAATTACCAGTGTCATAAACGAGAGCGGACGTCAATACTGATGCTACAGACTTTAAAAGGATAATAAAGAAATATCATAAATAACTCAATGCCCAGAAATTTAATAACTTAGAGGAAGTGGATCAATTCCTTGAAAGGCACAACCTACCAAAACCCACACAAAGACCTATACTTATTAAAGAAATTGAACTGATAATTAATACCTTTCCAAAAAAGAAAGTACTAGGCGCAGATGGCTTCATAAATGCTAGCCAATATTTAAGGAGGTCATTATATCATTTATCCACAATCTCCTCCAGAAAATAGAAGCAGGGGGAGTACCCTCTAATTCATTCTATGAGGCCAGGATTACCTTTGCCTCAAAACCAGATGATGATACTGCAAGGGAGAAAAATACAGACCACTATCTCTTCTGGACATACAGATAGTCCTCAACTTACAATGGGGTTACGTTCTTATAAACCCGTTGTAGACCAAAAATATAATAAATTTAAAATGCATTTAGTACACCTAACCTACAAAACATCACAGCTTAGCCCAGCCTACCCTAAACGTGCTCAGAACATTTTACATTCGGCTATAGTTGAGAAAAATTATCTAACACAAACCCTAATTTAAAGTAAAGTGTTGAATACCTTGTGTGATTCATTAAATACTGTACTAAAAGTGAAAAACAGAACTGTTGCATGGGTACCAATACAATTTCTACTAAATGCATATCACTTTCACACCATCATAAAGTCAAAATATCATGTCGCATTGTAAGTCAGGGATCATCTCTACATGCAAAAATTCTCAACAAAATATTAGCAAATTGAATCCAACAATGTATGAAAAGAATTTATAAACCACAGCCAAGTTGGATTTATTCCAGGTCTACAAGTCTGGTTCAACACTCAAAAATCAATTAATGTAATTCATCACATCAACAGCTAAAGAAGAAAAACTACATGTTCAGCTCCACAGCATATACATAAAAAATTTTTACCAGAGGGGACAAAATCCAATACCCTTTCATAATTTGATGAAAAAAAAAAAACCTTTCAGTGACAAGCTAGATGCTTTTCTCCTTAGATCAGGAGCAAGGTAAGGATGTCTCCTTTCACCAGCCTTATTCAACACTGTACTAGGACTTTTAGCTAATGCAATAAGACAAGAAAATGAGACAAAAGGCATATAGACTGGGAAGAAAGAAATGAAACTTTCTTTGTTTACAGATGCAATAAACCACTGAAATATGAAATTAATAACAACACTATGGTACACCTCAACAAATGAAATACTTAGGCATAAATCTAAGAAAATATGTATAGGATCTGTATGAGAAAAGCTACAAAATTCTATTAAAAGAAATCAAAAAACATCTAAATAAATGGAGACATATTACATATTCACATATATAAAGACTCAATATTGTTAAGATGTCACTTCTTTTAAATTTGTCACAATTTGATCCACAGATTCCGTGAAATCAGAAACGATCCTAAAGCTTATCTGGAAAGGCAAAGGCTAGAGTAGCTAACACAACACTGAAGGATAAGAACGGAGTTGGAGGACTGACGCTACTCAACTTCAGCTCTTACCGTAAAGTGACAGTTATCACACCATGATATTCAGAAAAGAATAGACAATGGAACCGAATAAAGAACCAGAAACAGATCTTTGAAAATACAGTCAACTGGTCTTTGGCAAAGAAGCAAAAGCAATTCAATGGTACATACATTGTATTTTCAAGAAATGGTGCTCAAACAATTGGACATTCACATGTCAAAAAACTGAATCTAGACATAGAGAACATATGCCTTTCATAAAAATTAACTTAAATGGAGCATATACCTAAACATAAAATTCCAAACTACAAACTCCTAGAAGATAACATAGAAGAAAATCCAGATGACTTTGGTTTTGAGGTCAGTTTTTAGACACAACACCAAAAGTACAACCTATGCAAGAGAAAAATAGTTAAATTCGACTTCATTAAAATTAAAATCCTCTGCTCTGCAAAAGACACTATTAGAGAATAAAAAGACAAATGTGTGAGAATATATTTGCAAAACTTATCTGATAAAGAGCTGTAAGCCAAAACAAAGAATTCTTAAATCTCAACAATTAAAAAGTGAACAGCCTGATTTAGCAATGGGCCAAATTCTAACAAACACATCACTGAAGAAGAGATACAGATGAAAATCAAAGATATGAAAACATATTCAACATCATAACTTATTAGATAATTGCAAATTAAAACAACAATGAGGTACTACTAGAAGTCTATTAGAATTGCTAAAATCTGAAAATCTTACAATTCCAACTGCTGGCGATGAATTTACTTGATATTGATCCAAAATTCAATGTAAAGCTAAAATTATAAACTTTCAGAGGATGGAAGAAAATCTTTATCAACTTGGGGTAGGCAAAGATTTCTGATATAAGATGCAAAAACACATAAGCCATAGAAGATAAAAATGATAAATTGGACTTATTCCAATTCAAATTTCTGCTCCTCAAAAAATATTATTAGGAAGAGGAAAATACAAGAAGTAATCTGGGGGTGAAAATCACAATACATATATCTAAGAACGGGTTTGAATCGTGTGTGTGTAAGAGTGTGTGTGTGTGTGTGTTCTTACAACTCAGTATGAAAAGACAACCCACTTTTTTAAAAAAAATAGAGTAAAAAATTAGAATAAATATATCTTAGTCTATTCAGTTGATAAAACAAAATCTTTTAACTGGGTGGTTTATAAATAGGAGAAATTTATTGCTCACAGTTCTGGAGGCTGGGAAGTCCAACATCGATGCACCCACAGACCTGTTGTCCAGTGAGGGCCCATTCTTCACAGATGACGTCTTCTAGGTGTGTCCTCACATGGCGGAAGGGGAAAATAAGTTCCTTCTACCCTCTTTTATAAAGACATTAACTATCACCTCTTAATACTATTGCATTGAGGATTAGGCTTTAACGTATAAATTTTGGCATGACACGAACATTCAGACCACAGCAAAACTCTTCACAAAAAAGATAAGTGGGTGTCATTGAAGCACAGAAATAGAAGCTCAACTTTATTAGTCATCAGGGAAATACAAATGAAAACCACACTGTTAACACCATGACATGTTTACTAAATTTTAAAGACTCTCAATACCAAGCATCGGCAAGAACATGGAGCAACTCAGATATTCCTTCACACTAACAAGAAGGTAAAGTGACACAACCACATTGCAGTATTGCTGGGCAAGGTTTTTTTTTTTTTTTTTTTTAACAAGTTGACTATAAACCTACAATATGACCCAAATATTTCACTCCTAGATATTTTCCCAAGAGAAACAAAAGTCTATGACCACAAACGTCGACTTGGCATAAATGTTCATAACATCTGTATCATAATAGCCAAAAGTTGAAAACAACCAAAATATCTATCAACAGGCAACTGTGAACATTCTGTGAACCAACTGTGTAACATTCATACAATGAACCAACTGTGTAACATTCATACAATGAAATATTACTCAGCAATAAAAAGGAACAAACAATACACATTACAGCATGGATGAATCTTAAAACGTACTGGATAAAAGCAACAGTATATATATACACATAAATATGTGTGTGTGTGTGTGTGTGTGTGTGTGTGTGTATATATGTAACATACTGTTTGAGTCCATTTATATGAACAGGCAAAACTAATCTTTCATGACAGAGCATATTAGTATTGCCTGGGCCAATAGTGGGTATATTTGACTTCAACGAGCATAGGAGACCTTTCAGAATGGTAGAAATATTAATAGAAATGATAGAAATATTACATCTTCATTGCAGTTATTCACATGCATACATTTCTCAAAACTTACCTAAATGTACACTTTAAATGAGTTAATTGTAGATTTTGCTTCAATTAATATTTTTCTTTAAAACTTCCCACAAAGAATATTCAAAAAGAGACAGCATTACTGACAAATAATTACAACATTTAAAAAAGAAATTATATCAATTGTACACAACTCTCAGAGGAAATTAAATAATATAAGGGAAAAACACTCCCCAACTTGTTTTTAAGGATAGCATAAAATTTGTATCCTGCAGAGAGTGCACAAGATATAAAAAAGATTGGTCAATTCTCTCACGATCTTAGATGTAAGAACCCAAATCATAATACTGAAATATTAAATTCAGAAATACATAAATAATATCCCATGACCAAGTGGAATCTATCCCAAAAATGCAAAAATGTACTAGCAGTCAAAAACTACTCAGTGCAATTCTCCATACTAATAGATTAAAAGTGAAACCATGTGATTATTTCAGTGTATGCAGAAAAACCACTTAATAAAATTCAAACTCTTAAAAAATTAGAAATAAAGAAAACTTTTTTATCTGATAAATACTGTCCACAAGATAAATACTATAACAAACAGAATGTTTAATGATAAAATATTGAAAGCTTTCACCTCAATATTGGAAATGAGGCACTACCCAGTACAATGCCCAATGCCATCATTTACATTCAATGTTCTACTAAAGTCTTAGTCATTGCAATCAGTCAAGAAAATTAAATAAAAGATCAAAGTATTGGAAAGCAGAAAATATGACTGTCATTATTCACAGGTGACATAATTGTTTATGTAGCAAATCCAGAAGAAGATACAAACAAACAACTGGAATTAAAAGTGAGTTTAACAAGTTTCTGTACATAAAACCTATATTAAGGCTGGGCGTAGTGTCTCACACCTGTAATCCCAACAATTTGGGAGGCCAAGGAGAGTGGATCACCCGAGGTCAGGAGTTTCAGACCAGCCTGGTCAACATGGCAAAACCCCATCTCTACTAACAATACAAAAATCAGTTGGACGTGGTGGTGCACACCTGTAATCCCAGCTACTCAGGAGGCTGAGGCAGGAGAATTGCTTGAACCCAGGAGGCAGAGGTTGCAGTGAGCAGAGGTCATGCCACTGCACCCCAGTCTGGGTGACAGAGCGAGACTCCATCTCAAAAAGACACAACAATATTTTTAAAAATCAAAAGTATGGCTATAAAAGAGCAAGAAAGAAATTAGAAAATAAAATTGTAAATGATATTAATTACCATGGAACCAAAAATATACTAGGAATGTGTAAATAATTTGATAGCAAGATCTAAAAAACATATTGCCAAGGAAAATTTTAAAGGTGTCTTAGTTCATTTTGTGTTGTATAATAAAATATCTGAGGCTGGGTGATTTTATAATAAAAAGATGTTTATTTGGCTCATGATTTTGGTGGCTGAAAAGTTCAAGATTGGGCAGCTGCATCTGGTGAGGGCCTCAGCCTGCTTCCACTCATGGTGGAAAGTGGAACGGCGGGGAATACGCAGTGAAAGTCTTACTCAGGGTTTTCTAGGGGACAGAATATAGATACATTCTGTATGTGAAAGGGAGTTTATTAAGGAGAATTAACTCACAATTACAAGGTAAAGTCCCATGATAGGCCATCTGCAAGTTGAGGAACGAGGAAGCCCGTGGTGGATCGGTTTGAGTCCCAAAATCTCAAAAGTAGGGGAGCCAACAGTGCAACCTTCAGTCTGTGACTGAAGGTCTGCGGCCCCTGGAAAACCACCGGTGTAAGTCCAAGAGTCCAAAAGCTGAAGAATTTGGGGTCCAGCATTCGAGGGCAGGAAGCATCCAGCACAAGAGAAAGATGGAGGCCCGAAGACTCAGCAAGTCTATTCCTTCC
The DNA here is from genome assembly GCF_030222135.1 of Aotus nancymaae. Taxonomy (NCBI): domain Eukaryota; kingdom Metazoa; phylum Chordata; class Mammalia; order Primates; family Aotidae; genus Aotus; species Aotus nancymaae. Next base: position 1,441,209 of record NW_026988467.1, on the reverse strand, counting down.
ACGTTCTCCTGCCTGCTTTATTCGGGCCATGCTGGCAGCTGATTAGACGGTGCCAACCTAGCTTGAGGGTGGGTCTGCCTCTCCAAGTCCACTGACTGAAATGTTAATCTCCTCTAGCAACACCCTCACAGACACACCCAGGAACAATATTTTGCATTTTTCAATCCAATATTGAGTATCAAGTTGATACTCAATATTAACCATCACAGAGAGGAAGCAAGAGAGAGAAACCAAGGAAGTCAGACTCTTTTTTTTTTTTTTTTTTGAGATAGAGTCTCACACAGTCACCCAGGCTGGAATACAGTGGCATGATCTCCACTCACTGCAACCTCTGCCTTCCAAGTTCAAGTGATTCTCCTGCCTCAGCCTCCCGAATAGCTGGGATTACAGGTGCTTACCACCAGGCCTGGCTAATTTTTTTGTATTTTTAGTAGAGATGGGGTTTCACTATGTTGGTCAGGCTGGTCTTGAACTCCTAACCTCTTGATCCACCCACCTCAGCCTCCGAAAATGCTGGGCTTACAGGCGTGAGCCACCGAGCCCAGCCGGAAGCCACTTTTAACAACTTTTAAACAACTCCTTCTCCCAAGAACTAATCTATTCCCATGCAAGAGAGAACTTACTCATGTCAGAGGGCATTAATCTATTCATGAGAAGTTTGCCCCATGACCCAAACACTTCCCGTTAGCTCCTACCTCCCAACACTGCTACAATGGGGATCAAATTTCAACCTGAGATTTGGCAGTGACAAGCCATATCCAAACCACAGCAGAAAGTCTTAATAGATAGAGAGACCGAGTTGATGATTGAGAAGACTAAATATTGTCAAAATGATAATTTCCAAATAGTCTGCACATTTACCATCCTAATCAAAATCCAAGTAGTCTTTGTGAAAATTAATAAGTGGGTTCTAAAATTTATATAAAAATGAAATGGGAAAGAATAGCCAAGATAATCTTGCAGAAAAATAAAACTGGAATGTTTCTCTATCAGCTATGAAGGTTGCTCTAAAGCCACAGTAACTAAAACAGTGGAGTACAAGGTCAAGGAGAGAGAAATGGGCCAGTGGAACACATTAGAGAGTCCAGAAAATGACCCCCATACACACGGCCACGGAAAATGACCCCCGTACACACGGCCACGGAAAATGACCCCCGTACACATGGCCACGGAAAATGACCCCCGTACACATGGCCACGGAAAATGACACCCATACACACGGCCATGGAAAATGACCCCCATACACATGGCCACGTGAGTTGTGGGTTAGTGTGGACCCACTTAGGAAAACAAGTATCTTGACCCTTGCCTCACACTACAGAACAATCAATTCCCTATGGATTATAGCTCTAAATACCAAAGGAAAAATAACAATGTATCTGAAAGAAAACATAAGAGAATCTGATCTTGGGACAGATCAAAACAAAACTGCTGACCAAATAGAAAAATAAAGATACTGTGGACTTCATTAAGAAGTTCTGACGTCTGTAATCCCAGCGCTTTGGGAGGCCAAGGCAGGTGGATCACAAGGTCAAGAGATCGAGACCATCCTGGTCAACATGGTGAAATCCCGTCTCTACTAAAAATACAAAAGATTAGCTGGGCATGGTGGTGCATGCCTGTAATCCCAGCTACTCAGGAGGCTGAGGCAGGAGAATTGCCTGAACCCAGGAGGCGGAGGTTGCGGTGAGCCGAGATCGTGCCATTGCACTCCAGCCTGGGTAACAAGAGCGAAACTCCGTCTCAAAAAAAAAAAAAAAAACAAAAAACAAGTTCTGTTAGTTCTGATTATCAAAACACCATTAAGAGATTAAGACTCTAGGCCAGGCATGGTGGCTTACGTCTGTAATCCCAGCATTTTGGGCGGCCAAGGCAGGCAGACCACTTGAGTTCATGAGTTTGAGACCAGCCTGGGCAACATAGCGAAACTCCATCTCTACTGAAAATACAAAAATTATTCAGACATGGTTGGTGGGTGTACCTGTAGTCTCAGCTACTTGGGAAGCTGAGGTGGGAGGATGGCTTGAACCTGGGCAGAGGCTGCAGTGAGTCAAATCATGCCACTGCACTTAAGACTGGGTAATAGAGCCAGACCTTGTTTCAAAACAAACAAACAAAAAAATCCAGTCCACAGAGTGGGGGAAGCTACTTGCCATACGCACATCTAACAATGTATTCATTTCCAGAATATATAAAGAACCCCTAAACATGAGCAAGAAAAAGGCAATTTCAAAGAAAATTGACAAAAGCTTTGAGAGGCACTTCAGCGTGAGGCAGAAACACACGGCAAATAAATACATTAAAGGTGTTCAAATTCATTAGTCAGGGAAATACAAATTAAACCACACTGGGATACAGCTATGTCCCCACCAGAACGACAAAAATAAAATAACGTAAAATTAAACAGAATAACCCGGATGTTGCTGAGTGATACGGTTTGACTATGTCTCCACCCAAATCTTATCTTGAATTGTAGTTCCCATAATCCCCACGTGTCGTGAGAGGGACCCAGCGGGAGGTAATTTAATCATAGGGGCGGTTACCTCCATGGTGTTCTCATGATAGTGTGTGAGTTCTCGCAAGATCTGATGGGTCTACGGGGGGCTTCCCCCCCACTTGACTCTGCACTTCTCCTTGCTGTTGCCATGTGAGGAAGGACATGTTTGCTTCCCCTTCCACCATGATTGTAAGTTTCCTGAGGCCTCCTCAGCCATGCGGAACTGTGAGTCAATTAAACCTCTTTCCTTTACATATTACCCAGTCTCACGTTATGTTTTTATTAGCAGTGTGAGAACAGACTAATACAGTTAGGAGATGGGGCACCTGAAGCTCTCACACACTGTGGGTTGGGTGTAAATGGGTGGGATATAAATGGTGTTTTGGAAATGGTCTTCAGTGTCTGCAACACAGGAGTTACATTTCCCATACACCCAGTCCGGTGTGGGTCAGACGGCCTCCTGGATCTTCTCACTGTCCTCTTTGGAATTCATGATCTACAAATTTTTCACAGCAAAGAAAGAAGGTTGTGAGTGTGGGGCAAACTTTGAAGGGCCAGGGCTGAAAATAGCTCACAGGACTCTGCTCAGCTTCTATTGCTTGGACTCGGTCACTGGGCCCAACCCAAATGCCAGAGAGTGAGGACTGCGGGCACGTAGGTAGCCCTCTGATGGGGCAGGGAAGCACCAGATCTCCACCTTCCACGCGTCACTAAAGTAAATTCAGGTGAATCGATGATGCAAATGTTAAGAAAGTGTTAGAACAGAAAATAATCATTGTTTTCATAATCTTACAGCAACAGAAAATTTTAGCGAACATATTAAATTCCAGAGGCTATCAAATAAAACTTAATATTTGGTTATATAAAAATATAAATTTTCTGTAGCACACAAAAGTCAAAAGACAAACTGCAAATATAAAAAGGCAACAAAGGAAAGAAGAGGGGAAGTGAGAAGAGGAAGGAAGAAATGAGAAAGTGAGGAAGGGAGGGAGGAAGGGAGGGAGAATAAGAAGGAAGGAAAAAGATATAACCATACTACAGATAAGAGCTAATTTTATTAACGCATGAGCAGCTCCAAAAAAATCAGTAACAAAACAACCAACTGCCCAGAGAAAAAGACAAACAATAGGAAATAACGGTGCACAGAAAAGGAAGCACACTTTTTAAAAATCAATGTAAAGACTTCCAACTTCGTTTCTAATCAGATAAATGCAAAATTAAAGCTCCAGGTACGTATATTTTCCCTTTTCAGATGAGGAATGGACAAAATATGAGCACACAGCCATACCCAAAGATGTGCCAGGTACAGTGTGGACCAGGAAAACCTCTATGAAGGTCAGCTGGCCACAGGAAAGGCACAGCCTACTTTAACCAGCAATGTACTTCTAGGTGCTTATCCTTTAGAGTGTAGTCACCCAAGGATGGAAAATGCTGTATGTACAAGACCCTTCATTACAGCACTGTTTGTGAGAGCAAAAGGTGCAGGCAACAATCCACATGTCTACCCACAGAGGGTTGGTGCGCAGGTCGGAAAACAGCCACATAAAGGGCTACTTGGTCACCAATGAAATGATGATGTGCCTCTGCATGTTCAGCAGCAGAAAGACCTCTAAGGCTGTGTTAAATGAGAAGAGACACACAGGGCACGTGGTACACCACCAACCGAGTGGCAGCAAGGGGGGACAGAATCAAAGTCCACAGAATGTCTGCTTGGCTATCCCAAATTGCTTAAAGGCTGACACCCGAGAATGTGGGAGGAGAATTGCAAGGCGCCTTGGAGGCTGGGAACAGTGAGGAGGACTGATCTCTCTACAGGTGCCCTAGGTATGATTCAAAGTTACATCATGTGCATGCAAACCTATTCAAACAAGACTTTTTTAAACAGAAAAAAATTTTTTAAGACTCCCACTGTTTTAGTCCATTTGGACTGCTATAAGAAAATACCATGAACTGAGTGGCTTCTACACAAGAGAAATTTGTTTCTCACAGTTCTCAATCCCAGCACCAGGATCAAGGTGCAGGCAGATTCCATGTCTGGCGAGGCCCCGCTTTCTGATTCACAGGTGGCATCTTCTCGCTGAATCCTCACGTGGCGGAAGCATTATGGAGTCTCTTTATCAAGGAACTAATCCCATCTATGAGAGCTCCACCATCATGACCTGATCACCTCCCAAAGGCCCCACCTCCTAACACCACTGCACTGGGGGATAGGATTTCAACATATAGATATGGAGGGATATAAACACTAAGGCCAAAACATTGCACCCTGCAACCCACCCCCCAAAATTCATATCTTTCTCCATGAAAAATATACTTATTCCATCCCAGTTATCCCAAAAGTCTTAACTCATTCCAGTATTAACTCAAAAATCTAATGTCCAAAGTCTTCTCTAAATATAACCAAAATCAGATATGGATGAGACTCCATGCAGTGCTCATGCCAAGGCAAATTCCTCTCCAGCTATGAACTGGTGGAATCAAACGTACCACGTGGTTCCAACATACAGTGGTGGGACAGGCACAAGATAAACATTTCCATTCCAAGAGGGAGGAACAGGAGAGAAGAAAGAGATAGCTCTTGAGCAAGTCCAAAGTCTTAAGGCTCAAGGGAGATCTTTAGCTCCAGGCTCTGCCCTCCAGACTGACTGCAGCTGTAGGTCCATCTTCTGGATGTACTGGAGTGGAGACCCCACCACCAAAGCTTTGCCATGCAAGGGATTGAGCTCCACGGCTCTGATGGCCCTGCACCCATGGCTCCACTGGGCATTGTTCTAGTGGCGGCCCCTCCCTCTTTACCTAAGCCCCGAGACCCTTCAAGGCATCTTTTTTTTTTTTTTTTTTTTTTTGAGACGGAGTTTCGCTCTTGATACCCAGGCTGGAGTGCAATGGCGCGATCTTGGCTCACCGCAACCTCCGCCTCCTGGGTTCAGGCAATTCTCCTGCCTCAGCCTCCTGAGTAGCTGGGATTACAGGCACGTGCCACCGTGCCCAGCTAATTTTTTGTATTAGTAGAGACGGGGTTTCACCATGTCGACCAGGATGGTCTCGATCTCTTGACCTCGTGATCCACCCGCCTCGGCCTCCCAAAGTGCTGGGATTACAGGCTTGAGCCACCGCGCCCGGCCTCAAGGCATCTTTTAAACTCTAGTGTACTCATCTGTTCTCATACTGCTGATAAAGACATAACCAAGATTGGGTAATTTATAAAAAAAAAAGAGGCTTAATGGACTCATAGTTCCACGTGGCTGGGGAGGCCTCATAATCATGGCAGAAGGTGAAAGGCACTTCTTTCATGGTGGCAGGCAAGAGATCATAGGGTACAAACTGAAAGGGAAACCCCTTATAAAACCATCAGATCTCATGAGATTTATTCACTACCATTAAAACAGTGTGGGGGGAATCGCCCCCCATGATTCACTTATCTCCCACCAGGTCCCTCGCATAACATGTGGGAATTATGGGAGCTACAATTCAAGATTAGATTTAGGTGGGAGCACAGCCAAACCATATCATCTAGGTAGAAGCGGCCATGACCCACAACTTTGCTGGGTGTGGTACGCATCGCTACGCCCACCAGGGGCATACGTGCAGTGGCCAAGGAGCGTAACAACAAACTGTGGGGAGTGGAGCCCATGACGTGAGGCAGTGTGGGGCAGCGGAAACCCCCTTTGATGTCATTCTTCCTCCCAGTACTGAGCCCAATAGATTTGCATCTGTGTGGATTTGAACCCCACTTCTGGTACCAATTTTCTGTCTCAGTTCATGCTGTTATAACAAAATACCATAAACTAGGTGGTTTATAAACAGCAGGAATTTATCTCTCTCAGTTCTGGAGGCTTGCAAATCCAAGATCAAGGTGCTGGCAAATTCATAGGTTTATAGATGGCCCCTTCTCACTGTATCCTCAGATGGTGAAGAGATAAGGGGTCTCTCTTAGGCTTCTTTTATAAGGGCACTAATCCCATTTATGAGGGCTCCACCCCCATGACCAAGTAACTTTCCCAAAGCCCCACCTCCTAACATCATCACCTTGAGGATGGGACTTTCAACCTATGAATTTTAGGGAGACAGAAACATTCTGATCATAGCACCCACTTATCTGGAAGCCATAGAGCCTGCAGCAGCTCCTGGCCCTGGCTCTGCACAGGAGGTGTCTCAGAACCTGTGCACTATATTTTTTATTACACTTCTATTTTGTCTTTCCTCCAAAAAGCCAAAGACACTTCTCCAAGTTCCCCATATTTTGAAAATACAGCCAAAGAAATGCTTTTAGTCTCTAGGAGACAGGCCCAAAAGGACACTGTGATAGGGGTGAGTTGGTCTGAACTCTGTGCTGTGTCTCTCTGACCTCTGCCATTTCTGATTTGTTTTTTCTTTCTTCCTGACAGTGAATGCAGCTAAGTGGGGAAACACCGTCCTCCCTCCCTGCTGCTATTTTCAAACAAATAGAAGCTCTGAAATAGATGAAATCGCTCTCTATTTGAACAACCCCAGTAAATGCAGTCCAGGACCATGATACTATGATTTGATTCATGATTTGACTGCAACTATTTAATTTTATCAGCAACAGACTCAGGTGGCTGGTTTGAAGAAGCCCAAGTGTCTTAGAGAAGGGTATTATTTTTCACAAAGTTGCTTATCCCAACAAGGATTACATTTTGATGAGAAAGATCATCTGTTTTCATTCCAAGAGACTTTAGAGAATAGTATTACAATTCCATAAGCTCTTGGTAATATTTTAAGAGAACCAATAACACATTATTTCCATGCTAAGTTTCTATGATAATACACTCAAGCGTTACTACCTCGGAAACTTCGAGGAAGCTTGCACAATTACAGGGAAAACCATTGTACGATTTCTACAGAAGGCACAGCTGTCAGGCACAAGAGAACATTTCAACACATCTCCTCCAACACCTGTGTTTATTTTCAAATGCATATGTGTTTTCACTAGGGAATAAGAGAACAGAAGAAAACACATCAGACACGTTGAGCTGACTTACGGGGAGTCTGAATCAAATTGTCTGACAGTTGCCCATGCCAAACATTGAAAACAAATACCAATTAGAAACCAATTATTTATTGGACCAAAAAATAAGAGAGAAGAACTCAATGAGCTGCAGCCCCGTAGATAAAAAGACATCTCCCCACGGATCTGGAAAAGCAAAATGAAATCAGTGTTATTCAACTGACCCACACTGGTACAAGGACAAGGGGACACGGAGCAAATCGTGACAGATGTGGGCCCATCTGGCCATTGGATCATAGTCCCAGCAGGGGAGCCACAATTATTTCCACTTTCCAGGTGAACTCAAAGCTTCTTTCAGGCTACTTCCCGCAGCATCGGGCGAAGGAGTTGGCGGTGGTTGGGGCATGGAAGGTGTGTGCCAGTAGCGTTTGCTTGATCTTGCAACTTCTCACCCTCCTTGTCAGGTGTTGCTTTTTAACTTAAATTAATTTCGGGTGGGGAGAACATCTCTCCTAAAATTCCTTTGGTCAACTTGGGAAAGGTACCAGAAAACACAGGATGGGGCATGACTCTGTTCTGCGCCTGCGTCTATCAAAGTGAGCATTAGTCTCTAGGAGACAGGTCCCCAAATCTGCCCAGGGCCAGAGTGAAACTTAAGAGATTTCCCTAAGTGAGAGAGCCCCCACATCTGCCCAGGGCCATGCGCACCCCAGGGTCGTGCAAAGGGGGAGAGGGTAGAAATAGATATTGTGCCATGTCAAACAGCTTAGTGCCCACAGAGGGTTATGCCTTTCCTTTTTTGTCTTAATTTGGGCTCCTTTGTAAGGTAGGGGAAACAGGAAGTGCCGTTCCCAGGGCAGTGAGGGCTTTGAACCAAGTGGCCTTGTATTCAAATCCCAGTCCTCCCGAATCTCTACGTTTCACTGAGCTTTGCCTTCCTCGTCTGTTAAAATGGAGTGAGAGGAGTCATATGTTTACATTCATTCTTGGCTTAAAAACTGCATTATGAAATATGTCAGGCATACAAAAGAGAGTACAGATTTATACATCTAATTCATCTATATATCCTAAAGAACAGTAGAGAAGCAAACACTGTCCACCCACCACTCAACTGAAGAAACAACACTGATAATTGAGCGGGCCCTCCGTGTTGCGACACCCCTGCACCCCTGCAAAGCCCACGTCATCCTCAGCCCTGAGAGGCTCACTACTCTCTTTTCTTGATTCTCTAACACGTCTGAATGACTGTAAGCAACGTGCCGTGTCGCTGTGCAGGGTTGGGACTCATTCTATTCTTCTGTGGCTTGCTTTGTTCAGTGAACATGATGAATCTCTAAAATTTTTATTTCGAAATAGTTGCAAACTTGGAGAATAGCTTTAAGAACTACACAGATAACTCCCATCTGCGTTTACCCAGATTCACCCGTTTTGAACATTTGGCTGTAGTCTATCTCATCCCCCATGTGTATATATTTTTATAAGTTATTTGAGAACAAGTTGCAGACATCATGCCTCTTTGTGTGCTCCTCCTATAAGAGAGGATATTCTCACACATAACCACCGTAGAGGTGTGAAATGCAGAGTTTGAAATCAGTACAACACTTTGATCGTATCCTCAGCCCCTATTCCGGTTCTGCTGGTTTCCCTGATGGTGTCATTTACAGCATTTCCGCCATCAGTGCGCGGCCCAGTTCAGGGTCACACACGACATTGCGTTCTTCCGTCTCTTTCGTCTCCATCAGCAGAGCAGCGCCTCGGTCTCTCCTTGCTTTTCATGACACCAGCGTTTTTCAATGAGGCAAACAGTGACTCTCTCGGATGCTCCTCAGCCTGGGTTGCTCTGGTGTTTCCTGGTGCTCAGATTCCAGTTACGCACACCCGGCCAGGACACTACCTCCACGAGGCACCTTCAGAAGTCTGCAGTGCCCACTGGCTTCCCTCACTGGGGGTGCCGGCTTGGATCAGCTGTGAAGGTGTTGTCTGGCTTCTCCTCTGGGAAAAACAATCTTTGGGACCAAATGTCTTGTGCTTCATCAACCCCACCACTTCCGTTCAGCACTCATGGGTGATTTTTGCCCAAATTAGTCATTATCATGATGATTACAAAACAGTGATTTCCCCCATCTGCCTCTGCCACTGTACTCCAGCCTGGGCAACAAGAGCAAAACTCCATCTCAAAAAAAAAAAAAACAAGTGTCTAGCGTGATGGAGGTGCTGACCATTGTGGTATCATTATCCACTGAAGCCAAGCCAGCAGGGATCAGATGCGTGAGTGCAGACACATGTCCACTGTTCTAATGGGCAGCAGCACCGGGAAAGAGGCCCCTGCCTGGTGACGTGTGGAGCCAGAATCCCGCGAAGGGCTGAGCCCCTCACACCGTTTCTGTCAGTTGTCACTAATAGTGCCTCAGTGCATAGTGCAGTTTTGATGGAATGAAATGGAGCGATCGAACAGTGCGCCTCTAGTTACATCTTGCACCTGTTAGAATTGCTGACAATTCTAATACGACCCCAACGCAATACTGCCCCAGTCCACATCACCATTTCCGTCATTTTTAAAACATGTTTGCTTTTCCACTTAAAATCTCAGACGGGCTTTGCCCTGCAGTGAGGAAGGCTGAATTGGACCCTGGCCTCCTGAGCACATGCAGGGACTGTGGTGAAATGCATTTTGAAGCAAAGGCAGGATTGTATCAGCTGAGCCCCCTTGCTTCCTTTCTGCCGACTTCACTCGGCCTCGCAGGGCCAGCAGCTGAGACCTTCTCCCTCTTCACCACCCACCTGCAGCAACCTGTCGTCAGGGTACTCTTAAGAGGGGGAAGGGCACTAGCCTTTAATTAAAAGATACCCACCTTGCAAGTTCAGTTTAATAAACACTGTGTGATCTCAGAATGTGTGTCCACGAAGACATCTCAAACTCTGTGTGCCCATATTACCTACACTCACACCTGAATCACATAAATGGAAAAATTCCAAAATCCAAGGCAGGATTCCCCGTCAGACACAGTTGTCCGGGACACAGGCTGTTTCCGTGTCTGATGGGGATGCTGTGGCTTCAGGCGCTGGCCTGGGGTCATTCAGGACTCCATGCTCATCTTCATTCATTAACTCCCAACCTCAACGCCATATCTGCATCCAGTTGTCAGTGGTCGACCTTCAGGTCTCTCCGTGTAGGGGACAGAGACACCAAGACGGCAGGATGGGGAGGCAGGCAGAAAATTAGACTCTCTGGGGTGTTTCCTTATCCAGCAATTTTGACAGTAATTATTAAAACCAAGGTCTCCATTCCAGGGGCGGGCCTTCATAAGTATTCTTTTGTTTGTTTGTGATGGAGTCTCACTGTGTCACCCAGGCTGGAGTGCAGTGGCATGATCTCAGCTCACTGCCACCTCCGCCTCCCAGGTTCAAGCGATTCTCCTGCCTCAGCCTCCAGAGTAGCTGGCACTACAGGCAGGCACCACCAGCCTCAGCTAATTTTTGTATTTTTAGTAGAGATGGTGTTTTGCCATATTGGCCAAGCCGATCTCAAACTCCTGACCTCAGGTGATCCGCCCGATTCGGCCTCTCTTAAGTGTTGGGATTACAGATGTGACCCACCTTGCCCGGCCCATTTGTATTTATTAAGGGAGGGAAGAGTTCAAATTATCTATTATTTTAAACCAAGCTTTGACCCTAGAGGCCTTGAAAATAGTGTGTTATTGGATGCGTTCCCAAATAAGCCACTAAACGTAGTTCCCCCAACCAGAAAAATGATAGATAGATAGATAGATAGATAGATAGATAGGTATGTATGTCTGTGCCCCCACAGGGGCCCGTAACTTCAGAGAAGTCATCTCAGCACGACTTCGTGACCTGCTCAAATTCACCCATCAGCAAATCGAACACATGAATGTATGCAAGCGTATCATCATCTGTGCTTATATTTTAGAGAGGCTTCTGCACTGGTTTTACCGTCCCGGCCTCTCCCTAAGTTAGTTACATCAGCACAACTGGAATATGTTATAGGAAAGAAAAGTAAATCTTGGAATCCCAGAATCACTAAGACAAAAGGAGAAGTCACCCCGGGAACCGCAGCTCCGCAAACCTGCCTCCGATTCTAGTCCTGAAGAAGACAGCTGCAGAGAGAGGAAAGCTACACGCCTCCCTCGCTGCTTACCCACAAGGAAATGCCTTGTGGACCCAGGACAGACAGAATCAAAAGTCCCTCCTCTGCTCACGTGAGACAAATGCACACTGATCGCTTCCTCTTCCCTCTTGTTTCGATAAGGCGCTCCAAGGTACAAGTGACGATTCCTGTAAATTGTGTATTCAGTGAAAGTCCAATCAAAACCTCAGAAGAATGCAGCCGTTCGTCTTATCTGCCTATGACCTGGAAGCCCTCTCTCAGCTTCGAGCTGTCCAGCCTTTCCAGACTGAACCAATGTACACCTTACATGGATGGATTGATGCCTCATGCCTCCCCAAAATGTATAAAACCAAATGAGCACATGTCGTCAGGGCCTCCTGGGGTTGTATCACCTGTGCGTCCTTAACCTTGGCAAAATAAACCTAAATTAAGACCTGTCTCAAATACTTTTGGGTTCACCACTAAATCAGGCCACACACACCTTCCTAGGCTCCGAAGTGTGGAAAGGGAAGGCGTATTCCGTTCCCACGGCTGCTGTCACAAATTACCACAAACGTACTGGTTAAAACAACACATTTGCCACCTTCTGGGTGAAAGTCCTAGAGCTCAGACGTCTGCACCGAGTCTTACAGGGACACAGTCAAGGTTCTGTCAGGGCTGCTTCCTCCCAGGAGCTCTGGAGAGAATCCGTTTCTGTGCCTCCTCCAACTTCTTGGCCTCCTGTTCTGTGGCTGTCGGTCCCTTCCCCCATCTGCAAAGCACGTTCCTCCCACCTGCACCCCATCCTCATCCCTCCCACCTGCACCCCATCCTCATCCCTCCCACCTGCACCCCATCCTCGTCCCTCCCACCTGCACCCCATCCTCGTCCCTCCCACCTGCACCCCATCCTCGTCCCTCTCACCTGCACCCCATCCTCGTCCCTCCCACCTGCACCCCATCCTCGTCCCTCCCACCTGCACCCCATCCTCGTCCCTCTCACCTGCACCCCATCCTCGTCCCTCCCACCTGCACCCCATCCTCGTCCCTCCCACCTGCACCCCATCCTCGTCCCTCCCACCTGCACCCCATCCTCGTCCCTCCCACCTGCACCCCATCCTTGTCCCTCCCACCTGCACCCCATCCTCGTCCCTCCCACCTGCACCCCATCCTCGTCCCTCCCACCTGCACCCCATCCTCGTCCCTCCCACCTGCACCCCATCCTCGTCCCTCCCACCTGCACCCCATTCTCGTCCCTCCCACCTGCACCCCATCCTCGTCCCTCCCACCTGCACCCCATTCTCGTCCCTCCCACCTGCACCCCATCCTCGCAGCTCCTTTTTCTGTTCTGAGCCTTCTGCCTCCCTTGTAGGGACCCTGTGATGACCCTGAGCCCACCTGGACGATCCGGGATAGCCTCCCCATCGGGATCCTCAACTGGGTCCCCTCAACAAAGGCCCTTTTGCCATGAAAGGTCACATCACAGGTTTCCAGCACTAGAACCGGGACTTCTTTGGGGGATTATTATTCCACCGACCACAGGAGGTCATGTGGCTACCCGTGCCTTGTGAAACCAGAGTTAGACGTCAGGTTTCCTAACTTTTTCTGGGGTTCCATGTTTATATGCCTCTCCTGGAAAATACATAAAATCAGTGCATCTATCCACATAGGCCAAGGTATCTGCTGTCACAAAGAACCCAAAACCATCAGTGACATGTTGCTCTGTCCCCAGACTAGAGTGCAATGGCGCGATCTCAGCTCACTGCAACCTCTACCTCCCAGGTTCAAGCAATTCTCCTGCCTCGGCCTCCTGGGTAGCTGGAACTACAGGCACCCACCACGACGCCCAGCTAACTTTTGTATTTTTAGTAGAGACAGGGTTTCACCATGTTGGCCAGGATGGTCTTGATCCCTTGACCTCATGATCCTCCCAGCTCAGCCTCCCAAAGTGCTGGGATTACAGGCATGAGCCACTGCACCCGGCCAGTTCATTTCTCACTCACGCCAGGTCAGCTGTGCCCCCAGGGCCACTGTCCACCTCAACCGGCTGAGCAATGAGGTGCCACCCAGATCAACACACCCTCCAAGATCTCCACGGTGGAGAAAGGAGGGCTAGAGCTTTGCAGCCAGCAGTAAAACACTTCACGTTTCATTGCCAAAGCAAGTCACGCTGCCGCTTCTAAACTAAACAGGCCAGGAGGGGAACTCTCCCCTGTGAGCGGAAGTAGGAGAGATGCCGGTGGAAGACGTTTTGGTGAATGACACAATTGCCTACCAGGCTTAGTCCTGAAGGCCTGACTTGGACGATGGCTCAGATCCCAAGTCAGGCACCAGCAACAACAACAAAGAATGTGGAAAGCGGGAGGGTGGGGAGGGGTGACATGCAGAGAAATGCCAGATACAGGATGCACCTAAAGTTAAATAAACAAGTTTAAAAAGAATGTGCAAAGCCGAAGCAAAGCTCACAAAGGAAATACGATGGAAGCTTTAGTTTCTTTTGCTAGCAAATAGGGCTGCTCTAAAAAGTCAGAAACCTGTTTGTCTTCTGTCATCTCCCAAATGAGCAAATACACAGGAGCCCTTGGGCGTGGCTCACAAGGCACCTGGACTTACCCTGATCTCGGGGACGTCTGAGAGCCGGACGGGCCCAGTTCATCCTGGAAATGGTCGAACACTGGGAAATCAAGGCCAGCCAGCAGCCCTGATGCTCCTTGAAGGACAGCTGCCTGTGCCGCTTCCAGGTATCTTTAGAATCGTTAGATGTTTTAATGAGGGAGGGAGATTCAGAGGTAGGAGCCTGACCCTTTCAACCAGCCGGGAGCCTCTCATTCTTTATTCTCTTCCATCGAGTCCCAACATTGGAAGATAATCCACCAAAAAACGCACGTATTTAAAAGATTAGCACATGGCCCCATGTTCTGCTCATCAAAGGGACATGATGGGTAAGCAGTGCCTTTAATCAGCGTGGGGACACGGAGCTGTCTTCCTGCGTCCATGCAGCCACTCTGCAGTTCTGTGAAGCCACTAGAATGGTAACTCGACAGTCTCAGAGCTCCAGGTTCGCAGCAAGGTCGCGTTGCATCACCACGGAAGCCGCACATCCGTTTATTCTTTAATCCTCAAGACGGCTCTCTGGGGTGGGCACTATGACTGTCTCCATTTCACAGAGGATGAAATAGAGGCCAGGAAAGATTTCCTTACCCAAAATGACTGCCATGGGTAGAACTGTGTCCCCCCAGAAAAAGATATGTGGAAGTCCCCACTCCCAGTGCCTGAGAATGGGGCCATATTGGAAAACAGGGTTATTGCAGGTGCTCCTAGTTAAGAGGAGGTCATTGTAGGTGTCCCTAGTTAAGAGGAGGTCATTGTAGGTGTCCCTAGTTAAGAGGAGGTCATTGTAGGTGTCACTAGTTAAGAGGAGGTCATTGCAGGTGTCACTAGTTAAGATGAGGTCATTGTAGGTGTCAC
The DNA here is from genome assembly GCF_030222135.1 of Aotus nancymaae. Classification (NCBI taxonomy): domain Eukaryota; kingdom Metazoa; phylum Chordata; class Mammalia; order Primates; family Aotidae; genus Aotus; species Aotus nancymaae. The sequence continues at coordinate 1,426,171 of NW_026988467.1, read as the reverse complement.
TAGTTAAGAGGAGGTCATTGTAGGTGTCCCTAGTTAAGAGGAGGTCACTATAGGTGTCCCTAGTTAAGAGGAGGTCATTGTAGGTGTCACTAGTTAAGATGAGGTCACTGTAGGTGTCCCTAGTTAAGAGGAGGTCATTGTAGGTGTCCCTAGTTAAGAGGAGGTCATTGTAGCTGTCCCTAGTTAAGATGAGGTCACTGTAGGTGTCCCTAGTTAAGAGGAGGTCATTGTAGGTGTCCCTAGTTAAGAGGAGGTCATTGTAGGTGTCACTAGTTAAGATGAGGTCACTGTAGGTGTCCCTAGTTAAGAGGAGGTCATTGCAGGTGTCACTAGTTAAGAGGAGGTCATTGCAGGTGTCATTAGTTAAGACAAGGTCATCCTGGCCTAGTGGGCCCTATCTGCACCGTGACTGGTGTCCTTTTAAGAAGACGGCCACAGGGAGTCAGAGACACACAAGGGAGACACCAAGGGATCATGATGAGAATGGGGATGGGAGTGACGCAGCTGTGGGCCCATGAAGGCCACACTCTTCCGGCAAAGTACCAGGAGCTGGGGAGGCAGGAAGGATCGCCCTTGAAAATAAATCCTTGGATTGTTTTACCCTAAAGCTCAGCTCTACCTCCTCCCACTCCTCCCAATTCCTAATGTTGACAACTTTGCTTATAGAAAATAAAATCATTTCAGGGTTTTTATCAAAAGAATATAGAATTTGCTTTCGATTCTAGGGAAAGTGAAGTCTCACTTTACAGGCTGATTCCTGCTGAGAAGGGGGCAGAGCCCTGTGACTCCTTGATTTCAGACTTCTGGCCCCCAGAACTGTGATAGGATTAATTCTGGTTGCTCTAAGGCCCCCAGATTGTGATAATTTATTATGAAAGTCCCAGGAGACTGATGACCCACCAGTAAAGGGCAGAGCCAGGGTTGGACCCAGCCCCCACCGATGCAGTGACCATCCAACAGAAGACCAGCCCCGAGAGAAAGTGAGCTGACCACAGTCGGGACCCAGGCTGGGACGGAGCCAAGACCAGCCGGGGTGTTCGGCTCATCCACTCCGGCTCTTGCCACCCTGCTGTAACCTCCAGAGCAACCTTTACCCCTCCCCAGGAGCGGCTCCCACGAACAGTGAGGAGATAAGGTCTGTAAACGGGACATATGCAAGACAGAGAGTTATCAATTATTCCTGGACCTGACATCAGTGGTACTCAGAGTCATGCCGCCCTACCTTGGTTACTTTCTGTGGAATAAAACCCAGCGACTGTTCCCAAGCCCTCTGTTCGTAACTGCTCTGAAGGTTACAGGCCATCTTGGGGAAGAGGCTCATACCCACACAGGAAGGCAGGATCCGCCCCACCTCCCACCAGAGCCGGTTGGCTGGAGACATCGCTCACAAATGAACCCAGACAGAAGCAGCCCCTGGAGCTCCTGCGTGAGAGAGGAGGACAGAGAGGGAGGGGAGGCTCCAAGCAAATATGCATCCTGGGCTCTCAGAGCAAAGGGCGCTCTGTGCCCTGGGCTGGCGTGAGGGAAAACAAGGCCTCCACCTCTCCTGAAGCTGCCCTGCAGACCTAACTTATGGTTTTCTAGAATCCAGAGTATCTTGCAGTCTCACGGGAGGAGGCAGATTCTCAGGGAGACAAAACACTTGGATAAACGAAGCTGCAAACCTCAGTCCTGCCATCTCTTCCACAGGAACACAGCAGATCCCTGGCTTGTGGCCACATCACCCCAGCCTCTGCTTCCATCTTCTTTGGCCTCCTTCTCCGTGTTTCTGGAATGTGATGAGGACACTTGGGCCACTTTCCTAGGGCTGCGGTGACAACGTGCCAAAAAGCAGCGTGACTTAAAACAAGTTATTCTCCCACAGTCTGGAGACCGGAAGTCCGCGACTGAGGAGTGGGTGGGGCTGGATCCTTCTGGGGCTGTGGGCATCTGCCCAGGCCTGTCTCACAGCCCCTGGCAGCCTTGGGGTTCTTTGGCTTAAAGGTGCCATCTTCTTCCTGCACCCCAAGTCATCTTCCCGCTGTGTGGGCCTCCACATCCAAAATTCCCCTTTGTGTAGGGACACCGGTCTGATTGGACTAGGCCCACCCTAACAACCTTGTTTAACTCGATTACCTCCGGAAGGATCTCACTTACAAATAAGCTTCCCTTCTGAGGTGCTGGGGGTTAGGACTGCAAAGCATCTTTTTTGGAGGATGGAGTTTCTACCCAGAACACATGATTGGATTCCAGGTCCCTGCTGATAATCTAGAATTAGTATCCAGATAAGAATTTCATCTCAACATTCTTAATTCCATCTGCAAAGACCCTTTTCCAAAGTCAGTTCCCTTCACAGGTTCTAGGGGTTAGGAGGGAGACATATATTTCTGGGGGTCGCCATCTATTCTCCAGGATATCTTCTCACTACAGGCCCCTCCCCACCCCCCAGGTCTTTCCAGATGCCACCTTTCTGCCATCTGGAGGGTACTGGACAATCTCCCTGTCCCTGCCTGTGGCGTTGGGATTTGCAGCCATACTTCTCAGTCTGAGGCTCACTGCAATCACCGGGGTTCTTTCAAACAACGCTGCAGGCAGATTCGGGTTTAATGGGCCTGGGCATGGCCTGGGCATGGGGACATTCCAAAGCCCCTGGACCATTCTAATGTCCATCCACATGGTTTACAGGACCACTGGGGAACCCACCATGACATCTGAGGATTTTCAGAGAAAGCCTGAGGGGCTGGACAAAGAAGGTCACAGGAACCTCTACCCCAAGTAAGAAAACCAAGGTTCAAGATGAAGGTTCACTAGAACCACATGCTGGCAGCAGACACGGAATTAGGACCCCAGCCTCCTGAGTCTTCCCACTGGGAAAGAGCCCGCACTGTCCCACCACCCACCACCTCCTCTTCTCCAAGCCCACCTCCAGGCTCCCAGCCCTCTACACTCATGCAAAACTTTGTGGGCCTGGGTGGGAAGCATGAAAGACACTTTCACTGTGAAAGGCAGAGATGAGGGCAGCAGAGGTGGGGGCCAGGGAAGGCCGGAGCAGGGGGAGGGGAGGCAGGTGGAGGTGGAGAGGCAGGTGAAGTTGGAGAGGCAGGTGGAGGTGGAGAGAGACGGAGAGGGAGGTGGAGAGAGACGGAGAGGGAGGTGGAGAGAGGCAGGGGGAGGTGGAGAGAGAGGCAGGGAGAGGTGGAGAGAGGCAGGGGGAGGTGGAGAGAGGCAGGGGGAGGTGGAGAGAGGCAGGGGGAGGTAGAGAGAGGCAGGGGGAGGTGGAGAGAGAGGCAGGGGGAAGTGAGGCAGTGGATGAGAGCAGGGGCCAGAGGGATGAGAGCCCTGCATCTGGTTGGAGGTGTCACCAGCATCATGTTCTGGAAGGTTGGACACTCCTTCTCGGCCAGGCCTCAGGTGTGAAGGAGCAGGTGAGCTCTGGGCCCGTCTCCAGCCCGTCAGCAGCTCGTGGGCGGGCGCTGCTTGCTCCAGCGAGACCACCTTCCCGGGGGTCCTTGCATCCAGGTCCCTTGTGAACACAACGTGTCTTTCACAACACACAAGGACAGCAGCGACCTCGTCTCACAGTCCCAGGTGAGCTGCTGCTACCTCCGTGGGCCTCTCCTGTTTGCGGCGACGCGGCGGGAGGTGTTCCTGGATCCATGGTTAAGACACGAGGCGGCGGCTGCCCAGGAGGGCTGTTCATTCTGGCACCACCCCTGCATTCTCAAACAAACTTCCCTCTGACAGCCGTGTGCTGGGGGCATGAAGTGGTGTCGTGGGTAAAGTCGTGTTCCCCAAAAGAGGTATGGAAGTTCCAGCCCCAGCCCCTGAGAATGTGACCTTCTATGGAAGGAGGGTTTTGGCGGACGTCATCTAATTGAAATGAGGCCATTCCAGATTAGGAAGGGCTCTCAGCCCTCTTACAGGACACGGGTGTCCCTGTAAGAAGAGAAAACACAGACACACGCAGGGAGAAGACGGCCACGTGACGATGAGGCAGAAGCAGCAGGACGCCGCAAGGACTGCTGGAAGCCACCAGCGGCTGAACGAGGCCAGGAGGGATTCTTCCCCAGAGCCGTGAGAGAGCACCAGGCTGCCAATGCCGTGTTTTCAGACTCGCATCCGCCAGAGCTGCGAGAAGGGAAGCCCCCAGTCCACGGCAGTCTTTCACAGCAGCTGCAGGAGACTCACACAGACCCAGAAGCAAACCCATACGTCGTCACTCTCACGCTGTGTGACGCTGGGTGAGCTCCTCCAGGGCTCTGAGCTCCCATCTCCTCATCTGCACAGGGACGACAGTTCTGGAGTCTCCCTGTTTGCAGATGTGAGGATGGGCTGGGTGGGGCCTCAGCACAGGGCCGCCACACAGCAGTTGTCCCATAAATGCAGCCACTGTTCATATTTCTTCTTTATAAAAATAGAGACAGGGTCTCACCCCGTTGCCAGGCTGGTGTGCAGTGGTGCGATCACAGCTCACTGCAGCCTCAAACCCCTGGCTCAAGCGATCCTCCCACTTCAGCCTCCCACGTAGCTGGGACTAATGTTCTTTTTCTTCTTGGTAGAGATGAGGCTCATTATGTTGCCCAGGCTGGTCTCGAACCTCTGGGCTCGAGCAAGCCTCCCTCCTTGGCCTCCCAAAGTGCTGAGATTTCAGGCGTGAACCAGCACACCTGGCTCCAACTGCTATTTTTTCTGACTCTTGATTCTTCAAAGAAAAAAAGACTGATTCTTTTCCAGTGTCAGTTGTCTGTGTCTTGAGATTCTCCCTCCCCTCATTTAAAAAAGCAAAACTAGTTTTTCATGGGAGTGAAGCTACCAAGCCAACTATCTGTGGTTGCTTCGGGACCCAGAGGCCCAGAACCCTCGGCGTGTCTGAGTAACCTCGGCTCCTTCCCAGTCACGCTTGTCCATCTGCTCATCAGTCTGACCGTCCACAAGAGTGACTGGGAAAAAGAATTTGGAACTTGCAAGGTACCCAAGCCTGACGTGGTGGCTCCTGCTGTAATCCCGACACTTTTGGAGGCCAAGGGTGGTGGACTGATCACTTGAGCCCAAGAGTTCAAGACCAGCCTAGGCAACAGAGTGAGACCTTGTCTCTACAAAAAAAGAATCAAAACTTAGCTGGGAGTGAATGCCTGTAGTCCCAGCTACTCGAGAGGCTGAGGTAGGGAGATCGCTTGAGCCCAGGAGGTTGAGGCTGCAGTGAACTATTATTGTACCAGTACACTCCAGCCTGGGGGATGGAGTGAGTCTGAGTGACCCTGTTTGAATAAAAAGAAGAAGAAGGAGGAGGAGGAGGAGGCAAGAAGAAAGAGAAGGAAGGAGAAGGAGGAGGAGGAAAGGAAAAGAGGGAAGGATGGAAGGGAGGGAGGGAGGGAAGGGAAGGAGGGAGGGAGGAAGGAAGGGGAGGGGAGGGAAGGGAAGGAAGAAAGAAAGAAAAGAAGAAAGGAAAGGAAAAGAAAGAAGAAAGAAATCCAAAGATCACCTTCCCTAAGTGGCACAGAAAGGACAACCTTAACACAGAACGGCCCCTGGTGGTCACCATGGAAGGAGAGCATCCAGTGCAGTTTAACCAGCTCCAGAGAAAGGTCCCACGTGGGCGCAAATGGCAGGAATGTGTGATGCGAGGGGCAGAGCCAGGGCTGCGTGTCCTGATAAATGGCAGGACGGTCCCACCCGAAGGTCCACGGGGTCTGCTCGGCATTTCTGAACTCCATTCGTTGGAGATGATCACAGCACGGAGTAGTTTCTGCGGATGCTGAATTCCATCCCCGACCCCCACCCAAGTGTCTCCTCTCTAATTCCGATTTCGAGTAGCAGAGAGTGACAAAAACAGGCATGAACTTTAAGTGGCATTCATCAGCAACTGGGCGTTCTGAATTACATTATGGCAGCCGAAAAGTATGCAAATGCATGCTATTTCCACTGCTGAGCTTTCTCATTATGCCTTCTGAGCACCGGGAGCCCAGCGATGAGGGGAGGAAATTCTCCGGAACGCAGCTTTCTGTAAACACGGGGGCTTGTAATTAGCATGAGACGCGGCCCCCTCCACGTGTACCTTGCTTTTGATATGGCATTTCCGAACAATCACTGGGAGAAAAACATCCAGCAATTGGCTGAGAAGATAAAAGCTCTTGCCTCTGAAGAATAAACCAGCCAAGCATGAGGAGTGGATCAAATTCGGCAGCTTCAGGGGGCTGTGAGGCCTGGTCTCCAGTCGGCCTGGGCTGCCCCACCCACCCCCGGTCGCAGAGCAGGGGAACGTCTCCGGCTGAAAGAATAGCCATCAAAGATAACACCATGAAAGACGCCAATGAAGGTACAATCAGAAGACAGTCAACAAAATCACATAGCCACATGAGGTGCCCACCGGAAGCAGAGACCCCACAGCAGAAACCGCCTGGTGATCAACAGGGAGGTTCTTCGGGATCAGCGTGTTGTGTCAGTTTGCTAAGCCTGTCGTAGCAAACGAGGGGCTTAACCAGTGTGACTTCACAGTCTCACAGTCCTGGAGTTCAGAAGTCAGAGATCAAGGCCTGGACAGGGCCATGCTTCCTGATAGGCTGTGGCTGTGTCCCCACCCAAGTCTCGTCTTGAACTGTAGCTCCCATAATTCCCCTGTGTTGTGGGAGGGACCCGGTGTCCCTCATACTGTTCTCGTGGTAGTGAGTGAATCTCACAAGATCTGAGATTTATAAGGGGAAGCCCCTTTCGCTCGGTTCTCATTCTGTCTCTGGTCTGCCGCCATGTAAGACCTGCCTTTCACCTTCTGCCATGATTGTGATGCCTCCCCAGCCACAGGGAACTGTGAGTCCGTGAAACCTCTTTTACTTGATAAATCACCCCGTCTCGCTACGGGTAGGTCTTTATTGACAGTGTGAAAATGGGCTATACACCCCCCGACTTCTGCCAGCTTCCTGACCTATGGCAGCACCCCTCTAATCTTCATACGCTATTCTCCCTGTATGTGCACCTGTCCAAATTTCCCCTTTTTATCAGAACCCCAGTCGTTAGGGGTGAAGGCTCCCTTTCTCCAGCAGGACCTCATCCTAACTAAAGACACCTGTAGCAGCCCTACTTCCACATAAGGTCATGTCTGAGACTCTGAGGCTCAGGACTTCAGCACAGGAGTTGAGGTGAGGAGGCACAATTCAACCCTAACATAGGTGGAGGAATGGTTGGGCTTTTTTTAAAATTTCACCCCACAATCTACACAATGCCCCAGGAGAAAGGCCAATCTCTTTACCCACCCGCAGTAATCTGCAGATCCCAAGGGTCAGTGGTTGGTCTATGCAAAACCCAGGCAGGCTGCTGGATTGGATCAACCAGTCAATCAAAGTCTCCTGAATCCATTCCAAAACTCGGACCTGCACCACACTGAGGTGGAACAGGACAAGGGTAAGGCAGGTGAGGAGGCTCCTCGCTCTTAAGGAGGCTCCAGTCTCAGGGCCATGGGAGTGCAGGGTGAGCACTTGCTCAGCCCCAAGAGCTAGCGCCTCCTTAAATTTAAGCGCTGAGGAGCCACCTGCTTATTCTGACTGAGGCAAGCAGCTAAGGGACCGGAAGCAGCCCCGCCTCTTTCTAAAATCTGCACGGAACCGAAACCTGAATCTCAGTGGAAAGTAAGCAAACCGAACCTGGGATTCAGTTCTGGAAGATGGCTCACACGACCCTACACCATGAGAAATCGAGTAACATAATTGCTAATGTGTAAGGCCAAATAAAGGCACTTGAATACTATGGGACTATTTCATTTCTTTCTAATTTGTTGCAAGCCACCCCTAGCAAAGAGATCACAAAGCTTTTCTTCTGTCCTGTGAAGGCTTTGATTTAAACCAGCCCTAAAAAGACCCGAGGCGAAGAGGAAAGCTATGGAGTGGCAGAAGTTACTTTCCATGTATAATTGGAGAAAATTGAATGGGTCTTGTTCGTGGAGCCCTTTATTAAAAAGTTTTCCCCAGAAACTTCTGGCAAACAAGCTTCCGTGACAGTCGACTTCTAAGGCCTAGAATGCCTGTGTCCCTGGAGGTCGGCTTAACGTGGCAAATAAAAACGTTCGCAAGACCGTTATTTCTTTTCTCCTTTATTTTATATAAAGCAGCAACACTGATTTAGGGAAGGAACAATAAAGCTTCCTTTAGTTTCCAGCAACTCTTCTTTTTAATCATGGGAAAGAAAACAAGAAGGAAAGCCCCGCGTTGCCATAACAGAGGAATCAATAGAAGATTTGCGGTGTAGAGGCTTTATCTGCAGTCAGACCTCACAGCAAGTTAATTGTGTTTACAGGGCAGCTGCAGGACGATCGCCACCCAGCCAGGGTGCTCGCGGAAAACCACCTCCGCTAGAAAGGCAGGCGGAAATCGGGGGCAAGTCTGGAAAACGCCAGGCTCAGCAAGCTCCACACCGTGCCAGCCAGGCCCACATGCATCCCAGCCCCGCAGGATCTTGCCATAAAAATAGTCAAAGTGACACAGAAATCCATACAAAGGGTCACACAGCAACTGGACAACAGCCCAGAACACCTTCCTGCAGCAGAGACACAGGCAAAGCCTCGAAATGACAAAGCTGGGAGGGGCCAGAGACTTCCGAGTCTGCACCCTTTGCTTGACAAGCAGAGAAGAGAGGGGAGGCTCACAGGGCAGGGCCTCAGGTGGGCACCGACTCGGCCATCCTGCCTGGCACGAGGCTGTACTTTGTTGGGATCTAAAGTAGTGTAAGTCCTCATCCCACCTGTGATGGTTCGTACTGAGTGTCGACTTGGTTGGATTGAAGCATGTAAAGTGTTGCTCCTCGGTGTGTCTGTGAGGGCGTCGTCAAAGGAGATGGACATGTGAGTCAGTGGACTGCGAGAGGCGGACCCACCCTCCATCTGGGTGGGCACCATCTAATCAGCCGCCATCGAGGCCAGAATAAAAGCAAGCAGAAGAATGTGGAAGGACGTGACCTGCTGAGTCTTCCGGCCTCCATCTTTCTCCCACGCTGGATGCTTCCTGCCCTCGAACATCGGACCCCAAGTCCTTCAGCTTTTGGACTCTGGGACTTACACCAGTGCTTTGCCAGGGGCTCCTGGGCCTTCGGCCACAGAGTGAAGGCTGCACTGTCGGCTTCCCTACTTGTGAGGTTTTGGGACTCGGACTGGCTTCCCTGCTCCTCAGTTTGCAGATGGTCTATTGAGGGACGTCACCTTGCGATCCTGTGAGTCAGTCTCCTAATAAACTCCCCTTCACATGTACATCTATCCGATTAGTTCTGTTCCTTTAGGAAACCATGACTAATACACCACCCATGAGGAATCTGGGATTCAGTAGGGAGAAATCACGTACACTGCTATCTACTATGAAAGACAGTATAGTGGCGTTTGCAAATGCCACGGAAAACAAGGTTAGGAGAAAGATTTTGTTGTGAGCTTCAGAAGAGAGTGAGACGTTCAAATGGCCCTCCAGGCAGAAAGGACAGGAAGGCAGAGAGTCTGGGGAGGCACAGCCAAGGTTTGCAGAAGGCAGAGCGTGGGTTCACTCAATCAGAATTTCTTGAGCAACTACTACAGCAAAGAGAGAAAACATGCCCCAGTCAGTCCCTGACTCCCAGCACCCCGTGGCCTATCCACTGGAGGAGACAGTCAAGTAAACAGCCAGGCACAACACTCTGCGGTGGTCCCGGTATCTAAGACAAAGCTTGACACCTGTGAGTCTCTGTATTTGTGGAGTAACAGATGATCCAGTCCTAAGGCCTCTGATTCGGAGGCTCTGTCTCGAGGAATAGGTGGCATTTAGTTAACCATGAGTTCTGTGGCTAGAGGGGCAATGAACAATGTGAATTCAGGGGAGAAGGGGCTTAGCGTGCGGTTGGCAGGTCATCCGGGGCCTGGTGAAGGGTGGATGCGGGGCAGGCGGAGATGGACTGGGGGCTCACGGGAGCAGGGTCTGCAAGTGGAAAAACTGAAATGAGTTTAGGACCATGAATAGACCCATCAGGTGAGGCCAAGGACCCACACAGGGACATAGGGGGTGATGTGGCCAACCTGATAGTGCAGAGGCTCCTGGGAGCCACCACAGAGAGCTTTTACATCATCCCCGTGGAAGCTGCCAGCCCCTGAAAGCATCCTGTGGGTGTGACCACCTAGCCCCAAGTACTGACTCCAGAGCATGGTAACCTAGACCACTGGTTCTCAACCAAAGCCCATTTTGCCCCCACCTCTCCTGGGGACATTTTTGGTTGTCACAATGAGGGGTGGATACTCGAATCTTGGGGGAAGGGACTGGAGATGCTGCTAACCTCCCTACAGTGAATAAAACCCCCGTAGTGTGAAATCTGAACGTTCATGTACAGCCTCGGCAGCTTTGAGCCTCAGGGACCTCACGGAATTCCCAGCTCTTACCAGCTGTGTCCTGACCACACAGGAAAGGCCCCCACCTGGTCCGCTCCTCTGTCAGCCAGACCAGCAGCCTCCCACCTGATCCTCAATCCGATCCTCCCTGTCAGCCCACAAAATTATTCAAAAAGTATTGGGATTACAGCCGTCAGCCACTGCACCAGCCTGGTGCCGAGGCAGGCTGATCACTTGAGCCCAGGAGTTTGAGACTAGCCTAGGCAACATAGCGAGACTCTATCTCTACAAAAAAAAAAAAAATGTAAAAACTAGCCAGGCGTGGTGGCACACGCCTATAGTCCCAGCTAGTCAGAAGGTGGAGGTGGGAGGATCTCTTGGGCCCAGGAGTTCAAGACTGAAGGGAACCATGTTCACGCCACTGCTCTCCAGCCTTGGTGATAGAGCAAAACCCTGTCTCAAAAAATGAAAACAAAGAGTAAATTATTCAAACAAGCCAATCCCATCTTCCCAAGGGACCAGAAGCCACCCACCACCCTCTTGTCCCTTGCAAAGCCTGCCCCTCCCACAGCCCCACCAGCTCCCTCTGCTCCTAAGTGCATGGTTCCTGCATGGCCCTGGGCGGTGAGTGCATGGGACTAATAGTGCTGTGGATCCTTTTAAGCTTCATGAAAGAGATGAGCCCCTCATCGACTCCCAGTGACAGGGGTTGCAGGTCAAGCCACCTGGCACTACTTAGGGTGGGGGATCCCTCCTGCACCAACAGGGTAAGTAGGGTGAACAGAGCACGCAGCCTCCAACACAGACTGTCCGTGGCCAGCATGGACGATGTGAACCAGGCACTGCATGAGCTGTCAGAGGGCTCCTGGGCTTAACATCTCCCTCCCTGCCATGTTCCCTGGGTCTGACACCTCTTCACCAAACACTCACTTATTAGGGGTTTTCCTTTGGGCCTCTTGAAAAATTATTTAAATTTCCAGGATGTATGAAATGTTCAGCAGAAACCTGTCTTCCAGGAGGAGGGACTGTGGCACCGAGGACACTGGGCACGTGCCAGCGTTGAGGAAGTGTGTCAGAAATGCAAAGACGTGGGTGACAGGGAAGCCTGGGGGTCCTGACTGCTGACTGCAAAAAAGACAGCTCATTTGCTGAAAGACTTGCATAATCATGCCAACTGCTTGGCGGCAGATCAGCCTCTCCTGCTGCTGCTCAGGCCGAATGACACCACTGGAAGGGGCAAGAGGGACAGGAGAGGGTGTGTTCTGAAGCCCCCAACACAGAGCAGGTCATGTGCCACCTGCTGAGAGGAGCCCTCACCTATCACTCCACCGGAGGCTCGGCCCGTCTCCATCAGTCTGGACCACATCACTCTGCTTATTTCCTTCATGCATCTCTAGCTGAAATTCTCTTTTCTATGCATTGATCCGGTTGTTTATCATCTGTCTCCTCCAAGATCATGCCAGCTTCCTGGGGACCTGGACTGCCAATGATCTGGTTTCAGTCCTTGCAGGAGATGCTTGGCTGATCTCAATCCCAAAAATGTCCATGAAAACCCCTCCTCTGAATTCAGAGTCACAGAGGTTTCCCTCCTTCCAACATAACACGGAGGTGAGCACAGGAAGGCACGGAGCTTCCTGAAAGAGATGAGCCCCTCATCGACTCCAGATGACTGGCAGAAGTTACGCTCCCTAGCAGCGTCCCAGCTTCTGGTGTCTACACTTCTGTGGGGTCCCCTCCACTGGAGTGTGGAAGAGACCTGTGTCTTGCTTCTAACTAGTAGAATGCAGGAAAGGTGATGGGAAGCCACTCCTGTGATTAGGTTATAAAATACAGTGACATTGGTGAGGACACAGAGAAAAGGGAAGGCTTATCACTGTTGACGGGAATGTAAATTAGTACAACCTCCATAGAAAACACTGTGGAGATGTCTCAAAGAAATAAAAGTAGAATTTTCATTGAATCCAGCAATCCCACTACTGGGTATCTTATCCAATGGAAAAGAAATCATTATATCGAAAACATACCTGCACTCATATGTTGCAATAGCAAAGATGTGGACTCAACCTGAATGTCTATCAATGGAAGAAGGGATACAGAAAATGTGGTGTATACACATAGTGGATTACTATCCAGTTGTAAAAAAGAATGAAATCACGTCTTTCACAGCAATGTGGATGGAAGTGGAGGCCATTATCTTAAGAGAAACAACTCAGAAACAAACAAATATCACATGTTCTCACTTACAAATGGAAGATAAATAATGTGCTCCCATTTACAAGTGAGAACACGGACAGAGAATGTGGAATGGTAGGTAATAGAAACTCAGAAGTGTGCGGGGATGGGAAGGGGACAGATGATGAGAAATTACTTTACGGGTACAGTGTACATTATTAGGATAACGAGATAATGAGAAAATACTTACCAAGGATAATGTATGTTATCAGGATTCCACAAGCCCTGACTTCACCACTACACAATCTATACATGTAAGGAAATTACACCTATACCCCATACATTCATATAAATATAAAAATAATACTTAAAACAATAAAACACTCTGTCTTAGGAGACTGGTGCCAGAGATTCTTCTGGCTGGCTTGATACCTCAAGCAGCCCTGTGGAGGGTGCCCACCTGGCAAGGAACTGTGGGCATCCTCTAGAACCTGAAAGCAGCCTCCAGCCAACAGCCAGCAAAATGCTGGGCCCTCAGCCCCACGTGCCCACAACCTGAGAAAGCTGGGAACAGATCTCTCTCCAGTTGAACCTCCAGATGAGAACACAGCCCAGCCTATAATTTAACTGCACCCTTGTGTGAGATCTGAGCAAAAGACCCAGCCGAGCTGTGCCCAAACTTTCCATCAGGTGTGATGGAAACTTAAAATCTTCTGAGCAAAGGGTGGGTTCTGTGAACACTGACAAGGAGGCATAACTTGAGGAAACAGTTTCTATCGGTGGCTCTTCAAATTCCCATGCTTTCATTTACCTCAGATATTCAGCACTGAGGTTGGCAATGGAGATACAATGATGGATGAGGCAGACGTGCCCTGCTGTTGTGGAAATTACAATACAGGTGTCCTCATTTAAGAAACTAAAGGGGGCTGGCATCTTCCAATTTCCAAGGCTGGGCTTCATCCAGGTCTGATATCTGGTTCTTTGATGTTGTGTAGACAAACACGATGGTGCGGCTGAACTTCTCACCTTGTGCACAGAGCCTAATGCCATCCTCCCTGTACTTGACACAATCTGACATATTTCTAGAAAACACAAATGCATGCACTCACACCGCTCCCAAACAAAACATTGTTAAGCACAAAAACTAGTTTAAAATGAGTATCAAACGCTGCTTGAAAGAATAAAAGAAGCAAAGAAAAATATTTTATGCAGGGAAGAGAGGATTTCACACAAGACCACCATCAACTTGCTGGCTGGACTGGGCTGTTTCCATCTGGAGGCTCAACTGGGGAAGGATCTGCTTCTGCATGCCCTCAGGTTGTCAGCAGAATTTGTTTTCTTGTCACTGCAGGACTGAGGGCCTGGAGTTTTCCTGGCTGGAGGCTGGGAGCTGCCCTCAGTTCAGCTTTGGATGGTGCTCAGTTCTCTGCCTAGATTTAAAGCCTTACCCAATAGTGGCTACCTTTAAGAACTTCAGCTAACTATGTCACCTCTTTACACTTAAGAACACTTACTACATAGGATGGTTGAGCAAACTGAATCAGTTGATAAATGCAAAGAAATTAATGCAGTGTCTGACACATGAGATTCATTCAACAAATGTCAGCAGTTATGATTAGTGTTCTCATCCACTGCTATGCCTTTGATTTCCATCTGTCAGTGGCTCCCAGATTAATATCTCCAGCCCTGACCTCACCCCTGAATTCCAGATACAAACTTTCCATGGTCTAACCTGACATCTCCATGTAGTATTTTTAAGAAATGCCTCAAATCTGTAAAGTCCCCAAATAGCTCATTCTATGCTCCTTATTATCTCAGTAAGTCACCCCTCCGTTCTTCTAAGTACTGAACCCAAAACTTGTCCTTGGCTCCCGCCTTTTGCTTCTATCTCACATCCAACCCATCATCAGATTATTTGGCTCCACTTTCAAAATATATCCAGCATCCACTCACTGCTCAGCACCTGCACTAAAACCCTGTGGCCCACATCTCCATGTGCTCTCACCTGGATCACTGCAATAGCTTCCTAATTGTCATCCTCTTTCCCAGGCCCTTTGTGTGATCTATCAGAGCAACCAGGGAGAGCCTTACAAGATGAAAGTTCTATCACATCACCCCATGCACACACCCTCTCCCATTTCACTCAGGGACCCACGTGTACGGCTCCATGTGACCTGTTCCATGACCTTCCTGCCCCCAGCTCCCACTACTCCAGTGATCACTGCCCCTCTCTATCACTCTGGCCTCCTCTATGTCTTCAGGCCACTGACCTTACAGCCCCCCATGCCTGGACATCCCCTCCCTGACATCCACGTAGCTCACTTCCCCAAATATTATGTCTTTGTTCAAATACCACCTTCTTAGAAAACACCTTCTGAATTGCATCCCCTCTATCCACACTTCCTGTTCCTCTTCCCCAATCCTTCCTTTTTAGGACTTATCACCATTAAATTATAATGCATTTTATCTATTTGACCTGTTTGTTGTCTGTCTTCTCCAGTAGAAAGTTAACTTCATGTGTAGAAGGATTCTTCTCTGTTTGGTGAGTCTCCGGGGTCTGGCACAAAGCAGGTGCTCAGTATGTATTTGCGAGAGGAATAAGTTGGGTTCATAGACACCCTGCCCATAGATTGGCCTTGGGGTATGTTTTTCACAGCATCTGCTACCTGGGGCCACCTCTTCTTCTGCCATTTTCTGCTCTCCTTGGTCTGCTCCCTGCCACCAAGTTAGTATAGGAGAAGCAACGTGGGGATGCAAAGGGAGAGAGTGCCATAGTCCTGGTGTGGCTCCTGCCCCATGTGACGTTTCACCAGTAAGTTGTAAGTTTTCCATTATAAAAAAGATTTTCTGATTCTCTGTAACATCTCAGAGATTTCTTAGGAACATTAGGTCAAGGCTACTCTGCACTTTCATATAAATCCACCGATTAGGAGAAAAGACCCAAGATCTGGTATGTGATGATGATTATGACTAACTGATAGATGTGACCTCAAGGACAGAGAAAGAAACATCGATATTTATAGATTAAAGTGAGTAAGTTCCTGCAGAGAAACAAGCACACCAAGAGGGGGACAAAGAGGCTTTAAGGAAAAGAGTGGCAGGTGCTGTCACAGCAGTGAAAACTACCCAGACCCTCCAGATGTCTTCAGGGGGCTTCTTGTGGTGGGCACAGAGGCAGGCAGACCCTGCTGATGATGACACAGATGGTGAAAAGAACCTGAGCAGATGGCAGCAGCTCAGATGGCCACCTAAGGCTGCATCTGCGCCCACCCAGGCCAGTGTGCTTCTTCTAACCCAGGAGGCCTGTTAATGGAGACAGACAAATCTTCAAAATCCACCAAAAGAGTCAACCCAGAACCCGTGTGTTCTCACCAGCATGGGTCCCCAACAGAAAACCTCCTGGGCATGTCCCTCAAAGGGAAATTGCTATGATTTGAATGTGTCCCCCACCGTTCATGTGCTGGAAACCTGATCCCAATGCAACAGTGGTGAGAGGCAAGACCTTTAAGAGGTGATTAGGTCGTGAGAGCTCTGCCCTCGTTGGTGGATTAATGCCACTATAATGTGATATGGTTAGCTTTTGTGTACCCACCCAAACCTCATCATGAATTATAATCTCCATAATCTCTATAATCCCTCCTTGTCAAGGAAGAGACCAGGTGGAGGTAATTGGATCGGGGGGCGGTTTCCCCATGCTGTTCTCATGATAGTGAGTGAGTTCTCACGAGATCTGATTGTTCCATAAGCGTTTGGTAGTTTCTCCTGTGCTCATTCTTCTTCCTGCCGCCTTGTGATGGTTCCTTGCTTCCACTTCACCTTCTGTCATGACTGTAAGTTTCCTGAGGCCTCCCCAGCCATGCTAAGCTGTGAGCCAACTAAACCTCTTTCCTTTATAAATTACACAGTCTCAGTTCTTTATAGCAGTGTAAAAAGTACTAATACCTAATTATGGGACTACGTTAGTTTTCACAGGAGTGGATTAGTTATCATGGGAGTGGGCTCCCCGTAAAAGCATGAACTTGGGCCCCTTCTCCTCTGACTCTCCCCTTGCTCTCTTGCCCATCCACCTTCAGAGGGCCCTAGCCAGATGCTGAGCAGATATGTATCCTCCAGCAGAAGAAGAAGACACCAAGAGGGGGACAAAGAGGCTTTTAGGAAAAGAGTGACAAGTGCTGTCATAGCAGTGGACACGACCCACACCCTCAAGATGTCTTCAGGAGGCTCCTGGTGGTGGGCACAGAGAGGCAGGCAAGAAGGCCCTGGCCAGATGCTAAGCAGTTGCCAGTGTCATGCTCTTGGACTTCCCAGCCTTCAAACCTGTAGGAAATAAATTTCTTTTCTTTCTAAATCAACCAGGTATTCTGTTATAGCAACACAAAATGAACTAACATAAATATGTCTGTTCAGTGACTTCAGGACTTCAAGGCCCCTTCTAGAGACATCCTGTAGAATTATGTCTCTTCTGAGCTCACTTACCTCCCCACAGACCCTGGCCCTGGGGTCTGTTGCTTCTATCTCATGCTGAGATAAATGGCTTGAAGGAAATCCAGGAAAAGGCGCAGTTTCTTGATCTGGTGACAACGGAGAGCAAGATCCCTAGAGACTTCTATTCAAACACACCGGAGCAGACAGCATTTTCCTCCAAGTGACCAGGATGGATACCCTTGGCCATGAAGCCAAGGAGTATCCCCTTGCTTCAAGAATGTTGCTGCAGTCAGACAGCTGAGTGGTGTTTTGAAGTTGTTTAAAAGAGAAATTATAAGTAGAAATAATTTGAGCCTAGACAGGAAGACAGAATATGCTGGGGTCCATGTGCTATTCTGCACATTTTCAGAGGTAGAGCTTCTCTCCAAGGTGGAAACTGGGAAGGAAAGAATGATGGCAGGGTTGAGTCTCTCACCCATGCTATGTTTCCCAAACTTCCAGGCAGAGGGTTCTGTGGTGTGACAGGGACTGGTGTCAGATTCAAAGACCACATGCAGAAGAAGACATAGTCCACCTTCCTTTGCATTGCTGTGGGATCGGGTGACTGAGTTCTAGCCAGTGGGATGGAGCACAGATGATGGGTTTTAACAAAACATGTATTGTGCAATCGTCTGTATGCCACAGGATAGCATAAAAAAGTGAAAAACAGCACTCTCATAAAAATGGAGAATGAACATGTTTGAAAGATCTATCTATTCATGAATGAGGGAGCCATATGAGAGTCATAGAAGCACTGGTGGGTGGGGAGTTGGAATAAGCTAGCTAGTGTAGAGACAGAAGTAGTTAGCATCCTGCAGGATACCCCTCTACTACCCAAAAACCTACGACCAGCATCAAGTCACCATGTCTAGACCTTCAATCAACAATAAGTAGCAAATCAAATAAAAGTACAAACAAGACAAGAGGTCCACCCTAACCATTTCTATTCATCATTGTACTGGAGCCCTGACCATGATAATTAGGCAAAATAAAAGAATAATGAAAATCATCCATACTGGACAGGAAGAAGTAAAACCATTTCTATTTGTAGATGATATAATTTTGTATATTGAAAATCCTAAGGAATACCTGTACACACACACACACACACACACACACACACACACACTATCAGAACTAATAAGTTGGGCAAGATGGCAGGATACAAGATTAATACACAAAAAATAATTTGATTTCTACACATTAGCAATGAACAATTCAAATGAAAGTAAGAAATCGATTCAATTTACAACAGCATCAATAGAATAAAATACTTGGGAATAAATTTCACAAAAGAAGTGTAAGATTTATACACTGAAAACTACAAAACATTATTGAAAGAAATTAAAGAGTGAACTAAATAAAAATCCCGTGTACAACGATTAGAAGACTTAATATTAAGATGCCAACAATCCCCAAATTGATTTATAGATTTGATATGATTCCTATCAAAATCCCAGCTCCTTTTTTTTTTTTTTTTTTTTGCAGAAACTGATGAGCTGATCCTAAAACTAATATAGAAAGGAAACTGAACAGCCAAAACGATCTTGAAAAGAAAAGCTGGAGGACTCAAACTTCCCAATTTCTTTTTTTTATTATTATTGTACTTTAAGTTCTGGGGCACAAGTGCAGAATGTGCAGGTTTGTTACACAGGTATACACGTGCCATGGCAGTTTACTGCATCCATCCGCCCATTGTCTACATTCAATATTTCTCCTAATGCTATCCTTCCCCTAGGCCCTACCCCTGCTATCCCTCCCCTAGCCCCCCACCCCAGACAGGCCCCCATGTGTTGTTCCCCTCCCTGTATCCATGTGTTGTTCCCCTCCCTGTATCCATGTGTTCTCATTGCTCAACACCCACTTATGAGTGAGAACATGCAGTGTTTGGTTTTCTGTTCTCGTGTCAGTTTGCTGAGAATGATGGTTTCCAGCTTCACCCACATCCCTGCAAAGGACATGAACTCATCCTTTTTATGGCTGCACAGTATTCCATGGTGTATATGTGCCACATTTTCTTTATCCAGTCTATCATCGATGGGCATTTGGGTTGGTTTCAGGTCTTTTCTATTGTGAACAGTGCCTCAATAAACATACATGTGCATGTGTCTTTATAATTAGAATGATATTTCTATTTCTAGATCCTTGAGGGATCGCCACACTGTCTTCCACAATGATTGAACTAATTTACACTCCCACCAACAATGTAAAAGCGTTCCCATTTCTCCACATCCTCTTCAGCATCTGTTGTCTCCTGATTTTTTAATGATAGCCATTCTAACTGGTGTGAGATCGTATATCAATGTGGTTTTGATTTGCATTTCTCTAATGACAAGTGATGATGAGCTTTTTTTCATATATTTGGTGGCTGCATAAATGTCTTCTTTTGGGAAGTGTCTGTCATATCTTTCACTCATTTTTTGATGAGGTTTTTTTTTTCTTGTAAATTTGTTTAAATTATTTGTAGACTCTGAATATTTGCCCTTTGTCAGATGGGTAGACTGCAAAAATTTTTTCCCATTCTTTGGTTGCTGGTTCACTCTAATGATAGTCTCTTTTGCTGTGCAGAGGCTCTTTAGTTTAATTAGATCCCATCTGTCTATTTTGGCTTTTGTTGCCATTGCTTTTGGTGGTTTAGTGTCAAAGTCCTTGCCCACACCTATGTCCTGAATTGTATTGCCTAGGTTTTCTTCTAGGGTTTTTATGATGTTAGGTCTTATGTTTAAATCCTTAATCCATCTGGAGTTAATTTTTGTATAAAGTGTAAGGAAAGGATCCAGTTTCAGCTTTCTGCATATGGCTAGCCAGTTTTCCCAACCCCATTTATTAAATAGAGAATCCTTTCCCCATTACTTGTTTTTGTCAGGTTTGTCAAAGATCAGATGATTGTAGAAGTATGGCATTATTTCTGAGGCCTCTGTTCTGTTCCATTGGTCTATATCTCTGTTTTGGTACCAGTACCATACTGTTTTGATTACTGTAGCCTTGTAGTATAGTTTGGAGTCAGGTAATGTGATGCCTCCAGCTTTGCTGGTTTTGCTTAGGATTGTCTTGGTTATGCGGGCTCTTTTTTGGTTCCATAGAAAGTTTAAAGTGGTTTTTTCCAATTCTGTGAAGAAAGTCAATGGTAGCTTGATGGGGGTAGCACTGAATCTATAAATTACTTTGGGTAGTATGGCCATTTTCACGATATTGATTCTTCCTAAGCATGAGCATGTAATGTTTTTCCATCTGTTTGTGTTCTCTCTTATTTCCTTAAGCAGTAGTTTGTAGTTCTCCTTGAAGAGGTACTTCACATCCCTTGTTGTATTCCTAGGTATTTTATTCTCTTTGTAGTGATTGTGAATGGGAGTTCACTTATGACTTGGCTCTTATTGATGTATAGGAATGCTTATCTGTTATTGGTGTATAGGAATGCTTGTGATTTTTGCACATTGATTTTGTATCCTGATACTTTGCTGAAGCTGCTTATCAGCTTAAGGAGATTTTTGGGCTGAGATTACGGGGTCTTCTAAATACACAATCATGGCATCTGCAAATAGAGACAATTTGACTTCCTCTTTTCCTAATTGAATATCCTTTATTTCTTTTTCTTGCCTGATTGCCCTGGCCAGAACTTCCAATACTGTGTTGAACAGGAGTGGTGAGAGAGGGCATCCTTGTCTTGTGCCAGTTTTCAAAGAGAATGCTTCCAGTTTTTGCCCATTCAGTATGATATTGGCTGTGGATTTGTCATAAGTAGCTCTTATTATTGTGAGATATGTTCCATTGATACCTAGCTTATTGAGAGTTTTTAGTATAAAGGGCTGTTGAATTTTGTCAAAGGCCTTCTCTATATCTATTGAGATAATCATGTGATCTTTGTCTTGGTTCTGTTTATGTGATGAATTACATTTATAGATTTGTGTATGTTGAACCATCTTTGCATTCCAGGGATGAAGCTGACTTGATCGTGATAGATAAGCTTCTTGATATGTTGTTGGATTCAGTTTGTCAGTATTTTATTGAGGATTTTCACATCAATGTTCATCATGGATATTGGTCTCAAATTTTCTTTTTTAGTTGTGTCTCTGCCAGGTTTTGGTATCAGGATTATGTTAGTCTCATAAAATGAGTTAGGGAGGATCCCCTCTTTTTGTATTGTTTGGAATAGTTTCAGAAGGAATGGTACCAGCTCCTCCTCTGTACTTCTGGTAGAATTCAAACTTAATATAAAGTGACATTGATCAAGACAGTGTGGTACTGGCATAAGGACAGACATACAGGTAAATGGAACAGAATTGAGAATCCAGAAATAATAATTTATATTTCTGCTCATTTTATAAATTTTAGTAGGTTTTTGGGAACAGGAGGTGTTTGATTATGTGGATACATTTTTTTAGTGGTGATTTGTAAGATTTTGGTGCACCCGTCAATCAAGCAGTTTACGCTGTACCCAATATATAGTCTTTTATCTTTCACTCCCATCCCACCATTCCCCTCGGGTCCTCAATATCCACTGCATCATTCTTATGCCTTTGCATCCTCATAGCTTATCTCCCACTTATAAGTGAGAACATATGATGTTTGATTTAACTTTCCCAAGTTACTTCGCTCAGAAAATGGTCTCCAACTCCATCCAGGTTGTTGCAAATGCTATTATTTCAATCCTTTTTATGGATGAGTGGTATTCCATGGTGTGCACACTCCTTGATTGATGGGCATTTGGGCTGGTCCCATATTTTTGCCACTCATTGATTGATGAGTATTTCAGCTGGTTCCATAATTTTGCAATTGCAAATTGGGCTGCTACAAACATGCATGTGTAAGTGTCTTTTTCATATAATGACTTCTTTTCCTCTGGGTAGATAACCAGTGGTGGGATTGCTGGATCAAATTGTGGATATAGTTTTAGTTCCTTAAGGAATCTACACTTTTTTCCATAATGATTGTACTAGTTTACATCCCCACCAGCAGTGTAAAAATGTTCCCTTTTCACTACATCCACGCCAACATCTATTGTCTTTTGATTTTTAAAATTATGGCTATTATTGCAGAAGTAAGATGGCATTGCATTTTGGTTTTGATTTACATTTCCCTAATAATTAGTGATGAGCATGTTTTCCTATGTTTGTTGGCTATTTGTATATCTTCTTTTGAGAATTGTGTATTCATGTAATTTTCCCACTTTTTGATGGAATTAGTTTGTTTTTTTCCTGTGGATTTGTTTGAGTTCCTCATAGTTTCTGGATATTAGTCCTTTGTCAGATGCATAGTTTGCAAAGATTTTCTCCCACTCTGTGGGTTGTCTGTTTACTCTGCCAATTATTTCTTTTGCTGTGCAGAAGCTTTTTAACTTAACTAAGTTCCATCTATTTTTGTTGCATTTGCTTCTGGGTTCTTGGTCATGAACTCTTTGCCTAAGCCAATGTCTAGAAGGGTTTTTCCAATGTTATATTCTAGAAGTTTTATGATTTCAGGGCTTAGATTTAAGTCTTTGATTCATTTTGAGTTGATTTTTGCAGATGAGAGATGAAGATCCAGTTTCATTCTTCTACATGTGGCTTGCCAATTATCCCAGCACCATTCGTTGAACAGAGTGTCCTTTTCTCACTTTACGCTTTTGTTCGCTTTGTTGAAGCTCACATGGCTCTAAGTATTTGGCTTTATTTCTGGATTCTGGATTCTATTCCACCTTTCTATCCACCTATGTTTATAACAGTACCATGCTGTTTTGGTGACTATAGCCTTATATTCAAAAGTATAGTTCGAAGTCAAGTAATGTCATGCCTCCAGATTTGTTCTTTTTGCATGCTCTTCCTTTGGCTACGAGGGTCGTCTTCGCTATGAGAATCTGATAGAATTCCTGGAGGTAAAATGCACCATAGTGTGGAGGCTGCCCAAGATGAAATTCTCAGACTTGTCCACACTGAACCTCCAGCAATTCATCCATTGCCGTTTAGGGTTTCCTCTCATGGCACTAGTTTCTGCAGGGGTTTCTGCTCTAGTAAGTTGTGCTTTTCTGTGTTTGCCTGCCTGTCTCTCCAATCTGGGGGACAGTAGTTTGCCTTGTAATCTCACTTCTCTGATGGATCTAAGAAGAGATAGTGACTTTTAAGTTGGGTCAAGTTTGCATTTGTTGTTAGAATGGAGTCATAACTTCCAAGCTCCTTACATGCCAGTGGGAAACCAGCAGTCTATCTACTTTGCCCATTTTAAAATTGGCACACCTGTCTTTTTATTGTTGAGTTGCAAGTATTCTTTATATGTTCTGGATATAAAATTTCCTTATCTAGATGTAGGATTTGCAAATATTTTCTCCTATTTTGTAGGTTGTCTTTTAACTTTCTCGATGGAGTTCTTTGAAACAGAAAAGTTATTAATTTTGATGAAGTCCGATTTATCTTTATCTACCTTTTCTTTTATTGCTTGTGCTTTTGGTGTTGTGTCAAAAAAATTCTTAACCCACAGCATGAGCTTGAAATTTACTGCTGTGTGTTCTCCTGAAAGAATCATAACTTTGGCCGGGCGCGGTGGCTCAAGCCTGTAATCCCAGCACTTTGGGAGGCCGAGGCGGGTGGATCACGAGGTCAGGAGATCGAGACCATCCTGGTCAACATGGTGAAACCCCGTCTCTACTAATACAAAAAATTAGCTGGGCACGGTGGCGCGTGCCTGTAATCCCAGCTACTCAGGAGGCTGAGGCAGGAGAATTGCCTGAACCCAGCAGGCGGAGGTTGCGGTGAGCCGAGATCGCGCCATTGCACTCCAGACTGGGTAACAAGAGCAAAACTCCGTCTCAAAAAACAAAAAAAAAAAAAGAATCATAACTTTAGTTCTTACATTTATGTCTTTGATCTATTCAAGTTAACTTTTGCATATGATATGAGGTATGGGTCCAATTTTATTCTCTTGTATGTGAATATACAGTATTTCTAGCACTGTTTGTTGAAAAGATTAATCTTTACTCCTAAAACAGCGTTCGTACTCTTGCCAAAATCAAATGAACATAAATGTGGGCTCCTATCTTTAACCTCCTTAAACAAAACAATTATCAGCCAAGAATTTTGTATCCAGAGAAACTAAGCTTCATAAACGAAGAAAGATCAAGTCTTAAATCTTGAAAAAAGCCAGAAGGGAAAATAAAAAATCTTAACTGTAGAAGAGCAGAGACAAGAATTGCATCTGACTTCTCAGAAACCATGCAGGCAAGAAGAGACTAGACTGAAATATTTAAAGTAATGAGAGAAAAAATGACCAGGCTAGAATTCTGTATCCTGCAAAATTATCCTTCAAAAATGAAAGGTAAATAAAGATATCCTCAGACAAACAAAAACTGAGGGAGTTTGTTGCTGTGAGGCCTGCCTTCTAAGACAGGGCAAAAAAAAGTTCTTTGCCTGGGCGCAGTGGCTCACGCCTGTAATCCCAGCATTTTGGGAGGCCGAGGCGGGCGGATCAGGAGATCAAGAGATTGAGACCATCCTGGCCAACATAGTGAAATCTCGTCTCTACTAAAATATAAAAATTAGCTGGCTGTGGTGGCACACGCCTGTAGCCCCAGCTACTTAGGAGGCTGAGGCGGGAGAATTGCTTGAACCCGGTAGGCGGAGGTTGCAATG
The DNA here is from genome assembly GCF_030222135.1 of Aotus nancymaae. Lineage (NCBI taxonomy): Eukaryota > Metazoa > Chordata > Mammalia > Primates > Aotidae > Aotus > Aotus nancymaae. The sequence goes on along the minus strand of NW_026988467.1, from coordinate 1,401,634 downwards.
AGCCGAGATAGCGCCACTGCACTCCAGCCTGGCACCTGGTGACAGAGCGAGACTTTGTCTCAAAAAAAGAGAAGAAAAAAGTTCTTTGGAGAGAAAGAAAATAATATAGATCAAAAGTTCAGATCTACATAAAGAAAGGAAGAGTATTATAGAAGAAGTAAGTAAAGGTAAAATAAAAACTTTTATTGTTCTTATTCTTAATTGATCTCACAGATAGCAGTTTGTTCAAAATAATAGCAACAAGGTATTCAATGATTACAGCTTATGTATAAGTGAAATAAACAACAGTAATCGTATGAGGAATGAGAGGAAGGAGTTAGGAATATTCTGTGCTTGCACTACCCACAAAGTGGTGTAGTGTTATTTGAAAGTGGACTTGGATTGCTTTTAAATTTAAGTTGCAAACTCTAGGACAACTACTTTAAAATGTTTTTAAAGTAGAATTAATGTGCTAAGACAGGAGATTAAAATGATATTATATAAAATGGTCAGTTAAAACCATGAAAGGCAGGGAAAAAAGTGAAAGACAGACAAAACGAACAAGAGTGATAAACAGAAACAGTAACAAACATGGTGGACATTAATCCCGTGGAATCAATAATCATCTCAAACATCAGTGGTCTACATACAGCAACTAAAAGACAGAGATTGTCAAAGTAGATCTTTTAAAAACAACTATGTGTTGCCTGCAAGAAACTCACTTTAAATATAAAGACACATATATATTAAAAGTAAAGTGATAGGAAAAATATACCATGAAAACAATAATCAAAAGAAAGCTGGAGGAGCTATATTAATTTCAGACAGAGTAGACTTCAGAGTAAGGAAAATTGTCAAAAAATAAAGAGGGGCATTGCATGATGATATAAGAGCCAATTCTCTAAGAAGATATGACAATCTTTAACATGTACGTGCCTAATAACAGAGAGTTAAAATATGCAAGTCAAAAATGGGCAGAACTACAAGAAATAGATTAATCTGTTATTAGATTTGGAGACTTCAACACTCTGCCATCAGAAGTGTACAAATCTAGCAGGCAGAAAATCAGTAAGGACACAACTGATCTCAACAGCACCATCACTCAGCTGGATGTAACTGACATCTGTAGACTATTTCATTTCACAGCAACAGAACACACTTTCTTCTCAAGCTCACACGGAGCACTTCCTAAGTCATTATCAGCATTACCCTAGGACCCAAACCGGAAAAAGTCACTGAAGGAAAAGACAACTACTTTTACACTGTTGGTGGGAGTGTAAATTAGCAACCATTGTGGAAGACAGTGTGGCAATTCCTCAAGGACCTAGAAATAGAAATACCATTTGATCCAGCAATCCCATTACTGGGTATATATCCAAAGGATTATAAATCATTCTATTACAAAGACATATGCACACATATGTTTATTGTGGCACTGTTCACAATAGCAAAGACTTGGAACCAACCCAAATGCCCATTAACAATAGACTGGATAAAGAAAATGTGGCACATATACACCATGGAATAGTATGCAGCCATAAAAAAGGATGAGTTCATGTTCTCTTCAGGGACATGGATGAAGCTGGAAACCATCATTCTCAGCAAACTGACATAAGAACAGAAAATCAAGCACCACATGTTCTCACTCATAAATGGGTGTTGAACAATGAGAACACATGGACACACAGGGAGAGGAACATCACACACCGGGGCCTTGGCGGTGGGGGCCTAGGGGAAGAATAGCAGGGAGTGGGGGGATTGGGGAGGGATAGCGTTAGGAGAATACCTAATGTAGATGACGGGGGGATGGATGCAGCAAACCACCATGGCACGTGTATACCTACGGAACAAATCTGCAAGTTCTGCACATGTGCCCCAGAACTTAAAGTATAATAAATAAATTGAAAAAAAGAGAAAACTAGAGACCAATGTCTCTCATGAACATATATGCAAAAATCCTTAACAAATCAAATCCAACAATGTATAAAAATAATTATAAACATGACCCAGTGGGATGTGTCCCATGTATGCAAAGCTTGTTCAACATTTGAAAATTGATTAATGTAATCCATCACATAAGCAGCCTAAAGAAGAATCACGATTATATCAATAGATGCAGAAAAAGCATTTGTCAAAACCCAGCATCGTTTTATGATAAACTCTCAGCAAACTAGGAATAGAGTGGAGGGGAAATTACTCAACTTGGTAAAGAACATCTACAAAAGGCCGAAGCTAATGTGGTACTTGATGGTGGGAAAACGGAAGCCCTTCTGCTAAGATGAGGAAGGCAAGCTGTGCCCTCGCACCGCTCCTCTTCAGCATTTCACCTCCAGTTCTACCTGACGCAATAAGAAACAGAAGGGAATAAAAGGGGTACTGATTGGAAAGGAAGAAATAAAACTGTCTTTGTTTGCAGACAGAATGATTATCTATGTAGACAATCTTTTCAAAAATCAACTAATAAGCAATGGCAGCAAGACTGTAGGACACAGGGTTAGTAGACAAGAGCCAATCACTTTCCTATATGCCAGCAATAAACAAGTGGAATTTGAAATTAAAAAACACAGTACCATTTACATTAGCAACACACACACACACACAAATAAAATACTGAGCCTTAGATCTGACAAAATGTGTCATATCTACATGGGGAAAACCACAAAACTCAGATAAAAGAAATCAAAGAACTAAATAAATGGAAAGTTAATACATGTTCATGAACAGGAAGGCTTCATATTGTCAAGGTGTCAATATCAACTGATGATGTTCCATCATAGCCTGACCTATGGAAGTTTTATCAGAACCTAATCAACCTGGGGGAAAGGAAATACCCAATACCCTATAGGTATTCAATCCCAATCAAAATCCCAACAGGTCATTTTGTGTTTATCAAAAAATGAATTCTAAGATTTATACGGAGAGGCAAGAGACCCAGACTAAGTGGACACAATACTGAAGGCAAAGATCAGTCAGAGGACTGACATGATCCAACTTCAAGACATACTATTAATGTAAAACTACAGTCATTGAGGCAGTGCAGTATGGAAAGAACAAGCAAACAGATCAATGGAACAGAGTGGAAAGCCCGGAAATGAATCTATGTAAATATAATCAACTGATCTTTGACAAATGAACAAAGGCAATACAACAGAGAAAAGTCGGTCTTTTCATCAAATGTTGCCAGAACAACTGGACATCCACGTGCAAAGAAAAAAAATGAATCTAGACACTGGCCTTACCCCCTTCACAAAGCATTAACTCAAAATGGATCACAGGTGCAAATATAAACTTGAAAACTATTAAACTTCTGGAAGTTAACAGAGGAGAGAATCCAATGACTTTGCCTACAGTGATTACTATTTTGACAAAACATTAAAGGTGGGATTCATGAAAGAATTTATTGATAAGCTGGACTTGATTAAAATTTAAAACTTCTCTGTAAAAGAGACTGTCAAGCGAATGTGAAGACAACCCATAGACTGGGAGAAAATGTGTGCAGAAGATATGTCTGATAAAGGAGTATTATTCAAAATATACAAAGAGCTTCTAAAACTCAACAATAATTTTTTAAAAACCTGATTTTAACAATGAAAAAATATCCGAAGGGACACCTCATCAAAGAAGATATGTAGATAACAATTAAGCATATGAAGAGCCATTTAGCATCATATGTCGTTTGGGAACTGCAAATTAAAGCAACAAGATACCACCACACACCTATTAGAATGACCAAAACCCAGAACACTGACAGCACAGAATGCTGGCAACTCTGAGAGGCAGCAGGAACTTCCGTTGGCTGCTGGTGGCATTGCAGAATGGTACAGCCTCTTCGGAAGACACTGTGGCACTTCCTTTCAAACTGAAACATATTCCCACCATATGATCCAGCAATTGTGCTTTTTGATATTTATCCAAAGGCATTGAAAACTTTTGTCCACACAAAAACCTACACACATATGCTTATGGCGGCTTTATTCATGATTGCCAAAACGTGGAAGCAACCAAAATGTCCTTCAGTAGGTAAATGCAGTCCATGCAAACAACGGAATACGATTCAACCCTAACAAGAAATGATTATCCACGCTTGAAAAGATGTGAAGGAACCTGAAATGCATATTATTAAGTGAAATAAGTCAATCTGAAAAGGCTACATACCATATGATTCCAACCATATGACATTATGGAAAAGGAAAATCTACAGATAAAGCAAAAAGATTGGTGCTTCCAAGAGTTTAGCGTAGGGGTCTCCCACCCCTCGGGTCACAGACCCGTCCCAGGCCATGGCCTGTTAGGAACCAGGCTGCACAGCAGGCGGTGAGCTGTGGACAAGTGAGCAATGTTTCACCTCCATTTACAGATGCTCCCCATGGCTCGTGTCACTTCCTGAGCAGGACTACACCTGTCAGAGCAGCAGCAGCGTTAGATCCTCACAGGAGTGTGAGCCCCACTGTGAACTGCGCATGTGAGGGGTCTGGGCCGCATGCTCCTTATGAGAATCTAACACCTGATGATCTGTCACTGTCTCCTAGCACCCCCAGACAGATCCATACAGTTGCAGGAAAACAAGCTCAGGGATCCCACTGACTCTACATCCTGGTGATTTGCATAATGATTTCCTTATATATTACAAGGTAAAAGTAATAGAAGTAAAGTGTACCATAAAGGTAACGCACTGGAATTATCCCAAAACCGTCCCCCACCCCACCCACCCCAGTCCTTGGAAAAATTGTCTTCCACAAAACCAGCCCCTGGTGCCAAAAAGGTTGGGGACAGCTGGGTTAGGGGAAAGGCAGGGATAAACAGGCAGAGCACAGAGGATTTTCAGAGCAGCTCATCTTTTCTGTGTGGTGCTACAATAGTGGTACACATCATCGTATATTTGTTCAAACCCATAGAATGTGTAACATCAAGAGTGAATCTGTCTTCTTTGGAGGAATGTCTATTCAGGAGTGGATAAAGAAACTGTGGTAGAGCAGAATCTCACCTATAAGTAGGAGCTAAGCAATGGGTAACATGGACATAAAGATGGAAATAACAGACACTGAGAACTCCCAAGCTTGCAGGGGGACATGAGGGTTGAAAAACTATCTGTCTAGTACAACGTTCAGGATTTGGGTAATGGGTACAATAGAAACACAAGCCTTCCAATCGACCCCCAGCACAAAATATGTTCATGAAACAAACATTCACGTGTACCCCCTGAATCTAAAATAAATGTTAATTATAAAAAAGAAATGGTGGTGTACACATACAGGGAAATATTATTTTAAAAAGGAAGATACTATTATTCACAACAAAATGGAAGACATTACGCCAAGTGAAAAAAGCCAGCCACAGAAAGAAAAATACTCTTTGATCTCACTTATGTATAGAATCTTTAAGAATATCATAATAAATAGAAGCAATGTGGAATGGTGGTCATGGGGGGCAGGGAAAGGAGGAAGGAGACCCAAGGCTTGGAATTTGCAGTTAGAATGAGTAAGTGTAGAGAGGGACAGTGGGAGGTCTATGGCGACACGGTTTGGCTGTATCCCCACTCAAATCTCATCATGAACTGTGGCTCCCATATTCCCATGTGTTGAGGAAGGGGCCCAGTGGGGGATTGTCCGATCATGGGGCAGTTTCCCCACACTGTTCTGTGGTCGTGAAGAAGCCTCCTGAGCTCTGATGGTTTTCCAAAGAGGAGATCCCCCACAGAGCTCCTCTCTTGCCTGTCTGTCGCATGTAAGAAGTCCCTTCCCTCTTCCTTCATCTTCCGCCATGATCGTGAGGCCTCCCCAGCCATGTGGAAGTGGGAGTCCATTAAACTTTTTTTCAGGAGAGAGATCCAAGATGGCTGATCACTAGCAGCTCGGGATTGTAGCTCTCAGTGAAAGTGCAGAGAATGAGAGGACGCCACACTTTCAGACGAATGTTTGTTGCTCACGGACCAGGAGATTCTCAGCGGAGGAGCCCCACGGGCCGCTAGCGAGACTTGTGGCTGGCATGGCAGTTCTTGGTGCACAGTGAGCAGGACTGGGTCCCCTTTTGGCCAATGTTGTTTGGAGCTCCGGGAAGACAGAGTCACCTATTCAGCTGATTGAAGGATGGACTCAGGAAGGGAGCTGGACTGGAGCTTCCTGGGCAGAAAAGCACCATCAATCTTAACACCGCTGTTTTGACTGGCGCAGTGGATTGTTCAGATTTTGGCTCTGGGAATCAACAAGTTGGACATCCACTCAAAGACCTAATTTGAAAGTCGGTAATCGTAAAGATGACAGGTGGGTAAATTTACAATGATGGAAAGAAACCAGCATAAAAATGCTGAGAATACGCAAAATCAGAATGCCTCTCCCTCTACAGGAGATCACAGTTCCTCATCAGCAACGGAACAAGGTCTGATGGAGAATGAGTGTGTTCCATTAACAGAAGTAGATTTCAGAAGGTGGATGATAAGAAACTTCTGTGAATTAAAAGAACTTGTTCTAACCCAATGTAAAGAAACTAAGAACTTTGAAAAAAGGTTTGACAAAATGCTAACGAGAATAGACAATTTAGAGAGCACTATAAGTGAATTAATGGAGCTGAAAAACACAACATGAGAACTTCACGAAGTAAGCACAAGTTTTAACAGTCGAATTGATCAAGCAGAAGAAAGGATATCAGAGGTCGAAGACCAACTTAATGAAATAAAATGAGAAGTTAAGATTAGAGAAAAAAGGATAAAAAGGAATGAGCAAAGTCTCCAAGAAATATGGGACTATGTGAAAAGACCTAATCTATGTTTGATAGGTGTACCTGAATGTGACGAAGAGAATGAATCCAAGTTGGAAAATACTCTTCAGGATATTATTCAGGAAAACTTTCCCAACCTAGTAAGTCAGGACAATATTCAACTCCAGGTAATACAGAGAACACCACAAAGATATTCTTCAAGAAGACCAACCCCAAGGCACATAATCATCAGATTCATTAGGGTTGAAATGAAGAAGAAAATACTAAGAGCAGCCAGAGAGAAAGGTCAGGTTACCCACAAAGGGAAACCTATCAGACTTACAGCAGATCTCTCAGCAGAAACCCTACAAGCCAGAAAAGAGTGGGGGCCAATATTCGACATCCTTAAAGAAAAGAACTTTCAACCCAGAATTTCATATCCAGCCAAACTAAGCTTCACAAGTGAATGAAAAATAAAATCTTTTGCGAAGAAGCAAGTACTTAGAGATTTCACCATCACCAGACCTGCTTTACAAGAGCTTCTGAAAGAAGCACTACGCATATAAAGGAACGACCAGTATCAGCCTTTCCAAAAATATATCAAAAAGTAAACAGCATTAACATAATGAAGAACTTACATCAACTAATGGGCAAAACAGCCAGCTAGCATCAAATGGCAGTATTAAACTCACATATATTATTAACTGGATAAAAAGCCAAAACCCATCAGTATGCAGTATCCAGACCCATCTCACATGCAACGACACACAAAGACTCAAAACAAAGGGATGGAGGAAGATTTACCAACCAAACAGACAGCAAAAATAAATAAATAAATAAAAAGCAGGAGTTGCAATTTTCACCTCTGATAAAATAGACTTTAAAGCAACAAAGATCAAAAGAGGCAAAGAAGGCATTAGACTGATCAATGAGATAGAAAATTAACAAGGACATCCAGGACTTGAACTCAGACCCAGAACAAGTAAACTTAATAAACATTTATAGAACTCTCCACTTCAAATACACAAAACACACATTCTTATCAGTACCATATCACACCTATTCCAAAAGTGACTACATAATTGGAAGTAAATCACTCCTCAATAATTGCATAGCATTTTGTAGGTTTAAATGAAATATTGGTTGGCTGCTTGTTTGTTATTTTCTTCCCTTATTCCTTCCTGTCTCCATTGTTAAGCACAATTATTGGCATAAAAGAGGTTTTCAATTCCCATTTTTAGACTGCATTCTAGCCTGGGCAATAAAGCAATACTCCCGTTCTCTCTCCCTCTTTCTCTTCCTTTTTCTTCCTCTTCTTCATTCTTTTTTCTTTCTCTCTTTCTTTCTTCCTTTTTTTTTTTCTTAAAAAAATGGAAAACAAAGAATATTTTCTATATCACATAAAGAAGTTTGGTTTGGCCTAAAAAAGAATATATTCGAAAAGAAAAAGTTGCGAACTTTTCTGCTTCGGTAAGCCTAGAACATCTGGAATTCTAGAAGGTTTGGGCAAGTATCCTCTGCTGTACGTTGCTTAAATTGGGTCAAGCTGATGGTTGAACTAAAAAGCATCTTAAGAGTCCCTCTATGGCTGGGCTTGGTGGCTCACACCTGTAATCCCAGCACTTTGGGAGGTCGAAGCGGTCGGATCACCTGAGGTCAGATGTTTAAGACCAGCTGGTGAATCCCCGTCTCTACTCAAATACAAAATTAGCCGGGCATCTCGAACTCCTGAGCTCAGGTGATCCACTTGCCTCAGTGGCACACGCCTGTCGTCCCAGCTGCTCGGGAGGCTGAGGCAGGAGAATCGCTTGAACCCGGGAGGTGGAGGTTGCAGTGAGCCGAGATCACGCCATTGCATTCAGCCTGGGCAACAAGAGCGAAACTTAGTCTCAAAAAAAAAAAAAGCCCCTCTAGCTCGTGAGTCTATAATTAAGTTAATTCACTTCTGTCTGTGGTCCAGTCTGGGAGTTCCTAGGCCAAAGAAGGACAGGCGAGCCTTGCACTGACAGTGTCAAAGGTGTCACTGTCTCTTTTGAATGTTTAGGTAAGTAATCTGAAAATCACATTAACAAAATGTTTTGCATGAACTTAAAAATAACTCAGCAGAACACACTCAAGGCCTTTGTAGTTGTAAAAAAAAAAACTCTTCTTCGTTACAAATTACCCAGCCTCGGGAATGTCTTCGTGAGCAGTGTGAGAACGACTAGTACCTATAGTTAGTAACAACACACTGAAAAGTTGCTAAGGGAGTGCATTTTAGGTGCCCTCACCACAGCAGAGAAGAGGTGACTGTGGAAGCTGATGGACTTGTTCACTTTTTGTAGTAATCATTTCACTGTGTATAGCAAAATCGTATGTTTTATACCTTAAATACATACGAGGAAAATAAATTTTTTAAAAGATACATGTTTTAAAAAGAAGAATGCAGTCTAATGTAAACTTCAGCTGTGGGCTTTGGGAGACATGCCGGTGCGTCCACGCAGGTCCGCTGATCGTAACAGCAGAGGAGACCGTGCCGTGCAGGCGCAGGAGTGGGCGGGAACTCTCTGTCCTTTCCACTTCATTTTGCTGTGAACCACACACTGCTCCAAGAAAATAAAGTCTATTTTTTCCAATGGGCAAAGATTGAACAGGCATTTCTCCAAAGATACACAAATGGCCACTAAGCACATGACAAGACACTCCACACCGTTAGTCATCAGGGAAATGCAAATCAAAACCACACTCCACGCCCACACTCAGGAGCCTCACAAAGGTATGTGGGCTCAGGTGACACACTCTCCAAATTCCAATGCCCTGGTCCAGGGAGAGATGGTGGGGTGCCTGCAGGGGGGATAAAGGCAACGTCGGCCTCTGTGGTCAGTGCTGCTGCTGCCCGTCCTCCGTGGACCTAGGGGCTCTGTGGAATGACCTGTGCATGTGCCCCTGTGCTCCTGAGGACAGGTAGCTGATGTTCCAGGACACAGAGCCCACCACAGTGGATGCAGCTCTGGACAGATTCAGGGACCTCTTTTGTTTCCGCTGTTAACGATTTGTGATTTGGCCAGTCCTGCCCCTCCCTGGGCTAGTGACCACTGGACGAGGTGACCCAGGGCCTCTTCCAGCTCTAACACCAGTAACTACTTTTTGCTCCTGCTTTTCGTGACACAAAGATGTCATTTACAGCCTGCAAAGTGTCAGTGACAAAGTCCCCAATGGCAAAGCAGAGCTAACTAAAGCCGGGCGATGTCAAGACATTTTGCAAACCAGAGACACACACACATGCACGGGTTATTTCTAAAAGACTCTATTCATGACTCAAGAAAGCTCCCTGCAAGGATGTCACAAGCACACACCCAGACCAAGTCTCCCTGCTTGGCCCAAGCCACCCTCCCAGCCACATCCTGGGACCAAGCTCTGTCTGGAGCCAGCAAGCTTTCAGACAAGGCAGAGAGGCAGCAGCCCAGCCAGGGAATCAAGCCATCAAGACTGTGATAGTTAATACTGAGTGTCCATTTGATTGGATTGAAAAATGCAAAGTAATAATCGTGGGTGTGTCTGTGAGGGTGTTGCCAAAGGAGATGAACATGTGAGTCAGTGGACTGGGAGAGGCAGACACACCCTCAATCTGGGCGAGCACCATCTAATCAGCTGCCAGTGTGGCCAGAATAAAAGCAGGCAGGAGAGCGTGGAAAGCCTAGACTGGCTGAGTCTTCCGGCCTCTATCTTTCTCCCATGCTGGATTCTTCGTGCCCTCAAATATCGGAGTCCACCTTCTTCAACTTTGGGACTCGGACTGGCTTCCTTGCTTGTGTCTTCCCCGCTTGCAGACGGCCCATCGTGGGACTCAGCTTGTGATCGTGTGAGGCGATACTCCTTAACAAACTCTGCTTTATATACACAGCCGTCCTATTAGATCTGTCTTTCCAGAGAACCCTGACATAGTCATCATGAGACACTTCACATGCGTAGACTCAGCTGCGAGTCAAGAACCCTTTCCAGCACAGCCACACTTGCTATCGACTTGATTGGCCACTCCGAGAGCCGTGAGACGTGAGAGCCCTGTGGAGAAGGGGCAGGGACACTGAGGCAGGGCATGCCCACCTGCCCACCTGCCCGAGGATGCTCCCTACCAAGGTTTCAATCGTCAAGAATGGGAAAATCAAAACTATTTTGTGTCATCCCAGTCCATGGAAAAGGGACTCTCAGCCACACCTGTCCGCTTGAGTGACTTTATATTCTGCAGGTGTCACCAGTGGGAGAGTTTTGCCAGTCAGGCGAGTCACTTGGGAGCAGTGCAGGGTCGACCTTGCTCTCAGCCTGTCAGCAAGATGAATCCTGCCATGGGGGTTGCTAGCGGCCCCCAGCGAGGCCACGCTCCGTGTCACAGCAGCGCCCTCTGTCCATCTCGCCTTCTCCCCTTTTCCACCACAGGGTACCGACAGCTTCCAGCTCCTCCTGCGAGGGACCACAAACCCCAGAAGGGCCCTAGGGTCCCCAGGAGGTGAGGACCATGGCCAACTGCAAAGGAAAACCAGTTTCTTATGGATGTCAGTGACTCCCGAATCTGTCAGTAGAAGACGCTTTAAGAGGTCTGCCTGCCACTGTCCTCCTCGGCGGCCGTCAGTGCGCGGTCCCTGCGAGGTGCAGAGAGACGTCCCACACCTGCTCAGCTTGGAAGAGGACCCAGAGTGATGGGAGCTGTTTCTCTGGGGATGGACACAGGACGCGATGGTTGTGAAGAGGTTTGCTCATCACACCCGGGGGAGGGCCTCCGCTTTACAAAAGTCTGGTGTTAACCGTCCACCCGGGAAGGGCACCGCCTCGTCCCAGGCAAAGGAGGAGAAACTTCCCCCTCAAATCAGGAAGCTGCAGGGGGTGGAGCCACCTGACTGAGCAGAGAAGGCTCAGAAAAGGAGGAGGTGGATGCGTGAGATGTTCAGGTCCATCCTGGCGGCTCCCGTTTCTAGCATTTAGGAAAAGGGGAAGCGGCTGGGTGGAGCTGCAGGTTCCATCATCACGTAACTGATTTCATTTACCCAGCAGCCCTGGGAAAACGACTGCACAACCTATTCTGTTTTTTTAATTGATACAAAATCATTGTGCATAGTTATGGGGTGCATGTGATATTTGGGTGCATGTGTACCCTGCATAGTGATCAAATCAGGGTGATTGGTGTACCCGTTATCACAACCCTGTTTTGGAAGTCAGGCAGCTGAAATTCAGGGAGGCAAAGTCACAGACACAAGCTCACACAGCAGAGAAGAGAACCCTCAGAAACAACCCTGGTGGGATTCTAGCCCAACCTTCCCTTGAGCGTTTCCTGCAGCTGGATCTGGGCCAGCCGCCGGAGAGTCAGCGGGTTTGCCCACCACAACGCTGGGGTCGGAGAGCCACCGCTGGGCAAATACCCTCCCCCTGGGCTATGGGGTGCCCTGGGGTGACAGAGAGAGTCCCCACCCTGTCCTCACAGAGGAAAGACAAGAGACAATGCAATCAGAAATGACGAGAACGAGGGAAAAATGAACCCTGAGCACCTGATCCCAGCTCAGCGTCAAGGACGGCTGCGTGGAGGAACTGGCCTTTCTGCTGAGATAGGAGAATGTCCGGGAGCTTGTTGACGAAGAGTCAAATTCCGGAAAATATTTGAAGAGATTTGTTCCGAGCCAAACAGGAGTGACCATGACCCACAATGCAGCCTCCGGAGACGCTGAGAACCGGTGCCCAAGGTGGTCCGGGTGCAGCTTGGCTGTATACATTTTAGGAGACAGAAGACTTCGATCAAATACAGTTAAGAAAAACATCGTTTCCGTCCAGAGAGGTGGGACAATCAACGTGGGTGATTTAAAATTGTAATTGGCAGTTAGTTGAAAGAGTAATCAATAGGAAGGAATGTCTGGGCTGTGATAAGAGGTTGTGGAGACCAATGTTCTATCCTAAAGACGAAGCCTCCAGGCAGCAGGCTTCAGGGAGAATGGGCTGTAAATGCTTCTTTGCAGACTTGAGGTCTGTGTTGATGTGAATGCCAGCGGGGCAGAACGAGGCAGGTCCAAGCGCCACTTCCCATCACCGCCTGAACCAGTCTTTCAGAAGGTTAAATTTTAGGGAGCCCTTGCCGAGGAGGAAGTCCATTCAGATGGTTGAAGGGGCCTTAAAATTTTATTGTTGGCTTACAAGTTGGTCAGGAGAAGAACGGGGTGGGGGGTATTCCTGGCAGAGGGGCAGGGTGGGGCGAGGCCAGAAAGTGAGAGAGAACATTGGTGGCCACTGAGGAAAGGCAAGAAGTCAGGCTGCCTGGGGTGGAGATGGGGACAGGAAAGTGGACAGGGTGCAGAGGGGTCAGAGGTCAGAGGTCAGAGGCACCATGTCAAGGCTATTTCAACACACGCTAGGGCAGCTGCAGGTTCTCAGCTCCACGGTTCTCTGATTTGGGAGAGTGGCATGACTAGATTTGAGTCACACGGAGCCCCCGGCCAAGAAGCCAGCCACACCATCAGAGGATGGCGAGGACGATGACATTGACCTGTCTGTGACTGTGAGACATTGACCTGTCTGGCAACTGTGAGGACAAGGAGGCAGTGCCAGTGGCTAAGTCCTCCACCCTGCTGGATGGATGTCAAGCCCTGGGACAGTAAGACGGATGTGGCCCAGCTGGAGCCCTAGGTGCACTCTGTCCAGCTGGAGAAGCCAGTCCGGGGTCCTCCCAGCTGGTGCCCATGGGCTGTGGTATCCAGAAGCTGCAGGTTCAGTGTGTGGTGGAGGACGACAAGGTGGGGACAGACTTGCTGGAGGAGATCACCGAGTTTGAGGCACACGTGCAGAGTGTTGACATCGCAGCTTTCAACAAGATCTGAAGCCTGTGTGTGTGTGTGTGTGTGTGTGCGTGCACGCGCGCGTGCACGTGCCTGAGGCCCTGCCATTATTAAAAACTGAGACAGGCAAAACACACACACACACACACACACAAATTCCTTGGGTCTGCCGATGGTGCCGTATCTCAGTTCACTTGGGCGGGCATCACACAAATATCACAGGCTGGGTGGCTTCAACAACAAACTTGTATTTCTCAGAGTTCAGGAGGCCAGGAAGTCCAAGATGGAGGCATTGGCAGAGTTGGTGTCTGGTGAGGCCCCTTCCTAGTTCACTGTGTCCTCACACAGGGGAAGGGGAGCTCTCTGGGGTCCCTTTTGTAAGGTGCCCATCTCAGTCACTGGGGCTCATCCTATCTGTTGGGGCTCCACCCTCAGGACCATCACCATTTCCACATGTGAACCTTGGAGGGACACAGACATTCCGTCTGAGGCACCCAGCATCTCTCAGCAGCCCAGGACCTCCAAGTCTCCCCTGGCCCTTCACCCCCACGACGGCCTCTGTGACAGGCAGTGCCTGTGGAGCCAGCCTGCCTGCACCTGAATTCTGGCCTCACGGTTGGCACAAATGTCGTAGCCTCTGTGCCTGAGTTTGCTCATCTGTAGGATGAGGATGATAACAGGACCCAGCTCTTAGATCAGAGCCTGGATGGTCATCAGACCCATGGGGCAGCTCTGAGTGTGGACAAGTCTGGTGGGCTCCACCTCCAGAGGTGCCCCTGAATCCGGCCTCTCCACACAGCACCCCAAATCCAGCCACCACCCCGCATCCAGCCAGCACCCTGCATCCAGCCACCACCCCAAATCCAGCCACCACCCTGCATCCCAGCCAGCACCCCACATCCCAGCCACCACCCCGCATTCCAGCCACCACCCCACATCCCAGCCAGTACCCCGAATCCAGCCACCACCCCACATCCAGCCAGCACCCCACATCCCAGCCACCACCCGGAATCCCAGCCACCACCCGGAATCCAGCCACCACCCTGCATCCAGCCACCCCGAATCCCAGCCAGCACCCCGCATTCCAGCCAGCACCCCACATCCCAGCCACCACCCGGAATCCCAGCCACCACCCGGAATCCCAGCCACCACCCTGCATCCAGCCACCCCGAATCCCAGCCAGCACCCCGCATTCCAGCCACCACCCCGCATCCCAGCCAGCACCCCCCATCCAGCCACCACCCCACATTCCAGCCACCACCCCGCATCCCAGGCACCACCATAACGCTCTGGGTGTTGGTGAGAGCCTCCCCCAGGCCTCCATATTCTCGCAGTTCTCTCAACCCAGGTCTCCCTACCACAGCCTCGGGCTCTCCTTGAAAATAAACAAGCAAACAAATCCTGCCCCAGCTGCGGCACCACCCCCATCCTGCTTGGATGAACCGCACACTCTTCCCAGGTCCCTGGGCTCAGGACCAGGACACACCTCCTCCTCCGTCTGCCTCGTGCCTCTCTCAGGTGCCCGCTGTGCCCAGGCTCCTCGAGTTCATCCCCAAGTCAGGCCAGTTTCACTGCTGAGAAATTCTTCACTTCCAGAAAGAACTTCCCTGACACTCAAACCTGCCCCGACCGCTATCCCCATTCTGTGCCCCACCGTGTTTCCTTCCGGCTCTTGCCGCCCCTCAGTCCCGAATTTCCCATCGCTTCCTAATCTGTGTGTTCCTCCCCGGACATGGGTGACGTCGGGAGCGCAGACTGTCAGTCTTGTTCTCTGTCCCACCCCCAGCTCTGAGCCGCCACAGCGCTGGGAGCACAGAGAGCCTCTAACTGGTTTCTGAGAGCAACAGCACCCAGCAGGCGACAGTGGGGATAATTTGGGACTAAGAGGGAGACGATGACTTGGATGAAGTTCGTGTCCTTCACAAAGATGTGTTGAATTCCCCGTACCTGGGAATGGGACTTGATTGGAAATAGGCCCTTCTCAGATGTATTCAGTTAAGCAGAGTTCATACCCGTCAGTGTGGGCTGATCCGACACCACCGGTGTCCTTCTAAGAAGTGGAACAGACACAGACATGGGCAGAACACCAGTGACAACAGAAGCAGAGGCTGAAGGGATGCGTCTACACACCAAAGAGTGCCAGGGACACGCAAACCCCAGACGCCAGAAGACAAAAGGAAGAACCCTCCCCCAGAGCCTCCAGGGAGAGCGAGCGCCTGGTGTGGCCTCTAGAGCTGCCAGAGAATACATTTCTGTTGTCCAAGCCATGAGGTCTGTGATATTTCATTTTGGCAGCCACGGGAAACCAGTCCAGGTCACCCTTCGCTGAGCTCAGAAAGGAGAGGGACGAAGATGATTTGTAGGAGCGGGAGGAGGGGAAGAGAGGATGCAGCTTCCACTGAGTTTGGGGATCAGGAGACACCATGCAGGGGCGCTGGGAATGCTGCCGACCACACGGATCGGGGCTCAGGCTGGACGCGGGTGGCAGAGACAAGTCTGGAGGTCAGCTCAGGATGAAGCGACTGAGCTTCTCGGCCAAGAGCCGCGTGCAACACGGGGCCAAGCACAGAGGCTGCCTGCGTGGGACTCTCGCCTCCACTGTGGCTGGGGATGTGGCATGTGGCAGAAGCCTCAGTAACCTCAGCAGTGAATGGGATGAGATGCCAGCACCCCCTGCAGGGTGACCTTAAGGATCAAAGACTTCATCTGTGTCCACGCTGAGCATGAAGACTCGCGCACCAAGCGCCCCGTACATAGGAGCTGCCATTTTCCCTGCGATGATCACAATTTCCCAAACAGAGAGGCGCTAAGACAAAAGTGATCTGTGATCAAATATCTGCAGCATCCCCCTTTGGAATTCCATAGCACCTATTTGCACATTAAAGGCTCTGAGAAGTCCTGCAGGGAAGACACTTACTCAAACCTAGTCTTCAAAACCAATTTTCTTCAGTGCAGGCTGTACCTGAGTCTTTGAAGTGCTAATGCCCATTGTGATTCTTCAAGAAGAGGAGTCACTGAGAGGTTAGGTGACTTGCCCAGGTCACGCAGCTAGCGGGTCTCACTGGGGAGGGGAGCCGGAGACCTTACACGTTGCTGCCGCGAGAATGCTGGTGCCTAGCACGGAGCAGTGCTAATCTGGGAAGGATTCGATCGCTCGGTGAGTTGGGTGGGGGAAAGGTGTGCAAAGGGAGACGGGGAGAGGGCGTCCTACCCGGTCCCATTTTTCTTGGCTTTGTTCCCCGATGACTGGCAGATGACTCCATCATCCGGTGCAGTGTGGAAGATGCTATTTTGGGCACACTGGGACATTTGCCGCTAAGCAATCACTCTTGGACTGCAGGTGTCACGACCTACTCCGCGCCTCTTCGTGCTCCCCCTGAAGCATGAGATATTCCCTCGCTTATTCTCTGAGATTCCGTGGGCACCTGCACCTGCCGGGAACAGCTCTGAATGCTGGAGGAGGGGCAGAGACACAAGGAGAGCTTAGACGGAGACGTGCTGCATCACTGGGCAACGCCTTCCACACCACGGAGGACCCTGTTTCAGAGGGACCTCTTGCGAGCACCTTCCTGAGGGTCTGATGGAAGAGAGAAGAGGAGGGACTTAGAGGGCGGCGGGTGACCGGGGCACCAGGGAGAGGCTCTACAGGGCAGGCAGTGAAGCCTCCTGGGGGGGCCAGAGATGAGTCAGTTACAGGAGGAGAGCGGGTGTGGGAGCCGCAGGCAGATGAGCCCCGCTGTCGGGAGAGAAGCCCAGCAACCTGAGAGCCGGCTTTGCCAGGGAGGCTCAGGGGGACTCCTAGGGAGGGGCTGCCCTGGTTGAGGGTAGGGGATGGGAGGAAGAAAGGAGGTCGGTGAGGCAGGAGTCTTCCGCCTTCCAGGTGACCCAGTGCTTCGGGACTCGGGAGCTCCTGGGGGAGAAAGACTCCTTGGGATTTATCAGGCGGGGAAGACCCGACGTGCCAGAGTCTGAGCTTTGGGGTGGGGATAGGCCCTGGCGAGCTGTGTGACCTGAAGCAAGTTGCTTCACCCCTCGAGCGCTCCAGCTTCCTCTCTGTAAAATGGGCAGCACAACAGGCATTAGCACAGCAGAGCTGTCGATGGGATGTAAGAAGCTGATTCGGGTGAGATGCCCCGCGGGGCTCCTGGTGCAGCCAGGCTCAGACAGCAACAACCCACCGGCAGCAGAGGCAGGCGTGGCTGCTGATGTGCCGGAGAGGGAAGGCAGCGAGCGGAGGGGGACACACGCCTTCACCATGCATTTATTCACAGCCAACCGTTTAGCTAAGTGTGGGCCACGTGCCAGGCGTGAGAGCCGTGCAGGGGCAGTGGTGACAAACACGAGCAGTCCTGACTCCTCCGGGCACAGGACACAGTCCCAGCTGGGCAAGAGACTAACATAGCCCTCACACCCACAGCCAGGAGAGAAAGGACCAGCAAACGCAGGCTTCTGCCGTGACAGAGAGAAGTCAGAGAGAAGCCCGTGTCTGGAAGCACTGGGAGGGGCCTGTAGGTGGAGCCGATGGGGACGCAGGGAAGACGATGGAGATGAACGTGTGGCTGAGGGGCGACACGGATGGAGAGATCAGCCCGGGAGGCGGGTTCAGCGAGAGGATGAGCCACATTCCAGGAAGGTTGAGTTCAAGGACTGCGGGACGTTCAGTGGGGGCTGCATAGAAGGGCATAGCGGTGCAGGGGCTCACGCCTGGAGTCCCAGCACTTTAGGAGGCCAAGGTGGGCGGATCATGAGGTCAGGAGTTCAAGACCAGCCTGGCCAAGATGGTGAAACCCCATCTCTACTAAAAATACAAATATTAGCTGGGCCCAGTGGCAGACACCTGTAATCCCAGCTACTCAGGAGGTTGAGACAGGACAATCACGTGAAGCCCGAGGGGGCGGAGGTTGCAGTGAGCCAAGATTGTGCCATTGCACTCCAGCCTGGGCGACAGAGCAAGACTCCATCTCAAAGAGAAGAACAAAAGAAAGAAAAAGAGAAGAAAGAAAGAGAGAAAGAAAGAAGCAAAGGAAGGAAGGAGGGAAGGAAGGAAAGAAGGAAGGAAGGAGTGAGGGAAGGAAGGAAGGGAGGGAGGGAGGAAGGAGGGAAGGAAGGAAGGAAGGAAGGAAAGGAAGGAGGGAAGGAAGGAAGGAAGGGAGGGAGGGACATAGCAGCATCTGCTAATGAGGAGAAGCCCTCTCCATGCCACCCTGTGTACCCCACACAAAACCCCTCTGGGCGGGCACATGGTGTGCTGTGAAGTGGCACACAGCCCGTGGGAGTGTCGGGTTGTCGTTCTGAGTCTACTTCTCATGCGGGCCAATGTGCAGTGAACACTGCAATTCTGCAGGGACGCAGAAGGGCGAGCTCTGTTTCCACAGTGATGCCGGGCTCTGCTTCCAAG
This sequence comes from Aotus nancymaae, assembly GCF_030222135.1. Lineage (NCBI taxonomy): Eukaryota > Metazoa > Chordata > Mammalia > Primates > Aotidae > Aotus > Aotus nancymaae. Next base: position 1,382,773 of record NW_026988467.1, on the reverse strand, counting down.
ATCTCGCTCTGGGGATCTTCCCACAGCTTAGAAAAGCGTATGGCAAGTAGAAAAGCTTGCTGAGAGGCCTTGAGGCCCCCACTTCAGTCTGCAGCTTGGAAACTTCCAGCAGATGAGGAGATACAAGAGACAGGAGAAGGGGCCCAGGAGGGGCGAGGAGGCGGGATTGGCCCCCTTGAGCCGCTCTCGTCTCTGAAACGGTAAAACAACAGCCGTCGAAATGCAAAGCTCTGCTCTGGGAGTGGAAGCGAAGGCTGCTGAGGCATCGCGACACTTCCTCGATGGTGTAGATGGATAAGAAGGATGAATCATTGCTGCAGGGGCTGCAACGTGCTGAGTACGTCCTATGGCCCCATATGGAAAGCATATGAGAGCACATGCGTGAGAGAGTACGCTCCTGAGGGACAGCCGATGCCTGGATACCCGAGCGATTCTCAGGAGCTCCTGCTCTCAAGCCCCAGGCTCTCAGGGCTAAAGGCATGTTCTTGGGACTCGATGCTATTAGTGCGTCCTGCCCCGGATCAAACCCCTCTGCCTCCGGGTTTCCAGGCAGCCTCCTTTGGTCCCACCCTCTGCTGTGTGAGTCACCCCTACCCCTGCAGCTCCCCGTTGGCAAATGACGAAAAATTGAGCCAAATCAGCACCAATATCATGTGCATCAAGAAAACAAATTAAGTCTAACATTTGTGCGGTGACAGCTGACCTTTGCATGATTAAAATGAATGGCTATGAAAGGAGGCAGATTAAAGACGTTTAACTTAGTGGAGAACGCTCGGAAGCCTGGGGCACTCCTGGGCAAACCTGAAGGTGAGACAAAAGCAGGGTGGTACTGCCCGCCGGCACCTGTTGGCCAGGAGAGAGGCCGCTGTCGGGGAGAAGGACCGGGGCACGGGCTTCCAGACCAAGAGGGACAGCATGGCCTCTCCCGGGCCTGACCTGGCCCAGCTCAGCTGGGCGCACAAGCCTCTTGCGTCCTGCATATTCCATCGAGTCCTCTGCTGTTTCCTCTCCCCCGGTTCTCATCACTCCTGTTAGTTCAAGCTTTGTCACTGCATGCTCTGGGACTGGCCTAAGTGGTGGCTTCATAAATATGGAATGGGCCAGGCATGGTGGCTCACGCCTGTAATTCCAGCACCTCAGGAGGCCAAGGTGGGTAGATCACTTGAGGTCACGAGTTTGAGACCCACCTGGCCAATACGGTGAAACACCGTCTCTAAAAAAAACACAAAAATTAGCCTGGGGTGGTGGCACATGCCTGTAGTCCCAGCTACTCAGGAGGCTGAGGCAGAAGAATCACTTGAACCTGGGAGGAGGAGGTTGCAGTGAGCCAAGATCACGCCACTGCACTCCAGCCTGGGTGACGGAGTAAGGCTCTGTCTCAGAAAAGAAAGAAATAAAAATAAAATAAATAAATGTGAAATGAATGAGTCAAAGCTCCTTAAGGATGGTGTGTATTTCTCTTGTGTTCTTCATGGAACCCAGCCTCCAGCTGGGCAGACGTGAGCCCTCTGAGATCCGCAGAAGCTGCTTCTCTCTCTAGCAGGCTCTCCGTACATGACGGGTCTTGCATGGCATAGACAGGCCGTGCTCCTTGAACACAGAGACCATGTCTGAGTGATGGTGCATTTTTCTCCCCATCACCGGGCACTCATACAGCGGGTGATCCAATCACTGTGTTGAGTGAACGGGGTGGGGGCGACGCAGGGGTCTCGCTTCCCTGATTTTGGTGGAATTCGTGTGACACTAGCGGGAATCGTAAAGAAGGCCCAGATCTGGTTCTGCGTGCGGAGGAAGCAGGGGTGATTCGTGTTGGGTTGCAAAGAGCTCAGATGACCCGCTCCTCAGGGCGTTTCCGCTTCTTCCTCCTGGCAAAGTCTTCTTCGCTTCCTGTATCTGCAGGACTTCATTGATGGTGTAGATGGATAAGAAGGATGAATCATTGCTGCAGGGGCTGCAATGTGCTGAGTAGTTCCCATGGCCCCATGTGTAAGAGCTCTGAGAGAACACGCTCCTGTGATTTCTAAGCCACCTAGCTCGTGGTACTTAACGATGACCACCTAGGAGCCTGAGGGGGCCACATACGCTTACACACGCCACCTTACCAATCTTCCCAGCGGTCCCAGGAGGTGGGGACTTGTTACGGGTTGAACTGTGTCCCCCCAGAAAGGTGTGTCGAAGCCCTAATCCCCTGCACCTTTCAATGTGCCCTGATTTGGAGCTAGAGTCTTTGCAGCTGCGACTGAGTTAGGAGAAGATCTTTGGCTGGGTTCTAATCCAGAATGACTAGTGTCCTTCAGAGAAGAGGAGACAGACACAGAGACAGACACACAGCGGGAGGCGGCCGTGTGACCACAGAGGCAGTGCTTGGAGTGGTGCTATCACAACCCAAGTGACTTCTGGAGTCACCAGAAGCTGGAAGAAGCAAGGAAGGACCCTGCCCGGAGCCTTCTTGGTGAGCATGGCCCTGCCCACACCTTGCTTTCTGTGTTCTGGCCTTCTAAGCAGTGAGAGAATAAACTCCTGTGATTTGTGAGCCACTTGACTCTGACAACCTAAGGAAGTCATAAAGGACTCTTATCATCTCCATTCTGCTGCTGGAGAAACAGGCTCTGCGTTGGCTCATACTGAGTGCCAACTTGACTGGATTGAAGGATGCAAAGTGTCGCTCCTGGGTGCGTCTGTGAGGGTGTTGCCAAAGGAGATGAACATGTGAGTCAGTGGAATGGGAGAGGCGGACCCACCCTTCATCTGGGTGGGCACCTCTAATCAGCTGCCAGCATGGCCGGAATAAAGCAGGCAGGAGAACGTGGAAGGGATAGACTTGCTGAGTCTTCCGGCCTCCATCTTTCTCTCGTGCTGGAGGCTTCCTGCCCTTGAATGCTGGACGCCAAGCCCTTCAGCTTTTGGACTTGTGGTCTGACACCGGTGCTTTGCAGGGGCCCTGGGCCTCTAGCTACAGGCTGCGCTGTCAGCTTCCCTACTTTCCAGGTTCTGGGACTCAGACCGGCTTCCTCGCTCCTCACCCTGCAGATGGCCTTTTGTGGGGCTTCACCTTGTGATCGTGGGAATCGGTTCTCCTAATAAATCAGTCCTCCACTTCACATATGCCTCTGTGCTATCAGTCCTGAGAGGCTAAGCATGCTGCCCCGGGTCACGGAGCTGGCGGGTCAAAGGACAAATGCGGAAGTCCATTGCGGAGGCACAGGGCGTGCACCTGCCACGTGAGAGAGTCGTCCACCATGCCCTCCAGTCCCCAGACTTCATCCGACCTGCATGGACAAAAACCATTCTCATTTAGGTGGTCCACTCCCCTGCCTCCCTAATCCTGGAAAGTCACGGCCTCTTTTTAGATGAGTGAAGTGCTCTGTGGACATGCACTCCTGTGGTTACAGAGGGCGCAGCTGGGACCTGCCATGAAGCTGTATCGTTCTCTTCTGTGGTGGCAGGCTGTCGTCTGCCATCACTCGTGGCATCTGCCACTGGCAGGCTCTTTGATGTCAGATTTTCTTGGGACCAAAAATCAGCTCACAGAGCCTTTGGGTAATTGTGTGTTTATCAAAAAACGTCGTAGTAAGAATAATAACAGCAGCTAACATTCGTGTGGCAGTTACTCCTCTGAAGCTGCACAGTAAATAGCATCGCCCACGGTCTGACACGGGTGAGGCGGTGAGGTTCCAGAACGCAACGTGCTCGCAGCCACACAGCCAGCAGGCGGTGAGGCCGGATCCCAAATCCAGAGGCCTCAAACTTTTCTGACCTCAAGGGCAGAGCAGGGCGGCCGGTGCACTCTACAACCCTAGCAGTGTCTGGTTTGCAGAATTGCGGCTTTGGGCACTGAGAAAATGATGGACAAGGAGATCTTCAGAAGAGTAATCACAAGGGGGCTGGCAGGAGACTGAAGACGCAGCAGAGCGCTTCTTCCAAAGGAGTATGGGACACAGACCACTCTCCAGCAGACAACGCCAGCCCCTGAGCCCTGCCAGGGATGGCTCCTCCATCTCGGGGTGGGAACCGCTGTCATCTCCAGCCTCCACCCTGTCGTCCGCCCCTCCTTACAAATCACGATCACAAGCCCCGCAGAGAGCAACTTAACACCAGCAGCTCCTTGAATGCCACAGGGGTCATCATACTAGGTGTGGTGGCATCAGCTCACAGGCTGGCAGGCTAGGACCGCTCGGCTTAATTTTACGGCTGTGATTTATGTGAAAAAGCAATAGTTTCGGGGGGCTTGGAGGAGTCGGGGGAGTAGGTGGATGGGGCAGAAGCCAACAGACAGCCTTCCTCTGGGGATCTGGAATGGAACCACAGGAAGAGTCTAGGGAGGCTGGACCCTCAGGAAAGAGAAGGTGCCTGGAGGAATCACCAGGCTGGGGCAGGGAGGGAAAGTCTGAGGGAGGAAAGGGAACCCAAGTGGGAGGCAAAAAGTGTGGTCAGGCCCTAGCCAGAGGGGCAGAGGATGGTCACCAAGGCAGCAGCAAAGACAGGCAGACACCTGGGGAGGGAGCAGAGTGGAGGTGGCGACTCCACCCCCTTCCCCATCAAACTAGGCACTTGGAGCAGCTTGGGGGTGAGTTGGGGCACCACTGGTTCTTTGGGTGCTTTTTTACCCCCACTCCTTGTTCAGCTTTAGGCCCTAGAAAAGGCTATCTGCCCAGGGGTGGCTGGCCCAGGTCAGCCCTGGGCAGATAGCCTCTTCCAGGGCCTAAAGCTGAACAAGGGGGTAAGGCGTAGAATCAGCCAGACAACCTGGTGCAGTGCACAACCTGAGCAACTGCCCTAGACTGGGACCCCTCATCCGGCACAGGAAGGGTCTGTGAAGGGCTGGCCCGAGAGAGGAGGAGCATTGGCCCAGAACTTGGGGAAAGCCTCAGAAAGGGCAAAGAGCACCAGCTGGGCCTCCCAGTGCAGAGGTCCAGATGTGTAAGTTTCTAGGTTTGGGAGGTGTAGGGGGAAGATCACATATGTGCCGAGGCAGGAGCCAGAAGCCTCCGCCTATTTCCATATAAATAATGAAGAAGAAATAACTAGAAATATAACCGTAGTAATTAGTTATTCACAGATGATCCTAACTCTTTTACTAATGCCTCTCAGGTCGGAAGTGTGAACCTGGGGTGACATTGTGAAAGGAATGACCCTAAGGCGAGAAGCTTTAAGCCGTCCGTCATGCCCCCGTAAGGGCTGCTGGAGGGCGCCTTGGCTGAGGGGCAGCACCAGCGCTGGGAAAGCGCCCGCTGTTTAGCCAGCTAGGGAAGGGGACGTCCCCTTCCTCAGGGGAGTCAGAAGAAAACTCCGCTCCTCCAAGCGCTTGCGGTGGGCCTGGCGGCTGTCAGGTCGGCCCGCAGACATCCGGGGGCTTAAATGTCTCTATGTGATGCTGCGTTTCAGTGGTCACGTTCCATGTCCACTCTCATGTTCTGCTCTGCACCTGGTTCCTGTTTTCTTAGAAGAGATAATTAGCAAAAGTAATATAAATCTTAATGTCTTTTCTAACAAGTATGCAAAAGTGCTGACACTTTATGCTCCTCACCTCATCCCGGCTGCCTGAAAGCCTTGGGCCCCTACCTATATGACAGGTGATGTACTTGACCCTATCACCGACCACCAAGGCCACGCCCCGCCTACCCTGCCCCCAGCTTTGCACCACGCCCCGCCTACCCTGCCCCCAGCTTTGCACCACGCCCCGCCTACCCTGCCCCAGCTTTGCGCCACGCCCCGCCTACCCTGCCCCCAGCTTTGCACCACGCCCCGCCTACCCTGCCCCCAGCTTTGCACCACGCCCCGCCTACCCTGCCCCCAGCTTTGCACCACGCCCCGCCTACCCTGCTCCCAGCTTTGCACCACGCCCCGCCTACCCTGCCCCCAGCTTTGCACCACGCCCCGCCTACCCTGCCCCCAGCTTTGCACCACGCCCCGCCTACCCTGCCCCCAGCTTTGCACCACGCCCCGCCTACCCTGCCCCCAGCTTTCCACCACGCCCCGTCTACCCTGCCCCCAGCTTTGCACCACGCCCCGCCTACCCTGCCCCCAGCTTTGCACCACGCCCCGCCTACCCTGCCCCCAGCTTTGCACCACGCCCCGCCTACCCTGCCCCCAGCTTTGCACCACGCCCCGCCTACCCTGCCCCCAGCTTTGCACCACGCCCCGCCTACCCTGCCCCCAGCTTTGCACCACGCCCCGCCTACCCTGCCCCCAGCTTTGCACCACGCCCCGTCTACCCTGCCCCCAGCTTTGCACCACGCCCCGTCTACCCTGCCCCCAGCTTTGCACCACGCCCCGCCTACCCTGCCCCCAGCTTTGCACCACGCACCGTCTACCCTGCCTCCAGCTTTGTACTCAATAAAAGTCAGTGTCCAGGCTCAGGGCCACTGCCAGACTCCGGGCTTTGGTTGGCAGCAGACCCCTGGGCCCAAACTCTCTTTTCTCTATCTCAGTGTCTTGTGTCTTTTATTTCTACAGTTTCTCATCTCCACACCCGCAGAGAGGGGCTCACAGGACCCTGTAGGGCTGGACCCTTACAGGGAGGTTTGTGCAAATGAATAGCTACTCAAGGGAAGCACAAGGAGGAGCAGTCTTGGGCTGGACCTTAGGTCTTGGGTACATTTTCCAGCAGAGTGGGCTGCATTCGCAGGGCTCAATGCTCCCTCTGAAGGCAAGTGCCTCTGAGCCTGCTGGGTTCAGGCCCTCACGGAGGAACAGGCGTGGCTGGAGGACCTCAGAAGCCATCCTTCGAGGAACAGGAGTCCAAAGGGACAGTTGGGGCAGGAGAGCCTCTCTGTCCTACAGAGCTGGCAGGATGGCATCTCCCAGGACTTGGGGCTCAGGGACAGGGTCCAGCGGAGTTACAGACAGGTACAGGGAGGAGAGCGGTGCAAAGGGCATCCCAGGTGCAGAGCCTGAGGGGAGAAGGAACAAGGAGTATTTGCAGAATTGAGCGTGGAGTGACTGAAGCTGCAGGAGCCAGACAGAGCTCAGGAGCTCTCTGAGGCCAGAGAGGCAGAGCTGAGAGGCCGTGAGGGCAGGGCCTGGGTGGGGCCCGGCAGAGGCGCTGCGCAGGGGAGGGGCTGCGCGGGGGTGGAGCTGCGCAGGGGTGGGGCTGAGAGGGGGTGGGGCTCTGCAGGAGTGGAGCTCTTCAGGGGTGGGGCTGCGCAGGGGTGGGGCTGCGAGGGGGTGGGGCTGCGCGGGGGTGGGGCTCTGCAGGAGTGGAGCTCTGCAGGGGTGGGGCTGCGTGGGGGTGGGGCTCTGAGGGGGTGGGGCTGCGCGGGGGTGGGGCTGCGCGGGGGTGGGGCTCTGAGGGGGTGGGACTGCGCAGGGGTGCGGCTGCGCAGGGACCCTCCAGGGGTGAGAGGTGCAGGATCCCGCAGGTCGTGCCAAAGGTTTGGACCGCTGCCTGCAGTCGGTGGCGTTGCTGAAAGGGAATAAAGCAGGCCCAACATGATCGAATGTGTACTTTTGAAAGGTTACTACGGCTTCAGGGTAAAGCATGGTCTGGAGCGGTGGACAGACAGAGGTGGCTGGGCTAGAAAATTGTTTCAAAAGTGCAGACAAGGTGGAGGGGAGCTAAGTGAGCCAGTGCCATGGGGGCAGGGGTGACCAAAAGTGAGTGCACTTGGACCGTACTGAAGACACAGACCACCGTGGCAGAGAAAGGCTGGAATCCAGGATGCCCCCGTGTGAAGCTTAATCAAGCATATTGTCCCATGGCCTGGTTCTTGAGCTGCAGAGCCCCAGGGGAGACACAGGTGCAGGAGAAAAAAAATCCATGGCACCAGCCAGGTCACCCCGAGGTTCCTAGGGAATGCCAGGTAGAGGTGGCCGGCAGGTAGCTGCGTGGCTTCCACATGTTAGTCCTGGGAGAAGAAAGCAAGGAAGAGGAGACGCCAGTGGGAGGAGGGAGATGGTTTGGGTTGAAATATTTGTGGCAGGAGCCTCTCGGTTTTGTGACACTTCTGAGACACGATGGATAGATGAAGGCTGCTCCACCCTGGGGTCAACCTTCTTAGAAACACAGGGACCAGCAGGAAAAGAAGACGTGCAGAAAGTGTGAAAGCACTCAGGCCTCAGGCAGAGGGCAGGAAGAGCCAGGGCCGCCAGGAAGCCGACATCCATTCACTCTCCTTTAGAAACTAGTGACAGCCTTTCACGTTCTGGCATTCTCTGCAGAAATTCAGGAGCGTGTCCACACCCCATGTGCGCACTCTGCCTGTCTGAAGACACTGAGGGAAAAATCGTGAAATGGAAACAGAAGCCACAGTCCTCTGTTTCTCTTACTTCAAGACAAGTGACAGAAGGAGCGCTGCTCAGTCACACGGCAGTTCCCAGGTCCACGTGCGACACCTCCAGACACCAGCCCCAAAGGAGAGGCTACTGTGGGTTTCTTGTTTGTTTTTTTCAGTATGATGCATTTTCTTTGTAGTTTAACCTCTCTCCGCCCAACAAAGAGGACAGAGAACAGGTCTCACTGCTCTTCAGGGAAACTCACAGGAGACCCTGGAGAGCCAGCCATCCTCACAGCCTGCCAGGAAGTCATCTCACTCCATAGGGTGAGGTGCCCATGTCTCCGCCAATACCTTCGGGAGGAGTGGCATTTTCAGCCTTGGGCATCATCATGTCTGCTTCAAAACGTGGCTGCAAATGAAAAGCCCAAATCTGAGTGGCTTTAACCTATCAGAGTGAAAGATCGGGATTCTAGGATGGATCAGAAAATAGGAAATTGAGCTGGGAGTGGGAGCAGTGCCCGGGAGCCTGGGCGGAGGGACGGCACGTGGGGGCAGCCCTAATGGGGCAGCATCAAGCACTCACCTGCTCTGGGATTTTCCTTCAGCTCTGTCTGCCCCCACACAGCACCCCTGGTGCTGGAGGAACGACCACTGTCAACTTGGACATTCAGCCACAGAGACCTCAGCCCTCCCGAGGTAGTTGTTCATGTTTAATCATCCTGAGGGGTAGAAAGTTCATCCTCGTGTTGCACTGAATAAATCATTAAAGCTATTCATTGCCAGGCGCAGTGGCTCATGCAGGTAATCCCAGCACTTTGGGAGGCCAAGGCAGGAGGATTGCTTGAGCCCAGGAGTTTGAGACCATCCTGGGCAACAAAGTGAGACTCCTTCTCTACAGAAAAATTTTTAAAACCCAGCTGGCTGTGGTGGGGGGGATGGGAGAGGGGGAGGGGGAGGGTGGGAGGGGAAGGAGAAGATGGAGGGTGGGAGGGGAAGGGAGAGGGGGAGGGTGGGAGGGGAAGGGGGAGGGTGGGAGGAGGAGGGGGAGGGTGGGAGGGGAAGGGGGAGGGTGGGAGGAGGAGGGGGAGGGTGGGAGGGGAAGGGGGAGGGTGGGAGGGGAAGGGGGAGGGAAGGCATTACTTCGGTCTTACAGCTCCATCCCTCTTCCACACACCCCACAAGCATTTGGGATCGCAGTTGTGTTCCTCTGTCTCTGCTTCCCTGCATTTTGCTGGTTAAATGTCCCTGGGTGACCCTGATCCTTGTTTGAAAGGTAGGTTCCAGGGCTCAAGGGCACAGCGGCAGGGGGAGAGAGAGAGAGAGAGAGACAGAGACAGAGAGATGGAGACATAGAGATCAGGAGCTGAGGACTACTGGTGTCTGCCTTATCCAATCTTTGCAGGATCACCCCGGCAGCTGGGCGGTAACCCCGGTCCAGAACCGAGCAGCAGTGCTGACACAGGTGCCCTTTTCCCTCCATGCGGCCCTTTGGACTCTCCTGAGCTTCATGAGTGACTTGCGGCAGAGACAGAACCGTGATATGAGCCAAGCTGCTGTCTGGGTAAAGTCTACCGTGATTAAGCACTATCTGAAGCGTGTCTGAAACACACACACACGCACGCAGCGTGTTCTCGCCATCCTTTTACGCAGTGTGCCCTGACTCATATACTTACGGTAGACTGTCAGTCACTCACACCGGTGCCTGCTGGGGACCCATGGAGAGCATCCCCTCCATATGGCTTATGCCCTGCCCCCATGAGGTTTGGTGGTGGTGGGTGGGATATGGGTAGCCAGACACCCAGGGGCCTCTCAGGTTGGTGAACCCCTTGCCCCCCACCCCCAGGGCCCCCCATATGCACCTCTGGTCCAGTTGTGTTGTTCTGTGTTGCAGACATGGAAAGAAACACGTGCAGCCTCATCCCAGACAGCTCCGGGCAGAATTCCAGTCCCGGTGTCTTGTCAATGACAAGTAAGATAAACCCTGCACAGATCTCGGCTCCAGGGGCAGGCGGGGTGCCCCCCAGGTCCTGGGCTTGCTCTGCTTCCTCTGGGGTGCTCTCCGCCCAGGACCCAGATGGCAGCACCTAGGACAGCACAGCAGCCAGGGCCTTTTCCCCGGCAGAGTCTCCCCCAGAGGTCTGGGCTGCTCCGAGGGAAGCACCTGCCCAGTTCCACTCCTGGGAGGGCTGCATTTTAGGATGGTTGATTTTAGGATCATCTTGGCTAGGCCATGGTGCCCATTGCTCAGGTATTTTTTAGATGGGATGAGCATTGAAATCTGTGGACCTGAGAGGAGCAGATACCCCTCCATAATATAGGCGGGCCCCGTCCGATCTGACAAAGGCCTTAAGAGAGAAGACTGGGCTCCTCTGTGGAGAAGGGACTTCCGCGTCCAGCCTGCAGGTTTCAGACCTGAGCCTGGAGCAGCAACTCCTCCCTGGGTCTCCAGCCTGCTGACATGCCCAGCAGATTCCAGATTTGCAAACCTCATGATCGCGTGAGTCACAGGACAATTCCTTAAACTCAATCAAACTATCTCTGTCACTGTCTGTCTCTGTCTCTCTCTCTCTCTCTCTGGTGAGAAATAGGAGCCTGGACTGACTCTCTGGAGATCAGTTACCCCTGGCCCCTGCCCCTCTCCAGTCCCCGCGGAGGCTTCTGTGTGGACCCAGAGGGAACCAGCAAGGTCCTGCAGAGGGTAGATGTGACCTTTGGCCTCGGCAGCCTCTGCCCCCAGAACTCAAACCCAGCTGGACCCAAGGCCATGGTCCCCATGCCAGCCCTGCACACCCCAACCCGTGCCCACTCCACACAAGGGGCCGGTTGCCCCTCCTTAGAACTCCTCTGCGGTCAGCCTCAGGGCCCTGCCCTGTGCCATGGGGAAAGGCACCTCTCCCCCAGGAAGCAGACTCCCTCCCTTCTTTGAGAAGCCTGAGTGCTGGCGTGGCTCTCCCGGCTCACACCTGGTCCTGCTCCACCGTTATTGTGGCAGGCATTGCTCCTGCAGTCAAAATCGAAATTCTCACGATCGGACCCACCCCTCGGTCACTGCCCTCCACTCTCCTCCCTCTCCTTGGGGGATGCTCTTGCTCCTGGGGCCAGGCATCGAAGGTCCCAGCGTTGGGGGGCTTTGAAATGGCAAGCAATGAGCGTAGGAGCAAACGGTTTCCTCTCGTTATAAGCAAAGGGTTTCAGAGCTCCGTTGGGGAAAAAAAAATAGCTCATCTTTTCCTTGGGCATTTTCTCTCTCTAATGTCCAGTTCTCAATGGCAAACCCGCCAACCCCCTCCCTGAGTTACACAACGATTTGGAAATATTTTAAATGGTCAGAAAGGAGGGACCCAAAAGGTGCAGGTACCGGCTGAATAGATGTAAATGATTCTCTAGGGCAAAAGTCAGGAAGATAAGAGCATGAACAGAATACACAGCCCTGGCTGATTTTCCGGGAGACTTCCAGAGAGGCAGGGCCACTCCGGAGCCACAGCTGGGAGCTGGCCAGGGAACCACCGCCAGAAGTGTGGGTCCTCCCAGATCAGCGCAGGGGCTGGGCAGTTTGCTGTTGGAGGAGAGTCCCTTTGTCCCTTAGACTCACCCGTGAGTCCAGCAGCTTCAACAAAGGCAGGGTAAGAACAAGACGGCACAGGAAGAGCCAGAGCCTTGAGCCTTTCTTGTGACTTCTTGGGTGTGGGGCACAGATTGGGGAGATCTTGGAATCTGATTGCCCTGGGCTCGGAGCCAAGGCTCCAGACCAAAGCCAGGGATAGTTTGCCTCTCACTCCTCATCCCTGCTGATGTGTGATCCAGGCCCTAATGTCCATCTTGCAGAAGCGCTATGCTCAGCAGCACACGGAGGGAAGTATCTGTGTTCCATGTCTCCAGGTGTGAACATCCAGGGCTTCCTACCTGCAGTACCCCAGCCAGGAAGCAGCACAGAGCATCTCCACAGCCTGAAGACGAGGGGTCCTCCCTGTGACCTCACTCTTGCAGACAGACCAGCAGCCCCCTTCTTAGCGAATTCCTTCCCAGGTACAGCCTGTCTGACCCCGAATTCCTAGAAACACAGCTCCACTACTTCCAATTAGGTCCCTGATAAGTAATACAAAGCCAGGAGAGTTTTCATCTTTTGAGACAGTGTGTAGCCCAGGCTGGAGTACGTTGGCGAGATCTCAGCTCACTGCAACCTCCGCCTCCCAGGTTCAAGCGATTCTCCTGTCTCAGCCTCTCGAGTAGCTGAAACTACAGGAGTCCACCATGCCCAGCTAATTTTTGTATTTTTAGTAGAGACAGGGTTTCACCATGTTGCCCAGGCTGGTCTCAAACTCCTGGCCTCAAGTCATCCACCTACCCCTCCTAGCAAAGTGCTGGGATTATAGGTGAGAGCCACCGTGACCGGCCCCAAGAGAGTTTTCAAACAGACTGCGGGACCTTTGAGTTCCCCTTAACTGACACCTCTTAATTCTCCCCTTTCGCTGACACCATCCCTAAATGCAGCAGGCAGAGGCGGCCCCTCCCACATTGGGGCGCTGGTGGGGGAAGGAGGATGAGCAAGAATGAGCCTCGGATCAATATCCCTGCTGGGAAAGAGGTGGATAAAAGTCCCAGCCTCGATCAGGAGAGGAAAGAAGCAGAGGCCACAGCGGGTCCTCTGAGCTGCATCATCAATACATCACAATGAAACTTACAATTCCTGCCCCAGTTCATGGTGCTGCTGATGAGAGGGACCGGGAAGAACCCAGTTAGAATGGCCCCCAGACAACATCTCATCCCAAGGCTCTGTCCTCTGCTACTTGGAGAGGAGAAGGGAAGGACATTTCCACCGGGCACACCCTATGGGATGGGGGTCCCAGGCCCCCCCGCCCTCCTGGCTCTCGCCTCCCTCCTGGGTGCCCGACATCATCTAGGGGTCCCAGCTCTGGAGGAAAATGAGAAGGGACATCACCTGTGCTAGGAAACCTGCAAGAAACAGGCCATGCCACAGGCTGAACAGTGTCTCCCTGAGAGAAAAGAGAAGTGAAGGGTCCTAACCCTCGGACCTCAGAATGTGACCACAGTCGCCCGTCATCCCACCCTCCAGCATGGTTGCCTGTGCTTGTTTTTAGCACTACGACCTTCCCTGGGTGTGGGCTGTGCCAAGGCCCCTGGGCAGTAGTCCTCACCTGTCCCCAGCCACTGGGCCTTGATGGGGCTACCCTTGAAGTCTCTCTCTTCTTTTTTTTTAGACAGAGCCTCACTCTGTCACCCAGGCTGGAGTGCAATGGCTGGATCTCGGCTCACTGCAGCCACTTCCTGAAATCAAGTGAGTCTCCTGCCTCAGCCTCCCGAGTAGCTGGGATTACAGGCGCCCACCACCATGCCCAGCTAACCTTTGTTTTTTTAGTAGAGATGGGATTTCACCATGTTGGTCAGGCTGGTCTCAAACTCCTGACCTCCAGTGATCTACCCGCCTTGGCTTCCCAAAGTGCTGGGATTACAGGCGTGAGCTACCACACCCAGCCCTGAAGTCTCTTTATAGATTCTTTGCTGAGAGCAACAGCCCTGGATCCCAGGTCCACTCTGCAGAAGACCTGACAAGGGGCACCCTTCTCTCCTGCAGGAAAAATGAGTACCCACTGCCGGCCGCCATTCTTCCACCTGCCCCCCTCCGGTGCCTCCCAGGACTCTGATGACATCAGCCCCACCCAGATCATCCAGGATCTGCTCCCTGTCTCAGGACCCTTTACGTCATCACATCTGCAAAGTCCCCCTGGCCACGTAAGGTCACGTATTCACAGCTTCCAGGGATTAGGATGCTGACATCTTTGGGGACCATGACTCTGCTAATCACAGAGCCAAATGAGGTCACTGGGGAGAAAGGGCCAGCAGAGGAGAGAGAGGGCTGGAGGCCTGGGCAGCACAGGTGAGCTTAGGGAGGAGCCAGCTCCAGACAGAGCCGTCAGGTGGGGGCAGCCTCAAGAGTGATGGGCCTTGGAGGCCACGAGGGTGGAGAGACGTCATTAGCTGCGATGCAGACTGACCAGGGCCCGTGGCAGCCTGGTGACAGTGCAGCAGGAGCAGTCTTAGTGGAGGGAGGGAAGGCGGCAGGAGGGAGCAGGTGGAAGACGAAACAGGAAGAGTGGCAGGTCCAGGCACCTTCTCAGAGAGCATTACCGGGGAGGCCGGGGCCACTGTGGAATGCATGAAGCTGGTGGCCTCTGCTTGCATCAGACACTCCCGTCAATTGTCCTGGTTCCAGAGACACTGCCTGGTCTCTGGGCTCCATGCAAGGACCTGAGCAGCCCCCAGCACTCCCTTCTGCCCCCTCCTACCTCCCAGCTAGAATCCGTAAGGACAGGCTCACCATGAGGGAGGGGCCCGTGAGCACAGTCATCTCATGCAGCCTCCTGCAGTGGCACAGCGGACATCAGCCCTGGTCAGTCAGGAAACGCTCTCTGAGCTCTTTCTTGGCTCCAGAGGCCAGGGTGCAGGCGGCCACCTCAAGTGGACCTGTGGCCCTGGGGGCTGAAACCCCGGGCTCATGTCTGGCGGCAACACGCTGGATGTGACCCATGAAAAGCTTCCCCAAAACCCTCTTTCCCACCGGGCCGGTGCCTGTCACAAAAAGTCCTTTCAGATTCTTCCTACCACCCCACACACCCAAGATGCAGCTTCCAGGGTCCACAGTCCAAAGTGATTTCATGCGATTTGTTCCAGCAAATGCCTGAGAAGCTGTTTAATATCAAAGGAATAGACCAGGACCCAGGGTTATGGAATGTAAATATTCTAAATATAAATGCTTTGGGCCACGCGCAGTGACTCAGGCCTCTAATTCCAGTGCTCTGGGAGGCTGAGGCGAGCAGACCACTTTAGCTGAGGGGCTGGAGACCGGCCTGGGCAACATGACCAAACCCTGACTCTTCAAAAAATACAAAAATTAACTGGGTGTGGTGGGAGGTGCCTGTAGCTCTACCTACTTGGGAGTCTGAGGCGGGAGGATCCCCTCAGCCCGCGAGGCTGAGGCTGCAGTGAGCTGTGATCATGCGACTGCACCCCAGCCTGGGCAACAAAGCGAGACCCTTTCTAGATAAATAAATAATAAATAAATACTTTGATCGTGGAAAATGGTTGCTGTACAGCAACACAGACAACCGGCGTGATGACTAAGATAGAATGCTTGAATTTAGCCCTTTCTTCTTAAAAGCTGAGCTGTTTTTCTTTTCTTCCCACTGCACCAAGGCTGGCAAAGTAGACTCCTAGCATCCTTTTTATGGGAAAGGAAATGTTAGCCCCTGACCCTGGTGCCCGGTTGACTCCTAGGAACTGAACCTTTGTGTCCCTCCAAAATCCACGTGTTGGAACGTTAATCCCCGTGGCGATGGTGAGGTGAGGCCTTTGGGAGGTTAGGGTTATAGGTCATGAAGCTGCAGCCCTCATGAATGGTGTGATGGTGAATTTTCTGTGTCGACTTGACTGGGCTAACAGGTGTCCAGGTATGTGGTAGAGCATGACTTCTGGGTGTGCCTGTGACTGTGTTTCCAAAAGCGTTAGAGTCAGCAGACTGAACTCAGAAGATCGGTTCCCACCACTGTGGATCGGTGTTATCCAGTCCATGGGGGATGCGGACAGCACCACAAAGTGGACGAAGGGCAATTTCATTCTCTCTCCTCTGGAGCTGGGACATGCGTCTTCTGCTCTGAAACACCAAAAGCAATGGCAACAAAAACCAAAATAGACAAATGGGATCTAATTAAACTTAAGAGCTTCTGCACAGCAAAAGAAACTATCATTAGAGTGAACCGGCAACCAACAGAATGGGAAAAAATTTACAATCTACCCATCTGACAAAGAGCTAATATCCAGAATCTACAAAGAACTCAGAGTTACAAGAAAAAAACAAATAACCCCATCAAAAAGTGGGCAAAGGATATGAACAGACACTTTTCAAAAGAAGACATTTATGCAGCCAACAAACATAGGAAAAAAACTTATCATCACTGGTCATTAGAGAAATGCAAATCAAAACCACATTGAGATACCCCCACACACACACCAGTTAGAATGGTGATCATTTAAAAATCAGGAGACAGCAGATGCTGGAGAGGATGCAGAGAAATAGGAACACTTTTACACTGTTGGTGGGAGTGTAAATTTGTTCAACCATTGTGGAAGACAGTGTGGCAATTCGTCAAGGATCTAGAAATAGAAATTCCATTTGACCCAGCAATCCCATCACTGGGTATATGCCCAAAAGATTATAAATCATTCTATTATAAAGACACATGCACACGTATGTTCATTGTGGCACTGTTTGCAATAGCAAAGACCTGGAACCAACCCAAATGCCCATCAATGATAGACTGGACAGGGAAAATGCGGCACATATACACCATGGAATACTATGCAGCCATAAAAAACGATGAGTTCATGTCCTTTGCAGGGACATGAATGAAGCTGGAAACCATCGTTCTTTGCAAACTAACACAGGAACAGAAAACCAAACACCGCATGTTCTCACTCATAGGCGGGTGTTGAGCAATGAGAACTCATGGACACAGGGAGGGGAACATCACACACGGGGGCCTGTCAGGGGCTGGGGGGCCGGGGGAGGGATAGCAGGGGGCGGAGGGATTGGGGAGGGGTAACATTAGGAGAAATACAGGGGGATGGATGCAGCAAACCACCATCGTGTGTACCTATGTAACAAACCTGCATGTTCTGCACATGTAACCCAGAAATCAAAGCATAATTTAAAAATAAACAGTTGAAGACCCGCCCCAAGTTCCTGGGGACTGACAAGAGTGACTTTCCCAGAAGACCTTGTGCTTCCAAAGCACTGGCCACTTGGTGTGGTGCGGACCCCGGAGAGCCCCCAAGTGAGGCCCGTAGCCTCTTGTCACTTCCTCCGGGCCAGTTTCTGAGCTCCCATTTCTGCAGCCTGGAAGGAGGAGACTTCTTTGCTCTGTGGGTTATAGAAGATTTCCAAGGAAAGGAAAGAAATCAGAATTCACTCCCTGGTCAGAGTCCAAGGCTGGAGGACGAAGGTGAGAACTGCCGGCCAGCCACAACCCCTCACCCCAAGGCTCTGAGAGCAGAACACAATCCCCAAAGCCCTCCCAGGTCTCATCCCTGCCCATCCTGGAGAGAGACCAGCCAACAGGCAGTCAGAGCCAGGAGTGTGGGGGCGCAGAGGGAACTATCTCCTGGAAAGAGCCTGTCTCACTCAGCCGGATGTCACCCAGCCCTAATGCCGGGAGCAGAGGGTGTTCGGGCAGCTCTGACCCGGTGGTCCTTGGGGAGGGAGCCTCCTCCCCAATTCTCCAGGCTTTTCTGGGTGATCACGCTGCCCCTGGCCACTGTTCCACGTTAGACCACTCACCTCTCTCCCCAGGAGCCTAATTATCATTTACAATGAACAGGAGATTCAAAATAAAATGCCTCTTACTATGCCTAATCAACCTTTATGGGCAGTCAATTGCCCAGAAGCAAATCTTTCCTCTCCGGGGTCAGCCCTGCGTGTCTGTGAGTGAAGGTCTGTCCCACCAGCGTTTTGTGAAACTCTCAATACTCCAGGGTTTGATTAAGCAGACTGGGCTTTCTCGTGGCTCAGGCCCGTGCGCAGCTTTCAGAATAAATGCACGCATCTCACGCAGACACAGAGAGGCACGCGTGGAGAGGTGCACGCGGACACATGCACACGCACTGCTGCACTGACACCTGCGCACACGCGTGTTCTGATCCCTCCAAGGCCACCTCCTGCCACTGCTCTTGCTCCGGCACCCAGTATTTCATGAAAAGCAAACAAACTGCATCTCCTGATTACATTTCCTGATTTCTTAGAAAGCAAAATTGTAGTAATTGGTTTACATTAAGCATCATGCTATTTGGAAGAGGGAAATTAAATAGAATACCGTTCGAGCTGATTCGTAGGCAAACATCGCTAAATAAAACGAGCCTAAACAACCATCTTTGCAGGGCAAACTGCAGCTTCAGTAACTGCCGCAACAAAAGCTATTCCACCGTGCGGTGTCTGGGTGGTAGGATGGCCACGGGGATTCCAGGTTCCGGAGAAGCTTCGGACACTCTGGACAGTCCTGTGAGGACTCAGATGGCTCAGGAGGCCCACCCGGCGCCCGGGGTCGCGGGCACTAACAAAGTTTCCAGCTTCTGAAAGTCAGCTCTGCGACTGCCACCCCTCACCAGGCTGCAGGCTCAGCTCGCTGGGCCAGCGGTTCAGGACTGCGGCTTGCCCATGGTGCTGAGGGTGACAGGTGTAACCTTCAGAGCCCTCCACCCCTCTGCCACAGGTGTCCGTTCGGGCACCAGACTCCGGAGCACCCTGGGGGAACGGTGAAGACGTGGCAAGGACTCCACCCAACTTCTCCCACTATCCTGCAGCCTCTGCCATCCAGGACCAAGTCCCTGACCGAGTCCTCGGTGCGTGTGGCATCCCTTCCCCTCGGCTCTGTGCTCCAGCATCATGTGAAAATTGGGACCTAATGGGGTTCAAGGAAAAAACGTCAAACCACATCTGCAGTTGGCAGAAGTCCACATGGGAGGGGTCAATTCTGTGAGCGGGTGTTTAACTTGGGACTTGCTTAGCTGGCCGAGGCTCTATCAGCACCTGACCATTGAGGTTCACGAGGACCATGAGCTCTGGCAGCAGGGGAATGAGGGGAGGAGGGGGAGGAGGGGAAGAAAGGGAGGAGGGTGAGGAGGGGAGGAGGGTGAGGAGGGAAGGAGGGGGAGGAGGGAAGGAGGGGGAGGAGGGAGAGGAGGGGAAGAAAGGGAGGAGGGGGAGGAGGGAAGGAGGGGGAGGAGGGAAGGAGGGGGAGGAGGGGAAGAGGGGGAGGAGGGGAAGAAAGGGAGGAGGGTGAGAAGGGGAGGAGGGGGAGGAGGGGGAGGAGGGGGAGGAGGGAATGAGGGGAGGGGGGAAGAAAGGGAGGAGGAGGGAAGGAGAGGAGGAAGTAAGGAGGGGGAGGAGGGAAGGAGGGGGAGGAGGGGAGGAGGGGGAGGAGGGGGAGGAGGGGGAGGAGGGAATGAGGGGAGGAGGGGAAGAAAGGGAGGAGGAGGAGGGAAGGAGAGGAGGAAGTAAGGAGGGGGAGGAGGGAAGGAGGGGGAGGAGGGGAGGAGGGGGAGTAGGGCTGGAGGGGGAAGAAGGGAAGAAAGGGAGGAGGGGGAGGAGGGAAGGAGGGGGAGGAAGGGAAGAAAGGGAGGAGGGGGAGGAGGGAAAGAGAGGAAGAAGGAAGGAGGGTGAGGAGGGGAGGAGGGGGAGGAGGGGAGGAGGGGGAGGAGGGAAGGAGGGGGAGGAGGGAGAGGAGGGGAAGAAAGGGAGGAGGGGGAGGAGGGGAGGAGGGGGAGGAGGGGGAGGATGGGAGGAGGGGGAGGAGGGGGAGGAAGGGAAGAAAGGGAGGAGAGGGAAGAGGGAAAGAGAGGAAGAAGGAAGGAGGGGGAGGAGAGGAGGAGGGGGAAGAGGGGGAGGAGGGGGAGGAGGGGGAGGAGGGAATGAGGGGAGGAGGGGAAGAAAGGGAGGAGGAGGAGGGAAGGAGAGGAGGAAGTAAGGAGGGGGAGGAGGGAAGGAGAGGGAGGAGGGGAGGAGGGGAGGAGGGGTAGGAGGGGGAGAAGGGCAGGATGGGGAGGATGGGGAGGAGGGGAGGAGGGGAGGAGGGGGAGGAGGGCAGGAGGAGGAGGGAGAGGAGGGGGAGGAGGGGAAGAAAGAGAGGAGGGGAGGAGGGGAGGAGGGGAGGAGGGGGAGGAGGGGGAGGATGGGAGGAGGGGGAGGAGGGGGAGGAAGGGAAAAAAGGGAGGAGAGGGAGGAGGGAAAGAGAGGAAGAAGGAAGGAGGGGGAGGAGGGGAGGAGGGGGAAGAGGGGGAGGAGAGGGAGGAGGGGGAGGAGGGGATGAGGGGAGGAGGGGAAGAAAGGGAGGAGGAGGAGGGAAGGAGAGGAGGAAGTAAGGAGGGGGAGGAGGGAAGGAGGGGGAGGAGAGGAGGAGGGGGAGGATGGGTGGAGGGGGAAGAATGGAAGAAAGGGAGGAGGGGGTGGAGGGAAGGAGGGGGAGGAAGGGAAGAAAGGGAGGAGGGGGAGGAGGGAAAGAGAGGAAGAAGGAAGGAGGGGGAGGAGGGAAGGAGGGGGAGGAGGGAGAAGGGGAGGAAGGAAAGAAAGGGAGGAGGGGAGGAGGGAAGGAGAGAGAGGAGAGAAAGGAGGGAAAGGAGGGTGAGGAGGGGAAGGAGGGGAGGAGGAGGAGGGAAGGAGGAGGAGGGTGAGGAGGGGGAAGAGGGGAGGAGGGGGAAGAGGGGAGGAGGGGGAGGAGGAGAGGAGGGGGAGGAGGAGAGGATGGGGAGGAGGGAATGAGGGGAGGAGGGGAAGAAAGGGAGGAGGAGGAGGGAAGGAGAGGAGGAAGTAAGGAGGGGGAGGAGGGAAGGAGGGGGAGGAGGGGAAGAAAGGGAGGAGGGAGAGGAGGGGAAGGGGGAGGAGTGGGAGGAAAGGGAGGAGGGGAAGAATGGAAGGAGGGGGAGGAGGGGAGGAGGGGGAGGAGGGGAAGGAGGAGAGGAGGGGAAGGAGGAGAGGAGGGGAAGGAGGGGAAGGAAGGGGAGGAGGGGAAGAAAGGGAGGAGGAGGAGGGAAGGATGGGTAGTAGGGGAAGAAGGGAAGGAGGGAAGGAGGGGAGGAGGGGAAGAGGAGGAGGAGGGGAGGAGGGAAGGAGCGGGTATGGAGCAAAGGCATCAGCGGTTGCTCTTCCCACACCCAAAGACCCAGGCGAGCATGCACCCAGGCAAGAGGAGCTCAGTCCCCAGTGGCCAGACCTTTACTCACTACCAAACTCTCAGTGGGGTTATTCATTTCACTCTCCTCAGCCTTCGCTGCTACACAGGGCAGGTGGTGGCTTCTCTCTTGCAAAGTGGGGACAATGGGTGCTGGTGCCACCCCTCTGTTGCTAAGAGGCCTTGGACGGGGCCGGAATCCCCTCTCGGGAGGTGTGTAGTGAATCTGATTCCAGATTTCTTGCTCCTGGAGGCATCTCAGTCTTTTTAAGTTCAAGTCAAGTCGATAACCGTTACTAGAGAGGTCTGCGCAGCCAGGAGGAGAACCCGCAGGATGGAGACGCCGCTGCAGCTGAGAGACGGGCTTGTGGGCAGCCTCGGCGTGCGTGCGGGGAAATGAGGGAGGGAGAGAAGCCGTTGGTAAGCGGTGTTTCAGGCACTACAGGGGGGATGTGTCCTTTCAAACGCTTCAGGGGTGTTGTGATATGTCTTTGGGTGCAAAGTCAGCTTTAAGGTGGGACAAGGCTGTCAGCTTCATATGGGTCACATAAGGTCAAATCGGCCACAGACGCTAGTATCACTCTTCCTCCGGCTGTTTTTCCTCCCCATCCATCGAGGGCGCTCCAGCTGCACCCCTGGCCCCCTGCAATCACCATACCGTGGCCAGCTCATCCCAACGTGCCCAGGAGTCTCCCAGTTTTGTTTTGTTTCTTGTTTTGAGACGGAGTCTTGCTCTTTTGACAGGCTGGAGTGCAGTGGCACAATCTCGGCTCACTGCAACCTCCGTCTCCCGGACTCAAGGGATTCCCCTGCCTCAGCCTCCTGAGTAGCTGGGACTACAAGTGCCCACCACCACACCCGGCTAATTTTTTGTATTTTAGTAGAGATGGGGTTTCACCATGACCAGGATGATCTCGATCTCCTGACCTCATGATCCTCCCGCTTTGGCCTCCCAAAGTGCTGGGACCACCATGCCTGGCCGATTCTCGCAGTTTTATTGACTGACTGATTGACTGAGACAGGGTCTTGCTCTGTCACCCAGAGAGTATACAGAGTATACTGGCACAATCAAGGTTCGCTGCAGCCCTGACCTCCTGGGCTCAGGCAGTCCTTCATCTCAGTCTCCTGAGTAGCTGGGACCACAGGTGCACACCACAATGTGTGGCTAATTTTTAAAATTTTAACAGAGACGGGATCGCACTAGGTTGCCCAGGCTGGTTCCAAACTCCTGAGTTCAAGCAATCCTCCTACCTCAGCCTCCCAGGATGCTAGAATTATAGACAGAAGCCATCACTCCTAGGCATTTTCCTAGTTTCTTGTTTTGTTTTTGTTTGAGGGTTGAGTCTTGCTCTGCTGCTGAGGCAGGAGTGAAGTGGAATGATCTCAGCTCAATGCAACCCAACCTTCCCAGGTTCAAGAGATTCTCCTGCCTCAGCCTCAGAGTAGCTGGGATTACAGGCACCTCCCACCAGGCCCAGCTAATTTTTTGTATTTTTAGTGGAGATGGGTTTCACTATGTTGGCCAGGGTGGTCTTAAACTCTTGACCTCAGGAGATCCAGCCACCTCGGCCTCCCATAGCACTGGGATTACAGGTGTGAGCCACTGCGCCCAGCCCCATTTTCCCAGTTTTAACACAAAAATTCCTGCATCCCAGGAACCCCCTCAGTGCCGGATAAAGCAAGATGGTTTGGGGCTCTATCTGACACCTTGGTGGGTGCTACAGAACTGTCCCAGGTCAAGGCTGGGATTCTTTCATGGGTGACAGGGCGGTACCGGGACAGAGGGCAGATCCGCCCCCACCATGTCCAGCTGGGTCTCGGAGCATGTTCTGCCATGGAACACCCACCCTGCCGGCAGATGGCAGCTAAGCACAGACGCGCTCTCCTGCTGAGGAGGGCTAACTCGCCACCTGGCAGGTGGGCTCCCGCTTCTCTCTCCCTCTGGAATGCCCGAGCCTCCATTTGGAGTTGGTACCCAGCCAAGCAACTCCTTGGACATAGAAAATAAGGTGGGTAAGACAAGGGAACTTTACGTACATTTAACGGCCCTGAGCAGTGACTGTCCTCTCGCAGCCTGGAGCCAGTCCCAGTCCCACCCCCATGTGGTAGCTGTGAGGCCTGGGGCAGGTGCTGGACCTCTGTGGGCGTCTGTGTTTTCTTCTTCTCTGCAGGGGAGAGGTTTGTGTTGAATGAGGAACATGGCACTGTGTCTGACATCTAACATTAAGCAGAGGGAAGGAGGAAGCTACCCAGTAAATCAAACACCTTCTTTTTTGAGACGGAGTCTCGCTCCGTCACCCAGGCTGGAGTACAGTAGCGTGATCTCTGCTCACTGCAACCTCCGCCTCCTGGGTTCCAGCGATTCTCCTGCCTCAGCCTCCCAAAGTGCTGGGATTGCTGGTGTGAGCCACCGCACCCCGCCAAATAAACCACTTTTTAGAGGAAAAAACGGGGTGAGGGTAGAGATTCCACAGTGCCTCCCGCCCACCCCGTCTTCCCTGGCTGGAGATCCAGCGAAGGCAGGTGCAGGCAGCAAGGCGGGGGCAGGTCGGGACCCGCGGCTTCTGATCTCCCTCCATGGCCTGGTGACTTTGAGGCTAAATCCACCCACCTCTCACCGCTCCTCTCTTCCCCGTCTCCTCTCTTCCCCGTCTCCTCCGGGTGTCTGGCTCTATTATCTCTTACCCCTGGTTCTAATTATCTCTTTGCATCTCCTGTGAAACCAGCACTTTAGAAACCTCACACCACCTCTCCCTCTCTCCACGGTGGGCCTGACGGTTGGAACAGAAGCCCCCGGAATGATGAATCTGCCTTATTAAAAGTCCTTTGTTTAAAAGCATCAGCCCCACCCTCCACGTCAGGACACAGCCTATTCCGGAGGAGAAAGGGGCAGGCTCACGGCACGGAGGGAAAAATGTCTTCTAACAGCCGTTCACCTTCTAAAATGTTTAACTGGATAAAAGGTGTTCTGCACTGCATCTCTCCTCAAGTTGTTTTCATTCATTAAACCCGAGTTTCTGTTTAAACTGGGGGATGGGATAGTGTCTCAGAAGTGAAACTGAGGGGCACACACCGGGAACCACGCTGATTCCTCCACATCCTCACTCAGCAGCTGGCACCAAACACCAGGGACAGGTGCCAGGCATCAGGCACTCTGCTGGGCACAGAGACCCAGGGTAGAAATCAGAGACGGCCTCTGCGCTCACTGAGTTTATGCTGGTGTTCGAGGGAGGACTCTTGGGGGAAGCAGTAAATCCCAAGCTAAGAAACTGGCCCCAAGCGGCTGATATCCCCCGGTCATGAAAGAATGACAGAATGACAGAAGAAGATACACTAAAACTAAAACAAAGACAAATTCTAGAGGAAAACTTTTAGAATTCGGAGCCTGTAAGATTCTCGTGGAATATACCATTTCTGTGGTAGGTTCATTTGCATTTTGTTTACACAGAGTCTCCTCTGTTGCCCAGGCTGGAGTGCAGTGTGCGATCTCACAGTCTCGGCTCACTGCAACCTCCGCTTCCTGGGTTCAAGGGTTCTTTTGCCTCAGCCTCCGGAATAGCTGGAGTTACAGGCACGTGCCACCACGCCCAGCTAATTTTTGGACTTTTAGTAGAGACAGGGTTTCACCATGTTGGCCAGGCTGATCTCAAACTCCTGACCTTGTGATCCACCCACCTCAGCCTCCCAAAGTGCTGGGATTAGAGGCGTGAGCCACCATGCCCAGTCTGTCATTTTTTTTAATGAAGAACCATGTTGGCAGTATACATTTATCTTAAAATTTATAGGGGAAACTGGAGTTACCATTTTGCAATCACCCTGTACCATCCACCTCAGCAGGACCTAAGACCTCATACCGGTGCCTTAATGAACCTCACAACCCAGAAACCCAGCTTCCAGGCTCTCTGGTCCAGTCCCACCACTCCACTTAAGGCACCTACAGCTCAAGCCTTTCCTGTTCCTTGTTAATTTCTAGCCCAGGGCCATTCCGTGTGTGTGTGTGTGTGTGTGTGTGTGTGTGTGTGTGTGTGTGTGTGCAGGCATGCATTCATATACTCTGTGTATCTGTGTGTCTGTTGAAGGGTTATGGTGCACCTGTTATTCCTCCATTTTTAGTTGGGGACATGCCATGCTACCTCAGTCCCTCATTTTCCTGGAGCCAGACATTTGGTTATGTAACTCAAAATGTTTTTACAGAGCTGATGCATTTTTCCACTTATAAAAAATCATGTGTTCTCACGGCGTTTGGAGAATGTAAGACCCCAGAATGGAAAGCAGAGGAGTGACTGGAAAGAAAGCTTTAGAAACTGAAAGCCCGGCCGTCAGTGGTAACGATGTCTTTTCATAGTGATCAGGATTGACTGAGAAAACCCTCCGCAGTGGCTGAGAGGACGCTAAAGAAACATTGTAACCTTTAAGCTACAGACTCAAATGGCTAAGAGGCTCCAGAATCAGACCTGGTGGTGACCGGAGCTGCAGCCATTGCACCTGCCGAGGGTGAGAGACAGACAAGCAGCAGAGCCTAAACCAGTGCCCCAGCCCCCACCCAGGCTGGCAGTCACCCTTGGGTGTCCCGTGTCCAGTGACTTGAGATCAAGCAGAAAAGTTCACATGTCAGAAATATATCCACAAGCTTTAACCAAACAATAACTTCAAAGCATGCCTTTCTGTCTCTCTTGGAAAAGGATTTCTGAATGTCGGAGTGAGATTTGTTACCTGATGATGTCTCAGGTCTGTGAAGACTTCTCCCAGGTGAGAGGACCAAGGGCTTTTTGATAAACAGTGGCTCTGAGTCGCAAAATTATTAGTGAGATGGTTGGTTTCCACTGAAATAAGAGTTTTTATTTTAATTTATATTGTAATGAAAGCTTATAACAGTACTGTACCATAAACACAAACAGCACAATCTTATAAAAATTTCATCTTTATCTATTTTGGGGAGAAATAGTCCTGTCTGCCTAATTGAAGCATCTGTCATTCTGACATTAAATCGTGCGTCCTTGGACCTTGTATTATATTGTGGTACATTTCTCACATGCTGTTAAATTGAAATAACGCTGCTCACTTGGAGATAAAGGGACTTAATAGGTATTTTATAATGAGGGGGACAGAGGATTCATCCTGAATCCAGGCTGAGAATCGCTTTATCTTTGTCCTGGGGTTTGCTGCCCTAAAGGGAGCTTCGGCTCGTCATATCTCTCAACACTCCAAAACGAGAAGAATCAAATGAGAAACAGTTAGACAGGCATTAGAAATGTGACTGCAGGCAGTCAGTCATCTGTGCACTCTGGGAATAGCTCTAGGGACCGCTGAGGTGGGCGGGGCCTTGGCCCAGCCGCAGATAGCATGTCAATGTTGAAAATTAAATCCCATTTACTATGTTTTAATAGTCCAATCTCTCCCCTAGAGCATCCCAGCCTTTGTTTCAAAATATTGAAAATATTGAGACTCAACTCACTCTATTTCATTTCCCTGAATAAAATCATAGACTTACAATTTCATAGTGCTCATAAAATCATAGACTTTCAGTGCTGAAATAATGACTTCAAGTCACTTATTCGAAGCATCTCACTAGTGTTTGAGCACTCTGTAGTCACCCTACAAAGCCATCCTCCTTCCAGGATTTAAACTTTTCCAGGGTTAAGATCTCAATCGGGACATCCCGGTTTAAATTCCGACTCCTCTGTATGACGCTGGGCGGGTTTCACAGTCTCTCTCTTCCTCAGCTTCTTTCCTGTCTGTAAAATAGCGATGGTAATAGCACCCAATAAGAATACTAATACTTCCTTTATTATTTCCAGCACGACCATTCTGTCTTTCATTTCTGTTAGTCATAACTCCTTAAACCTCTCTATGCCTACTACTGGGCCAAGGAATGCACCATGAGAGTCATGGTGGTGATAGTGGTGATGATGATGATGATGGTAGTGGTGGTGGTGGTGATGGTGTTGATGGTAATGATGATGATGATGGTGATGATGACGATGGTGTGGGTGGTGGTGGTGATGATGATGGTAATGGTGGTGATGATGTTGGTGGTGGTGGTGGTGGTGTTGAAGGCGATGATGGAAATGGTACTGATGGTGATGATAATGGTAATGATGGTATTGGTGATGATGGTGATCACAGTGATGATGGTAAGGATGGTGGTGATGATGATGGTGGTGATGGTGGTGATGGTGATGGTGGTGGTGGTGGTGTTGATGGTGATGATGGTGATGGTAATTGTAATGATGGTATTGGTGATGATGGTGATCACAGTGATGATGGTAATGATGGTGGTGATGGTGGTGGTGGTGGTGGTAATGATGATGATGGTGATGATGGTGGTGATGGTGGTGGTGGTGGTGGTAATGATGATGGTGATGATGGTGATGATGGAGATGGTGATGATGATGATGGTAATGGTAATGATGGTATTGGTGATGATGGTAAGGATGGTGGTGATGACAGTGATGATGATGGTGGTGATGGTGGTGATGGTGATGGTGTTGATGGTAATGATGGTGATGATGGTATTAGTGATGATGGTGATCACAGTGATGACGGTAAGGATGGTGGGGATGATGGTGGTGGTGATGGTGGTGATGGTGATGGTGGTGGTGGTGGTGGTGTTGATGGTGATGATGGTGATGGTAATTGTGATGATGGTATTGGTGATGATGGTGATCACAGTGATGATGGTAATGATGGTGGTGATGGTGGTGGTGGTGGTGGTAATGATGATGATGGTGATGATGGTGGTGATGGTGGTGGTGGTGGTGGTAATGATGATGGTGATGATGGTGATGATGGAGATGGTGATGATGATGATGGTAATGGTAATGATGGTATTGGTGATGATGGTAAGGATGGTGGTGATGACAGTGATGATGATGGTGGTGATGGTGGTGATGGTGATGGTGTTGATGGTAATGATGGTGATGATGGTATTAGTGATGATGGTGATCACAGTGATGATGGTAAGGATGGTGGGGATGATGGTGATGATGGTGGTGGTGATGATGATAATGGTAATGATGGTGGTGATGGTGGTAATGATGATGGCGATCCCAGTGATAAAAGTAGGGACAGTGGGGCCGGGCGTGGTGGCTCAAGCCTGTAATCCCAGCACTTTGGGAGGCTGAGGCGAGTGGATCACAAGGTCAAGAGATCGAGACCATCCTGGTCAACATGGTGAAACCCCGTCTCCACTAACACAAAAAATTAGCTGGGCATGGTGGTGTGTGCCTGTAATCCCAGCTACTCAGGAGGCTGAGGCAGGAGAATTGCCTGAACCCAGGAGGCGGAGGTTGCGGTGAGCCGAGATCACGCCATTGCACTCCAGCCTGGGTAACAAGCGAAACTCCGTCTCAAAAAAAAAAAAAAAAAAAAGTAGGGACAGTGTTGATGATAATGGTGATGGTGATGGTGATGCTGTTGATGGTGATCACAGTGATGATGGTAAGAATGATGGTGATGATGGTGATGATGGTGGTAATGATGATGATGATGACGGTAATGATGATGGCGATCCCAGTGATAAAAGTAGGGACGGTGTTGATGATAATGGTGACGGCGGTGGTGGTGATGATGATCATGGTGATGATGTAATGCCAACAGCAAGCCAACATTCATGGGGAATTTACTAAGTGTTCACACTGTTTTCAGTGCTTTGTCTGTATCCATTCATTTTATCCCAACAGCAATCCTATGACATAGGGACAGTTATTGCAAACGAGAACACTGGGGCTTATGTGTGCTCAAGGCTGCCCACCTGGAGACGGTCTGATGATTCACGGCCTACCTGGCAAGGGTCTGACTGGGATTCAGACCTCGGAAGCCGCTTCATCGATCAGCCCTGCACACCTTCTCCTCGTTGTGCAGACCAACAGGCCCCCTCTTCTCCTGTGCCCAAGGGCAGAGGCCAGAGTGCTGAGCTGAAGTCTCCTCTTGGCATCCAGAGAGGAGACCTCTCCTCCTTTGAGGTGGCTCACGCGAAGTAAACTCCATTCCAAGGACAGCCTGACTGCCAGTGCTTCTCTCTCCACACAGTGAGTTACACCGAAAAGATGACAAAACCAGTGACCACGTTCAGTAGAAAGAGGTTGGTTTTAGTAGGAAATGCCTACACGGAAGATGAGGGTTATCATATTGTTGATACCAAATCCTGAGTGGATGGTACCTCCTGTGTAACCGCAGGCGCTTGAGAAATGGCTCATACGGTCATTTATTTGTGAAGTGTGACATGCCCGCTTACCAGCGGGCCCTTCTCTTGGTGAATTCTGCTACCTCGCTCCCAGCCTTCCTGCCCAACCCCATTCACTGACCTGTGAGTCAGCAGTTAGATGTCATAAGCCCAAAGTATTTAAAGTCTTTAAATTGCAGTTTTAAATGTTTAAATTATACCCACAACTCTATTAGCCCTACTCCCTCTTAGGTAATAGCTACCTTTATATGCTCTAAAAGGAATCAAATGTAAATTTCCCTGAACCACAAACTGTGAAAACAGCACCAATGCATCTTAAGTCTAATATAGAGCAAGAGATGGATTTTGCTTGTTTTTCCAGTAACCTGTCGGTAGCAGAGTTTTTCATAAGATAAGTCATCGACTCGGTATTTCAGAATAATCACATTAAGTATCTGACCCTACCGACCGTGTAGCTGGGGATGAGGACTCTGTGGAATAGAGTGACGATGACAGCTTTTACCCCATGCCACAGACAACAGAAGGGGGGCCGAGATGATAGGCCCGGGAGGTCGCCACATCCAGGACAGAATTCCACCTGAGAGCTAGGTCTGTGACTGGAGGAAGCCAGAAACCAAGGAGAGAAGCTTTCCCATCCTTTCCCGGTGAAAACTCCAGGCATACACGCACACACGCACACATGCATGCACACATGCTCTCATGTGCATATGTATGTACACATACGTCAGCATTCATGTGCCTGTGTACACACACACACGTGCAGGCTCTCATGCTGTGTTCTGTCTGCCCCCGCCTTCGGCTAAGGGGGCTGTGGTTGTCTTTCCCTACGCTCGTTTAAGGGCCTCCTCAGCTGCTTCATTCTCCCTGGGCCCAATGGCACCAAGTCCTCGGGAACCAGAGTGAGTTGGAAAAGTGACAGGGGGAGGGGAAAGGATATTTGTGGTGATTTCGGCTTGGAGCACTGGAACATCTCAGTAATGTGTTGGGAAAATCAGAGGAGCAGTGGTCAAGAAATCCCATCTTGATGGGCAGCCAGGGTGGAAACGGGAAGGTCAGGACTGCGGTGCTACCAGGAGGGTGGCAAGGTGCCCGCTGTACCCGAGAGGGCACCTGGAGGCTCCAGGGTAAACCAGATGCTGCTGAAGTCTGCTTCCTCTGGAGGAAGCTTCTCTTGCAGGTCACTGGGTGCAGCAGAGACACAGCGGCAGCATCCCCGTCGCACACCTTAGCTCAGGCAGAAGACAAGGTGGCGCAGCAGCAGGAAGCTCAGCTTCCGCTAGAATTTCTGATCCTGGCCACATTCCCTTCCTGTGGCTGCTGTCACAAATGACTGCAAAATTCGTGGCTTAAAACACCACAAATGTATTCTCTTACAGCTCTGGGAGTGTGAAATGTGTTGTGCAAGGATAAAACCAACGGGTCACAGAGCTGCCGTCCTGTCTGGAGCTCCAGCGTGTCTGTGCCTCACCTTCACCACTTCCTCCAGGCTGCCTGGTTCTGTGGCTGGCGGCCCCTCCTCCATCTCCAGGGCGCATCGGTCCACCCTCTGCTCCATCGTCCCTGCTCCTTTTCCTGACTCCATCCCTCCTGCCTCCCTCTTAGAAGCACTCCTCATTCCGCTGGGCCAGCCAACTAGAACAGGACGATCCCCCATCTCAAACCCTTAATTTAATCTCATCTGCAAAATCTCTTTTGCCATGTAAGTGACATCTTTACAAGGTCCAGGGATTAGGGCGTAGACCTCTTTGAGGTCCTTTATTCTGCCAGCCACCCTGACCTGAAGAGTATCCCTGGGGCAGGCCTGAGGTCAGGAGGGAGCCGGGAGTGGAGGGGGCCACCGATGGAAGAAGACTTCCCGGGTGAGGAGGGTGAGGCCCAGCCTCGCAGATGGAGGTCAGATTGGGTGGGGGTGGGCCCCCAGCAGATGTGGGTCTCCTCCAAACTTCCCAACTCCCAGGCTGCCAGCAGCCCTCTTCTCCGAGACAGCTTTCTCCAGAGGGGACAGTGAGCTGCCCACTGAGGCTCTGGGGTCCCATCCTGCCCAGGCTTTGGGGTCCTGTCTCCCTGGAATGGGAGATTCCTTCCCCTAAACATAAACCTAGAAAAGAGGTAGCTCGAGGCCTTGGGGAACCCACGTAGTGGCAGTTGTGAGCCCCAGCAGGGGCGGAGACCAGTTCGGAAAGCACAGCCCAGGAACTGGGCTGCCCACGACTCTTAAGGTCACAGGGGAGGACTCAGCCCAGGATCAAACCCCACTAGGGTGGCTGGGGGCCGTGGCAGGGGGCCATCCTGCCCCCAGGCCTTACTGGTGCAAGTCTGGGTGGGAAGCGTGGCAGGCAGGGCAGCCCTCGGAGCCTCCTGGGCCACTGCACGGTGCCTGCACCCTCCTGTCCCTGGCTCAGAAAGAACAGGAGGGCCCCTGCTCCGTCTCCCAGCTCCAGCATCTCAGGAGCTCGGGAGCGGAGACCCCAAGGGCTCCTCCGCTGAGGGAGCCGTGCAGCACTCGGAGGGGCCCTATCTATGACAGGGAACGGCACTGTCCCGAGATGGGCCGTGGCGTCCTATGGGCCTCTCTCCCTGTCTTATGTCTTCCCTGTATCTCCCAGCCCAAACCTCGTTGCCCACAAACAGAATCCCTCCCACCCATTCCATGAAGTGGACGGACTTTCGCCTGCATTGTGGAGACTGGCCCTGCCGTGGGCTTGGGCTGCAGGGCTCAGATCCAGGGTTCTCCCAAACCTGGGGTGGCAGGCGGGGCTGCCAAGGCCCCATGCAGCTTGAGGGCCCAGGTACAGAGCCAGAAGGTAAAGCAAGCAACAGTCTTCGCTTCTGCAGCCCCTCGAGGGAAGTGGAAGGAAGTGGCCATCAGGTTAACGCTGGAAACTGGTCCTGCGTGTGGCCCGAGGGAACCTGCTCCTGCATCTGGTGAGCGAAGGCTGGGCCGCTTCATTCTTGGTGCGCCGTGGGGTGGGGCCGAGCCTTCTCCATCAGCCCGCGTGGGCTGGGCCTGTGGGCTCTGTTCCCATTCTCACCTCCCCTAAGGCCTGGCTTCCCTTACATTGCTCTTCTCTGACTGCATTAATTGTTGACCCATCTAATTCCCGTACTCCAGGGTGGAAGGAGCCCATGGGAGCCCTCTGCGGGGAGTCCTGAGAGAAAGTTACGTTTCGGGACGAATGTGAGTGTCAGTGCTGCCAAGGCACCAACATGGAGAGTTCCTCCCAAATACAAACCCTCGTCTACTTCAGAGAATGGAATCTGCTGAATCTCTCAAATGGGAGTGGCAGTGAGGAAGCGTGATGTGGAGTTTGGTGGACACCAGGGCATCTTAAAAAAAACATGTGGTGTTTGATTTTGTGTTCTTGTGTCAGTTTGCTGAGAATGATGTTTTCCAGGTTCATCCATGTCCCTACGAAGGATGTGAACTCCTCGTTTTTAATGGCTGCATAATATTCCATGGTGTGTATATGCCACATTTTGCCTGTCCAGTCTATCATCGATGGGCATTTGGGCTGGTTCCAGGTCTTTGCTATTGTAAACTGTGCTGCAATGAACATTCGTGTGCATGTGTCCTTATAGTAGAACGATTTATAATCCTTTGGATATATGCAAAATCAAACACCACATGTTCTCACTCATAGGCGGGTGTTGAACAAGGAGAACACATGGACACAGGGAGGGGAGCACTATACACGGGGGTCTGTTGGGGGGAGGGGGGATAGCGGGGGGGTGGGGAGTTGGGGAGGGATAGCATGGGGAGAAATGCCAGATATAGGTGAAGGGGAGGGAGGCAGCAAATCATACTGCCACGTATGCACCTATGCAACAACCTTGCATGTTTTTCACATGTACCCCAAAACCTAAAATGCAATAAAAAAAAAAGATGAAAAAAAAAAAAAAAAAGCCATATGCCAAACCAAGCCGTTGTGGATTGAAAGGGACTCCTGCACATGCAAAGGGAAAAAGAGGCACCACCCAGCCTCAGCTGCCCACCTGCAGGGGTGTCGGTTCGGGCTGCCTTCCAGTAGGGAGACCCAGGGAAGAAGTGGCACTAGCCACCCCTGCCTCCCTGTCCGTGCCCTCCTTGTCCCTCCATCTCTCTTGTGGTCTTCGGCCTTGGCCTTCCATTCATGCATCCATTCCTTCGAACGACAGAGTGAGTTCCTGAAAAGCCTGCAGGGGGGCTGCATAGTCGGCCCCAGAGGCGGGTGTAAAGCGTGCCCGGTGAGCCACTACATGGGTCCAGGGCAACTGATGCACTGTCCGCCTCTGAACAGTGTTTTTCTGAGCTTGAAAGCTGCCCCCAAACCAGATTTGAGCCAAGAGGATAGCAGCCAGGCCTGGGGGAGCGGGCGGTGGAAAGGAAATTCAGTGAACGCTTTGGGCTAAAGCTGCACCCTGGCCGAGGAACACAGAGAAACTGAGGGAAAGGCAGGCAGAGAGAGGAAAAACGGGGAGGCAAGTGCCACCTGCCCTTCCTGTATGAACCACAGATTCAATAAGTGGGGGGCCCATCCTGTCACGGGAGGTCAGGTCCTACCCTCCCAGCTCCCGGGAGTGGCTTCGACGTCCTGATTTCCACAAAGTTTGTTTCCTTCCTGTGAGTCTGAGCCCAGTATCTCAATGGGGCCTCGTGAATGGGAGAAGGATGCGTCTGCTGCATTCTTGGGGCACCGTAGTGTGGGGTTCGCCAGCCTTTGCAGGAGAGGTTGAGGTCAAGGCGTCCACTTTGTGCACAGCACCCACGTCTAAGAGTGGAAGTCTCAGGCTGGGCTCTCAGTCACGGACAGCCTAGTGGGCCAGATGTGCAGGTGTTGAAGTCTGAAGAGCACTGACAGCCTCTGCCCTCTCCACTAGTGGGTAAAACTTGGGCTCAGGGGTTCAGAAACCAGAGGCTGAATATACAAACAGATAGTGGGCAAACTACACATGGAAACAGAGCTTGGACCCATAACCTGCAGCACCAGCCCAGGACGCCACCCCTCCCCTACAGACCCAGCCCAGGACGCCACCCCTCCCCTACAGACCCAGCCCAGGACGCCACCCCTCCCCTACAGACCCAGCCCAGGACGCCACCCCTCCCCTACAGACCCAGCCCAGGACGCCACCCCTCCCCTACAGACCCAGCCCAGGACGCCACCCCTCCCCTACAGACCCAGCCCAGGACGCCACCCCTCCCCTACAGACCCAGCCCAGGACACCACCTGTCTCTAGAGACCCAGCCCAGGAGCCAGCCTGCTGCCATGTGTCAGACTTGCAGAAGTCAGACCACCATCCCTAGAACAGCCCAGCCAGCCCCGAGTGGCCAGGCCTTGATCAGCAACAGATCACTGTAAGGTCTGTTCTCGCCGAGGATAAAATGAAGAAACTGAGGCCAGCACAAAAATAATCCAATGTGAAGGAATTTATTCAGGCTCCCGGGTGAGGTTCTGCTGTCCGACAGGAGGGGCTGGAGAAGTCACACCGACTCCTCTCAGATGTGGGGTTTTATAGGGAGTGGAGGAGTTTGATTGGTTGTGCCCAAGGCGAGTGGGACAAATTGGCGGGCAGTGGGGCCCGGATGGAACAAAATGGCAGGGAGTGAGGCCCAGATAAGACAAAATGGCGGGGAGTGGGGCCCGGATTGGACAAAATGGCGGGAAGTGGGGCCCAGATAGGACAAAATGGTGGGGAGTGGGGCCCGGCTGGAACAAAATGGCAGGGAGTGGGGCCTGGATTGGACAAAATGCTATCAGGTAGGTCCTGGCTGGGCTTTTTTTCCTGGGCTCCCGGGGGGAGGCGGGTGTCCGAGCTCCCCGCAAGGGAGGGGTGTGTCCGAGCTCCCTGCGAGGGAAGGGGGTGTGTGCGAGCTCCCAGCGACGTAACCAGCCTTACAATCACTACCCTAATTTTTGTCCCCACTTCCACTCCTATTCCAACTCCAAACAGGCCCCCTCCCCAACCCCGCAGGATGCCTGTTTCTGGGCAGCGGCCTCCAAAGCAGCAGCTTCTGTCAGCGCTCACCCGGAGCCTCCCCCTCCCCACCCTGAAGCCTCCCACTCCCCTGCCTGCCTTTGAGGCTCTGCAGAGGCAAGGATGGCAGCCACCTCCCTCGCTACAGCAAGCTCTGAAGAATCGGCCTCTGCTGTCCCCATGGGGCAGGGTCTTCCCTCATTTCCACACGCTGAGCACAGAGGTTGAGTGCAGGCAGCAGCAGCCAGACCCTCAGTGCTTCAGCATAGCAGAGACGCCGGTGGGAGCAGGAAGGCCCCAGGCAGAACCTTCTGGAACAGGTCCTGGAGCTCCTGGCGGGCTCCTGAGCTTCCCATCTGAGGTCCTGCACAGCTGTATCCGCTGAATGTGCTGAGAAGCCCAGGCTGGGAAACTGAGTGACAGGTGACAGGGTAGGAAACTGGGAAGAAAAACACTTTGCTTCCCCAGGGGCTCCTGCAGGGTGGCGAGGGACTGGATTCAGCGTCTCTTTCAGGGCTCATGCCATCTCGAATGGGGAGAAGAGGGCATTTCTCAGCATTTGTACTTAACTTGCCTATGTACATATTCGCTGGCATTTCAGCAGCAGTTGGTTTACTCTAGCTGTTATTTTATTATTCAAACCACAGTTTGGTTTAGTATCTCTCTGCAGAGCTTCTTGCGGGCAGAACTCCCACACCCCAACATCGCTGTCCAGAGTCAGTTCTTGTGGGACTCTCAGAGTCCAGAAAATTCTGAGAGCTCAGTGATGAGAGGGAAGGCTCAGTATGGAAAACAAGGCAGTCCCACTATCCACCCAACAGTTCTCCAGGTCAAGGGGAGCTGGGCTCTGCGAGACTCTGGGAATGTTCCCTGATTCTAGTTCAGGACAAAGGTCGGGGTGTGGCCTGGAAGTCAGAACCAGAAACAGCTCCCTGGGGCTCAGGGAACAGGGCGGGAATGAGCAGGGTCAGGGGAGCCGGTCCTGGGCCAGCCCCAGAGGCTGAGTCAGGGGTCGGGCAGGGCCCAGGAGATCCTGGTCAAGAGCTCCAGGAAGTGCTGGTGGAAGTGGGCAGCCGGGTGTGCAGCAGGCGGGAACACTGGGGCAGAGAGGAGTGTGGAAGGGCCGGCAGGTAGGTAATAATGAGAGGAACAGGAGGAGGCAGGTTATGGCAGGTCACAGGGCCTGGGCAGAGGAGCCAGGGTCAGCAGTAACACGGGAGAAGTCAAAGGACAGACCCCACCCAGGCCTGGCAGATGCAGGCAGGTCTTCTGGAGGAAGTGGGAGCAGACCCCTGCAAGGGAGAGGATGGAAGAGGAAGCTCAGGCCCAGGCAAGGAGGCAAGGAAGTCAGGTGGAGGAGAGAGAGGGGTCTCTGGGAGCTGGGGCCCCTCTGGTTCTGGGTTTCTGCAAGATAGAACGCTGTCTCCTCCATGACCTCTTCTCAGCTACCACCAGACCCACGGGGGTGTCACAGCAACCCTCAACGGCAGCCCGCTTTGCTGGACACGTGCCTTGACCTTTGAGATGCAAGCTAGGGCATTGTTCATTCAGTAGCTGGGATCTGCTTATAACCACAGCAGTAACCCAGTAAGAGTTGCTGGGGACTTCCTGGAGTCCAAATTATTTCGGTCTTTGCGCTGCCTTTGGCAGCACATATGCAAATTATTTAGGTTGCTTCCTGATGTTAAAGGTGAGCAGGCAGAAAGAAAGTCTTGAATTCAAACTATGATTAGCCCCAAGCCGAGAAGACAGCGCAGAGCGGCTACCCCACCAGAACACGCTGCTACATTGCACAAGCATCGCAGGCGCCACGCAGCCACACACCCCTGCATGGCGCATGCTCCAAGGAACTCTTCAACTGGAGTAAGTTACCATCTCCCACGGCTTAGTCCATGTTGCACTACTGTAACGGCATGCCTGAGACTGGGTATTTATAAAGAACAGAGATTTATTTCTTGCAGTTCTTGAGGCTGAAAAGTCCAAGGCCAGTGTGCCCATCTGATGAGCGCCCTCTTGCTGTGCTGTCCCGTGGAGGAAGGTAGGAGGGCAAGAGACGGAGAGGAGGGAGGGAGCTCTAGCTCATCCTTTCATCGGGAGTTCACTCCCGTGATAACTAACCACTCCCGTGATAACTAACCACTCCCATGATAACTAACCACTCCCATGATAACTAACCCACTCCCATGATAACTAACCACTCCCGTGATAACTAACCACTCCCATGATAACTAACCACTCCCGTGATAACTAACCACTCCCATGATAACTAACCACTCCCATGATAACCCACTCCCGTGATAACTAACCACTCCCATGATAACTAACCACTCCCATGATAACTAACCCACTCCCATGATAACTAACCACTCCCGTGATAACTAACCACTCCCATGATAACTAACCACTCCCGTGATAACTAACCACTCCCATGATAACTAACCCACTCCCGTGATAACTAACCACTCCCGTGATAACTAACCCACTCCCGTGATAACTAATCCACTCCCGTGATAACTAACCCACTCCCGTGATAACTAACCACTCCCATGATAACTAACCACTCCCGTGATAACTAACCACTCCCATGATAACTAACCCACTCCCGTGATAACTAACCACTCCCATGATAACTAACCCACTCCCGTGATAACTAACCACTCCCATGATAACTAACCCACTCCTGTGATAACTAATCCACTCCCATGATAACTAATCCAATCCCATGATAACCCACTCCCATGATAACTAACTACTCCCGTGATAACTAACCAACTCCCGTGATAATTAACCCACTCCCATGATGACTCCCTTGATAACTAACCCACTCTCATGATAACTAACCCACTTCCTTGATAACTAACCCACTCTCATGACGACCAACCCACTCCTGTGATAACTAACCCACTCTTATAACTAACCTACTTTCATGATTACTTACCTACTCCCATGATATCTAACCCACTCCCATGATAACTAACTTACTCCCATAATAACTAACCCACTCCCATGATAACTAACCTACTCTTATAACTAACTCCCGTGATACTCTTATAACTACTCCCATGATATCTAACCATGATGTCACTCCCATGGTAGCTAACCCACTCCCATGGTAACTAACCCACGCTCTAATGCACTCTAACTAATGCCCTCTCAAGATGAGGGCATTCATGCATTCATACTTTCATGAAGGTAGAGGCTTCATGGCCTAATCATCTCTTAAAGGTCCCATCTCTCAATGCTGTTGCATTAAGGATCAAGTTTCAAACACAGGGACTTTGAGGGACACCTTGAAACTACAACACCCACCCACTTTGATGTTTGTAAGAACCGGTTGCAGATAAATGTCCATTGACCCACAGAAAACACCCCACGGAGGACACTGAGTCTTTAGGAAGGAGATGCAGGAGGGGAGCAGCCACCTTGATGCTTTGGGGATGAAGAAGCTATTTATTCATTTTCCATCCTTTCCATGAGCATTTAAGGAATGACCAGTGCGTCCTTGGGGGTTGCAAGGCAGGGACTACGCTTGATGCCTGGGGGATGCTAAGACTCAGAGAACACTCTCCGTGAGCATCTCTTGGTGTGGATCGGGACACGCTGCAATCCTCAGCAGCGGGTCAGCTGGTCACAACATGATGTGACCCCTCCTATGTCCTCATCTCACTTCCCAAAACAGAATTCAAGAAAGGAACTGACTGGTTGGAACCAACTGGACGATGGCCACTGCAGCCACCTGCCCACAGCATCCCATCTTGGTGAAGGTGAGAAGGCAGAGGAGGGACAGACAAACCCGGGTCTGGAGCTCACGAATTGGTAGCCTCCACGCAGTGCCAGTCCCTTTTCCACATTGAGGACACAGTCTGCGGTTCCAGTTACTATTTTGGTTGCTACAGAGGAGCACTTCAGATTTAAAAGGAAACATTTGTCAGCAGGCTTTGGAGCCGCAATTCCCTGTTGGTGATCGATTTCATACAGCCTGTGCTACAGCGCTGCTGTGGCCACCGATCTCGGGTTTTCAGGGGTAAGTCCCCATCGCTCGTCTCTATTCTTTTAAGCAAAGTTGATTTATCACAGGGATGACTTAAATTTGGGCCCTTGTAAGACTCTTTGTATAAATACATTTAAACATCAGGGAAAATGCTGTCAGAACACTGGCTTTGATATTGGGTTTCAAAGGATAATCTCTGCATTACCTGACAGACAGCACTTTGCAAAGGAGTCCATCAAATAAACCTCATTTGGATAATGGTAGAATCTCTGGACATATCTGGAAACCCACTGGGGTAACAAAGAATTAGGTTCTAGAGTCACCTGTCTGGAGAGAAAGCTCCTTGGTCATCTCAAGTGGGTCTTCCCTGGAAGTGTTTGGGGCCATCTATGAGAGTGCTTCACCCTCCGGGCAATGAAATGAGGAGTAAATGTTCCAAAAACAGGAATGAAATCAGCTTCTCCATCTCGTTCTCATGACAACGCCTGATGGATGTTTCCCTCCAGAATCAATGGAAAAGTTTATTTAGAGATTTGGGAGGGAGTCTGGGGGAAGGGGAGCCGTGCAAACAAATATTCCCCCAGCTGGCTTCCCTTACGTCGAGATCTGTAAATAATATTCTGCAATAACAAAAGTTATGAACCAACAGTTCTCATGGAGAGGAGAAAATAACGGCAAATAAAAGCTCTCATGCCCAGAACATAAACCATCATTCCTCCTGAGGCTGACAAATGGAAACACTTACCTCGGCCGCCAAGGGGACCAGTCACCGGGATCAGGTGGGGGTGGGGGCAGAACCAGGGGAGACCAGCTCAGCCCCCAGCCTGGGTCGTCAATCCATTTGTCAGCTGAGCCCACCATGTATGCACTAGAGGGCACTTAATTGCTCATAAAAATGATTTGCTGGGGGTTTAGTTTTTTTAATAAACTATGGGGGTGGAGAAAACATGAAGTTCCATGGAGCTTTGGCTTTTTACCTTTAAAATTGGTAAAAACAAGCCCCGATAAGGAAGGAGAGCCAGGGAAGGAGTGGGACAGGAGGATCCTCTGGGCATGGGGAGCAGAGCTCGTTTCTGAGAGTGTTTTCCTGCCCTGCTGGGATGCTCCGGCAGCACCGCCCACCTGGGATGACCAAGCTTCTGCTTCCACGTCCATCCTTCCAAGCGACTGGTCCTGCATAAGCCTGTCCTGTGGCTGTCGGCCAGGTGCCTTCCCTGCTTACTAGTGAAGAGGCTGGGCTGGGCTTGGTGGCTCACGCCTATAATCCCAGCACTTTGGGAGGCTGAGGCCGGTGGATCAGGAGGTCAGGAGTTCAAGACCAGCCTGGCCAACATGGTGAAACTGCGTCTCTACTAAAAATGCAAAAATTAGCCTGGCGTGGTGGCGTGTGCCTGTAATCCCAGCTACTCAGGAGGCTGAGGTGGGAGAATTGTTTGAACCCAGGAAGTGGAGGTTGCAGTGAGCCAAGATCCTGCCATTACACTCCAGCTCTGGGTGACAGAGCGGGACTCTGTCTTAGAATAAAAAAAAAAAAAAAAAGAGTGAGGAGGCTGAGGGTGGGATCAGAGGCTGCAGATGCCTCCTGCGCCCCTTCTCCTCGAACCTGACCTTGACACATCCAAGAATCAAAAGGCCGGAGCCCAAGGCTGGGGGAGGATTCTGCAGAGAGGACCCTCATCTGTTTCTGCCTTGCACATGACTTCCTCCCTCAGTACATCACACAATCCTGGACACAGGAGGTGCTCAATAAATATTGCATTCAGGCTGACAGACCCCATGAAGTAGCCAATTTCCTTTGAGGGAAATCACACTAAGAATTTTAAACAAACGGCAGAATTCGGGGACAACCCCCGGCCTTCAGAGAGGGTTGCCTCTAATCCACCCCCTGCCCCAGGCTCCATGTGCCCCAGACCTGCCCCAGACCTCCTCTCCCCTCTCTCCCGGCCGCAGGCTTCCCCGAGGAGAGACCAGCCAGCCCAAGCATGTCACCCTAAACCAGCCTGCCGCCCCGCTGCCCCGGCGTGATTACTTCTTCCCGTCCCTTCTCAGGGCTGCGGAGCCCATGCTGTGCAGCCACCGGGCAGAAATGTCAGCTCCTAAATCAAAGTCATACATCACCCGCCGCCCAAATTAACACGTTTTATGGAGCCGTAAATGATTTTATGATAAATAGGTGCTGAGGGTTATGAATCAGGTTATGCAACCGCCGTCTTCCCCCTCAGCCCCAATCCCCGTTGTTTTCAACTGAGCGGCGATGGGGGGCGGGTGTGGAATGACATTTAGTTACATTAAATCGCAAGCGTGCCTTTTCTCCTTGCTGTTTTCCCCACATAAAATGAGGATTGATGCCCCTTCGGCAGCTCCAAGGCCTTGCTAAGCCGCAGTGACAGACTCGGCGCCCCGGGTGGCTTTGAGTTATTCATGAGGCCTGGCCCCTATCTTGGGAGCCCTGAAGGCCACATCTGGGCAGAGATGGGCTAAGTAGGCCACTCATTAGCGAACCCCGACAAAAAAGAGGAAAATGGTGCCTGGAAGCCATGGACCCCCACAAGCGGGCACCACGTGCTCTGTGGACCAGACTTCCCTCGCTCAGGCTGTCACGGACGTGGTGTTCAGAAGATCCCATTGTTAGACCACGGGAATATCTTCTCAAAGGGAGGGCTTTATAAAGGACTTTTCCTGGAAAGAGAGGAGAGGAGGGGAGGGGAGGGAACTGGGGGACGGAGCAGAGGGGAAGGGAGGGGAAGGGAGAGGAGGGAACTGGGGGAGGGAGGGGAGACTAAGGAGATTCAGTCCCTGACTTGCCACAGTCAGTCCTTCTCACACCAAGAGGAAGCCCCATTCTAGAGACGCCTCAAAAACTGACAGGCACCTCAGCCTCTCTCTTTCCCTGAGACCTGAAGGATCGTTCCATTTTAGCCCTGAGAAAGCATGGAGCCTCCCCGACTCCCAGCCA
The DNA here is from genome assembly GCF_030222135.1 of Aotus nancymaae. Taxonomy (NCBI): domain Eukaryota; kingdom Metazoa; phylum Chordata; class Mammalia; order Primates; family Aotidae; genus Aotus; species Aotus nancymaae. Next base: position 1,340,739 of record NW_026988467.1, on the reverse strand, counting down.
GAGGGTAAACTGTCAACTTGGGGAGTGAGGGAGGAGAACACTTTTTAAAGCTTTGAGAAAACTCAGTGGAGGTTAAGTCTTTTGGGTGGTGTCAAGGAAGAGAGGCTCAGATCAGGAATGAGTTTCAAGGAATGAACTCCAAGCTCTGAGTTCATTTCCAAAAAGGTGGGGTTGTTTCTGTTTCTGAGCCTCAGGGGTGGTCTGTTGCTGCTGACACCCCCGTTTATTGCATCTGTTTCTGAAACATACTGTGTGTGGCCTATGAGGGGCTGACCCAGGTGCTGGAAAGCCTGTGTGTGAGGCGTCCTTGGATGGCCCGGCCTGGGGAAGGCCCCCTGCCCCCTAGAGCTGAGCACTGGGCCTCACCGGTTCCTCCAGGCGTTTCCCTGTCAGCTCTCCCTACACAGCCCACAGTGGGCCTCGTCCCTGATGACAGGGGCCTTGCCTGGGGCCTAGATGGATGTGGAACGTTATCGGCAAAGACTAGCGTTTCAGTGAAATAGCTGAGTGTTCTTTAGGATTGCATATCTGTTTTTTCCAGATATGTTTAGGGGGAAAGGTGAAGATGATGAGTGAGGGAAGACGTCTGACTTCATTCACCGTTCCGCACGGCAGTAACAGGCGGATCCTGCCCGGTGCTTGGGACCAGGTGGGAACTGTATTTTTTCGTCGTGGGGAGAGTCCTGGGATGGGGAATGTTTTCTCTCCTCTCCGTTTCAGCAAAGTAACTGTTTCCCACCTTCTCCATCCTTAACGTGTCGTCCACAAGACTTAACTTTCATTGAGTTTTTGTAAAGCTTTAAAGAGTTCCCCTCCCTCACTCCCCAAGTTGACAGTTTATCCTCTGGCTGGGAGTGGGGGAGGCTCCATGCTTTCTCAGGGCTGAAATGGAACGATCCTTCAGGTCTCAGGGAAGGAGAGAGGCTGAGGTGCCTGTCAGTGCGCTCTCTCTTCCTCCATGCCAGAAACACCTTGTACTCAGCTTGGAACCAAACGAAAGCAATGACTGATAAATGTGGGCGATGCTGAGATTACATAGAAGCGGAGAACGAGGAGCCAGCACACACACCCCATTCTCGATGGGAACCGAGCCACTGGCTCAGCCGCTAATGCCGGCCTTGCTGACATCACACCTCGTGTGGCAGTGGGCACGCGTGAAGCTTCGGGGTTCTTCTTCATCACCGATAGACGTTTATTGCACGGTTATGATGTGCTCCTCACGTTCGTCAGGGAGAAAAAGAAGAGCAGCCAGTCACTGACTGGAGAGCTGGACTTCAGAGACCCCTGGAGAATCCAGTGACTGTGTGTGTGCCTGTTTTGAGGGGTCCCCTTGGCTGAATGGTAGAAACTTGAGATAAATAAACAGACCCATATTTGAGGTAGCATCTCCACCCTGGTTCTGCCTTGCACCAGCTCTGCACCAAACAAAAACAAAAACAAATTCAACCCAAAACCTCAAAAAGAGTCCATGGTGTAGTCTCAGCTCCCCCATGGCAAAACAGGTCACGTGAAAACAGAGTGTCCCAGAAGCTAGGAGAGTCCTCCATGGGCATGGATGGTCGGGTGCTCACCCACGACACCGCAGCCAGGAGGGTGGAACGCAGCACCATTGCTCCAGACCAGCCTTGTCCTCAAATGACCTCGTCTGCATCCAGGCCACCTGGGCCACCTGTGAAAACCCAAACTTCCATGGACCCCAGCTGGCCCTTCGGAATCAGGGTCACTGGGGCTGAGTCCTGGGAACCTGCCAATCGAGATTCCGAATGAATCTTCGGCAAGCTCAAGTTTGAGAAACCCAGTCTCTCCTTCCTGCGGCCTCCTTAGAGAGTCCAGGTTTGCAGAGGGACACGCCCAGCACAGGGGACTGCACACCTGTGGAGCTTCTCTCCTCTGCAATGTCCTAGCAGCCTCGAAACCCAGATTCCGGGACTGGAGCAGGGAGATGGGCTCTGGCTCTAGGCCTCCCTGCAGCTCTGGGTATTGGCACCTCCCGGGAGATGCCCCCGCCCCAGCACTCCAGCCTCCTCTCCTGGCATCCATCACCAGGTCATGACCCGTGTCAGGCTGTCACCTGTCTGATGGACAACTCTGCAGGCGGGGCCAGGCCTGGCTCATTCGCAGCTGTAAGGCCAGCATCCGAGGGTGTCTGGCACCCAACAAGGGAATAATTTGGAGGAACAGAAGACGGCAGCCTCACTGTCTGCCCCAGCCTTCTGTTCATGATGATACGTGTGTCCCACGTCTGAACAGGCTTCACGGGTGACAAAGTTCTCTGGTGACCTCATCCCTGTGACACTGCAGCCGCTTCAGTGTCAGTCCCTGAGAACTCAGGACAACTCGCTGTGCACATGCGCCTGGGCTGGCAGAGTGATCACCAGGCTCCCGGTCCTCACCTCCTGCTGGTGACACCAGTGCCATGTGGGACTGACTCCGGACATTGGTTTCTGTGAGCTGTTTCTAAGGTTAAGGGTTTAGCCCTGATAGGGGTCTTGCGGGCCAAGGGCCTTGGTGACCGGGGGTTTGAGTTTCCTGGCCATGACTCTCCTGAGCCAGCCTGTGCCTTTCCCCACCCAAACCAGACCTGCCTCCAACGCAGGGAACGTGGCTCAAGGAGAAAGCTCTGGGGAAGGGGTAGCTGCCAGCGTACCGCTGGGCTGGAGAGGCTGGAGCAGGCCCGAGAGCTCGAGGCCAACATGGAGAAAACCATCTCTACTAAAAATACAAAAATTAGCCGGGCGTGGTGGTGCACACCTGTAATCCCAGCTACTCGGGAGGCAGAGGAAGGAGAATGGCTTGAACCCAGGAGGCGGAGGTTGCAGTGAGTTGAGATCGCACCATTGCACTCCAGCCTGGGCGAAAGAGCGAGACTCCATCTCGAAAGAAAAAACGAGAGCTCAAGGGACCCAGCTCGGCGGTGGACACCCATCCTCAGCAGAACACAGCGTGTCTCCCGTGGAAGCCCCACAGGAACACAGAAACCATCTTCAGGACACCAGAAGGCTGTGCCCCTCTCCAGGTGTGGGGCTCAATCCTCCAGGTCCCCAGACCCTCCAGGCCCCCAACCTGAGCCAAGCAACAAAGAAACCCCATCACAGCCTCAGGGCAGGAGCAGGAAAAAACACAGAAGGAGGGGCTCCTGTAGCTCAGAGAGACGTACACCAGTCCGGACTGACCGCGCCCCCTCTCAGGAGACCCAGGCCTCTGGGCAGGGCGAGGGCATGCTAGCAACCCCTAAGGACAGCATGCAGCAGGCGCCTCCCGTGAGTTCCCCAGGAGGGCGTGGAGCAAGGGGCTTCTGGCCTTGGTGTGGGACAGGTCCAGTGTGTCCTGGCAGGGAGGACTCCCGGCCGGTTAGCCTATAAGCATCATCCCTGGGGCACTGCCCTCAGGGGCACAGGAGGGAAGGGTCAGGCTCTGGGTTTACAGCATCACACAGACACTTCCACGGTAGGCTCTGTGGCAGCCGTGGAGAACCCATGCACTCCCAGCTTCTCACGGGGCCTTCCCAGAAGCATCTGCTCTTCCAGAGGTTTTCGCCTGAGCAGCACAGGGACCTTGTTCTAATACAAGGTCCTAGGTGCCCTAAGCCTCAAACAGTCCGGGGGAGGAGGCCATGGATTGTCATCATAAAGAAACATGTCTATACACACGCACACACAGAGACACAGAGATAGACAAAGAGAGACAGAGATAGGCAGAGTCAGGGAGACCCACAGAGAGGAAGACACACAGACAGAGAGAGAAAGAGTCAGACAGGAGCAGAGACAGGGCAAGAAAGAGACAGAGAGAGAGAGAGAGACAGAGAGAGATAAACAGAGGAGCAGGGGAGGCAGGGGCTGAGAGCGCACTCCCCAGTAAGGAGACACAGATGGCTCCAGAGCCCAGGGCCGTGAGGGAGCTGGTGAGAGAATGTGGCTATTTTGATGGAAACTCACCCGCCACACTGAAAACAGAACCCCTGCTGAGGCTGACCAGGTGGACCCAGGGCATGGCAGGGACGGGAGGCGCTCAGGAGACCCTCCAGCAGCTCCTCCCTCACAGAGGGGGGCAAACAGAGGCCCAGGGGAGCAGGGACCTGACAGCCACGCTCTCGGGGGTGGGGCTGCGGCCCAGCTGCAGTTTCCATCACCTGTTTTTCTCCCTCCACGCCCGGTCTTTGGTCCCCGTGGGCCTGAAGCCACGCAGCCAGTGGGCCCTCCCTGGAGAAGACCTCCAGGCCGCTACGAAAACCCACACTGCAGGGCTGCATGGCAGAAACAAGGCAGGATCCAAACACAGGAGGTACCAGCCGCCAAGCACCCAGATCCCCCGGTCCCTTCCCTCGTTCATCCAGCAAACACAGCGAAGTGAGCCACACTCCACCCGAAGGTGAATGGTAGAAACCAGTGGTGAAAGGCTGTTAGGGTCAGCAGGACTCAGACCAGCCAGCGTGGGGAGGGACGGCTCGCCTTCCCGGGGAGAGGACCAGGAGGCTGGTGGGTGGGAGGCCAGCATTTCAGGGGCGCGGCTGGATATGGAGCCGGGTGTGCTCTCTCACACCCAGCGCTTCCCCCCCCAGGAGCCTGGATGCCCTCGCAATTAGGTGGGCCAAGTGGCTTGCTCTGGCCACTGGGCTGTGAGTTGGTGTGGCCCTGGCCGCTTCTGGCAGGGTGTCTCATTCCTGTGTGCAGAGCCCTTCCAAACTCTTCTCCAGGGAGCACCTGCATTAGGCCATTCCTACATTGCTATAGAGAAATGTCTCCGACTGGGCAATTTATAGGAAAGGAGGTTTAATTGGCTCGTGGTTCTACAAACTGTACGGGAAGCATAGCCCTGGCATCGGCTTCTGGGGAGGCCTCTGGAAGCTTCTAATCACGGTGGAAGGCAAAGCGGAAGCAGGCACGTCTCATGGTAAAAGCAGGAGCAAGAGGGAGAGTTGTGGGAGGTGCCACACACCCTCAAATGACCAGATGTCACGAGAACCCGCCCACTATCTTGACAGCAGCAAGGGGAGGTGCTAAACGCTTCCTGAGAAACCCATCCCCACGATCCTGTCACCTCCCACCAGGCTCCGCCTTCAATACTCAGGATGCCATTTCCCCATGAGATCTGGGTGGGGACAAATATCCAAATCATATCAACAACCAAGAGGCCACTTGTCCCAGGGACTGAAGCCACAGCTGGAAGAGCTGCCCCCAGCCTGGATCCCTGAGTGACCTGTGGAGCAGAGACCCTGCCAGCCTGTCACATGTGTGTACTGTGAGCAATAAACATGCCGTGCATGTGCCAGGCAGGCTGAGCCCACAACAGCTCCGGCCTCCTGGGAGCCCTAAAAAATGTTATTTTTATTAAATCTCAACCCTGAGTTGACATCTTTCTTAAACTTTTATGTGAAGTGGCACCTATGTACAAGGCACTCCTGGTGCGAAGCGCAGTGGAAGTTTGTCTCGGAGCAAACCCTTGAGTCCTGTGGAACAGCTGTGAGCTGAACTAGTCGCTTTTCTAGGAAATACCGTTTTTGCTTGAGAGAATAACTAAGAGGCAAACTACGTTGCTCAGACATGGGTGTCTGGCAGACGTTTTCTCAAAACATACGAAGTGAGCCTGTCACTTCGAGGAAAACAACGGACAAGATTTGTTGCCAATAAATAATAGAGTTCCGACTTTGAAGCAAAAATTAGAATTTTGGAAGACTCGCACCCACCGCCATGAGCTTGACAGCTTCCCGATACTTAAAGCCTTCTGTGGTGCAGAACGTGGTGACATTATCGAATGTGATTCTTGATATTGAATAAAGGAATGTGTTAGCATTTGGAAGATCTGCAGAACGCAGTGAAACGGTGTTTTCCAAATGACCGTGGTGTGATGTTTCAGAGCTACACGTAGGTTAAAAGCGTGTTCTTTGAATGGAAAAGGAAAGGTTACTGACAGGGCTTCCGATTTCCCAGCGCAACTACCCGTTAGGAAACTGCTGTTACTGACTTCCAGTTTAGCGTGAAGAAGAGCATCTGCAATCACCTAACGAAGCGTTTAAAATACCCCTCTGTTTTCCAGCTACGTACCTGTGTGAGGCCGTATTTTCTTCATGTGTTTTAAACAAAACAACATATTGCCACAGACTGAATACAGAAGGAGTTCTGCAAATCCAGCTGCCTTCTCTCCAACCAAACGTTACAGAGCTATGCTGAGAGGTAAGACAAAGGCCCACGTCTCACTATTTGGTGGTGGGGGAGGAGTCTATAATTATTTTTCTTGAAATCTGTTCTTTATGTTAACCTGTAATTAGGTTCATTATTATCATCATTTTTTTTTATTGCATTTTAGGTTTTGGGGTACATGTGAAGAACATGCAAGATTGTTGCATAGGTGCACACGTGGCAGTGTAATTTGCTGCCTTCCTCCCCTTCACCTATATGTGGCATTTCTCCCCATGCTATCTCTCCCCGACTCCCCACCCCCTGCTGTCCTTCCCCTGTTTCCCCCTGACAGACAACAGTGTGTGATGCTCTCCTCCCCGTGTCCATGTGTTCTCATTGTTCAACACCCGCCTATGAGTGAGAACATGCAGTGTTTGATTTTGTGTTCTTGTGTCAGTTTGCAGAGAATGATGGTTTTCATGTTCATCCATGTCCCTACAAAGGACACAGAGTCATCATTTTTGATGGCTGCATGATATTCCATGGTGTATATGCGCCACATTTCCCTGTCCAGTCTATCATCGATGGGCATTTGGGTTGGTTCCAGGTCTTTGCTATTGTAAACTTGTGCTGCAATGAACATTCGTGTGCATGTGTCCCTATAGTAGAACGATTTATAATCCTTTGGATATATACCCAGTAATGGGATTGCTGGGTCAAATGGAATTTCTATTTCTAGGTCCTTGAGGAATCACCACAGTCTTCCACAATGGTTGAACTAATTTACACTCCCACCAACAGTGTAAAAGTGTTCCTATTTCTCCACATCCTCTCCAGCATCTGTTTTCTCCAGATTTTTTAATGATCATGATTCTAACTGGCGTGAGATGGTATCTCAATGTAGTTTTGATTTGCATATCTCTAATGACCAGTGATGATGAGCATTTTTTCACATGCTTGTTGGCCTCATGTATGTCTTCTTTTGTAAAGTGTCTGTTCATATCCTTTGCCCACTTTTGAATGGGCTTGTTTGTTTTATTCTTGTGAATCTGTTTTAGTTCTTTGTAAATTCTGGATATCAGCCCTTTGTCAGATGGGTAAGCTGCAAAAATTATTATCATCATTATTTTTAATGAATTAAGTACATGAAAGTTTCTCAGTTTTTGTCAGTAAAGAAAAAATTATCAGTAGAGGGCATCCACACCCACCCGAGCTCAGTAACTTTTCAAAGTACAAAGGGTTTCTGAGACTAGAACACAGGGGTCCAAATTCCTGAGCCTGCAGTTCAAGGTCATCCACAGTGTCACCCAGCTGACCTCCCCGCACACCCCTGTCTAAGCCAGCACATGTGTTCCTGCGCCCTCCTTCCAGAACACCACACCTGCCTCACCTTCCTCACGGTGCAGCCGGATGGAAAGCCTTCCCCACCTCCACGTAAGCTTCAACCATCTCAAGAGCCCAGCTCAGGCTCCTGCCCGTAGCGAAGCTCCCAAGCACCCCACACTACAGCGCTCTTTGTCCCCAGAACACCTGCAGCCACGTAAGCTTTTGCCTTGTCCTAAGACCAAAACGACAGCAGGAGGCACAGGGGAAGGCGTTGCGATTCACCCCACACAAGGTGCTGCCTCTGCTCCGACCGGCCTGACGTCACCACAAGAGAGGGGGCAGCCTGGGTCTGCACGGGGCCCAGCCTAGAGTCCAGACCCTGGTGGATGCCACACCAGTAAACAAACGAACAAGAAAATGGAGGACTTCCTCTCCCACAGGTCTTCCTCTGAGTGAACAGTACCAGAACCCCAAGCGCTCAATGGGGCCGGGCATGGTGACTCACGCCTGTAATCCCAGCACTTTGGGAGGCCAAGGTGGGCAGATCACTTGAGGTCAGGAGTTCGAACCCATCCTGACCAACATGGTCAAACCCTGTCTCTACTAAAAATACAAAAATTAGCCGCGTGTTGTGGTGGGCACCTGTGATCCCAGCTGCTCGGAAGGCTGAGGCGGGAGAATCACTTGAACCCAGGAGCCACAGAGGTTGCAGTGAGCCAAGATTGCGCCACTGCACTCCAGCCTCGGCGACAGAGAGAGACCTTCTCTCAAAACAAAAGAGCTCACTGGGAGCTCCCTGGATTTCCTTCTGCACTGAGCTGGGAGCAGGAGCCCACCCCACCCGTGACGCCATTATTCTTCAGGATTCCCCAGGGGCTCCCCAGATGACCCAGTGCTGCTTCTCAAAACCTGAGCAGCTCCCTGAGATTTCATATAAACCAGTCAGAAATCATTATCAGTGTGCCTTTTAAATTTTTGAAAAATAACTAGAGTATTGGACTCCATGGCCACGTTAAAGTACAAGAGGTGTTTAACTGCTCTGGAATGATCAGTGACTTGTGACTGGCAGAACAGTGAGTAGCAGGTTAAAGAAGCCCTGGCCTGAGCTGCCCCTCGGGCTGGGCACTGCGGGGGCATCTCCCGCCTGCACCTGGAGCTCCAGTGGAAGGAGGATTCTGACTGGGGCACTGCCAGCCCTCTATCCCTAACCCGCCATTTACCAAGAACAACTTGGAGGCCCTTTTAATTTTTCTCTTTGCATTTTTCTGTTAACGTCTTTTAGACAAAACTCAAAGTACATAAGATAGATACATCCTCTTCCATTTGTTGAGGAAACTGAGACTCAGGGAGGCTACGACTTGTTTAAGGTATGGACGGGCCAAAGCTGACCCCAAGTTCCCTCCAGACTGGGGAAGACCGTGAGACCAGGCCTTGCTGCTGTCTTTCAGGGGGGTTGAGACTGGACGCGTCCTCTTCCTCGACTCCCTCTGCCATCTCTGAAAGGCAGAGTATGGGGAGATGTATTAGTCAGAGAAACACTCACTAGATGCTGGAACAAACAGCACCAAAATGCCTGACACTCACCACAGTGAAAGGTATTTCCTGATGGCCACAGTGTCGCTGAGAATGGGTCCTGATCCTGATGGCCCTCGCTAAGCGCGATTCCTGCACCTGAGCTCCCTTTATAACAGAACCCCAGGTGTGAAATCACCGAGCACCACAGCCCCAGCCCTGCCTCCGTGGAGGTCCAGGCTGGGGAGCACACTCTGAACTAGGAATTCTGTCATTTCCGGGCAGGGGGCAGAGTCCTTCCTTTTTAGGGAGGCTTGGAGAGGGTGGTGTGGCCTGTCCTTGCCTCCCCACCATTCCCTGCCCGTGGAATGTGCGCCTCAGCCTCACACAAAGTCTGCACCTGAAGCTGCGGTCACGGTCGCTACATGGAGGCAAACTAGGGCAGGCGGAAGTGGTCTCTGCTTCTTCCTCCAAAATCATCTTTGCAAGACTCTTCATACCCCAGGCAGCAGTCACCCAGCCAGCACCTTAAGGGCCTGCTCCCATCAGCAGGTGTCAGCCCTTCTGGACCCAGCTAAGTCCATAACAGGTGAGGTCTTGGGAACTAGCTGGACAGTGACGCCTCAGAGCCTGCTTGGAGGGTGGGGGCAAAGGGCCTCAATGGCGGCTGCCCTCCTTCTCCCGCCTCCATAGCTACCCGGGGCTCTGGCAGCTGCTGGAGTTGCTGCTCCAGCCCACACAGAAGCTGGTATCATGCCCATGGCTCAGAGGGTGCCCCTGGAAGCCTCTGACTTCCCTCTTCCCAAACAGAGAATCTGAAGGAACGCCACACTCTACACCAGCCTGGAAGCCTCTTGGCTCATAGACAGCTGTGGGCCAGGGCTGCTCCAGGCACATACACACCACCCTCCTCCCTTATCTCAGAGCGCAGCTTCCTCCGGGCCCTTCGGGAAGGGCACATATGATTCTTCAGCGACTTTGTTCATGCTTCAGCTCCGAAGCCTGGAGGAGGTCGCTACACTGGCCACACAGCGGAGGCCCCTTCCTCTGCCTGTTGTCAAGTACCTGAGGTCACACCATGCATCTGTCCTGTCCATTTCTGATGCCCCAAGTCCGGCACAGAGATGGCCTTCTGCAAATAAATGCTGCCAAGTGAGATGAAAGGACCCATCCCTCCGGACCCTTTTTTTTTTTTTTTTTTCAGATGGAGTCCCGCTCTGTCATCAGGCTGAAGTGCAGTGGCGCGATCTTGGCTTGCTGCAACCTCTGTGATTCTCCTGCCTCAGCCTCCCGAGTAGCTGAGACTACAGGTGTGCGCCACCACGCCTGGCTAATTTTTATATTTTTAGTAGTGACGGAGTTTCACCATATTGAGCAGGATGGTCTCAATCTCTTGACCTCATGATCCACCTGCCTCGGCCTCCCTAAGTGCTAGGATTACAGGCCTGAGTCACTGCGCCCGGCCCCCACCGACATTCTAAACAAACGAAGGCCCCAGCCACGGCCACCTTCACCTTCCTCTGGGGGTCCCGCTTTTCTCTGGCCTGCAGTTGTCATTTGCAGCAGGGACCTGGCTTCTTTCTCACCCATCATCACAGAAGAACCGATGTTTCCTCCAGGGTCTGGGCTGATTGTCACAAAGGAGATGCAGAAGCCACAGGGTATGCGCCAGGTGCCTGGGGACACTCTGGCAGCTTTGGCTCCACTGCCAATCATGGGAGCCCTCAGCCCCGGGAAGGGAGAGCTGACATCCTGCTACAGATGACGGAGCCGGGCTGTGAAAAGGTCAAGCGGCTTGCCCAAGGTCACCCAGCTAATTCGGGAGAGCAGAGTGGGGTCCTGGGTCTGGGTCCCTTCCCTGGTTTCTTCCCATCCATCCGCCCAGCTCCTAAGAGCCTCTTCCCCCGCAGGAGATTGGCTCCTAGTTCTCAGAGTCATTTTCAGTACGAGAAGCAAGAGTCATCTTCTAAAACATTCCCAGGGAGCCAGCCACCTGCTCCGAGAAAATAATAACTCACATCAGACTCGAAACGGTGTGTACGGACCAAGTACACATCTCCCGAGAGCCCACAGATGCTCACAACTCCGGTGTTTCTGCAAATTGGGGAGTGAGGGCAGCTGCCATGCCCAGCTCACGGTCACTCATTCCTACTTTTCGAGCTCACTCCACAGCCCTGAGATGAAACGCAGCACTGGGGTTCAGCTCACCTGCTGTGAGTCCGACAGAGGCCTTGCAAGGGTATCCCCAAGCCCACAGCTCTGGGGGACCTCCCTGCCCCATCCAACGCTCAGAGCAAGCTTGGGGGCTGCCTTGGGGTTCGCCAAGGGGCATCGTGAGGTTTGAATCTCAAAGATACTGCATTTGAATTCAGACCTCTCCATTCTATCCAAGCAAGTTAGCCTCCCAGGACCGCGGGCCTGAGCCTCCTGCTTCTCCTGCTAAATGGAAAGGCGGCCACCTGGAAGGCCAGCAGGCCTGGACACTTGCTCAGTCAAAAGCTGAAGGCAGCTCTTCTCCCACCAAGCCTGCCAGCAGGCCCCCGTCAGTCCCTCGCAGGGGCCCTCCTGCCACAGATGCCTCACCAAGTGTCTAAAATGGTGAGTCTTGCTTGAAAAACTGCTTGGTCGAGGGCCTGCCAGTGCCACGCTTCTCTGAAATGTGTCCATTTGTGTTCCACAGTTCAAGGAAACTAATCTGGATCATAACAGCTGAAGTGGAGAACTATCCAGCTCAAAGGCTGGTTTTTGACTGAGGGCCTTTCTCATGTGAGAATTAGTCATTGATCTTTCCCGAGTCAATTCAAAGAGGAGCCTTCAATGGCATGATCCAAACTAGTTCTGATGTGGCAGAAAGCTCAGCCCGGCAGCCAGTGCCAGCTCCATGCACAGAGGAGAATCCAAGGCTCCTCCTGCCTGAGTCGCCTGCAGGTGTAGTTGAGGCTCAAGGGATGGACCCCCCATCAGAGAGAGACAGGGAAGAAGCCCCAAAATGAACTTTCTGATTCCAGTACCCCAATACAAGCCCAGGAACAAGTCAAGTCGCAAGAGACCACATCAGTGACTGCTTGTCTGAACCCACGTTTCCTGCTCCCAGTAAAGCAGGAATGGCCTCAAGAAACAAACTTCTCGAACACCGAACTGGGAAGGAAGGGGTGATTTATTTGGCTGGGAGCAAGGTGGCATAGCTGCCTAGCAGCCAAGCCCAAGCTCACAAAGAAAGTCCCTGCCCTTTTAAAGGCTTACAACTCTAGAAATTACATGTGAAAGGGTCTTGGTCCGTGGAGTAGACGTGGGGTACGTGGCTTAGGTGGGGGTTTGATCTTGTTTAAGTAAAAGCAATGCCTTCCGGGAGGTTCCTCCACACCATGCCTGCGATCTATGGGGGTGCGATTAAGGTGGCGCCCGGTCTGCCAGCCTTTACTTCTCCCATTGAAATGAAACGTGGAAGTCAAGGGGGAGGTGGTCTTAGATGCTTGGGTCTCCTTCCTCACCAGTGCTGGGTTAACACTGTCCCCCAAAGATTCACAGCCACCTGGAACTCCATCACGTGATCGTATTTGGGAATGAGGCCTTTGCAGCCATAAGATGAAGTCACACTGAATGAAGGTGGACCCTAACCCAACATGACCAGTGTCCTTATAAGAAGAGGAAACAGACATTGGAGTACACACAGGGAAGCCACGTGGGGACAGAGGCAGAGACCAGGAGCCGGGCGAGGCCAGGAACCAGCCCAGAGCCAACCCTGCCCACACCTCGATTTCAGGCTCTGGCCTCCAGGACCGTAAGAGAATAAATTTCCGTGGGTCTAAGCCCTCCACGTTGTTCTAGCAGCTGCGGGAATCTAACACGACCCCCAAACTTCCAGCATGGCCACTAACCCACAAGGCAGAGCTGAGTGAGCCATCTTCCACGGCCCTCCGCTGGGGCTTCCTCCTGGGGCCACAGCCTGGGCTCTGGGGTCCTGCCTCAAGGTTCCCACTTCATCGGCCCTATAACCCCGGAGACACGGCATTTTACAGACCCATGGCGACACCGCGGCAGCTTTCACTCTGCATCTCCTGGTGTACAGTGCCAAGGAAGCAACTCTGAACGAGACGAGTCATCTGTCTCCACCGAGCCTCGTCCTCATTGAAGCTCCTTGGGGAGCTGAAACCCAGGAGGCAAGTGGCTTCTGTGGACGTCACAATGCTGAGTTCCTGACGTTTTCCTCCTTGCAGTGGAGGCTTGACCTCTGCACCTCCCTTCCCTGCTTTTCTCCAGGGAGCAAGCGGGACCTTGCATGACAGCTCCTTGTAATGAGTCTGTGGAGGCGACAGGTCCCTGGGCAGGGCCTTGTCCTGCCTGTCTCCCTGGATACACCATCATTCCTTCTTCCATTGTCCGTCCTTCCCTTGGCTGGAGAGCTGCCCAGGACAAGGCGTGAGGCTGGGCCCGGGGGACGCACACGCCAGGCACAGGAGTCCTCGACTGACACCGCTCTGGAATCAAAGCCAAGAAAACTCACTTCCCACAAGTCACGCTGAGATCAAGGACAGACACTGAAGAGAACTGGTCCTAATCTGCAAGTCACCCCAGTGGACCCTCCCAGCGGGAGGCGTGATTTCTCTTAACCCCTTCATTCCTGGTCAGCTGAAGCCCCAAAGGCTGGGTCCTTCCACTTAACAAACCCTCCCCTCTGAGGCTGCTGCATCATCTGACAGCTTTGATCAGCGATTTCAGGACCATCTGGATGCCAGGGTGCTGGAGACGCTTGCCAGCTCTTGAAATAACTCGGCCTGGCTCCATTCACAAGCAAGCACAGCTGCCCTGCAGTTTTGGGTCAGGACGCCGGGTGGGGACATGGGATGAAGCTGTGGGGCCCTCAGAGCCAGGCTGGGAAGCAGCCAGGACCTGTGCGGAGGGGTCAGTGCTCAGACCCCATCTGGGGCCGTCCAGCTCCCTCAACCACCTTCCTCAGACGCGGAGCATTCCGACGGCCCCAGCACCACTCGGGGTCCAGCGAACCTTGAGCCTGGCTTGTCTCCTTCCCTGGCACAGAACTTCTGCTCTTCATGGCCCCGGAGTTTTGCACCCCCTGTGGCCCCTCAGCCCCCTTTATCCATTCTATAGCCAGTGTCCTCTTCCTCTTTCAGTCCCACGAGGAGCCTTCAGGTTCTGCTGTCCCCTGTTTCCACAGAGTTATAGAGAAGAGTTCTGCAACATGGAAGAGAAGCCCTCCACCTCCCAACCCTCCCTCCTTCCCCAGACGGGACTCCCCATCCTCCTCCCGACCTGTCTGTGTGGTGAACATCTAACCAGATCCACCCTCCTAAAATACCCGTGGATGGCAAAGGTAGGGTAAGAATGTGGCTACAGGGCATGAGCCAAGAGGCGACCTGCGTGAATTAATCAGAGGGGCCGCGGGGGCTGGCAGGGAGAGCCTACCAGCAGGAGGGCCTTGCAGTATCCTAAAAATCTCAGCATCTCCTCATCACAGCTACTGTCAGGACCTCAGAGTGAGAGAATCCTGAGTTCAAATCCTGGCATCCCAGCTCAAAGGCCCTGGGACCCCATTCACCTTCCAGGCCACCTCTATGATGAGAGGGGCGTCCTGGCATCTTGCTCACACAGGCAGGATTTTATACACATCCAAGAGCTGCTTCCTGTGCTTCGTGGACCTAGGAGCACACGCAGATGTGAAGGGCCTTTTCAGTCACTCCTGAGCTTCTCCTGAGAGCCCATGCTGTGTGCCGGGCATGACTTAAACCCAGCGGTCGTAACCCTCCCATACATCCAAACAAAGGCCCTCCGGATGGATCTCTGCAGTGGGATCAAAGGCCTGGCTTCCCAGTGCCGGCCTGGAGGCAAAGAGCTGGAAGATGAACCCTCATCAGATCTGAATCTCCCCAGAGCAAAACCGCCCTAGCAACTGGGAAAAATGAGTTCCGAAGACGTGGCAGTGACAAGAGGTTTCCTAGAACAGAGTCATGGCTCAAGACCGGGGCAAGACAAAGGGCCCTGGTCTGCCGTACGTCCCGGTGCCTTTCAAGACCCCAGCCAGAACCTCCCGCTCATTAGGAATCCCAGGCAGTCTCAAGCCCCTGGCGAGGCCCAGGGCAGGACACACCATCCCTGCCTCCTGCATTTTGCAGCCGAACCGTCTCTGAATAACTCACAGGCGTTATCAAGTCCGATCCCACATACCTAAATCCATGAGGATCTGTAATCAAATTATGGGAAGTGGATGCCATTCAGCTCTTATTAGCAGTGACGGTATTTTAAAATAATAGAATATTTTCGAGGTGTGTGATGGAGTTTTTAAGTACTTTTGTCGTGTCAGCTTTCAGCTAGCATCTGTAGTTCCCTCCGGCCATTAGTTATGTGGCTAATTGGAGTAATAGTCAGCTTCAGCTGCAGGGACAGAGAATCCCAGCATCTCAGGAGCTGACCACGAGCGGCTGTTTCTTCCTCGTGCACGCCGGGGCTGAGACTGGCCGCGGCCCTGCTCTCCTCCGCGGGGCTCTGTTGTGATCTGCACGTCTTTCTTTTCCTAAAACTAAGACTGAAGGAGTACCCCAAACCCGGGGCCCTGTTCTCAGGCGCAAGACAGGTGGGGCCAAACCACCTGTGCACGTGGAAGTTTCTGCTGGGAGAGGGCTTGTCACAGCCGTTCAGATTTCTTGGCCAAGGCAAGTCCCCTTCCAATAAGCAGGGCATGAAGGGGGAGGTGTGATGGGTTCATTATGTCCCCTAAAAGATACAATGAAGACCTCACTCCCAGGACCTCAGAATGTGGTCTGAGATGGAAACAGGACCATTGCCCACAGCCCCTCATCCAACGTGACTGGTGCCCTCACAGAAAGGGAAATGTGGACACACATGTGCACGCCAGGAGAATGCCAGGCAAAGATGAAGGCAGACGTGGGGATGCTGCTTCCAGGAGCCGGGGAGCACCAGGAAATGCCTGCAGCCTCCAGCAGCTGCAGAGAGGCCCAGAACAGAGGCTAACTCACAGCCTGGAAAGAACCGACCCTTCCACACCTTGATCCTGGATGCCTGGGAGACAATCAGTGTCTATTGCCTAAGCCGGGGGTCCCCAGGCCCCGGGGCACGGACTGTACCAGTCTGTGGCCCATTAGGAAGCAGGCCGCACAGCCACAGGTGAGCGGCAGGTGAGCAGCAAAGCTTCCTCTGTGTTTACGGCCTCTCCCCGTTGCTCGCATCACAGCCCGAGCTCCGCCTCCTGTCAGATCAGTGGTGGCAGGAGATTCTCACAGGAGCGGGGGCCCTATTGTGAACTGTGCATGCGAGGGATCTCGGCTGCACACCCTCAGGAGAACCCAATGCCTGACGATCTGTCCCTGCCTCCCACCACCCCCAGATAGGATCACCTAGTTCCAGGAAAACAAGCTCAGGGCTTCCACGGATTCTGTATTATGCTGAGCCGTATAATTACTTTGTTATATAATCACAATATAATTATATATGTAATCTATGAAATAGAATTCTTTCACATACGTTATGTAATCGTAATAGAAATAAAATGCACAACAAATGTGAGGCACCTGAATCATCCAGAAACCATCTCCCCACCCCAGTCTGTGGAAAAATTGTCTTCCATGAAACTGCTCCCTGGTGCTAAAACGGCTGTGGACTGCTGGTCAAAGCCACCCAGTTTGTGGCACTTGGTTATGGCAGCCCCAGGAGACTAACAACGGAGAAAATAAGTCACTGGGAGAAAGTTATACCGGAGGCCACTGCCAAGTGACCAGGATAGTCTCAGGCAGGCTGAGGGCTTCCGTGTCACCGGCCCTGGGCGGCCACACGCTGAGAGTGCCTCGGGGCTTGACTTTCCTCCGGCTTCTGCTTCCTGTGAGTGTGAGAACGCAGAGCCTCACCCGACGGCTTCTCATCTCCTCACAGCGAGCCTTGGGGCGGGCGCTCCGGTTTCGGTCTCGTGCCATGACTGGTGGGTAGTGGCTGCGGCCTTTTAATGTTGCAGATGTTCCGTCGGCTGCCCTTGGCCCTCTAAGACAATTCCACTGTGGATGTCCCTACCTCTTTTATGGAGAAGCTCAGGGACTCATTTGGAACACACAACGGGCCAGGGTTCCAGAGAGCAAGTGGATGCTAAAGTCACGCAGATCTGCACCCAGAGCACGCTCTGAGGGTAAACGGAGAAAACACCCTTCCCCCTGTGTCTTCCACTGAAT
Organism: Aotus nancymaae; assembly: GCF_030222135.1. NCBI lineage: Eukaryota > Metazoa > Chordata > Mammalia > Primates > Aotidae > Aotus > Aotus nancymaae. Next base: position 1,323,593 of record NW_026988467.1, on the reverse strand, counting down.
GCGGCTGTGAGCCGTGGCAGAATGCAGGCAGCAGCCCCGCCGCAGGCAGCAGGCCGACTGAGGACGAAGGCCAGGAGGCAACACCTCACTGACCCAACAGCGAGGTTACCATTTTATTTCCTTCGGGTATCCCCCAGTGTAGACTCAGCGCAGACCCGTAACCCACAATCAACATCACGTGGACAGAGGCGCTACAGAAAAGCCCTCTAGTTCTGGTTTGCAGAGGGAGTCCCTAACCTTCAGGGCAGGCAGGGAAATCTCCCTTTCTTTTCTCTCCTTTGCTCTCTCGTGCCTCAATCCCCAGGCAGTCCCACTGTGGCAGTAACAGTGAGAGCAAGGGCAAGAGCCCGTAGGCGCCTAAAACCTCAAGACGGGAGAAGCTTCCTCTCTGATTGGAGGTGGGCGCTGTGGTCCTCAGAGAGCGGAATAAACCCCCACGGCTTTTATTCTGTGTCCTCCCACCGCTTGCCCCCAGGCAGGATTAGCTGCAGGACATACGTGGCAGACCAGGGTTTAAATAAAGCTGAAAGGGGAGTTCTAAGGAATCAGAAAATTCCAGGGAGAGTGCAAAGAGGGAGAGCTTGGGAAACTTCTAGGCCTATTCCTAAGCTGCACATGCGTGGATCTGATCCAATACACTGTGAAAAGTGACTTTGAGATCTGAACTAAGAGACAGACTAGCTCCTGGGTCCCAAGCTGGCCTCCGAGTGGCACCCAGGCAGGACGGATCCAAATACAAAGACCAAAAACAAAACTGGTGCCCACTAGCAGGCTGGGCGTAACTGTGACTTACCCATAACTAGATGCGAGCCAGCAAAATTAGCAAAGATATCAACGTTCTCAGTAAAATTTCATTGTTAACCCAGAGACCCATAATGCAATGTTCAGAATATTCAGGATGCATCCCAAATCACTCAGCATCCTAAACCCAGAAACACCTCGACACCCACGAGAAAGACAACTTAACAGACACGGATGCCCAGCTGGCACAGACGCTGGAATTTTCATACAGACTTTAAAGCATCTGCTATAAAAATTATCCCACAAGGAAGACGAAACACTCTTGAAACTAATAGAAAGAAAATTTCAGTAAAGATATGATAAATATAGATATTTATATTATATACATGTTTATATATTAAAATATATATTTATAAATATATATATAATCACAGTAATAAACAAAAACTTCATTGAGCAGGCTCAATAGCAGAAGAAAGACGACAGAGAAGTCAGGGAACACGAAGATCTCAGTAGGGAATTATCTCACCTGGACAAGAGAGAGGAAAAAAGGTGGAAAAATGTCAATGGTGGCTCAGGGACCTGTGGAGCAGCAGCAAACTGACCTCTGACCCTTCACTGCCCTCACGTCAGTGGAAACATTTCCAAACTTCTCTGAACCTCAGTCTCCTCCCCTCTAAAGTAGGGGGTAACTTTTCGTTCCAGCGGACACCATCTCATTACATCCTCAAAACAGCCAACTTACAGAGGTATAGGAAATAGTATCTTCATTTTACAAATAAGGAAACTGAGGCTGCAGTGGTTAAAAATGTTTACCCAACTCAGTGTCACTGACGGACCAGCCACAGAACCCACATTGCTACTCTTAATGGCCGTCCTGCTTCCTTCCATAAACATCCGTTCTGCTTCCTGTGGGATGATGGATGATGGGTGGGCATTCCGTTCGGCATATTGAGACAGGAGACGTGTGGAAACTTTAGGTGCCTGAATTCCAGCCCTTGCTTTGACACAAGCCAACAGCCTGACTCAGAGCAAGTTACCTCCCCCGTCTCAGCTAAGCTTCCTCATCTAGAAAATTGAAGCACTGGATTCTATTATCCTGAAGGTCATTGCCAACTCTGGCAGTTAAGGATTCCAATCATCTTCCTCCAGGGCCTTCCATCTATTTCCTGAGTGTGGCATAGGTTCATGCGCCAGTCACAAAGGGGAGGGCGCTGTCCTGAGTGCTGAAGGAGACACGTCAGCCAGCCCTGGTAGCCGGCAGTTTTCTGAGCAATGCCTTTCCCTGGGGCTTCCTCCAACCTTTCCGCTTGAGCTCCACGGAAAGCTGACTCTGTTTATGAGCACATTTCATGCTGGAGGGGGTTGTTCAGGTTAATCCATTTTGTCTCTCACACTTCTGCCTCTTGCAAGTGTGCTGAAGACTTCTCCGCCCAGGCTGTTTGTGCTTTCAGCCACATTCCTCCCTGCCCTTGCCCAGCTGCAGTTCTCTAAGGCTTTCCTCCACAGGTCATGCACCCCTTGAATGTTTACCTATGGGGCTATAGTCTGCCAAGTCTGCCAGTCTGAGGGACCCTTAGGTTTGTCTGTGACAGAAGGAACTTGCCCATGCTCTGGCATCTTTCTTTGAAAGGTTTTCTGGGCCCTGGATCAGGAAAAAAGGTCAGGGACAGTACAGACCCAGCTTTAACTGCAAGTGGGCAACACCTGCCTTCTCAAAGCACAGGCTTTCTGAGATCCCTAAGCTGGGCGACTGGACTCAGTTTCAGAACCAAAGAGGAATTAGATATGGAATGAAGAAGGCATCATCTTAGGCAGGAGAGTGGGAGATGGGTGTTGTGAGTCAGCCAGGGAGCCATGTGCCCCAGAGGTTTTCATCTCCCCACTTATTCCTTCCCTTCTGAAGTGATGCCTGAAAGAAACCCAGCTCCAGCCTACTGAAGCTAAAAGAGGGTTTTCTGAAGGATCTTGAGGGGTCTCACCAAATTCAAGGAAGAGTTAATGGGAAGAACAGGGATTGTGATGGGCTTCAGGAATGGCTTGATCCAGGAGTCAGTGTGCTTGGGTCACCTCTTGAAATACCTCATGCTTCTCTGTGCATATCTGTTTCAGAGTCTCCTCTCCTGCTGCAGATTGGTCCTTTTTTTTTTTTTTTTTTTTTTTTTTTTGCCTCCCAGACCTCATGGAAGAAACTGGACTCTAACAGTTTTGGTATCGGATGTGTTCCTGCTTCAGCCACACAGAGACTGTTGTCTGTCCCAACTCCAAAGCTGCCATGGAAGGGATGTGATGGCCTAGCCTGGGCCAGGCACCCACTGCTGGGCCAATCAACTATTGCCAAGGTGGCGGCATTGTTCTTGGAGTCCCCCGTGTGCCACTGAAGGGCAGGCCAGGGTTGGGATAGGAGCAAGAGGGGCAGAGACTCAAGAGTTGGTACACACAGGCACTTCTCAGCAATGCGGCACACACCCTTCCTTGTTCCTGACTGTGAGAACAGTCTCTAAGGTGGGCATTGGTGATTACCAATCTACTTCAGAAATTCCTGAAGCTGATGAGTTCCTGCTGACACCAGGAGTCCTCCTCTCTGCCCTCCACGGCTTCCTTGTGCCTCTTTCACACCCGGAATCACCCACAACCTGAAGCAGGTTGGATTCCACTCACACAGGAGGCTGGAGACGCTCTCAACTCTCCTTTCCTCACTCTGCGGTGCATTCCTGCAGCCTCTTCAGCCTCCGGCTCTGGACCCAGGCGCAGAGCTCCAGGCTGAGCCAGAACTCGTTTTTCACCCTCCTTGCCAGCCAGTCATCCTCAGATGATGCCCTCCTCACCCCTTACCTTCCCATGCCAAGGAAATTTTATTTTTAGGCATCCCTTCTTCCATGAGGGATTTACCAAGACCCCCAAGAGCCTTTTTCTGATGTATTTGGATCTCGATTTAGGGAACAGCCACGCTGACTGACACATACTTTTTCATCAGTTTATTTTTCATGTGTGTTCAATTCCGTTTTCCCTGGGCTGACTTACTTTCCAAAGAGCTTTATCTTCCCTTCTGCTGGATCTTTACCTGAATATGTCCTGACATTTCTGCTGTGAGGTCCTCAGCCTGCCTGATCCACCTGCCACATCCCTGAAGGACACAAACGTGCCCAAGTGCCAAAGGAGTTCCCAGTTCACGGGACGGAGTCTTGGGAAAGTAGAGGGTCTCTTATTTGTGTGAGTTTCTGCCCACGTTGTCTTCATGGCCCTAGAAGTTTCCACATGTTAATGACAGGGTTTTTCCTTTTTCAACATCAAGTCATGTTAGCTAGGTGACTCGTCTGCAGTTCAGTTAGTCCTGGAGGAAGATGAATTGTTTCCGAAAGGTGTCTGGGACAGAGGCTTGATGTGCCTCCAGTGTTTTTCTCAAACAGCCCTCCAGCCCAAAGGTATGCTGAGAGGCTTGCTAAAGAGGCGCCTACTCTGTATCTGAGGATTTAACCTGCATTGCTAGATGCCTGGGGGCAGTCCGGTCTCTGAGTAATGCAGACGTATCTATTGTGTAGACACCATCAGCCTATGGACGGCCCCACCCTCCTGGTCACCTGCTTTGTGACACCTATTTCCCGCAGGCCCGGCCTGTGCCTATGAAGCCATCAGTGAGTCTCTGCTGCTTTGCGTTTAAGCTAATACATGACAGGGCCTGCCCTCCACAGGCTCCCACGCCAGGAGGTGCAGATAAAACCTGCAGATATTTCACGTGGTTCAACCTCTTGCTTGGCAGGAACTCAAAAGAGGAAGACTTGCCTTCCTCTTCTTCCATTCTTCTCCTAAGAGGTCGGGGAAGCCTTCACTGGGGCATTCGTTTTTAAACTGGTCTTGATGCAAAGGCCTGAAAAGGCACAAAGAGAGAAAAGATTGTTTCTCTTAAGATGATCCAAGAAGACTTTTCTCCTGGTGCTCAGCCTTGGTGAGTCTTCCTTGGGAAAATGCCGGAGCCAGGAACGAAACAGGATTACATAAGCATGCCGAGAACAAAGACAGACTCAGGTCTACTCCTCTTGTGAAGCTTCTCAGGAATGTCAAACAGAAATAGAGGGTTTTGATGCCATCCAGGAACAAGACTCCATCTCGTCCCGACAGTCTTTCTTGAATTCTCTAAACTCCCAGTCGTTCCCTTCTTGGAACTCTGGACGGTCCCCACTGAGGTTCTGGAAATTCCTACTGGGAGTGGTAGCTATGTGTTTGCCGTGGCTACGTTTGGCCTCCCTGGCCAGATTATATGTTTTGTGGCAAGGCCTGGGCCTGATTCCTTTTGAACATAGACGTGTGTGCGTGAGCTCACATCTACACACATGGGCCCTAGCCTGACCTCATATCAGTCAGCGCCTTTCCAAAGGCAAGTCATAGAAAACCCAACTCAACCAGCATTAAGTTCCAGGACAAAAAAAAAAAGCATATCCCTTCCCAAGAGACCGAGGCTGAGCCTCACTGCGTCTGGCGGACTCTGACCGGGGCACACACCCATGCCAAGCGCTTCACTGTGGCCCTGAGTGTGATGGGCCAGAATGAAGTCCCACATCCGGTCCTGGAGCCGGAAAGAGCAGCAACCACCCTCCAGCGTCGGCACTGAGAATGGGAGAGGGGTGACACCCAGAGGGACCTGAGCATCCTGTCGCCAGGGCGAGTGGAAGGCAGGGAGCAAAGACAAGGTCCCCGCGGGCACCACCAAGTGCCACTTCCCTGCAAGGAGTCCCAGCGCCCAGGGTCTCCCAGCTGGTCACTCCACAGGGCGCTCCCCCACTCTCCCCACCAACCCCACGGGGCTGTGCTCACCTCGGAGTCTGAAAGGGCTTCCAGCTTCCCACCACCAGGAGCCCTGGGCCAGTGGCGGGCTGGGTCTGGCAGGTCCCTGCTCCTGAGACCTGGCTGGTCACCCGGGAGCTCAGTCCTCCTCCCTCAGCACCTGCTGCGTCACCAGGTCCTCGGCCGAGGCCACCTTATGTTTAATTCCACTCGTCGGCTGGCCCCTGTTTTCTCATGAAGTCCATGCTCTTTATGGCTTATTAATGTTTATTTAGTCTGTGTAAAGTGCATTCAGACTCTTACAAACTCACCGCCCCACTCTACAGAACGTAATTCCCTGAGCAGCCTCTTCTGGTCCCGAGGAAGCTGCCCCAGGCAGTCGGAGGCCGAGACTGAGCCTCTGCTGCCCTGTAATGAGCTGCGAAGCCGTTTGACTGGGGCACAGGGAGATCTGAAAACTGGCGGAGCCCCAAAGCGGCTGGTGCCTGCTTCCTTGTCACTGACATCCGGGACGCATCCTCCCCTCCTCCTCCCCTGTCTTCCCACCTACTTGCTGAGAGAGGCCCCAGGTGACGGGAGATGGCCAATCCCCAGGGCCCAGCCTCTGTGGCCTCCTCCCAGCCACCCACGTGCACTCCTCGTTTTAGAAGTCAAGGCAGGGCTGGCTGGCAGCAGTGTGAGCTGAGGCCCTGTGGGAGCCCGTCGTCTGCCCCCTGGCTCTGCCCACTGATGCTGTGGGAGCACGTGCCCAGCTCAGTGGATGTGGGTGCTGGAATCCAGCAGACCCATGAGGTGAGGCAAGCCAGGCCCACTCCAGCCTCCTCAGCCACGTGGCCCACACTTACAGAGGGCTCGGTAATGGCTGCTTCACGGGGAGCTGGGAGGAAGAATGAGGGCAGAAGGGAAATGGCCTCACGGAAGTAGGAGTCACCAACATTCGCTGGGGCCCCACTTACCAGGGGGAGAGGAAGCTGCAGCGCAGGAATGGATCCACGCACAAAGCAGACGCGTGTCCTGGCACTGCGCCTGCGTGATCCAGAGGGGGACCAGGCCAGCTCTTCCCACGACCTTTAGCCCGAGGGACTTGTGCTCCAAGTTCCTGAGCGCCCATAACGTGCCTGCAACAGATGACATGTGAGACTCCGCCCACACCCCGAGCACATGAAATCCACTCAGGGGATGCCCCAGGCTAAACCGTGTCCCTGCCAAACTCATACGTTGAAATTCTAAACCCCAGTTCCTCGGCTCTGGGCCATCTTTGGAAATACGGTCATTGCAGATGTGAGTAGTGAAGTGAATTTCAACACAGCATGACCCGTGCCTGTTAAAAAGGGGAAATTTGGATTCAGACACGCACAGGGGACGATCAGGAGAAGATGCAGGGAGAAGACGGTGCCTGCAAACCACGGGGCGAAATGTGGGGCAGAGTCTCCCTCCAGCCTCAGAAGAAACCAGCCATGCTCACACTTGATCTTGACTCCCAGCCTCCAGAATCTCAAGACGATACATTCCAGCTGTTGAAGCCACCCCGTGTGTGTGGCGCCTGTTCCACCTGCCCGAGGACACTAGCACAGAAGCAAATGGGAGCCCCCTGAAAGAGCAAACTCACGGCTTGGTGCTGGACCAAGGGCATGGGCACAGAAGTGATGCCAAGGAGCACGTTGCTCCCTGACAGCTGCCCTCCTGGCCATGCAGAAGGCTCCTAAGCCCAGGAAGAGGAGAAGAGGCCAGGAAGGTCAGACCTGAAGAGCTACACCTGCTACAGGCGAGGCTGGTGACCCAGCTGTCCTCCTGAGCGGACCGCTGATGCTAGAACCTCTCCCTTGTAAATACCCCCTCCCTCTCCACCTGCCTCTCTGAGATCTCGCCCACTGAAGCCTCTCTGTCTTCATAGACCCAGATACCCTAATAGCCACGAGCCCCTGTTCCCTTCCTCTCCTGGTCGTTTATACCTCACGATCCCACTGGCCTCCAGGGAACACTTCGTAAGGTGTCGGCGACAGTGGCACCTCTGCACCAGTTTCCAGAGCCAAGCTACGATGTTCATTTCAGCAGGTGGTGTCCGGCCCCTGAGCCTGAGTGGACAGGGCTGACACTGGAACACTTTCCAGGCCGTGGGTGCCTCCTCGTTCCCCAGTGCCTGCTCCTGTGGGTGGCTTTGCAAAGGCGTCCTTTCCACAGGAAATGTGATCCATGATTATGTGGCTTAGAACCAGAGACCCGCAGCTGCCTCCCAGGGAGGGGACCCATTGCCCAAGCCTTGAACCTACGCCGCTGTGCAGAGAAACAACTGGGCCGGGCACTGGCGACTCCAGAGGACACGCCGGGGAGAAGGCTGAGCTCCCTCCCAGATCCTGATGCAGCTGGAGGGGTCAAGCTCTGCCGGCAAAATCGAAATCACCCCTCACAGCTGCCTGATGGAGGCCATCTACGGGCATCAAGAGCCCTCCTCCCTCCTCCCTCATGCCCTTTCTGAGAATAACGTTCCTCCAGCCACGCAGGCCTGTCCTCCCTGCCTTGCTCCAGAATGGGCGCATCTCCGGGAACACCTGAGCCTTTGCTCCTGACCACAGCACCGGTAGAGGGAGGGCATGGCTTCTTTGTAGGCACTCCAAGGAGAAAGGGAGGTGAGTGGCATCCATGGTCCTCCAATGGGCCCTGCCTTGTGTGCCCAGCCTGCACCAACAGCAGACGGTGGGTCAGTACTGGGCTCAGCCTTATCCAAGCTTTGTGGTCTAGGATGAAACACTTCACCTCTCTGAGCACTGGCTTCCTTGCTATAAAAAACCTCCGGTGCGTCCAGGTGCGGTGGCTCACGGCTGTAATCCCAGCACTTTGGGAATCCAAGGTGGATGGATCACCTGAGATCAAGAGTTCGAGACCAGCCTGGCCAACATGGAGAAACTCCATCTCTACTTAAAAAAAATAGAAAATCAGCTGGATGTGGCGGCACATGTCTGTAATCCCAGCTACTAGGAGGCTGAGGCAGGAGAATCACTTGAACCCAGGAGGTCGAGGTTGCAGTGAGCCGAGATCCTGCCATTGCACTCCAACCTGGGCAACAAGAGTGAAACTCTGTCTAATGAGCTCCCGTAGGTGGCAGCTGCTCCCAGGGCACAGCTCGATGTTTGATCTCACTTCTGCCTTAGAAGCTTCATCCCAGCTGCATGTGGGGCATCAGGGAACTCCCTAACGCACACCTTGTATTTCCCAGCTGTGTGAATTCTGACCGATGGAACGTGAGCCCGAGTGATGTGAGTCACTCCCAGGGGCAGGATCTGGGTGTGCCCTCCTAATGCTGGAAGTATTAGTGGGACTTTCGGGAATGTCCCTTAAAGGCACCCCCACCTCCATGTGTAGGCTGCCGGGGGCCCTCCCCACCCCAGACTGACGGTGATTAGAGAAACCCACCAGGGCTTGGGAGAAGTGGAGTGGAAATCAGCCCACATGCCGAGGCCGTGGATGTTTGGTGCAGTCGAGGATTTTAAATAGCTGCAGACCCAAGCAGGGAGATTGCTGCTTCCTGAGAGAAGAAACTAAATCAGGTGGAAGGTGCACTTATTTTGTCCTCCTCCCTCTATCCCTTCCTTTTTCTCTTCAGCTAGAATAAGAATGTGATGGCTGGAGCTCCAGCATCTTTCTTGGCCCATGAGGTAATATTAAGAATGAAAGCCTCGGCCGGGCGCGGTGGCTCACGCCTATAATCCCAGCACTTTGGGAGGCCGAGGCAGGTGGATCACGAGGTCAAGAGATCGAGACCATCCTGGTCAACATGGTGAAACCCCGTCTCTAGTAAAAATACAAAAATTCGCTGGGCATGGTGGCACGTGCCTGTAGTCCCAGCTACTCGGGAGGCTGAGGCAGGAGAATTGCCTGAACCCAGGAGGCGGAGGTTGCGGTGAGCCAAGATCGCGCCATTGCACTCCAGTCTGGGTAACAACAGCAAAAACTCCGTCTCAAAAAAAAAAAAAAAAAAAAAAGAATGAAAGCCTTGCACGACATGGCAGATGCACAGAAAGATACTGGGTCCCTGATGGCACCAAAAGCCCGGAGGCAGCCCTCTGTCACTACCACCTAAGCTCCTATGTACTTAAGTCAGTGCTGTTTTGGGATTTCTGATACATGCAACCGACCTTTATCCTAACTTTTGTGATCGATAAAGCCACGTGCACAGTGCCCAGGACACAGCATGCACTGATTAAACGAAAGTGACTGTTCGTAGGTTGGACCCATGGCTCCATCCTGCCTCTGGTTTAGAAATTTAGAGTCACCCCCATAAGTCCTGCACACATTCCCATCAGTTTCTCAAAATTAGCTGCTGCTAAATGAACATTGGGGCTTTCCTTGTGCTGTGCATCTAGCTGCACACTAGCATCTGCTGTAAACTCCCTTTCACAGTTTACAAATGGTGTCATTTGATTCCTAACTAACAACCACACAGCTCTCACGAGGGTGAAGCCCCACTCGCCAGCTGAAGAAACGGAGGCCCAGAGAGGTCAATCTGCTAACCCAAGGCCGCCCCGTCCCAGACAAGCCCACCCATGGCAAGTCTGGGCCTCAGTGCTCCGACTCCATTGCCAGGCCGTCTGTGCAGCACCTGCCATGGGGTCCTGCCCTCGGGGAGTATTGTAAACAGCAAACACTCAATGTGTGCAAGCAGAGTCGGTGTGAGGGAGCATCAGGGATGCAGGGAGCCATCCAGGCAAACAGGGCAGGAAGGACAAGAGTGACTCAGAACAGCCCTGGGGATGACATGGCCTTGGGCTGGGAGGGGACAGCAGGACCCTCTGGGCACCAGCACGCACTCTCTCAGGAAGCAGCAATCGCCCTGCTTGGGTCTGCAGCTATTTAAAATCCTTGACTGCACCAAATATCCACACCTCGGCATCCAGGCTTATTTTCACTCCACTTCTCCCAAGCCCTGGTGGGTTTCTCTACCTTGTCCACCAGTGAGCTGCCTGCCCCACCCCGCACTCTTGAGCCCGCTCGTGGGAGTCAGGCTGCCCGAGGAAGGGCTGACGGTGTGGATCCTGTGCCTCTCACAGTCAGCCCCTTGAGGATCTTGCAGGAAAACCATCTGCTAGAAAAGCCGTGGGAAGGCCATGTGCATTTGAAGGAACTACCCTAGCCAGGCCGACTCTTTCTAAGGGGAATTTGGGCAAGGAAAGACGGTGACTGTACGGAGATGAGCGACACCCCTTTTAAAGTTTCAAGATGCCATGCTCCTTCAACCCTGGAAATGAAAGCCTCTGGGCCAGTGCTGGGTGCACAGAAAGGGCCCAACCCACAGCTGCCAGCCCTGCCAGATGCTCTGCCATTGCTGGGCAACTTCTGTGCTTCCACAAAACCTAGAAGGCGAGGGCCTGAAGGCCATCACTTTTGGGGATGCAATTGTGTGTGTGTGTGTTGCCAGGTTCATGGGCTCTGGAGCTTTTGAAAAGTCCATTGTGAGTCTCCTCCAAGATCCCGGCGTGTCCATGCTGCCTGCACCTTGAGTTCAGGGGCAAGATCGGCTTTCGGAGTGCACCTTTGGAATAGACACCCCAGTGGGAATCGGGGCTCCGGTGTTGTCTCTGCTGTGAACTGGCAGCGAAGGAAAGGTTAGCATATCGGCATCACCACGGTGAGCACAACCCCTCTGCCTGTCTGAAGGGAGAGAATATTCATTCCCGACCTCAGCAGCCCCAGCACTGGGTTCGTGAAGACGGTAATTCCAGTAGAGTTTTGTCTCCTTTCATCAGCGTGTTCCTGTCTCTAACCTTTGACACTGCCCGAACTTCAATCAGATCTTCAGAAACGTGCCTCTCCTCTGTACATCAAAAGCACAGACAGGCTGATGGGGGTTCAGGGCACTCAACATATAGGAAAACCCTCCTGGCTACAGCCTCCCATCATTTGCAAAGCTGGCGGAGACGCTCCAGCCACTGTGCAGCTGTCAGACTCTGCAGTCAGAACTCCACGCCACAGGGAAAATGCAGGAGGCCCTTGGAGGTTGTTGGAAAAGGGGAAGATGAATCTCACACTTAGAAAAGACTGGCATCAGCCCCACAAGTTCTGAGACGCCTTGAGCCTTTCAGGAAAAAATGTATGAGGAATCAGCTCAGTAAAGCGCGCTGGGGGTCGGGGGAGGTACAGAGCCACAGGACGGGTTCCTGGTGGAGGATGTTTTCTAGCAGAGATTTCGATGCTGTGCCATCTATGAGGCAGCCAAGATGGAGTGACAGGGGTCAGGTTACACCCCGGCTGAAACAACCGACAAAATTCACGAAGCAACAGTTTTCAGGACATTGGACATCAGGCAGTGAAGGTCAGTGAAGTTCCCCAAGAAATGAGTGTAACACAGGGAGTGAGCCCAAGGTCACCAGCTGGACAAGTTTCCAGGCAGCAGCACGGGGAGATGCAGGCAGACCTCGCAGCCCCTCTGAGTTGAGGAGACTCTGCTGAAAAGTACAGGAAGGCAGAGGCGGCCGCACCAGAGCGCCAGAGACGAGAGAAGGCGAGACTCGCAGGTCGGCTGAGGCCTCCCTAACTTCTCCTGTTGAGTACTTGCAATGGATGCCAGTGAGAGAGTGACTGAGGCCAGGGGAAAAGCCCTGAAAGAATTAGAGGGGAACAGTTCTAGAGTTCCAACCAGATCAAGAACTGTGCCCGACCCCACAGGCCAGCCTGGGAAACCTCATAACTGATGGCCATGGGGGAGAGCCCTCAGAGGGGCTATGCCACGGTTATGCCCTGGTATTGGGAAAAATTAGTCCTAGATGAAATGCTACCCTGTGCCCACAGACGAAAGCTTGATAGAAAGACCAAATGGATCAAACTGTTTCCAAGTAACACAACCACATCCTGGAAAAAAAGCACAAGAGTATTTATAGGAACACAAAAATATTCAGCACGGAATAAGGCAAAATTCAAACGTGTGGCATCCAATCAAACATTATCAGACATGCAAAGAAGCAGGGAAATATTACCCAGAGATAACACGGATTATAGAATTAGTAGATGAAAACATTAAGACAGTTGTTGTAACATTGCCCCATGTGTTCAAGAAGCTAGAGGAAAGAGACTGAACACAGTCTGTATACAGATAGATGAGGAAAAATATCAAATGAGACTTACAGAGATGCTAGAGATGAAAACTACAACATCAGGTCTGAAAAAATACGTGGGATGAGATCAATAGCAGAAAATTTATTGCATATATATATATGAATTTGAGGGCATGGAAATGTAAGCCACCCATAATAACACGGGAAGGGGGCTGAAGATAACACACAAAGTATCAATGGGTGGTGAGACAATTTCAACAGCCTAATATGGATGCCATTCTGGGCCTTATTTTTATAAAGAGGGAGGGTGGATAGAAAACGTGTAAAGGAATACTGGCCTAAATATTATTCGAATTTGATGAAAACTACCGAGAAGCTCAGTGAACCCCCAGGTACAAGAGCATCGGTCCATTTTCATGCTGCTATGAAGAAATACCCAAGACTGGGTAATTTACAAAGAAAACAGGTTTAACCGACTCACAGTTCTACATCGCTTGGGAGGCCTCAGCAAACTTACAATCATGACGGAAGTCACTTCTTCACAGGGCGGCAGCAGAGAGAATGATGCCAGCAGGGGGAATGCCAGGTGCTTATAAAACCATCAGCTCTCATGAGAACTCACTCACTATCACCACAACAGCGTGGGGGAACCATGACTCAATGATCTCCCGCCGGGTCCCTCCCATGACACGTGGGGGTTATGAGATTACAATTCAAGCTGAGATTTGGGTGGGGACACAGCCACACCATATCAACAAGCACCATGACAAAAATGACACCAAGGAATATCGTGACCAAACTGCAACCAGAGGAAACAGAAGTCACACAAAAAAAGTCCTTGTATAATTTTTATTCAAATCTCATGTACACACTATGTGCATGTTGTGTACAAATTAAAATTTTAAAAGCAAGACTCCACTAACAATATGAAACCTACAAGAAACCCATTTCAAGCATAAAGACATAAATACAGAAGGAGGTACTAACCGTGAGAAGGCTGGGTGGCTATACAAATACCAGACAAGTAGATTTTAGAGCAAAGAATCCTAAAATCAGGATAAAGAAAGACATTGCATCACAATCAAGAGGTCGGTTCCTCAAGGTGACATAAAAACTCTAAGCACCCATATACCTCATTACCAAGCTTCAAAATGCCGGAAGCAAAAACTTCAGTTGCTGCAAGGAGAAAGACAAATGGCAATTGTAGTCAACTCTCCTTTCTCAATAATTGGTGGAAGAAGCAGACAGAAAACCAGTGAGAATACAGAGCAACACCATCACCTGTGTTGATCTACTTAGCATTTAAAAGGCACTCCACCCAGCAACAGCACCACCCACGCCCTTTTCAATTGCGCATGGAAAAGTTGCCAACACAAACCATATTCTGGGTTGTAAAACAAGTTTCAGTGAATTTCAAAAGATACAAGTTGTGGTGAGATGGAGATTGGATGTGACCCCCTCTACATCTATCTCACGCTGAAATGTCATCCCCAGTGTCGGAAGTGGGGCCAGGTGGGAGGTGACCGGATCATGAGGCAGATCCTTCATGAATGGCTTGGTGCCATCCCCTTGGTGCTGAGTGAGTTCTCCCTCGGTTACTTCACTTGAGATCTGGTTGTTTCAGTGCATGGCATCTCCCCCCTCTCTCTCACTCCCATGCTACCCATCTGTGATGACAGCTCCTCTTTGCCCTTCACTGTGATTGTAAGCAGCCCAAGGCCTCACCAGCAGCTGAGCAGATGCTGGCACCATGCTTCCTGTACAGCCCACAAAGCCATTAGCCAATCAAACCTCTTTTCTTTATGAATTACTCAGTCTCATGTACTTCTTTACAGCAACACAAGAAAAGCCTAATACATGGTGTTATGATACATATTGGTTTTTGTCCATGGTTGTTCCTGGCTCATAACTCCCATAGCTCCTCGCTGTGCTCACAGCCTGGAGTGCAGTGGTGTGATCTCGGCTCACTGCAAAACTCTGCCTTCTGGATTCAAGAGATTCTCCTGCCTCAGCCTCCTAAGTAGATGGGATTACAGATGTGCACCACCATGCCTGCATAATTTTTGTATTTTTAGTAGAGACAGGGTTTCACCATGTTAGCCAGCTGGTCCCGAACTCGTGACCCCAGGTAATCTGCCTGACGAGGCCTCTGAAAGTGCTGGCATTACAGGTGTGAGCCACCATGCCCAGCCCCATAGCTCTTGTTACAGTCTTTTACCATAATGCTGGGTGTGCCACGGCCTCAGGGGCAGGCCTCAGGAAAAAGAAAATCTCTTACCTTCTCCTGCCCTCCTTTCACCTGCCCCAAGGCACGACTCTAATATTTCCCTTTCTTATTGTAGGTATTAAGACTCTCCCCAAAGAGGGTCCCACCTTATCCCTGGGGGAAAGAATGCTAACTTTGTGAAGCTTCCATAAATACCCAAGAGGATTGGGCTGGGGGAGCTTCTGGAGAGTTGAATACTTGGAGGCCAATAAGAAAGTGAAGAATTCACTCAGGTGTCTGGAGGGTGGGGCACCCCAGCTCCAGGGCCAGAAGCTCCCACTCTTGGGACCCTTCCAGACCTTGCCCTATGTATCTCTTTATCTGGCTGTTAATTTATATTCTTTAAAATATCCTTCCTAATAAACCAGTAAATGCAAGTGTTTCTCTGCGTTCTGTGAGAAGCTCTAGCAAATCAATCAAATGCAAAGAGGAGGTCGTGAGAACCCCAGCTTGAAGGCAGGCGGTCAGAAGTTCCAGAGGCCCAGACTTGTGATGTGGGGAGAGAGGGGACCATCCTTTGGGACTGAGCCTTCACCCCGTGGGATCTGGTGTTATCTCTGGGTGGACAGTGTCAGAACTGAATCAAAGGACACCCAGCTGGTGTCTGCTGCTTGGTACACAAGGAAAACTCACACACATTTGGTCACAGATATCTCTTCTGTGTTGATGGTTGTTATGGTGTGAGAGGAGAGGAAAAACACAATTTGAGAGTTTTTCCCTACACACAGGTCATATAAAGTATATTCATTCTCTGACTACAGTGGAATTTAGCTAGAAATCAATAAGGGAAAAATACCGAGAAAACTCACAAATACTTGGACATCAAATAACATACTTCAAAATAGCCCATGGGTTGAAGAAAAAAATCAAAAGAAAAATTGGAAGTTGGCAATAAAAATTAAACACAACTTAACTAAATTGTGGGATGCAACCAAAGCAGTAATCAGAGGAAAATTGATAGCACTAAAAATATCTACTTTAGTAAATAAGAAAGATCGTTAATCTTTGACCTCAGCCTCCCCCTTAAGACATCAGTGAAGAAACAACAAATTAGAACCTACGTAACTAAAAGAAAATAATAATGACCAGGGTAGAGGTCAATGAAATGGGAAGCAGAAAAACCATAGAAATTGATGAGATTAGAAGCTAGGGTCTTTGAGAAAATCAACAAGATTTTGAAACTTCTAGTCAGACTAGTCACATAAAATATAGATAAGACACAAATTACCAATATTAGCAATAAAAGTGATGACACCAGGACAGAATCTACAGATGGTTGCACAAATGTCAGCTACTACTGGCCTATGGGCTCATCTCTCAGGGACGTCAGAGTCCAGTTATGAGGGATGGTGTCCAATGCACCCTCACTCCTGCCCACCCTGTACCTGGCCCATCAGCCTGTGGGAAACAAGGCTCAGCCTGCTGTGTGTGAAAGGCCCCAGCTGGTCCCAGGATGCCTGGGCGTGACAGAGCTGCTGCCTCACATTCTTGGTGCCAACCTCCTGGCCACCCTGAGCTCCCTGTCTTCTCCCAGGAGATTCTGCCCCAGGACAACCTTGCTTTGGTTCTGTTTGCCTGGTGACTTGACTTCGTATTTGCTCTCAGGTTCCTCAGGGATCTCCTAATAAAGGTGAGTGGACAAAAGTGTTGCCCTTGGTTACCACCTGAGAGCATCAGGAGTTGGTACCAAGATGGCACAGTCCCATTCCTCTGAGGAGGCAGGTGGGGAAAGGAGGGTTGCTGGTTTGGGATCCGAGGAAGCGTCCACCTCTAGGAAATGTCCTTTCCTGGGGAAGCAGCAGCTTTGCCTGACACTGAGCTCATTGGTTCCTCCAGGAAGACCGACCCCTCTGGCCTGTGATGAGACCCACACTATTTCTCTAATGTCTTCTCTACAGACGTCTAAGTGTGAAATTCTGATAAATCAAAGATGAGGTCATCCCTGCCAATCCCCAGTTGTCTCACCAATCAGCCTCTCAAGAAGCCAAGTATGACACACATCTTTCACCCACTCTCAGCATCACTGCACTCATGTTCCAAGTCAGGGCAGGGAGGGGGATGGCAGGAGATAGCTTCCTGCATAGTAGCATTAATTTTTCAGCTACAGAGACAGAAAAAGTATTCTTAAAGAAATGCTTATGAGCCTCACTGTATTCATTGTTCTATGTGGTCTAACAAATTACCAGAAATTTAGCAGCTTAAAGCATCACTCATTTGCTATCTCACAGTTTCCATAGGTTGGAATTCTGAGAGGGTCCTCGCTCAGGGCACCATGGCTGAAGTCAATGTGTCAGCTGTGCTGTGCTCTTATCTGGAGGGTGGACTGAAGAAGATGCCTCCAGGCTGATGCAGGGTGTTGGCAGAATGAGGTTCCCGGTTTCTTGCTGGCTGTCATCTGAAGGGTGCTCTCAGCTCCTAGGTGCCACCTGAAGTTCCCTTCCATGTGACATAAAACAAGGCAGCCTACTCCTTCAAATCCAGCAGGATGATCTCTCTCTTCCAGGGAGTCCTCCCCCAGCCCCTGGAAGGGCTCAGCTAACTGGATCAGGTCCACCCGAGGGAATCTTCTGTTGGGTTATTTCCAAATCAGCTGATTAGGGGCCTTCGTTGCATTCACAAAATTCCCTCTACTTTGGAATATAATGCAATCTAATGGTGGGACTGAATCCCACCACCTTCGCTGTCCCTCCCCCACTCAGGTCGGGGGTCACACAGGCACAGACATCGGGGGATGAGAATCTTAAAGGACATCTTCAAGTGCTCCCTGCCACTCAATTAAAAGGATCAAAAAAAAGAGAAAGAGGAGGAGGAGGAGGAAGCCTAAATTAAGCTCATTGTTAAGGGAGTTTGCGCAGCCCACGGCCGTCAGTGAAGACAGTGGTGTTTCAAGCCTCACCTTGCGTCCACTTTTCCTGACGTCTGCAGGCACGTTCAGTGTTTACATGGCTGCAGTCTGACGCGCGTCATCATAACCTATAGCTACTATGGAGCACCATGGGATTTATGACGTGACGGGGGAAGAGTCCTGGGCCCCATCTCTTATTATCTCTGGAAGGATGAAGGAGTGCTTCTCAGAGTGCTCGCTGGGGGCCAGGCAGGGCCCCAGGCACAGATGCCCAAGGGAGGGCTCCCAGAGACCCTGGGAGAGAGATCCATATAGCCAGAAAGCCAGTAGGCAAGAGGAGCCTGAGGCTGTGGGGAGAGGGGCCTGGGAGCAGTGGGTGAAGACGTCGGAGGCCACCTACGGCGGGTAGCCATGGAGCTCCTTGCCAAACCCCAGCAGAAAACCCCAGAGCGGGGCAATCCCAGGTGCCAAAGGCAGAGATGCCCTGACTGGCCGCTGTAGACACCCTCCTGTCCTCCTGTTCCCGACTGGTCTCTGTAAACACCCCTCTCTATGCTCCTGTTCCCTAAGCAGATGGGTGCAGGTGCGGAGCAGCCGTGCGAACATTTTGCTCTGACATCTCCTATTTCAATGAACCCCCTACCCCGACCCAGGGAGGCCACTTCACCCCTGCAGCCTCAGTCTCCTCCCCTGTAAAATGGGACGATGGCCACACCTACCCAACAGGTTGCCCTGAGGAGCAAATGAGAAGCCTGTGAGAGCACCTTGCAAACTGTAAAGTCCAAGCAGCCGTTAGTGCTTATGACCTGCAGGGCCCCAGGAGGAGGGAGTCCAGCAGCAGGAGCTGGCGATGCCCCTTCTCCGGGTTACAGCATCAGGTCAGGTGGACACCAGCTGGGGCAAGACGGGGAGGAAGAGCGCCTGCCTGCTCAGGTCTAAACACAGTAAGGACAGGTGACATTGCTGAGCCAGACGGGAAGTGCTTCACAGAAGTGATCGTCCCTCACCCCACGGCTGTTGAGGGCACTGACAATTGCCAGGCTGGCAGCAGGCCCTCTTCTCCGCCAGTAGACAGTGGTGAGGCTGCCTGTCTGTGTGCCAGACGGGGGCCTGGGGACCGCCGTGGGGAGAAGTGCGACAGTTACAGAAGGTGACTGTGGAGGCTGGGCCCAGCCTGCCTCCAGCCAACCACATCCAGCCAGGGTGTGCAGATGAGCAGAGGGGAACATGAGGGTGACAGGCTGCCGAGTTTTCACCTCCCCTTGTTCTCTTCTCTGCGTCCTTTCCCTGCCAGCACCCTCGGGATGGGTGCAGTGAGGGCCGAGGGGCTGGGGAGAAGAAATGAGATCAAATGCACTGGGGGACACCTGGGAATGGGAATTGCACCTGGGTGGCCCCGGGAAGGCGGGAGACCTCCTGTGCCTGGAACTACCAGCACCCTCGGAAGGGGTGAAGCTGGATTCCCACCGCACCCTGGCAGGGCTCCTCCGATGACCTCTGCACATGCTCAGCTCATAGAGGCAGGATCTCGGGGGCCAGTGCCTCTCTACAAACTGTCAGACACTGAGTGTCTTAAAACAACGGGAGCTTCCTCTCTTATAGTTGTGGAGGCCAGAAGTCCACAATCCAAGCATGTGCAGGGCTGTTTCCTTCTGAGGCTTGGAGCGAGAATCTTTCCCAACCTCATCCGGATGCAGTGTTTCCTGAAATCTCCTGCGTTCCCCGGTTCCAGGCCACAGCACCTGGTCTCTGCCCTGTAGCCATGTGGCCTTCTCCCTGCGTGTTTCTAGATCCTTTCTTCTTATGAGGACTCCAGTCACCGGATTAGCGCCCACCCTAATCAGTATGACCGCATCTTAACCAGTTACATCTGCCAAGACCCAGTCCCCAAAAGCTCATATTCTATGGTTCCAGGTGGAGGAGAATGTTGTGGGGTCATTATTTGACCCACTAAAGTCACTGTCACCCTGACAACAAATGGGTGGGTACAGTGAA
This sequence comes from Aotus nancymaae, assembly GCF_030222135.1. Classification (NCBI taxonomy): domain Eukaryota; kingdom Metazoa; phylum Chordata; class Mammalia; order Primates; family Aotidae; genus Aotus; species Aotus nancymaae. The sequence goes on along the minus strand of NW_026988467.1, from coordinate 1,303,918 downwards.
GGTCGGAGGGGCTGGGGAAGGAACAGGTGAAGCTGGGCTGGGCTCCATGTCTGTGCCGAGTGTCCCCGGGTCTCACCTCCCACCCCCACAGCCTGCAGTGGCTGAGAGACACTGGTGTCCACCCTGGCCAGGGGGCTTTTTCCCTGACAGCCCACCAGGCATGTGTTCGGGTGCCCTGGTGCACGGGACCAGCTGCATTGCAGTACATGCCTTCACGTCAGTGGAGAAATCTGTGAGCATGCTCTGTCGTCATTTCTGGGGCTGCCTGCACCCCATCTTCCCTTGACTTCCAGTGCCAAGTGCCTGGCAGGTTCTCAAGAAATATTAGCTGAACAGGCCAGGTGTGGTGGCTCATGCCTGTAAACCCAACACTTTGGGAGACCAAGGTGAGCAGATGACCTGAGGTCAGGAGTTCAAGACCAGCCTGACCAACATGGAGAAACCCCGTCTCTACTAAAAATACAAAAAAAAAGTAGCCAGATGTGGTGGCACATGCCTGTAATCCCAGCTACTCAGAAGGCTGAGGCAGGAGAATTGCTTGAACCTGGGAGGTGGAGGTTATGGTGAGCAGAGATTACACCATTGCACTCCAGCCTGGTCAACAAGAGCAAAACTCCACTCCCAACCAAAGAAAAGCCTGGACACGATGGCTCACACCTGTAATCCCAGCGCTTTGGGAGGCCGAAGTGGGCAGATCATCAGGTCAGGAGTTCAAGACTACCCTGAGCAATATGGTGAAACCCCGTCTCTACTAAAAAAAAAAAAATTAGCCTGATGTGGTGGTGTGCACCTGTAGTCCCAACCACCAGGAGGTGGAGACAGGAGAATCACTTGAGCCCAGGAGACAGAGGTTGCAGTGAGCCGAGATCATGCCACTGCCCTCCAGTCTGAGTTACAGAGTGAGACTCCGTCTCAAAAAAAAAAAAAAAAAAAAACCTTACTGAACAAATAATACGTAAATGCATGATCTCCTTCCCAGTGAGAGGCCAGACCCCTCCTTGGCCCCACCTGCCTGTGCCCCACCTCCAGCCCACCCCAGGCCCTAGGGTTCCCACCCACTGACCACATCCTAACCCTTCCATTCCCCTGAAGCTCACTCCCTCCCCACACCCAAGGCCTGCTGGCTCTCCCTTGGGACCACTGATCAAGCAGAGAAGGAAGGCAGGTGCTGGAAACAGGAAGAAGGGGAGGTGAGATGTTTCATGATTGACACGGGAGTGTGAAGTCCCTGTTTTGCACCCTGGCAAAGCACAGGGAAGGTACAAGAGAGGCTGCGGGGATGGAACATCTGTCCCGATCAAATCCCATGCCTGGAGGACTCCTCGGGATCTTATCTGTTTCTCACTACAACCCCAGGAAGCAGGGGCCCAGTCACTCTCATTTCACAGATGAGGAAACTGCGGCTCAGTTGTCCCCTAAGGCCAGCAGCTTGATGAGTAGCTGCATCATGTTCTGCATCCCCACATGCAGCCACTGAGACGCTGCTGAAAGATAGGGGCATGGAAGGCGTGGGAAGGAGGCATTTCTGCAGGGAGGCCAGGGCAGAGCCCAGTGGCAGAGCCGGCATGGGGAATGAGCAGGACTGGCCTGTGGAGAAGAACGTCTTCCCATGTTCGCATCCTTTCTCTGCAGTCCAACTCTGAATTTTTGCGACTTCTCAGCCCAGATCGCCAAGTCAGAATGCTGGGCCTGGCCCAACAGACTTGTAATAACTGTGATACAGTTTGGCTGTGTCCCCACCCAAATCTTATCTTGAATTATAACTCCCATAATTCCCATGTGTTGTGGGAGGGACCCGGTGGGAGATAATTAAATCATGAGGGCGGTTTCCCTCATACTGTTCTCATCCTAGTGAGTACGTCTCATGAGATCTGATGGTTTTAGAAGGGGAAACCCCTTTCTCTTGGTTCTCAATCTGTCTTGCCTGCCACCATGTAAGACGTGCCTTTTACCTTCTGTGGTGATTGTGAGGCCTCCCCAGCCACATGAAACTGTGGGTCCATTAAACCTCTTTTTCCTTATAAATTACCCAGTTTTGTGTATGTCTTTATCAGCAGCATGAAAACGGACTAATGCAAAACTGGTTAGTGAACTGAGTGAGTTCACAGAAACAGCCAAGGAGAGAGAGAGAGAAAGAGAGAGAGACATGGAAGGAAGGGGAGGGAAAGAGAGGAAGGAAGAAGGCAGGAGGGAGAAGGGAGGCAGGGAGAGGGAGAAACGGAGTCTTGTTTTCTTTTGTTTGTTAATTTCGCGGCAGTAGACAACAGCACACCTTGGGATCAATCTGCCTCCTCAGTCATTAGAAACCTCCTCTGGACCTCTCTCCAGGAGCGAACCAGCGGGATGACCCTGCAAGTGACAGAGTGTCAATTAGTGGCAAATTGGAACTCCTGAGCTCCCGTTACCTGCTTCTGAGATTTGGAACGTCTGGCTGACTTCTCTCAACCAGAATAGTCTATTGTGTTCTATTTCTTAATATAGATTCATGGATATGTTTTCAATGCTAAGAAAAGAATCTTTCAAGTTTGGGGTGGTTTTTTTTTTAGAGGGAGTCTCACTCTTGTCACCTGGGATGGAGTGCAGTGGCATGATCTTGGCTCACTACAGCCTCCACCTTCCAGGTTCAAGAAATTCTCCTGCCTCAGCCTCCCAAGTAGCTGGGATTACAGGTGTGCACTACCATGCCTGGCTAATTTTGGTCTTTTTAGTAGAGACAAGGTTTTACCACGTTGGCCAGGCTAGTCTTAAACTGCTGACCTCAAGTGATCTGCCCACCTTGGCCTCCCAAAGTTCTAGGATTACAGGCATGAGCCACTGCATCTGGCCAAGGGGGTTTTTAAAGAATGCTCAAGAGTCTACATCTAAGGAAGTGAAGGTGGGTGAATCAGCTCAGGCTGTCACTTGCGTGCAATACAGGGGATGGGAGGAGCCTGCTCTGCACGTGGCTGTTAATTTGCTTCTCAAACGCTTGCCTTTCCCTGAGGGCAGACCCACAGCCCTGGTGGGGTATGCAAGGCTGGGCCAATCATCACACAACTCCCCAGCTGGGAAGAACAGCTGCTGTTTGCTAGGGTGGCCTACATGGCCTTGTCACATTGCCCTCTCCACAGCCAGAGAGACATCATCATCCCATTCTACAGATGAGGAACTTGAGGCTCTGAGGTGCTCTGGGACTGGATCAAAGCCAGTGATGAGATGAATTGCATATTTTCTTGGTCTTTCTGACCATGAAGTCCATTCTCTACCCCCCAGCATGCACGACTCCAGATTCCAGTCTTGTTTTCCCCATGACACTGGAGCGATGCTATGCATCCCCTCGGCCTACAAGGTGGCCGTGACTCTCAGGTGAGAAGATAAGGCTCTCTGCAGATGCCTTGTGCAAGTTCAGCTGAAAAGTGGAATGGCTAAAACAAAACCTCCCGGGTAACAGCACACAGTGGTATTCCCGACCAGCAGAGAGCTCTGCTCCACGCAGTCACTCAGGAACTCAGGCAGACAGCAGCTCTCATTTGCTGAGCTCTTACCATGTTCCGGCACTGAGCTAGGTGTCCCCACACACAAATGGAGAGACCCGGTGCTGCTGTCAAGGCTGCTAAAAGATTGACATACTCTTGCACGTGGGTGGGGATATAGCATGTCCCAAAGTCCCATGAACACTCTGCACACTCCCTGCCTCTGTAGAGGAAGAGTGGTGACAACAGACGCCCAGCCTGTGGACGCTGCCAGCTGTTAAATATCCTGGGTGTTGCCCCTGCCCTCCGGACTCATGGGGTCCTCATGCTACTCTCAGAAGTGTATGCTGCTGTCACCTTCTGCTTTACAAAGAGGGAAGCAGGATCCAACTAACTGGGGAGCTCACCAAAGGCCTGCGGCGACGGGGCGGGGCAGAGCAGCAGGGTAGCCCAGGGCTGACTGCATCGCAGACCCTTGCTGGCTCTGCTGGAGGGCCTCTCTGCAGCCAGGGTGTGGGAAGGGCTTTCCTCCTGCCTGATTCCAGGCCCGGCGCTGAAGGGGCCGAACATCTCCCTCCTCACCCAGGAAGCTAATGGGGGACTTAGAGTCACAGCCAGGCTCCCAACTGACTGCAGGAAGAGAAGCACAGTGGGGTGGGCCGTGAGTGGTGGGCATTCTGCACCATCTGCCAGTCACCGCTAGGTCAGGGATAGGCCTGGTGAGGACAGGACCAGGTGAGGCAGGCCATGGGTGCAGGTGAGGATGCAGGTGCACCCCCAGAGATATGCAGCCCCCCACCCCGGCCTCTTGCCCACCTGCTCCAGAGACTCCCAAATCCCCCCATGCTACTGTGTGTAAATCCCCACCACATGCAGGGGGTGCGAGCAGCTGCGACCAAGAAGAGCTCTTGCAGACCCCTCGCAGCACAGCTGGGATGACGGTGCTGTGCCAGACAACTCAAACCCTGACAGTCCTGCCCGGGAAACACTGTGAGCCTCATGGGACTCATCATGGCCATCATCCTTACCAGCCTCCTGATACCGCCTTCTCCCTGAAGCCACTTGGCCTTGATCACCGAGCCTGTGGGTGCCCTGCAGCCACCTGCCGAGTGAGCCCCAGAAAGGCCACACAGGAGGCCGGCTCAGGGCGGCAGCAGCTGGCAAGCAATTCATCAGGGGCGCAGCTTCCAGGGCACCAGGGAGGCTGGCCCCTTGATCTGCTGGACTGCGCCTTGCTGGCCTCAGCTGCTGCAAACCCGCTGGTGGAAGCCCATGGCTGCCTCTGTGTCCATCCTGATTTCCTCCCATGGAGGCATTTCCCCAAACAATGTACCTTCCATCTTATACTTGAAGAAGGGGCACCACCACCCACGGGGTGGAAGCAGGTAAACCTGAGAAGGAGCACACCTGGCCACTCACCAGCTGCGTGGACTGTGTGCACTGCTGCACCTCTGGGACTCAGTCTGCCCACCTGTGAAATGGAGACAGTCACACCCGCCATTCTGGATGGGGTCGAGGACAGGAGACAACACGTGAGGCTCCTGAAGCACAGCACGGACTCGAGAGACAAATCATCCTGGGTGTCACTGACGGCGGCCTCTGCAAGTCGTGGAGGGCCAGGGCGGGCAGCGTGGTAATAACCTCTTTCCTGTTTGGGAGCAAACCCAGCGCAGGACTGCGGCCTTTTCTGGCCCCGAGCAAGAGCGCATGTCTGTTCTAATGGCGCGCACAGCCTCAGGAAGGAGCTTAGAAGGAGTCGGCAGGGCGGGGTGGCTTCACGGAACCCTGGGCCGAGGCTGTTACGGGAGCCCGAGAGTCCTCTGTGCAGAGGGAGGGACTCACGGATCCTCAGGAGGAGGTGGGGGTTCATTCTGGGGGTTTTCTTAGGTTTCCCCGTCTCATCCTTTCTGGCCTCTGCCCTTAGCCCTCCAATACAAACCAGATCCGGTCTCTGCCATTTCCCGGGCTCACATGGGACAGGGAGTCAGGTCAGAATTGACTGCCCAGGCTCTGAGGGAGTTAGAGGGACGCTGCCCGAGGTGGGGGTGCAGGAGGCACAGATGTTCTGGATCCAGAGAGACCAGGGGTGGCTCCAGCTCCATGCCACCCGCCAGGCCCTGAGAGTCCCCATTCTGGGAAAAGCAGGGGAAGCGGGGCCTCCTGGACCCCACTGAGAGGAGCCACGCTCATCAGAGGCGACAGCAGCCTGATGCCTGGGGGTCCAAGCACAACAGACCAGAGCTTCAGGGCCGCCCCTCTGAAGCCAGGTCCATGTCCCAGAGCTTGTGGGTGTGACCTTATTTGGAACATGAGTGTTTGCAGATGTCCTTAGGTTAAGGATCTTGAGATACAATCTGTAAGGCTGGTCACCTCGCTGGAAGCTCGGACACCCCCCTCCCTCGCCGGGAGCTCGGACACACCCACCCCCCTCACCGGGAGCCCGGAAAAGAAGCCTCGCTAGGACCTACCCAATAGTATTTTGTCCCGTCCGGGCCCCACACACCTTGGGCTCAACCAATCAAACGCCTCCACTCCCTATAAAACCCCACATCTGAGAGGAGTCTTGGGACTTCTCCGGCCCCTCCTGTCGGACTGCAGAGCCTCGCCCGGAAGCCGAATAAATTCACATTGGATCTTCTTGTGCTGGCCTCAGTTTCTTCCTTTTAAACTCAGCAAGAACCTCACAACCCTTACACAGTCATTTTGGATTATCCCTGTAGGCTCTAGTCCGGTGACAGCTGTCCTTGTAGGAGAAAGCAGAGGGTGGTTTCAGGCAGACAGAAGAGAAGCGAAGGAGGAGAGAGGACGTGTGGAGATGGAGACGGAAATCGGGCAATGCGGCCATAAGCCAAGGAGCGCCGGGGGCCACCAGCGGCTGAAGGGGCAGCAGGGACCCTCCCCAGGGCCATTGGAGGGGCCCCAGACTGCCCACACCTGGGTTTCACACATGTGGCCTCCAGGACTGACAGAAAATACGATTTGGTTGTGCTAAGTCACCCTGTTTGTGGGGAGTCATTGTGGCAACCACAGAAAACTAACAAGGAACTGAATAAAAATAAAACAGCCTCTGTCTCCCCAGTATCAAGATTGGGACCGGATACGGGAAGGGCCAGGGCTGCCACCACCACGGGCCTGCTCCTCTGAGCATCGGCAGGAAGAGGGTCCCTCAGGGAGGAGAGGAGGGTGAATGTCTCCTGTGGAGGCCACCAGCTCCTGACGTGGCTCCCACCGTCCTTCAAACTGAGTGCAAAGTCCCCGAGGGCCTGAGGAGCTGGCGTGTGGCCTTGACTCCGCATCTCCAGGTCATTCACAGTCATGTCACCTTCCTTTCTGTGAAGCCCCCAGTTTGGGGCCTCTCCCCAGCCCCATCCCCATCTCCCACCCCGGACCCTCTCTTCCCCCAAGCTGCTCTCCTTACCCCTCCAGGACAGCCAGGCGCCCCCACCCCAGCCCAGGGGTCTTCAGCCCTCACCACCGGTGACTGTCACACAGGCATTAGTTGGGTCATTTGCTTGCTGTCTGTTCACCCCCGAAAATGTAGGTCTTTGTCTCTTTCGTGCCATGTGACAGCAGCACCCACTGCAGTGCCAGGACAGACACAGCACAGCACAGACAGCCATGGATGGTGGCTTCAGTGATCGCCCTGGGCGTGAGACCTGGCCCAAGGCCTGGCCCTGCCCTGCTGTCAACGGGCACATGGTCCCCCCAGAGACCACCTCAGCTCTGTTGGAACAGACAGCAAATCCATGCCAACGGCAACCCATTGCAAAGGCCTTCCAGAGAGAAGCAAGGTGGGTCCCAGACACCGCCCCCACCCCATTCATGACAGTCTCCTCGTCTGCCCCTCTGCTGCAGATACTGACAAACTGTGAAGACAGATGTTCTCAGCTGACTCGGGAAACCTGGGAGGGAGAAAGGAAAATGTTTTCCTTCTATTTTTATATTTCTTCAGAGCCAGGATCTCACTCTGTTCCGCAGGCTGGAGTGCAGTGGTGTGACCAGGGCTTACTGCCACCTTGAGCTCCTAGGCGCAAGAGATCCTCCCACCTCGGCCTCCCACAGTGCTGGGATGACAAGTGTGAGCCACCACACGTGGCCTTTCTTCATAGGCGTTGACCTTAGGCAAACAGCCCAGATTCATTCATTCATTTATTCATTTACTTAATTTACTCATGTTTCATTCATTCACTTCACAGATAAGCCTGGAAAGGAAACCACAGGGCCGGCTGCGTGGGTGTGTGTGCTGCCGTCTCAATGCGTGGGTGTGCTGCCGTCTCAATGCGTGGGTGTGCTGCCGTCTCAATGCGTGGGTGGGTGTGCTGCCGTCTCAATGCGTGGGTGTGCTGCCGTCTCAATGCGTGGGTGGGGTGTGCTGCCGTCTCAATGCGTGGGTGGGGTGTGCTGCCGTCTCAATGCGTGGGTGGGTGTGCTACCATCTCAATGCGTGGGTGTGCTGCCGTCTCAATGCGTGGGTGTGCTGCTGTCTCAATGCGTGGGTGTGCTGCCGTCTCAATGCGTGGGTGTGCTGTAGTCTCAATGCGTGGGTGTGTGTGCTGCCGTCTCAATGCGTGGGTGTGTGTGCTGCCGTCTCAATGCGTGGGTGTGCTGCCGTCTCAATGCGTGGGTGTGTGTGCTGCCGTCTCAATGCGTGGGTGGGTGTGCTGCCGTCTCAATGCGTGGATGTGCTGCCGTCTCAATGCGTGGGTGTGCTGCCGTCTCAATGCGTGGGTGTGTGTGCTACCATCTCAATGCGTGGGTGTGCTGCCGTCTCAATGCGTGGGTGTGTGTGCTACCGTCTCAATGCGTGGGTGTGCTGCCGTCTCAATGCGTGGGTGTGTGTGCTGCCGTCTCAATGCGTGGGTGTGTGTGCTGCTGTCTCAATGCGTGGGTGTGCTGCCATCTCAATGCGTGGGTGTGCTGCCGTCTCAATGCGTGGGTGGGTGTGCTGCCGTCTCAATGCGTGGGTGGGTGTGCTGCCGTCTCAATGCGTGGGTGTGTGTGCTGCCGTCTCAATGCGTGGGTGTGTGTGCTGCCGTCTCAATGCGTGGGTGTGCTGCCGTCTCAATGCGTGGGTGTGTGTGCTGCCGTCTCAATGCGTGGGTGTGTGTGCTGCCGTCTCAATGCGTGGGTGTGCTGCCATCTCAATGCGTGGGTGTGCTGCCGTCTCAATGCGTGGGTGGGTGTGCTGCCGTCTCAATGTGTGGGTGTGTGTGCTGTCGTCTCAATGCGTGGGTGGGTGTGCTGCCGTCTCAATGCGTGGGTGTGTGTGCTGCCGTCTCAATGCGTGGGTGGGTGTGCTGCCGTCTCAATGCGTGGGTGGGTGTGCTGCCGTCTCAATGCGTGGGTGTGTGCGCTACCGTCTCAATGCGTGGGTGTGCTGCCGTCTCAATGCGTGGGTGTGCTGCCGTCTCAATGCATGGGTGTGTGTGCTACCGTCTCAATGCGTGAGTGTGCTGCCGTCTCAATGCGTGGGTGTGCTACCGTCTCAATATCTGTCCTCTCCAGCACCCATGTTCAAACTTAATCCCCAGTGCAGCAGTGTTGAGAGGTGGGGCCTTTAATCGGTGGTTGAGTCCTGAGGGCTCTGCCCCCATGAGCTGATTCATCCATTCACAGACTCGTGGATTCACGGATTATCAGGGCAGTGGGCCTGGTGGCCTTACAAAGACGAGGGAGAGAGACCTGCTGGCATGCTCGGCCCCTTGCCAGGCCATGCCCTGCACAACCTCAGGGCTCTGCAGGGTCCCTACTAGCCCGAAGGTCCTCACCAGATGTCATCCCCTCAGCCTGGGACTTCCCAGCCTCCAGAACTGTAAGAAATAAATTTCTTTTCTTTATGAATGACCCACTTTCAGGTATTATGTTACAGGCAACAGAAAATGAACGCACGCAGGGTGCTAGACCACATGCTCCATCAGCGCAGCAGAGCGAGCCCTGGGGCCCGGCACAGCGCTGAGCACCTGCCGGGTTCGTCCTCCCACAGGCCCCACCCAGCTCAGTGTCATCAACCACATTTCACAGGGAGAGGGACCCGAAGTGCACGGTCGTCCAGGATCCTGCCCACGGAGTTAGGGTTTAAATATAAGCAGAGGGCTCAGAGCATGCACCCACTGCCACCACCTGGAGGCGGCCGCCTGCCAGGGGTGACCTTTCCATCCTCTCATGTGGACTCCGGGGTGACGGCAGCTCTGACTGGCCCCTGCACCAACCGCCTTTGACCTAGGGGATGGGGTCAAGGTCAGGGAATGCGGCTGCAGGGCCCCACGTGGGTGATGTGGGTGGGGGCATCGTGATGACCAGGAGGGAGGGGCCCTTGTGGGTCTGAGGGCGGCCCAAGGCGCCCACTCCTGTTGGGGACAGGTGCTCCCAGCCTTCTCCCCTCACCCTCCCACCTCCCCCCACATTTTCCCTTTTACACAACTGGCGCCATTATTTTGTCTTTTTTCCTTTTTTATCTACATTTTCACGTTTCCCCTTCACTTCTAGGTCCCCAGTGTGCAGGACGGAGGCCAGGCTCAGCTGCAGCTAATCTAAAATGTCATTAATATAAATTGGGGCTAATTACTCAGTTCCCTTCCGCAATCCCTAGCCGAGCTCCGGGGACAGAGGCCTTCTGAAAAACAGAAGGACGCCTCCACCAGAAGGGGCCAAGGCTCCCTGCAGAAAGCTCAGCAGTGCCCAGCGCCTGCAGCCCACGGGTGGTCTCTGGAACAAGGCGCTCGGAGGGCTTCTGTTCCTCTTGCTGCACAGGGCAGCAGAGTTAGATACAGGTTTCTCTTCCTCATCTTCAATACAGAATTTGATACAAGTCTGTTCCTCATCTTGTTTGATACAGAGTTTTTGCTTCTGTGGGGCAGAATGGCCGCAGGACAGGAACACTGAGCACCAGAGTACCCCACCTGAGCCCCCCGCCTGAGCCCCCCGCCTGAGCCCCCCGCCTGAGCACTCCACCTGAGCCCCCCGCCAGAGCACCCCGCCTGAGCCCCCCGCCTGAGCCCCCTGCCTGAGCACTCCACCTGAACCCTCTGCCCCCCACCTGAGCACCCCGCCTGAGCCCCCCGCCTGAGCCCCCCACCTGAGCCCCCCGCCTGAGCACCCCGCCTGAGCCCCCTACCTGAGCACCCCGCCCGAGCCCCCCGCCCGAGCACCCCGCCTGAGCACCCCGCCCGAGCACCCCGCCCGAGCACCCCGCCGGAGCCCCCCGCCTGAGCCCCCCGCCTGAGCCCCCACCTGAGCACCCCACATGAGCCCCCCGCCTGAGCCCCCCGCCTGAGCCCCCCGCCTGAGCCCCCACCTGAGCCCCCCACCTGAGCACCCTGCCTGCCAGCCCTCTGCAGCTGCAGCTGCTCAGAACCCACTTTCCTCTTCAGAGCCTCCCTCTCCGTAAACTTCCACGGTCACATAGTTATCAGCTCAGGTTTGAGGTGAGATGTGACTCCGGGGAGAACACTCAATGCAGAGACATGGGGGGAAGCCCTTGTTCCCCAGATCCTTCCAGCTAAAGTGAACTGGCATCTGAGCAGAGGGCTGGGAGCTCCTCCCTGGGGGAAGGAGCCCAGGACTGGCTTCTGGCACCCAGTAGGTACCAAACATATGTTCTTTCTGTCCATCGTGACATCAAATGCCGGCCACAAGCCATCAGAGTTGAAACTTTGGGCCACAGTATATAGATGAGTTAACAAGCACCGGGCCTGCACACCGGTCAGCAGCTCTCAGGAGAGCTCCTTAAAGGACAGTAAAACCGCATTTAAAGATTAAAGACATTGGCGAAAACGCTGAGAGACGGATGGTGTCTATGAACCCTCTCAGGCCCCTAGCACGGCCTTGATGAAGATGACTTGAACCCTAGACAACCCCCTAGCTGTCCTCGGCTTCCTCTTCTGTCCCAGCATCCCGGCTGCAGGGGTCACAGGCAGCAAAGACCCACACTGAAGAATTTCTTACTGAAGCCACTTTTGGAGCTCTGCGGGACAGCAGGTTTTTCAAGGCTGGGAACTCAAGTGTCTCAATTTGTGGGGAAAGATAGAGGGAGCTGCCTGGCGCAGTGGACTCTGGGGGTCCTTTACATGCTAATGCAACTTTAGATGGAGTTCCTAAATATTTCCAATATGCATTATTGATTTCCTCCTCCAATCAGTAAAGAAAAAAACTATCTCAAATAGAGAAAAAATGAAATCTGGAGCATGGGGCCATTTCCCACGGAACAATCTTCTTAACTCCAGTGTCTTATTCTTGGCTTCCAAACCATGCTCTTGGCCATCCATGGCCTTTCCTGGTCTGTGAGGAAGGTGAAGAGCTATTTTCAATCCATCTCTCACTTCAAATGCTTGTCTGAGCCCGGTTCCCTCGACTTCCGTGTGGAACATGGAACATGGCTTCCTCTGCCCTCTGCCTTGTGCCACTCGGTACCCTGGAAAGATGAAGATCCTGGTCTCGACCTCACTGTCTATGGTAAGATCTACTCCCTGCCCCTGTGAACAGAGCCTGTCAGCACTCGGGTCCCTGGGAGTCATTCAGGTCCCTGGGGCACCAGAGCCCCGTCGACTGCACGTGCTAGGCAGGCACGCCACTGGGACTGACCACATGTGGCTTTTTCGAGTCTTCAGTGGCACTCCCAGAAGCATCACCGGCCATGAAACTCGTTACCTATAACATGGACCCGGGCGTCTTCAGCTCTTCCCCCACACAGGGGACTTCATCCAGCCATGCAGCGAGAGGCGTGCTGATGTGCACACACACTGGGAATGAAATTTACACACGTGCCGTGTCCAACAGCATCCTGGGATAAGAGAATGCTGCCAACATCCTCCCATCCCTCCAAGCGTGATAGGCGACGTAACTTTGCAGTCGGCTTTTTCAGACTTCTCAGCAGCAGCCTAATGTGGGCCTCTCATTACCATGTGCTGCGCTGTCCTGAACAACGCCTTAGTTCTGATCTCTTCTCTGTTCACAGCCGACAAAATGTATCACTCATCAATTTTGTGCCAGGAAACCTAATTTAGCATTTGTCAAGAACAGCTCACTTGGGTGACCAGAGCCTCCACTCTGCTCTTCTGAAAAGGCTCTGAAACTTCCACGGTGTCGTGTCACTATTTGAAAGTCTTGCAAGAGATCACAGCTGGGTGACAAAGAGCAAGGGAGTCACTAGCCGGCAAGTTTTGGCTTTCAGATATTGTCTGCGGTGCTCTCCTAAACCTTTCCCTTCTGCTGCGTATGCAGAATCTTCACCCTCCCAGACTTGCCCCAGCAGGGGCGCAGAGTGCAGGGCGACTTTCTATATTTGGGCTGGAGTCAGGTACACGCTATTTACATTGTTGCAGTTATTCTAAGCTGCGCTATTTATGTTTCCATTTGTATCACTAATTTTATGCTTTACCAGACCACTTTTGAACCATGGGTCCATCTTTGTGAACTGGGAGCAGATTACATCACCCAACAAAAGCAAGAAAAAGCAGGAATGTTTACAAACGTGGAATAACATGCCAATTCTTTTTGGATATGATAACCCGCGAGTAGGCGCCCTGCTGGACTTTGCTCAAGGGAGCCGGCCAGCCCACACTTGTGGTCCGTGCCCAGCTTTTAATGAATATTAAAGACATCATGTGATTTCTGCGAAACATGTAAGCAAAGTCGTTTCATGGCTTTTTTTTCCCTGAAACAACCAATGACCTAGCAGACAGGGTGGTTGCCAGGGTCCGAGAGGGCGTCAACAGACACCCACAGAGAAACGGCCAATGAGCCCAAAGCTGCGGGCGGCTTATGGCCCGTGGGCATGCATTCTTTCATCAGAAGCGAATGCACGGTGCACGTAAGGGAACAGCATCCTAGCACCAGCCAAGCTGGGCAGGCAGAGACCTGGGCAGCCAGCGGGACGGCCCCTCTTGGCTTCCATCTTCCACCCTGCAAAACAGGAATGAGACCTGCTTTGTGCTTAAAGGATGTAATGAGATCACACGTTCACAATTCCCCACACAGGGTGAGCATTCACTCCTCGCTGCTGTTAGCACTTAGTATTATACAATAGCCAGTTGTTAATAATATTAATCACCCAGAAACTCATCTCAAGAAGAAAATATCTGCCTAGCACAATCCTGCTTTCCTGGAGAGCACCCATTGTTTCGCTCTCGGGAGCCAGGTCGTTTCCTGTCTCCCAGAAATCAAGAAGCTGGAAGTTAGGAAGTGGAGCTGGATCGCACCCACCCCAGGGAGGAACGCACCAGCTTCCAACCAGCCCTCATCTCCCTGGTCCACTTAGAAATTTGGACGCAAAGGCAACCCCCTGGGTGCAGCAGATGAAAACATTCATTGACAGTTTACTTTTGGCTTAGAGCATGTTTCTCTCTAGTTAAATATTCATTATGTGTTTTTATGTATTATTTACGAGGCACAGGGGAGAGTCCGAGTCTGATTTCGGTTTCACAGATGGGATCAGCTGCATGAATTTCCCTTATTCTCCAGGAGGCCAGCTCCTGGCACCAACTCTAATGACAAAGCAGTCAGACCCCGGGCCTCGGTCTCCCTCCCGCCCACTTCCCCATGAGGCCCTTTCTTCTGCTTCCTGCCACAGTTGGCACTTTCCAGGGCAGTGAGGACGCAGCCCTTGGAGTCCAGAGACAGTGGGGCCTCCGTCTTCCGTGCTGAGGTTCTCCACCTGCTCCCGCCCCATTTGTTCCCAAGTCAGAACAAAAAGCAAAGCTCTCTCCCCGAAAGGTGTGGTGATGTCACTTTTGTCCCAAGAGTAATCGGGTCCCAGTTCTTCACCTCTCCATTTAAATGGATTAATTGCCCTTTAAAAATGAACCCGGAAAATAAACTGCCTAATAAAATAAATTGCCTTGTACTCTGTGAGGCCCAAAACCCACTGAAACCTGAGAAGGAGCTAATGAAGCAGCAAAGAAATGACTAAGGCAGGAAATACACTTGATAAAGAATAATTGATCAGCGATCGCAGGCTCCTCACGCTCCACCGGGGCTTCCCCGAGAAGTCGAGATTCCTCTCGCTCCGGCGGCAGTCCCAGCACAAGTGCAGGAGCCTGTCTGGCAGGGTGATCAGACATTTTCTGTGAGTCGTCACCCCCAGCCTCCCTCCCCCAGTGAAGGACAGTGCTCTGACTACGGAGGAAGCCAGACAAGGGGACAGTCCTGGAGCAGTAGCCTCCGGGCCTGTGCCTCCTCCTCCTCCTCCTCCTCCTCCTCCTCCTCCTCCGGGCCTGTGCCTCCTCCTCCTCCTCCTCCTCCTCCTTCGGGCCTGCGCTTCCTCCTCCTCCTCCTCCTCCCCCCGGCCTGTGCCTCCTCCTCCTCCTCCTCCTCCTCCTCCTTCGGGCCTGCGCCTCCTCCTCCTCCTCCTCCTCCTCCTCCTCCTTCGGGCCTGCGCCTCCTCCTCCTCCTCCTCCTCCTCCTTCGGGCCTGCGCCTCCTCCTCCTCCTCCTCCTCCTCCGGGCCTGCGCCTCCTCCTCCTCCTCCTCCTCCTCCTCCTCCTTCGGGCCTGCGCCTCCTCCTCCTCCTCCTCCTCCTCCGGGCCTGCGCCTCCTCCTCCTCCTCCTCCTCCTCCTCCTCCTCCTTCGGGCCTGCGCCTCCTCCTCCTCCTCCTCCTCCTCCGGGCCTGCGCCTCCTCCTCCTCCTCCTCCTCCTCCTCCTCCTCCGGGCCTGTGCCTCCTCCTCCTCCTCCTCCTCCTCCTCCTCCGGGCCTGCGCCTCCTCCTCCTCCTCCTCCTCCTTCGGGCCTGCGCCTCTTCCTCCTCCTCCTCCTCCTCCTCCTCCGGGCCTGCGCCTCCTCCTCCTCCTCCTCCTCCTCCTCCTCCTCCTCCTCCTCCTCCTCCGGGCCTGTGCCTCCTCCTCCTCCTCCTCCTCCGGGCCTGCACCTCCTCCTCCTCCTCCTCCTCCTCCTCCTCCTTCGGGCCTGCGCCTCCTCCTCCTCCTCCTCCTCCTCCGGGCCTGCGCCTCCTCCTCCTCCTCCTCCTCCTCCTCCTCCTCCTTCGGGCCTGCGCCTCCTCCTCCTCCTCCTCCTCCTCCGGGCCTGCGCCTCCTCCTCCTCCTCCTCCTCCTCCTCCTCCTCCGGGCCTGCACCTCCTCCTCCTCCTCCTCCTCCTCCTCCTCCGGGCCTGCGCCTCCTCCTCCTCCTCCTCCTCCTCCGGGCCTGCACCTCCTCCTCCTCCGGGCCTGCACCTCCTCCTCCTCCTCCTCCTCCTCCTTCGGGCCTGCGCCTCCTCCTCCTCCTCCTCCTCCTCCTCCTCCTTCGGGCCTGCGCCTCCTCCTCCTCCTCCTCCTCCTCCTCCTCCTTCGGGCCTGCGCCTCCTCCTCCTCCTCCTCCTCCTCCGGGCCTGTGCCTCCTCCTCCTCCTCCTCCTCCTCCTCCTCCTCTGGGCCTGTGCCTCCTCCTCCTCCTCCTCCTCCTCCGGGCCTGCGCCTCCTCCTCCTCCTCCTCCTCCTCCTCCGGGCCTGCGCCTCCTCCTCCTCCTCCTCCTCCTCCTCCTCCTCCTCCTCCGGGCCTGTGCCTCCTCCTCCTCCTCCTCCTCCTCCGGGCCTGTGCCTCCTCCTCCTCCTCCTCCTCCTCCTCCTCCTCCGGGCCTGTGCCTCCTCCTCCTCCTCCTCCTCCTCCTCCTCCTCCTCTGGGCCTGTGCCTCCTCCTCCGGGCCTGCGCCTCCTCCTCCTCCTCCTCCTCCGGGCCTGCGCCTCCTCCTCTGGGAGCTCTGATGTTGATCCTGGCAGACAGCCAGGACTGCAAGGCCAGTGTGGCATCCCCAGCCCCACAAAGGGAACATTTGAAGCAAGTTCTGATGGGGCCAAGGTGAGAAACACTGGCAGTTTTTCCCTCCAGGAAGAACAGACTTCCCCAGGGAGGGACAGAGACCATGCCCCCGCCCAGCCCTGCTTCCAGCCTGTCGGGGCAAGACTGTGTCCATCATTTCCTGAGGAATGAAGACCTGGGAAGAAAAGCCATGGGGGCAGACCTCTCCCACGCTGTTCTCATGTTAGTGAATATTTCTCACAAGGTCTGATGGTTTTATAAGGGGAAGTTTCCCTGCACAGGCTCTCATCCATGCTGTCATCCTTGTACGATGCGACTGGCTCTTCCTTGCCTTCCGCCATGATTGTGGGGCCTCCCCAGCCACGTGGAACTGTGAGTCCATTAAACTTTTTTCCTGTATAAATTACCCAGTCTTGGGTATGTCTTTATCAGCAGCGTGAAAGCAGACTAATACAAGGTGTTATTGTCATGACTCCGAGAGCACAGACAATTAGAACCTCCGTAGACACTGCCTCACACATCTCTTCTCCTCAGTGGATGTTTTGCGGGGGTTTTTGAGACAGGGTTTCACTCTGTCACCGAGGCTAGACTACAGTGGTGCGATCATGGCTCACGGCAGCCTCTACCTCCTGGGCTCAAATGATCTTCCCACTTCAGCCTCCTGAGCAGCTGGGAACACAGGCATGAACCATGATGCCTGGCTAATTTTTGTGTTTTTGTAGAAACAGCGTTCGCTACATTGCCCAGGCTGGTCTCAAACTCTTGGGCTCAAGTGATCTACCTGCTTCAGCCTCCCAAAGTGCTGGGATTACAGGCGTGAGCCACCGTATCTGGGCCCCTGGCTGATTTTAATCTTCGTCCTTTCACTGTGATAAACATGAACCAAGGGTGTAACAGCTTTCTGCGAGTTCCGTGAGTCCTTCTAGTGAAGTTCCAAACCTGGGTGTCGTCCCAGGGACCCCCAAATTCTGCAGCTGTTGTCAGAAATAAGGGTGGTCTGAGGGACACTTCCCTAACCGTAGGGACAGATTCCCGTCTGTGTCTCCCTGAGTGTCTGCAGATGCCCGTTGGGAGGTGTGTGGCCATCTGTGCAGCGTCTGCGATAAATCCCCGGGACCTGTGGGCAGATGTTGCCCAACAGCCTCCATCCGCCCGTGGCCCCACTCCTCCCCAGCCCGTTATTCTGTCGTGTTTTATAGGCAGCGCTTGGATGGAGTGAGCAGAAAGCACTTTAGCCTGAGTTCCATCAGAGGAAGTAATGAGAAATCCATAAGTCTTGTAAATAGGTGATAAGACAAGTCTTTAAAACAAATGGGGCGATAACTGAATCAGACGTAAGGCAGAGGCAGGAGCACAGAGCCGCCGAGACAGGCTGCTCCCCGGCATCCAGGACCCCTGAAGGCGCCATTTGGAGGTTTCCCCACACCTGAGAAAGAAACGGGGTGCACACAGCCTGGGAACTTACATGCGTCACCTCACTAGACCCTCATGGCAACCCTGAAAGGGGAGCGACATCCAAAGGAGGCAACCGAAGCTCCGGGGAATACGTACCCTGTCGCCAGCCACGGCTGGGGCGCCGCAGCTCTGAGCCTGTCTGAATCCAGGCTGGGCCATCTCTTCCACCTGGCCACATGCTCCCAAAGACAATTCCAGCATCCTGGGATGCAATTATATCACTGGGAGGTCCACAGAGAAGCCACCACCAACCACCGAGAAGTCAGTTCTTCTCAGAGAGAGGGCTAGCCTTTCCTTGACCCCCAGGGCTGTCTCTGGGCCCTGAGAGGAGGGTCCTTGTGGGGGCTTTGGGCCCCACCTAAGGGACGAAGGCCGTGGCTGCACACCTGCAGTCCCAGCTCCTGGGCTCAGACACTCCCGACACTGCCCTCCTGAGATAGATCACCCTCCTCCCGCCCCACAGTCCCGGCCACCCACTTCATCTCTCCGTCCCCACAGGGGTGGTGTCCGCCTCCTTAGATGATCACAGCATGTTATGGCTTAAAACACACCCTCCTTTCCAACTCCTAATCTGCTCTTCCAGGGAAAGCGACTGCCATGCCCATTTCAGAGATGACGGAAAAACAGGGACCCAGCAAAGAAGCCGGCATGACCCGAACCTGGGTGGGTCTCGTTTGCTGCTCTGCTGTCCCTGCTTCTGGGCGCCACGGTGGACACAGGTGCCTCTGCCCAGGTCCTGCCCTCAACACTCATGGGCTGGCTGGAGAGAGACGGTGCTCAGACCCAAAGGCTGGGCGCCGGTGGGGCCCAGGCCCAGGAGAGGCAGCCAGGCATGCGCAGCCCCGCCAGGAGAGGCACGGGTAAGAGGCACAGACAAGCGTTAGGGGCAGGCCAAGGCCAGAGGGTTGGCACCACCTCACTCCCTTTGCCTTTCTTAACTAAGGCACCGAGTTCTTATGTCATCCCCTAAAGCTCACCTTCCGCCTCTGCCTCAAGCTACATTTCCTCTCACCCAAGGAAGGCAGCTTTATCACCAGCTGGGAGTCGAGGAAGCCCTGAATTCCCCCCAAGCAACATCACGAGGTGCCTCTGAAAGGAGCACAGAGCGGAAAGAGGCTACGTCTTGTCTCTGGGACCCAGGCCTCCGCCTGTGACGCCGGTTTGTGCTCTGAGAATTAAACAGAGTCCCTCTCGGCTCATTCTCTGGCACTTTTGAAGCTGGTTCCTGCTCATGAAGAGGGAGAATCTCAAAAAGCCACCCCTCACCCTGACAACTGCTTTCACTCTCCCTTCTACGCCTCAGTTTCCCTCCCGTAAAGTATGGGGCACGGCCAGACCAAAGCCTTGGCCCACTCTGGGCTATGGTGGGTTGACTTTTGCCCCCTAAATATAAGTGGCAGTGCTAACCCACAGTGCCCTTGTTTGGAAATAGGGCCTTTGCAGAAGTTACCAGTTAAGATTCTTCCCTGGCCCCATGCCTGGCCCACAGAAAGTGCTCAGCAGATGATCTGAACGCATGCCCATGGACACGGACCCACCAGGGGCTGCACACCAGGACCTCACCGGTAAGAGTTCATAGGCTCGATATGCTTATTTCGCATTGCATGCCTGTATCCAAACGTCTCATGTACCCCATGAATAAATAAATACACCTATTATATACCCGCCAAAATAAAAAATAAAAAAATAAGAGTTCACGGGCTCCATAATTCCAGATATTGATGGAAACGCCCCACCCTTCCCAAAAGCCTAGTACACATGGGCGATGGAGTGCTGCGCCCCTTCATTCACCCGTCTCTTCTTTCGTTCATTTAGAAGCCTGTTTGTCAGGCCCCTACCACGTCCTTTTATGAGTGCTGATGGCGAATCACATCAGGCGGGTTGGGGAAGGGATGTTAATTTGCAACCATCCTAGAATTTATCAGCAGGAAACCCAAGTGGCCCTCTCAGCTGCTCCATCTCCAGGCCTGGGAGCTGACTCGGGCCAGGAGCTGTGATCCCCCAACTCAAGACCGCTCACACGGGGTTCCAGGCACCTCATCTCACTTCAGAGCAAGGGCCCGGCGGGGCCCTGAGCGTCTGTAAAGCACCAGCTTTGCCCGGCACACGGTAGCTTCACCCTGAAAGGCGCCTCGGGATTCGTGTGGGAAAATGCCAGCTCTGAGCCCATAACTCGTGTTCAGAAAGCAAATGATTTTTCTTTGGAGGCGTTAAGGGTAAATAAAGGCTTAATGAATCAAGCCTTTGGAATTGCTATTGCTCCTTTAATTTGTAGTTTACAAGGTTCTTGTAAATTAAAAATGGGAAAAGAAATCCCTTCCCATCCTGCATGTACCTCCTCCGGGCAGGAGCAATTTGGTTGTTTTGATTTTCATGTCCCTAAAGCCCTTATCTCTTTGAAAAATTATTCCTTAATTTTTATGAGGTTGCCGGTAAGACGGGAGACGTTGAACGATTGCTCCAAACCCCGTTCTCTTTCTCCTTCGAGTTCACTGTGAACGGTTATTGTTCCCTGGGTGGGAAATAAAGGTGGAAGCGCTCACTTTTAATTTACTGTTTGTAATAAGCAGGGCTTTATCAACAGTCCCCCAATAAATTATTTTTATTGCCAGCCTCCTATTGCTGGGAGCAGTGGCCATGAAAACGCTGGTGTAGGGAAAATGCACTCTCGTGGGCTTCGGACCCAAGCGAGCTGGTACCTACCAAGCGGGTGCAGACGAGGCGCTGGGTGGGGCCGAGAAGAGTGAGAGGGGTCAGAGTATGCCCAGGACCCGCCACAGCCGGAGAAAGGGAATCCCCCTTCCCTCAGGGCTCACAGGATGACTGGCAGGGCCCGCCTGCCCTTATTGGTTTCAGTGAGGGGTGACCATGAACTCAGAGCTGCAAATCAGGCCAGTCAAAAGGCAGGAAGCTAGGTCTTGTAACTCCGCTACTCCAAGCCCTGAGGCTACGACATAGTAACAGAGTCCCCCTCTCTCCCCTCCCGGTTTCTCCCTCTCTGGCCCCTCCTACCACCTCCTCCTCCTCCTTCTGAACCTGCCCCCCTTCTCTCCTTCTTTCTCCTCCTTCCCCTTCCTTTTTTCTTCCCTCCTTTCTCCCCTCCGTCTTCACCTTACCTTTGCCTTCTGCTCCTCTTCCTGCTCCTCCTCTCCTTCCTTTATTCCTCTCTCCTCATCTTCCCACCGTCTCCCCGTCCTGAAAGTGACCCATGAAGCGTATGCTACAAAAATCTGGTGTGAGACACTGAAAAGTCATCCCACGGTTTGAACCTCAGTAACGGTGGAATTGTTCCTTCCAGGGCACGGCTGGGAGACCTGCTCTGTCACCAGGAAGGGTGGCAGGGACCCTGCTCCATCCTGCCGTGCTCTGGTTTGATGAGTCTTGGAGACGTTTCTTACGCTCCTCCAAGTTCCTTCTGCTTTGTGGGGTCATCGCTAGCTGCAGTCTTGCCGCCCTCGACTAGGTCAGCACAACGCCAGGTGCATCGGGACCCAGGCGTTGCCGGAAATCACCACACTGCATGCCTCTGCTGTCCCGAGGGTCCTAATTAGTTTTCAGCCTCAAAAGTAACAGGCTGGAGCACAACATTCATTCAAGTGTTTATTACTTTGACGCTTCCCTATGTACAACAATATTACTCACTTTGAGAACGAATCCATTAGGATTTCTCTCCCTTCGATGGAGAGGTGGGGCTTTCATTGACTAGTTGGAGTCAGCGGGGCTGTTTAAATCACGTGGAAGCCCCACAAGGCGAGTGCACTGACACTGTCACGTTTCCAGAGCAACTGTTTTCCACAACAGAGAGTCAGGCTCACTAGAAATGCCCTGCTCTGAAGGGAACCTCATGCCAATCTCAGCGAGCTCCATGGCCCAATGCTGCCTTCCTGCTCACCTGGCTGCTTCGTACCGCAGAAACAGATGCCCACCTCCAACCAAACGCACTCCTGGGAACACACCAACAGGACGCGCCAGTCCCACCTGCATCCCAGATCCCATGTTTCTCAAAGGCAGGGGCCGGCGCAGTCCCGCAGCAAGTCAGGATGGGAGGGTGCCAGAGCTTCCACAGAGCAGGTGCTCCCTGGCTCTCCTGGAGTGGAGCAGTTCTTCACGCGCACAGACTCTCCAGACAGCAGCTGCTCCTTCCTCCTTGAGACTCAGTCTCTCCCCTAGAAATGGCGCCAAGAAGTAGTTCCTGCCCCATAAGACTGCGGGGAAGATACAGTGAGCTAGCCGTGGGAAGTGCCA
The DNA here is from genome assembly GCF_030222135.1 of Aotus nancymaae. Classification (NCBI taxonomy): domain Eukaryota; kingdom Metazoa; phylum Chordata; class Mammalia; order Primates; family Aotidae; genus Aotus; species Aotus nancymaae. The sequence goes on along the minus strand of NW_026988467.1, from coordinate 1,282,020 downwards.
GGCGCCTCGAGGGCTCAGGCAGCATTAGCTACTAATAGTATCAATTAGATCAGCACCAAGAAGAAACACCCATCTGTGTTCTGAAGTAGGGAAAATTCCAACAAGATCACATTTCTGGAAACATGCTGCCTTCCCCGTATGGTCCCCCTTTCCCAAGGGGACACCCAGCCCCCAGGGTCTTTGCAGGGAACAGGTTCGTTTGTCCAGCCTGGGAAGCACACACTGGAAGCGAAGGAGTCTCGCCGCGATGCCCAGGTGGAGGACCCGAGGGAGGGGCTGGTGAGGAGGGCCCTGCGTGTGGCCCAGCAGCAGGACCAGCTGGGGACAGGCCCCGCCACTGTTCCTGGCCTCCCTGCAATGACGGTGTTTGCTGGCTCAGCTGATTGTCCTCATGGCAGCCAGATGGTTGGAACATCAGCGTTCAGTGTGAGATGAATGCCAGGTGGAATAAAGCCACTTAATACCCTGCAATACGCAGGAGCAGTGCTTCCTGTGCAGAGCTGCTGCCTGATACAACTGCATCCTAACACGAGTAATGCTGAGAGTCCAGCCAGAAGAAATGGTAAGGAAGGAATCAAATGTCAGTCAAAGAAGATAAGACTGAATTAACCAGTTAGAAAGCAAAGGTCATCGAAGGGCCAGAAAAGTCAAATTAATGTCATGCTGCCTTCAGGTTGTCCCTGGCCCAGCAAACACTGCCAAATGGAGCAATTTCCAGAGAAGACAACTGAAGGCATAATATAGTCAGATATATAGATGAAATCATGAATAAATGAATGAATAATGCCAGACTATCAGCACCGCAGAGCCCCTTCCTTCCCAGTGGTGACACCTGGCACACACTCCTCTGCCAGGTGATCAAGGTCAACTTCGGTAGTAATGAGGCATGTTGAGAACAGGTACCCTGGATGCAGTGCAATGAGAAGGGCACTTCACCCCTGCAGTCTTCCTTCCAAAAATACAAAGCGCCAGTCTAATCATGAGACAACATCAGACAAACCCTCATTGATGGAAATTCCACAAAATATCCAGCCAGTATGCCAAAAAACTATCAAGGTCATCAAAATCCAGAAAAGTCTCAGAAACTGTCACAGCCAACAGGAGCCCAAGGAGATGTGATGACTGAATATAATGCAGGATTCTGGAAGAGACCCGGGACTAGAAATCGATCCTGGGGCATTAGGTAGAAACTAAGGAAATCGGGGGAAATGTACCCACCTTGGTTAAAAATGACCTATCTATACTGGTTTCTCAAGTGTGACAAATGTGCCGTATTAATGCTGCTACTAAAGGAACTGGGTACAGCACATATATGAACTCCTCATTGTGAAAATAAGTGATTCAAACTCCAAGCTGTTGGAACTCAAAATTATTCTGAGCCTCAGAAGAATGTAATTATGGGGCTTGAGTCATGTGACAGGCAGCTGTAACCTTCGTCTCCGATTCTGGATCAGACTTCTTCCTCGCCTACATTGTTTTGCAAACGTTGCCAATAACTAAAGGCTTTCTTTTCTCACTGCTGATCTTCAAGACAGGTTAACTTTTCTCTGACACAGAATAACTTTCTCACACACAGAATTCAGGGCTACCACATTGTCTTAAGATGAAATGTTAAATATACCCTTTTAAATTGAAAAGTAAATGAAAACCAGATGTAAAGAAAACAACTCTTAGAAGAGAACGAACTGTAACTATTTAAATTATTGGAGCTGGTAAACCAGATTTGCATAGGAAATGTAATCCTGTAAAATTTCTTTGCCTTCTACCTATATAAGCAATAATTTAACTTTTAATTTCAGAACACTGACCCTATTTCTCCAGAGTCTGTGTCTCCAGGATGGCTATTCCCAGCTTTTTGCTTGAATAAACTCTTTAAAACTGGATTCTGATCCTTTTCGTCATTTCAAGTTGACACTATACTGTCTTTATAACTTTTCTGTCAATCTAAAACTATTTAAAATTAAACATTTATCAATAAAAAAGAAAAATTACTTAAGGATGTAGCTTCCCCCTCCCACCATAAAAAAAAAAGAGGTAAGAAATTGTTGGATCCAACTCCGGGGAGAGATGAAGGCTTCCCCGAGACGTTAGTGAACCATCCATCCTACGATGCAATTGCTTCTTTTGGAGCTTACAAAACGTTTCCCAGAGGGAGTTGCCTGTTTCGTTTTTTTTAATGAAATTTCAGAGACTTGTTACTATTACAGAGAAGCCAGAGGAATTTAAGGGTAAGCTAATGATAGACCATGCAAGAAAAAATAAAGGAAACTAGAATCTTCTGGGGGAAAAAAAATGTACAAGAAGAAAGAAATCATAGTTCACTATATGGCTACGCAGTGAACAGTATCTACAAAGCTACAAAACTGCAAACACAATCTGCTAACAGTTTTTAACTTGTAGACTCAAGCTACAGGCAACACCTCGAAGATTTCCTTACAGTTTCAACACAGATGTGTTACAGTGGCTGAGATTCACGCGGCCTCTTCCCCCAGCATATACGCTGCTTGAGGGGAAAAGGAGGACCTTCTTTTTGCACTTGGTCAGCAAGTGGGCGCTCAGTTGCTCTGCAGGTGGCATAATGAAGTGGTTACGAGTGTGGGCTTTGAAGTTTGACATCAGGTCTCACTGTGAACTCTGATACTCAGCAGCTTCGGAGGACTGAACAAGTAAGTTAGCTCCTCTCTGCCTGAAGTTGCTCATTTGCTTATCACCCCACGTGAATGTACTAAGGGTTAGACTATATACGTAAAACAGCACAATGCCCCCACATCATCCACACACCACGTAATTAGTTGCTATTGTTACCTTGCAAGCAAAGAAAGGAAGAAAATTGGTTTTGCTTTTTCTGAAGAATCAAGGAAAGAAAAGACACTCCTGGAAGTGCAACTCAATGACCAAGCCCTCAAATAATTTTTTTAAAACCAACACTCAGCCGGGCACAGTGGCTCATGCCTATAATCCCAGCACTTTGGGAGGCTTAGGTGGGCGGATCATGAGGTCAGGAGATCGAGACCATCCTGGTCAACATGGTGAAACCCCGTCTCTATTAAAAATACAAAAATTAGCCGGGCGTGGTGGCGTACACCTGTAGTCCCAGCTACTCGGGAGGCTGAGGCAGGAGAATCGCTTGAACCTGGGAGGCAGAGGCCACAATGAGCCAGTATTGTGCCATTGCACTTCAGCCTGGGCAACAGAGCAAGACTCCATCTCAAAAAACCAAAGAAAATCACTCTGAACTTTCACCACCTTCAAGAGACAGGATCTGAGGAAGCCCCACCTCTGCACAAAAGCTCAGGACTCTAAGAACTCAACCGTCTCAATCCTAAAAATGTGTCTGTTGGCTTGCCCTTCTCAGATGGTGTCCACAGCATGCCTCTGAGAGCTCAGGGAGAGCCGCCCTGCAGATGGGAAGGAGGGAGCGTCTGCCAGCACGGCCTGCTCCCAAGAGGAGCACTCACTACACCCGGAGACCACACTTCCAGGCTGAGCCCCATCGCAACCATTGCCCGGGCCTAGGTATCCTCCCTGGGTTCCTACGTCCTGCGCTGATAGGAAACCCCAAGGCACATCCATACGATTGATGGAGATTGAGTCACAAAATTAAGTGATCATCTGTGCCTAGCAAAATGCTGTGAGGCCAAGGTTTCACTAACCATCGTCACTAGGGGACCGGAGCCCTGTCTGAGGAGGAGACGCGGAGACATCTCCGCAATGCAAACGTGATGTGCCCGTGTAATCAGCTCATCCATAATCGAGCACTTCCGCTTGCATAAAGTTTGCGCTCATTAGTCAAAAGCACATCTCTCTTAACTCCACAGGTTGTTTTAAACAAATTGGTTTTTGCTGAAAGCCTTGTTTTCATTTAAAAGCGTGTCCTTACACAGCAGGTCAAGAATAAGAACACTTGTCATAAGATGAATGGAATCTGGGCACATTCTTTTCTGTAATGATTCTGTAACTTTCTCAGCCCCCGGCACATGGGAAGGACACACTGAGCTTGGATTATACACCAGAGTGTAAACAGAGGCTCCCCCTTTGCAGCAAGTGAAGGTCAAGCATCCTGTCTGGCCCCGCCAAGAAGCGTCTTGTCCCAGCCTCTCCCCTGCCGGGGAGACTCTGTGGTCCTGATGGCCTGGCCAAGCCCTCAGCCTGAAGCACTGGCAGACGCTCGAGGCTCCAAGGTGGGGTGGGAGGCAGCACGTCCAGGCCCACGCCCAGCTTCCAGCCCTGTTCCGGACCCGCAGTTTCTTTCAAGGTTCAGAAAGGGCATTTGCCTCCTTCTCCCTCGTAACACAGCTTGCAAGGGAACGCTCTCATAGCCAGGAAGCTTGCTTGGGGTCCTTCTGCGTGTTTCTTGCTGTGTATGGGATTCTAGTGTTTCTTGGCCTGGCAGCCCCTGTGCTGGGATGGGGTGCTGGGATACCATGAGCCGGGCGGGCAGTGCCCCAGGCTCCTGTGACTGATGCACAGGTCTCATCTAGGGCAAAATGAATCCTCTCCCTGAATCCCTGGGTCCTTGCCACCATGAGGACCCCAGACCGGCCCCCGCCACCTGTTGTCACGCAAACTCACACAAGGTGAGGCGCTGAACGTGAGGCTCCGGGTCCCTCAGGCTCCTTAGGTGCCAACATTTTCACCTCAGAAAAAGGCGTCCCCGAGTGACCGTCCCTCACTCCCTTCCGCAGGCTCCCAGCAGCCCCCTGCCCATGCCAGTTTGATATCCCCTGGACAGTGCGCCCCTCCATGCCCCTCTGCTCCTGGCCGCCAGCAGGAGTTTGGTGAACAAATGAATGAACAATTGAGTGAGTGAGTGAATGAGTGTGTGAGCAAGTGATTCAGTGAGTGAGTGTCAGTGTGTAAGTGAATGAGTGTGTGTGACTGAGCGAGTGTGTGTGTGATGAGTGAATGAGTGTGTGTGACTGAGCGAGTGTGTGAGTGAATGAGTGTGTGAGAGTGAGTGAGCAAGTTTGTGACTGTGTGTGTGACTGAGCAAGTGTGTGACTGAGTAAGCAAGTGTGTGAGTGACTGAGTGTGTGAATGTATGAGTGTGTATGTAAATGTGTGACTGACTGAATGAGCGAGTGACTGTGTGACTGAGCGAGTGACTGTGTGACTGAGCGAGTGTGTGAGTGAGTGTGCCCAGTGCTATGGGAGCATCTGTGCCTGTCTTCCCTGAGCAGCACCCATGTCCTCCCTCGGGCAGTGATCCCCCCCTCCTCCTCTTGGGGAACCGACCCCTCCTTCCCACCAATCGCCCACCTGCACCCAGGTTGTTGAGGAGTAGGGGACCCGCCAGCCTGACTCCTGCCCAGGATTTGGGATTCCTGCAGTGGCTGCCTCGAGCTGGAGCCCCTGGGGAGGCTGCTGCCTGCACCCACAGAGTTCTGGGCCCCTTTCTCTCTGGGGCCTGGTTTCCCGGCGGTCTCTTCCTTCCCAAGGCTTCCTCGTGTCGCGTGGTGGTAAGCTCTGCCCCTCCTCCCTTTCTTCATTTTCTCAGCCAAAGTTGGTTTCTTCGCTTCAGCCAGGGAACCATCACTGCCCAGGTTGTCCCTGTGGGAATACTGATCCCTGAGAGTGGCTTTCTGGGGCTCTGAGTAGGAGGTCCAGCCCAGCCGACCTGGAGGCACCTCCCCAGGTCGGGGACCACCACAGACCCCTCCCTCTCACGCCTTCCTCACTCTTCCCTAGGGCACCCCGATGTAGGTGTGGAGAGACCCAGGCACCGTCTGTGTGACCCGGGGCCGCCGTGGAGCTCTGTTTATCCATCTGATGAACGGGCACAATAATGACAGTTGCTCAGCGTCTCGGAGGGTCATTCTGGTGTTGCTTTGAGAAAGCGGACGTGCTGTCTACGGCCATGCCACCCTGAATGTGCCTGATCTTGTCTATTCGAGAAAGTAAAAGTCCTGCCAGACGCAGGGGGTTCTTGTGGCTGTTCATCCTCAACAACCAGGGAAGACTGGGGGCAGCAGCTGGCCCAGTGGCCAGGACTGGCTGTGTACAGGGTGGGCCGGGCCCTCTGGGGACAAACGAGGGGCTCAGCAGGGCACGGGGCTGCGGGAGCAGGTCCTGAAGTACAGCCACAGCCGAGCCCTTTCCTCCTCCATGGGCTGAACGTGGGCCCTGCCACAACTGACCGTGGACAGGCCACAGAAAGCCCAGAGGCCGAGGCTGCCCGGGGAGGCAAGCCCAGGCCTGAGCCCAGCTCTGCCTGGAGGAACCAAAGGTCAGCCGAGCCACAGCCAGAGCAGCCACAGCCAGTGACAGTAGCCAGCCCCGTAGTTGGGGGCGCGGCCACTGTGGGCCAGGCCCTTGCTGAGCCCCTAACTGCTTTCAAGTCTCGTTCAGGCTTCACAGAAACCTCTGGGGTGGCCCCAGCTTTCCCCACCAGGCACCAAGCCACGGCAAGATTCACAAAGGTCACAGAACAAGCGTTGTGACCAAGACCCACCCAGTTGTGAAGCCAGGAGAGAAGGGGACGGCCGTCACCACGCACATCCCCCGGGACACCGGGAAACACCCCAAGTTCCCACTTCCTTGGGCTTCCCGGCAGGCGGTGTGTGGTGGGGCCTCTGCCAGGTTGAAGTCCTCGGCGTGTCAGCCTCCAGCCTCCACAGGAAAAACTGTGGGGGTGAAAAGTCAGAAAAAAAGCAAGGCCAAGGACTTCCGTCAGCCAGAGCCCCAAAGGCCGTGTCAGCGGCCGCTGCAGGCAGAGCGTGTGCTGAGCAGAGCCCCACGGTGGAGGAAGGATGGGAAGAGGGAGGAGGAGAGACATGGGTGGGGGCGGGGGCGGGGACAGATGAGGAGAAAGAGATGGATGGAGATGGGAACAGAGACAGTGACAGAGACAGATGGAGGGGCAGGGGACAGGGGGAGAAAGAGATGGATGGAAACAGAGGGACAGAGACAGACAGAGAGAGAGAGAGAGATGGGGAGAAAGAGATAGACAGAGACAGAGGGACAGAGACAGTGAGAGACAGACAGAGGGGCAGGGGACAGAGGGGGAGAAAGAGATGATCAGAGACAGAGAGAGCTCGGCCTCTCTCAGCCTGAGCCACTCCAGGAAGGAACCTCCGAGGTGCCACCCCCAGAAACAGGGTCTCAGGCCCTCTCCGCCGAGCATTCCCTCGGACCCTGCCGTCTCTCCCGCCGCCTGCCCCTCGGGCGCGCCCTCAGCAGTGGTGTCTGTGGAAACCAGCTCGGATTCGATCTGACGCTGACCCAGTGCTCGTGCCACCAGCCCCAGGTTCTCTTCCCAGTCAGCTTCCGTGCTGGGTCAGGGAGCTCAGGACGGGCCGCCGTCCCTGAGCCCATCCCTCCAGCCCTGGTTCCCACCTCTGGATACTGACTTTGCTGTAATGAAAACTCAGGTGCCGGCCTCCAGCCTGAGCCCCCGCCTCAGCCTTCCCGGAGCCAATGCAGGGTTCGCTCCCCCGTGTCACCCGGCGCAGGGACGGCACGACCTGTAATTTGTGGGCCCGCCTGAGGGGTAAGAGGAGGGTGGCTGCACAGGGCCCTACCCACCTTGTCTCCGCAGCTGTCACCGCTAATGAAGGGTTCCCTGGGGCATGTGTCACACCCGGTGTGACGCGCCAGCCCTGGGAAGCTGCTCCCGCACCATGAGCTGTAACCACGGCCTCCAGAAAGCACCCAGCCTGTTCCCGGCAGGGCTGGCACAGGAAGCGCCTGCAAGGCCCTGGTCTTACCCAGGACCAGGCTCCAGCCCAGCCCTGGAGAAGCCTCCCTCGCTGGCTCCTCTCACACCCGGCCTCCTGTCTCGGTGCCGGCTGGGTCCTGTGGGGCGGGGTGCTCACGGCGCGGGGCAGGGCACAGCCTGTGGGTCCAGGTGCATGGGTGGGTGAGCAAGTGAGGGAATGAATCAGCGATGCTGAAGCACTCGCTTCCTGTGGCTGCCATAGGAAATTACCACAAATTTAGTGGTTTCAAACAACACACATTTACTGTCCTGTAGTCAGAGAGGGCAGAAGTTTGAGAATAGTCTTAAGGGGCCGTGTGTGGTGGCTCATGCCTGGAGCACTTTAGGAGGACAAGGTGGGCGGATCACAAGGTCAAGAGATCAAGACCAGCCTGGCCAACATGGTGGAACCCCGTCTCTACTAAAATACAAAAATAAGCTGGGTGTGGTGGCTCGAGCCTGTAGTCCTGGCTACTCGGGAGGCTGTGGCAGGAGAATTGCTTGAACCCGGAAGGCGGAGGCTGCAGTGAGTTGAGATCGCGCCTCTGCGCTCCAGCCTGACGCCTGGCAAGAATCCACATCCCCGCCTCTTCCAGCTTCTAGAGGCTGCCTGCGTTCCTGAGCTACTGGCCCTTCCTCCACCTGCAACATTCACGCCCAGCCTCTGCCTCCCCCCATGCCCCCATGCCTCCTATGCTGACCACGCTGGGCAGGGCTCTCTGCCTTTAGGGGCTCGTGGGATTGCACCAGGCCCACCAGGTGACCCGGCACACTCCCGTCTCATGGTCCTCCAGCACGTCTGCATGGCCCCTTCGCCACAGAAGGCCACAGATGCCCAGGTCCTGCGACTTGGATAGGAGCATCCATGATTCCACTTACCACCGTGGGGAGGCACACAAAATCCAACATGTCGGCAAAGCCTGCATGTCCCAAAGGCTGGAAGCTGTCACCTGCTGGGCCCAGCTGCTCCTCTGCCCTCAGTCCAAAGCCAGAGTTTAGGTGTAAGCGTCGTTTCAGTCCGGCCTGAACACTGGGAGTTTGACGCTCACTGGGACTCTCCCAGCAAGCTCAAGGGTCTTAGTGGGAACAGATGGGAGTGTGTGACCACCAGCAACCTTGGGGTCTGCCCCAACGCCCCCAGTCCTGCTTGCACTTACAGCCAATCCTTCTGCAGGACAAGCCCAGAGCCCCCCTTTGGGTTCCTTTACTGGACTCACTCCGACCCTGCCCACCTCACCTCCTTTTCCTGGAAGCCTTAGCTCCTTCTCAGGCCAATTAGCAGCACGGTCAGGTTTGAGAGTTCCGCCTTCCTTCAAACCTTTGTCCGTACCAGCCAGAAGGCTCAACAGGTTCTTTTGCTCTTTAAGTCATTGTGACCCGCAGGCCTGCGAGAGGGTATGGACACCTGGAGGGAGAGAGAGCGAAGCCTGCCCCACGGCAGCCCCACCTCTGGCCCCTTCTCAAGGACACCCTCTCCCCAGCCTCTGTGCTCAGAAGGGTCTAGGCACAGCCTCCACCCCTCTCTGCCTCTCACTTTCCCTTTTCAACTTTCCTCTCCAGCTGATTCTGTCTCCCAGGAAGGGCTTTGATGTGAAAGGGAAACAGGAAGGAGAGGAAGGGATGGCTGCAGGGCCCGGCCGTGGTCTGAGGGTGCCGGAGCGCCCAGCCCACTTCCCTTCTCTTCCCAGCAGGCGGCTGCCAAGTCCATGACGTGAGAGGCTCCAGAGCTGAGCAGGAGGTGGCGTGGGCTGCCTGGGTACTAGTGCCTGTCACGCTTCGCCAGGGTGTCTGCGCAAGGGCAGGGCTTCAGTGGCCCCGGTAGCAGACCCTGGCCAGTGCCCCCAGGCTCCCAGACATGGACAGGCCTGGTGCTGAGGATGGGGTGCAGGCAGGGAGGCTTGGCAAGGGCACCTGCTCAGGATTGGACGTTTTACCACATGCCCCGTGATGCACTTGAACCCAGGAGGTTTCGAAGGGTGGGGAACCCTGAACACCGTATCCACACAGCTGGGATGCAGGTCCCTATCCTGTACACAAGACCACCTGAGCTCCTGGCCCACTTGACACTTCCCCAGGGACATTTCTAGGTCTCCAGGAGCTGCTCTGCTCAGTCACCCAGCCCCTGACCCCTCCCCAGGGCCCACGGGTCCAGAAACCCTCCCTGAGCGCTTCTCTGCAAGGGACCAACATTTCTCCAAAATACTTGCATGGGCGTTGCTGCCCAGCTTCAAGGCAAAAAGACAGGGCTGGCCTCCCCTCAGCCCCACCAGCCCTTCTTCCTACCCAGCTTCTGACCAGAGCAAGGTGGTGACTGCCTCAGAACAGCACCATTCTGGGAAGAGAGGGAGAGAGGTCCCAAACCAGGAGTGCAGCAATGGGCCTCTCCTCACCACTCACGGCCACATGTGGGAGGGACCCAGAGGCCAGGAAGGGTCAGCAGGTGGGCGGCGTGAGTCCCGGCATGAAGGTGAGGGCACTCCCTGGCTCAGAAGCCCTGGGCAGATCTGACAATGGGGTGAGGGGCAGTCAGTGTTGGGGAGCAGTGAGCCGTGGCAGCACAGATACGGGGGACCCACAACCTGCCCTCCTCCTCCTCCCTCCATGCCCACCCCCAGCGCACCCTGAAAGTTAAGTTTAACAAATTTTGGACAAACTTCACCACTAGCAAGCACAGCATGTGGGGAAACTGAGCCAGGCCACACACCTGCAGACGCCAAGCCCTTGGGGACGTCCGATGACCTGGAGTGTCTCTCCGCAGATGAGTGCCCGCCATCTGGCTCTGCAGCACCGACTCTCTGCAGCTTCCGGGATGGATCCTGGTGGGTGTTGGTTTCCTTAGTCCAGAACGTTCCTCCCCCCGTCCCCCATGTTCCCTCAGAGAGGTCAGGCTCTACTGCCGCGTGAATGTGACACACGGGAACTTGCTGGGTGCCCCCAAATCCAGAGCCGCACCTTCTCGGCATGTCCCTCCACCGCCCAGGACGGCTGTGGCGGTTCCGCCTCAGGACAGAACGGTCACCTGCCTGGAGCCTCGGACTTGCCGGAGAAGCCGGAGCTTCTGCAGAAATCTCCCCCGACTCCGGGGCTCTACAAAGCAGGCTGGAGCAGGAGGACACCCACGTGGGCTTGGCACCAAGTGGGTGATTCTAGAACAGTCTCTGGCCTCCCCAGGTCTCCACGAAAATGCAGAAAGGGATACCCAAACCATGGCTCGATGTGTGGAAGGCATTTCCACCCAGCAGGGTTGCCTGACAGCAGAGCGGCAGCGGACGCGGGACAGCCGCCCAAGGATGTCTCCCGGGAGGCTGCCGGGGCCTCCAGGCTGCAGCGTCTAGCTAGTTTGGGAGCTCTCTGATCTTTCCAGCACTTTGTGGTTCTGGGATAGAGACACATGTCTGGGTGTCCCCACGCTGTGGGGGCTTTCTCTCTTCCCATCTTGACTGTGCTCCAACACCCCCCGGGTGTAGAACCCAACAGCTCGGCTCCAGGAGCCTCGAGGGACTGGCTGTGACCCGACAGCTTCCCCATCTCCAGGCCCTACCTCCCAGGCCGATCGGCCACAGCCTTCCTCAGAAAAGCCTCAAGGGACCTAGAACGTGTCCAGCCCTCACACAGGAGATGAAAAATCGCCTGAGACGGGCCTGTCGGTCCTAATAGGAAATGATGATGTGGAATGAGGAGTTGTCTCTACCATCCCCAGTGATTTATAGGGACGGGGCTGTCATCAGAAACAAAATGTCTATTTTCAGCTCCAGATTCTAACGAGTGAATATATCACAATCACTTTATTTAAATAAATCAGTGCACATCCATTCAATTTTCAAGCTAATTGCCTTGCGAATGCTGCAACGTAGAAGCCCGGGCAGCTACATTCTGCGCCTGATTTCTGCAGAGCGTTCGGCCCCTGCGTTGTTCGTTTCTGCTGCGGTGGAGGGTGGGAGTGAGCGCCTGCCTGCCCAGTGCACCTGCCCTGGTAGCAGGAGAGACAGCGAGGGCAGCCTCTGCAAGCCTGGGCTGTCAGGGTCCAGGGGTGCCCTAACCTTACAACGCGCCGGTCATGGGGAGGACGGACGATGGCTGCCCCCTGTACCACGAAGACAGTGCGACGGCAGCCCCGGGCCCTGAGACCCTGGGCAGCCCCTCGCCTCTCCCGGCCTCGGTCACTTCCCCTCCAGTGTGGCACGGGGCTTCCAGGCAGCTCGTCACGTCACACATCATCGCCGTCTGTCACTGTCATCTTACTGCTGCTGTTATTAAATACTATAATTTCTAAATAATCATTGTTGTTCTTACGCCAAGGAGTCGTGAAATTCAAATGAAGTGACGTGCGTGAAATTACTTGGTATGGCACAGTCTCACCCACATGTGCAAATCACCATCAGCCCCTAAAGCACTGCCAGGACTTTCTGACAAGCAAGTCCCTGAGCACGATCTTCACCCGGCAAGATGCGGGTGTCCCCTTCTGCTTTCCCGGGAACTCGGGGTCTCCCCCCCAGAAGAGATCTCTGTGCCCCCAATGCATGCATCAGGGCTGTCAGGCCTGTGGCTCTGGACCCAGGGAAGAGAGAGATGTCCTGCCTGGCAAGGCCATGGGACAATCTTGGCCTGTCCTGACCCTTGGGGTAAAACGAGCCCCCACCATCCCTGCCCTATCAGTCCATTCAAGCTGGTGATGGAACACCATAGATGGGGAGGCCCGGAAACAAGGGACGTTTATTTCTCACAGTCTGGAGTCCCAGATCAAGGAGCTGGCAGACTCAGTTCCTACTTAGAGGCCCCCGTATTAGTCCGTTCTCACACGGCTGTAAAGACACTACCTGAGACTGGGTGATTTATAAAGGAAAGAAGTGTAATTGACTCACAGTTCTGCACGGCTAGGGAGGCCTCAGGAGACTTACAGTCATGGCAGGAGGGGATTGGGAAGCAGGCACCTTCTTCACAAGACAGCAGGAGACAGCAGCAGGGATGAGGGCAGGGGAACTGCCACACTTTTAAGCCATCAGATCTCCTGAGAACTCATGCACTGTCGTGAGAACGGCATGGGGGAACCACACCCAGGATCCAATCACCTTCCACCGGGCCCCTCGCTCGACACATAGGGATCACAGTTAGAGACAAGATTTGGGTGGGGACACAGCCAAACCGTGTCTCTCCCATCCTGATTCGCAGATGGCGCCTCCTCACTGTGTCCTCTGGCGGAAGGGGCGCGCAGCGCTCTGAGACCTCTTCTTCTGAGGGCAGCCATTCCATTCACGAGACTCCGTCCCCACAGCCTCATCACCTCCCAAAGGCCCACCTCCTAATCCCATCACCCTGGGGGTTAGTATTTCAACCTCTGAGTTTTGGGGGGACACAGATGTGCAGACCACACCTGCCACGGGTACCATTTGTGCACAGTGGGGGACAGGGCTGACCACTGGCTCCACCACACTCTGGGTCAGGACCTGGAGCAATTTCCCCCAGGGCTCCAGGGGAGTTACCCGCAGAAGCTGGGGTCCAGCCAGCTGGCTTCTCTGGCCTGGTCAAGGGCACAGCAGTTGCCAACAGCCACTCCTGGGACACTACCTCCATGGGTGGCAGGGAGGCTCGGCCTGCCTCCACTTTCTCCCTGAGCCTTTGATCTGTGCCTCATACACACAGTGGCACTTCCCTCCCTGAACCATCCCAGCCACCAGGCCCAGTCACCAGTGATGACCTGGGCTTGGTGAGGCAGGCAGCAGGCCAGCAGTGGCACTGTGTGGGACACTGCCTGCCACCAAGGTCACCGTGGCCTCTGCGACTCTGGGCAGGTCGCCTCACTCTCAGGACATGTTCCCAGTGTAGGTCACCTACTAGCCAAATCCCACCTCTGCTAAGGAAGCCCATGGGACGGCTTCCATATCTGAGTATGTCTGGGCAGATGTCCAGGGTCACTGAATTATAAGAGCATGGAGAGCTCACCAGGCAAGGACAGGGTGGGCTGGGGTGCTGAGGCCTTCACTGGGGATGGAGAGGGTGGGCTGGGGTGCTGAGGCCTTCACCGGGCGTGGAGAGGGTGGGCTGGGGTGCTGAGGCCTTCACCGGGCGTGGAGAGGGTGGGCTGGGGTGCTGAGGCCTTCACCGGGCGTGGAGAGGGTGGGCTGGGGTGCTGAGGCCTTCACCGGGCGTGGAGAGGGTGGGCTGGGGTGCTGAGGCCTTCACCGGGCGTGGAGAGGGTGGGCTGGGGTGCTGAGGCCTTCACCGGGCGTGGAGAGGGTGGGCTGGGGTGCTGAGGCCTTCACCGGGCGTGGAGAGGGTGGGCTGGGGTGCTGAGGCCTTCACCGGGCGTGGAGAGGGTGGGCTGGGGTGCTGAGGCCTTCACCGGGCGTGGAGAGGGTGGGCTGGGGTGCTGAGGCCTTTACCTCTGTCCTCTGCCTTCTACCCTCTACCCTCTGAGCCACAGAGACCTGGCAGCTGGACAGAGGGCTCCTGCAGCCTGTATGATGAGGGAGAAGGGGCTCCCTGTTCCTGGGAAGGTATTTTGGCCACAACCCCCAGGGAAGCCTCTCCCTTCTAACACAAACAGATGAGGTCAGCTCCACCTGCAAGCCCCCGTCCCACCTCCAGGCAGCCTGTGTCTGAATGTCATCAGTGGGGTGGGGAAGCTGCCTGGAATCACACAGTAAACCTTGGTTACGAGCACATTCATTCTGAGAAGAGCAGGCTGCTTGGTAAGGGCCGTACATCTGACAGGTTAATTATTTATTAAGGGTAATGGAGTTTAATCTAAACAATTACTTCCAACTGGCTTCGTCTTTAAATCATCTGAGTGAGCAAGGCACCGTGGTGCACTCGGGCGCGCAGAAAGCCTGCTGAGTACACGGGCTGCCGCTCTTGTCGGCCCTGCCTCTCCTCCAGCTGAGATCGGAGTGGCATTGAAAGTCGAGAAAGAGCAACACAGACAGAATCACCTTTGGACGTGGTCGTTGGTCCCTCCACGGAAGAGGATGCTGAGGTTGGAGATGATGGTCATTTTGCCCAAGGCCACAGCGTGAGACCAGCAGCAGCTGGGGCCATCAGACTGCAGACCCAGGCTCCTTCCCCAGCAAACACTTGCAGAGGGCTCAGCCGGGGTCTTCCCGGATCTTCCAGATCCTCCGAGGTGCACATTCATGGCTTCCAAGGGCATCATCCCATCCCCGAGTCTCCAGGTCCTGCTGGAAAGAAAAGTCCTTTTGCAAATGTGGAGCTCTGGATCAGCACCAGCTCCGGGTGCACTTTCAGGCTGGACAGGCATGGGGGGCAGGGCAGCTGCACTCACCAAAACCCCTGCCCCCAGGGCTGTGGCCGCTGCACCCTCCCAACAGGCCCAGTCCCCACGGCAGCCTGGAGACTCAGCGTCACTCCTTCCCTCTACACCTGGCCCTCCTGTGCCTGGCTAGGAAGCCATCCTTCCCTCTACACCTGGCCCCTCCTGGGCCTGGCTGGGAAGCCATCCTTCCCTCTACACCTGGCCCTCCTGTGCCTGGCTAGGAAGCCATCCTTCCCTCTCCACCTGGCCCCTCCTGGGCCTGGCTGGGAAGCCATCCTTCCCTCTCCACCTGGCCCCTCCTGGGCCTGGCTGGGAAGCCATCCTTCACTCTACACCTGGCCCCTCCTGGGCCTGGCTGGGAAGCCATCCTTCCCTCTACACCTGGCCCCTCCTGGGCCTGGCTAGGAGGGCAGAGGTGTGCAGCCTTGCTGCAGGCACCATCCCTGTAGCCTTTTGTGAACTGGGAGCTCCTGGCAGCCGGCACCCGGATGCCTGCACTGGTTTCACGCTGGGTGTGGACTGCCCATCTAATGTCCTGGGTGAAGTCAAATCAGGCAGGTCCCTGCCTGTGGGTAAGCACTGTCCAGTGGGAGAGGGAACCATCAGTGCCTCAGTGGGCTGCAGGGAGAGAGACGGGGGGCCAGTGCAGATGCCCCCAGGGGTTCAGAGGGAGCCTGGGCCATGCAGGCCAGTCTTCCTCATCCTCATCCTCTTCCTCATCCTCTCCGTCCCCATCCAAGGGCAGCCGCAGTCCTCGAGCTCACCTGGACTATGGTGGAAGAACAGACAGGTCGACAGAAAACTGTGGTCCCACATGATGAACACAGCAGGATGGAGGTGGCTGCAGGAACCAGGCGAGAGACCCAGAAGCCAAGTGGAGGCTTCCCGGTGCAGGATCCTTCGGCTAAAACTCACGGGTAGGAGTTAGGCAGATAAGGAGGTGCCTGGGGCATCCAAGGGTAGGCAGAGAAGAGGACTCCAGGCAGGGAGGAACAGTGTGTACCTGAGGCGTGGTGCACTGGGCACCTGCAGAGAAGCTTAGTGCGCAGAACAGAGCTGGGTGGGGCTGGGGAAGAAGGGGCAGGAGGGTGAGAAATGAGGATGGGGGCGAATCATGCAAAGTTGGGACTATATCTTCAGAGCCCTAGGGCTTAAACCAGAAAGGATATTCTTATAGTGAGGGGTATTTGAAAAGGGTTTTGAAGGATGAGTAGGTGAATGGACAAACATGGAGGTGCATAAAAGAGCAAGACGTCTTTAGGGGGGCTGAGGTTGGGGGCTGGAGCATAGAGAACCTTCCAGAAAACAGCTGAAAAGGAGGTAGGGTAGTAACAGGCACTGAACACCAGATTCTGCATGGCAGGGCGCCCTGAGGCAGCAGGAAGTGAGGGGCAGTGCTTGTGGTGCGGGACACTGTCACACTTCGGGTTAAAAAGACGAGGCCGAAGACCACATGGGAAATCGGCTTGAGAGGTCTTGAGCTGGTGTTGGAGGGCAGGGATTAAATGGTCACCAGGGAGAGATGAAGCCGGCCTGAGAACTAACATACTTTTAAATGTGTACCTTTATTGAGTTTTTTCTTTTTTTTGTTTTGTTTTTTGAGACACGGTCTCACTCTGTCACCCAGGCTGGAGTGCAGTGGCACGATCTCAGCTCACCACAGCCTCCACTTCCCTGGCTCAAGGGCTCTTCCTTCCTTAGCCTCCCAAGTAGCTGGGATTACAGGAGCAAGCCACCACACCCAGATAAATTTTGTATTTTTAGTAGAGACAAGGTGTCGCCATGCTGCCCAGGCTGGTCTCAAACTCCTGACCTCGTGGTCCATCTCAAGCGCTGGGATTACAGGAGTGAGCAACCGTGCCCAGTGATTTTTTTTTTCTTAATCACCAAAATAACACTGAAAGAAACCAGAAGAAAATCCAAATTTCCCGTAAATTTACCACCAAGCAATACCTACTGGTGGGGGTGCTGTGTTTATCCTCCCAGCCATTGGTCCTAGGAGAAAATGCACGTTTAAAAAAAAAAAAAAACTGGGATCCAGGCTGGGTGTGGTGGCTCATGCCTGTAATCCCAACACTTTGGGAGCGCCATGCAGGAGGATCATGTGAGGTCAGGAGTTTGAAAACAGCCTGAACCAACATGGAGAAACCCTGTCTCTACTAAAAATACAAAATTAGCTGGGCATGGTAGCGCTGTAATCCCAGCTACTCAGGAGGCTGAGGCAGGAGAATCGCTTGAACCCGGGAGGCATAGGTTGTGGTGAGCCGAGATTGCACCACTGAACTCCAGCCTGGGCAACAAGAGCAAAACTCCATCTAAAAAAATTTAAATTTAAGTTTAAAAAAAATTTACAATCTGGGATCCTATTGAACCCGGCTATACCATAACCTACTTGTTCACTTAATATATTCTGAAAATAGGATGAACATTTCATAACATCCCCCGATAAAAATCCCGTCACTCACGTAGACAAGGTGACAAGGTGCTTGGCTGCTGGTTTTCGGTGCCGCAGGGAGTGCGCCGGAGTCTGGTGCACATCGCTAAGGACTTCGCAGAACTCACATTCCCGGCGGTCGAGGCGCTGGGTCCAGAGTGAAGACTCCGGGCAGCTTTCAATGCCTGCAGCTCACCACTGCAGGGGAGACTGTGCCGTGTTCACCCCACCTGCCGTGTGTGGAACTCCCAGCCCTCCAGCACCCTGGTGACATCTGTGAGACATTGTTCGTTCATTGCCCATTTGATGAAAAGCAGCCTCTGGAATCAATGTCTCGCCATGCGTTTCTCTTGACTTGAGCTTGACTGTTCCCTGCAGCCTCGCTGGACATTTGGGAGTCTAGGTTTGGACACCGTCCCTGTGTGTCTAAGCTCTCAGGGTCCCTGTACGTGCTGTTCCCCTGTCTGGAACACTTTTCCCTACACCATTACAGGGCTGGCTCCCTCTCATCTGCAGCGTGGGAGAAGCCGTCCCGACCTGTCCAGTGAGGTGGGCTCCCCGACCCAGGCACCAGCTGCGGCGCTCAGTTCCAAACTTCCATCCTTTCTGGCCCCCAGGCTCCTGGAGGTCTCAAACCCAGTGCTGACAGCAGCGCCCACCTTGGCAGGTGCTCGATAAAGATTCCAGAGGGAAATGATTCCGCCAGTCAATTAATACAATGGGTATTTTTCTCTTTTTTTCCTGATTTTAAAGAGCCCTCTATATTGACTTCTTGACTTTAAAAATAAGCATGGGAGCCAGGCGCGGTGGCTTACACCTGCCATCCCAGGACACTGGGGGCTGAGGACGGTGGATCACTTGAGCCCAGGAGTTTGAGAGCTGCCTGGACAACGAGGCAAACCCTGTCTCTACCGAAAATACAGACATCAGCTGGGTGTGGTGGTGTGCGCCTGCAGTCCCAGCTGCTTGGGAGGCTGAGTGGGGGAATGGCTTGAGCCCGGGAAGGCCAAGGCCACGGTGAGGCTCTGCACAGCCTGCACTCCAGCCTGAGCCACAGAGCGAGACCCCGTCTCCACAGTGAACACATACGATAAAGCACAATTTTAAAAAGCTTCTCATTGGTCTGCTTTCCTGGGGTAATTTTTCAATTAATGTTTCTGCAGAGGCGGCGGCCAACCTGAGAGAGCCCCACCCACCCCCACCCACCCCCACCCACGTGCCAACCCACCCCCACCCGCGCCCACCCGCCCCCCACCCACGCGCCCACCCACCCCCACCCACGCGCCCACCCGTGCCCACCCACCCCCACCCACCCACCCCACCCACGCGCCCACCCGCCCCCCACCCACGCGCCCACATCTGCGTCTCTCCTTTTGCTCTCACGCCCTCCGTCGGCTTTCTGACTGTTCCAGTCTCTCTATCCCTCACTTGCTTTTCTCTCTCTCTTGCTCTCTCCCCCTCCTCCCTCTCTCTCTGTTTCTCTCTCCTTCCCCCTCTCCTCCCTCTCTCCTTCTCCCTCTCTCCCATATTTCTCTCCCTCTCCTTTCTTTCTCCTCTTCTCCCTCTTTCTCTCGCCTTCCTTCCTTCTCTCTGTTTCTGTCTCCTTCCCCCTCTCTCCTCCACATCTCCCCCTCTCTCCTCCCCATCTCCCTCTCTCTCCTCCCCATCTCCCCCTCTCTCCTCCCCATCTCCCTCTCTCTCCTCCCCATCTCCCTCTCTCTCCTCCCCATCTCCCTCTCTCTCCTTCCTCCTCTCTCCCCCTCTCTCCTCCCCATCTCCCTCTCTCTCCTCCCCATCTCCCTCTCTCTCCTTCCTCCTCTCTCCCCCTCTCTCCTCCCCATCTCCCTCTGTCCTCCCTCTCTGCCCTATTTCTCTCCCTTTCTCCTCCCTCTCCCCCTTCTCCCTCTTTCTCCCCTTTCCTTCTCCCTCTCTTTCCCTCTCTCTCCTTCTCCCCGCTCCGTCTTCCTCTCTTTTCTTCTCTCTCTCCCCCACTGCATTTCCCTCTCTCCTCCTCCTCCCTCTTCTTTTTCTCTGATTTCCTCCTTCCCCTCCTTTTTCTCCTCCTGGAGAACTAACTCCTGCCTTGAGGCGCTGCCAAGATCCTGACCTGTGACCAGTGCATCTGCCAGGGCACCCATGAGCCAGCCACAGCTGCAGTGGCCCAGCTGGGGCACTCACATGCTCCGCCTGCACCCCAGCCTCTGGCATCCCCACGGACACCCCCACTCAGTAGAGGCCACCGTCCAGCGTCCGCCCTGGTCAGCTGCCCAAGAGCTCCTCCCACGCATCCTTTCTGGAAGAAGTGCGTCTGGCCAAGGCTGATTAGTAAAGGAAGCCCCTCGGGGGAACTGATGTAATTCATAATTTGGCCCAAACTCCACAGGGTAACCGTGGGCCCAGCGTGGCACAATCATGAGACGCCAGTGCAACCATGAGGAATTTACTTCAGTAATTTATTTTCAAGCAAGGGAGATGGAAATTCCCTGATGTGAGATAAATGTACCAAGGGAAGAAGAGTCTCCTGTTCCCGGTGTGGCCAGGGTCTCCCAGGGCAGCACCCATGCCAGACTGGGCCGAGGCTCCGAGCCTTGAGCCGATACCAGAGACACTCAGGAAGCCGTCTGTGCGCAGGGGCCTCCTCCGTGCGACCACAGCACAAATCATTGAGCAGAAAATTCTGTTCCAATCCCTTGGTTGTATCTTAAGTCCTGGCACAGCATCAAAGGGACAATTTGGCTGAGAGAGACAGAAAGGCCTGGGGCCTCTGTCCACGGAGACATGGCCCAGAACACAAGAAACGACCGAGAAACTGGAGCAACGCGTTCATTCATTACTGCTCAGAACCATCGGCCTCTGGCCACCAACTTCTGGCGGTCGTCGGAGACCCTGTGTTCTCTGCCTTGATTGCAAGCCTGGAGGAGCTGGCGGCTGCTCAGAGGCCGCTCAGATCCCTGCCGAGGGGAGGGCAGACCACAGTTTCCTTCCCTTCCTCTGGAAACGTGGGAAGTGCCCCCTCAGATCGGGAGCTCAGGGGTCCTGCGGACTCACCACTGCAGCCCCAAGGTGATGCCCTGGCATTCGCCAAAAGCAAAGGCAGACACCGGAGCCAGCCTGAAGCCAGCGCTCCCGCAGGACAGGAGGTGATGCTAGGTCACCTCCCACCGCCGATGGCCCAGACATCAGTCACCTTGGGAGCTCCAGGCACCTCCCCGGTTCCCACAACAGACAGCCTCTCCTTAATGTCTAGGGACAGACCAAGGAGAACAGCTCGGGAAGTTTCCCGCACTCGGCCGTCTCCTCTCCCCAGATGCCGGGTGTGCAGCTGACGCCGGGAAATCAGATGCCACTTCCCCGGCAGAGGCCGCACGTGGGCGGGCACCCGCCGAGGTACCCAGAGTGCCTGCCTGTGAAGGGAGCTGGTGGGTGGGTAACCGTGCTGCCGTCATCCTCACAGGGCTCACGGAGGGCCCCCTGGGACAGCAGTTCAATTGCAGCTAGCAAATGCAATTTCCTGGTTCAGAGGCCTGAGCTCCAGAACTGAACATCTGCCTCAGGCACCTCGCAAGGCTGGGCACCCTGGGCCCTGGGCTGATGGCCTGGTCACCCAGAGGCAGCTAGAGCAGCCACTCACTCCATGGCAGAGAGCAGAGGAGAGGCTCGCCAGGCCCCTTTCCCCCAGAAGCAGAGGGAGCCGCCCCCCAAACCCCCACCCGTGAGCAGGCAGTGCAGGTTCTAGGCTGCTCAGAGAACCCACTGTGACCGGGCTTTGTCAGCTGGGGAGCAATTCCCACATCTGCTGTCATCTGGTAGCCCTCGGAGGCAAACTAAGCATTAGCTTAATTAATCGTAATTAGGAAGGCAGACCTGTAGCAAACACAATCACAAGATTCCTTCAAATCCGGACGTAACTGACTTTTAGATTCCACAGTGCTTGGGATCATCCAAGCTACTGTGTTCCTCCCTCCAGGTAGACAGCTCAGACCCCGGAATGAGGAGGCCTCATCTCCCAGTCACCTCCACTTCCTGCTGCAGAGCTGCCCAGCTCTCTCTGCCTCTACTCCCTCCTCCTCCTCTTCCCCTCCCCCACCCCATCACTGTGTTCTCCTCTCCCTCCTCCTCTTCCCGCCTTCCTCCTCCTTCCTCTGCTCCTCCCCCTGCCGCCCTCCCCCAGTACCTGCCCGCTCACAGAACCTGGTTCAGGAAACACACCAGTCACCCATCCTGAAGCCTTTGTGCTAAGTCCCAGCCTGCTTGCTGCAAACAAGAACCCAGTCCCCATGCAAGGAAAGAGACACCAGGCTCTGACCCTGAGCCTCCGCCTCCAGCTCAGCTCCCACAGCAGCAGCCCCAGCCCGGCAGCTTCCAGCCCCTCGAAGGAAAAGAACTGGGGCCAAAACCAGGTGGGAGGAGCTAGCGTACAGCCTGCAGGAACCGGTTTGCCCTAAAACACTGTCGAGTCTTCATCCCATGAAGAAACATGAACCTGGCGGGGCTGTGGGAGGCAGGTAGGGAGGTCCAGCTGTGGGAGGAATGTAGCAAGTATGCGGGGCTGGCGGAGAACAGGAGTCACAGTGAGAATCTGAACCACCCAGCCCTGGTGGGGGCAGGAAGTGGCTGCCCGCATGGTCCCCTGAGTAGGTGCAGGGAGGGGGCGCCCACAGGCGACTCCACTCTTTGTGAATTGCTGCTTTCTGCTGGAGTTGGCCACAGCCTGCAACGCCAAGGTCAGCTGGGGTCTCCTTGCCCTTTTGGTGTAGACGAAATGAACCTGAAGCCCTGGCTGTGCTTGCAAAGAAGCTCAGCACCTCCCCATGCTTTTCACATCCCAAGAGGCTGCATCCTCTCAGACCTGAGAGCCACAAAAGGAAAAGGCTTGGATCCCTGAGTCACTCTGTGGAGGAGAGCTGCCTGTCTCTGTGCAGCTCCTGGTCTCCAACGTGCATCCGTGGTGCTCTTTCCTGTCTACTTCCATCAGTATGCATGGAAGAGCGGCATCCGCCCCCACCTGCCAAGGCCCCCATAGGAAGTAGGCACCCGATGGCTGCATGAGCAGCACGCTTAGTTTTACGGGGAGGTGAGTAGCCACAAAGACTCCACATTGCAGAACATGGAGAACATGCAGCCAAACATGAAACCCCATGACTTCCTGGTCCAACCTCCCCTTTTCTCTTCCTTGCTCTCACTCTGCCCCAAATTCCTAATCCTTTCTAAAGAACCGTCTCTTGCTGGCCCTTCACACATCCACTTCCGCCTCCAGCAGTTCATGCGGGTATTTTCCCAAATAAAGACAGTTCCCTCCTGGAGAGGAATTCTGTTGCCAACCACAAATGCTCCCTGGTTTATGACGGGGTTGCAGCCACATAGACCCATTGTAAGTTGACAACACCAGGAAGTTGAACATGTGTTTAATCACAGCTAACCTCTCTATCATCACAGCTTAGCCTCGCCTACCTTAAACACACCCAGACACTTGCATTAGCCTACAGTTGGGCAAAATCATCTAACGTTATTTTGTAATCAGGTGTTGAGCAACTCGTGTAACTTACTGAATACTGTACTGGAAGTGAAAACCAGAATGGTTGTGTGGGTCCTCACTGCTCAAGTACACAGCTGAAAGCACCATCATCATAAAGTCAAAAAGTTGTAATTTGAAACGTCATAACTTGGGGACCATCTGTATATACAGAAAGATAGATTTAGCATAAGAAATTGGCTCATGCAATGATCAAGGCTGGAAAAGCCAAAATCTCCAGGGCAGGCCCACACACCATGTGACCCACCACCACTGCAGCAGGGGTGAGCACCCGCCTCAAGCTGGTCCTATCAGGGCCTCTCTCCCAACAGTCAGGACCTCGAATGCAGGCTAGTGGCATTGGTAAGCTGGGCCACATAGACTTGGGGCTTGGAGAAGCTGGAAGAAGAGAAAGAGAGAGACCTGCCTCAGGAGCACTAAGTCTGCTTCCTCCCAGCCTTGGAAGGTTCTGACTCTGCTACCCTGAGTGCCGTCTGCTCCTTGCCTTTAACACGCCCAACCCAAGACTGACAGAATCCACTTCCTGCTTCCTTCATCTCCCACCCTGGGCTTGTCCTCTCTGCAGCCTCTCCCTGCTCCAGGCAGCTTTCCAAGAGGGGCCAGAAATTTGTTTATTATTGTTTTATTTCAATAGGCCTTTGGGGGGCAGGTGGTGTTTGGTCACATGAGTAAGTTCTTTACTGGTGATTTCTGGGATTTTGGTGCACCCATCACCCAAGCAGTGTACACTGTACCCAATGTGTAGTCTCTTATCCCTCACCCTCCTCCTGCCCTTTCCCCCAAGTCCCCAGAGTCCAGTGTAGCATTCTTATGCCTTGGCGTCCTCATAGCTTAGCTCCACCTATGAATGAGAACATACGAAGTTTGGTGTTCCATTCCGAAGTTACTTCACTTAGAATAATAGTCTCTAATTCCATCCAGGTTGCTGTGAATTCCATTATTTCATTCCTCTTTACGGTGGAGTCGTATTCTATGGAATATATGCACCACCTTTTCTTTATCCACTCGTTGACTGATGGGCATTTGGGCTGGTTCCATATTTTTGCAAATCCAAATTGTGCTGCTATACACGTGCATGTACAAGAATCTTTTTCATATAAGCACTTCTTTTCCTCTGGGTAGACACTCAGTAGTGGGATTTCTGGATCAAATGGTAGTTCTACTTTTAGTTCTTTGAGGAATCTCCTCGCACCGTTTTCCATAGTGCTTGTACTAGTTGACACTCCCACCAACAGTGTAAAAGTGTTCCTTTTTCACCGTATCCACACCAACATCGATTATTTTTTGATTTTTTGTTACGGCCATTCCTGCAGGAGTGAGGTGCTATCACGTCGTGGTTTCGATTTGCATCTCCCTTTAGTGATGTTGAGTGTTTTTCCATATGCCTGTCGGCCATTTGTGTGTCTTGTTTTTGAGAATTGTCTATTCATGTCCCTAGCCCACTTTTTGACTGGATTGTTTGGTTTTTTTCTGGCTGGTTTGTTTGAGTTCTTTGTAGAGATTCTCCCATTAGCCCTCTCTCAGCTGTAGAGACTGTGAAGATTTTCTCCCACTCTGTGGGTTGTCTGTTTACTCTGCTGATTGTTTCTTTTGCTGTGCAGAAGATTTTCAGTTCAATTAAGTTCCATCTATTTATCTTTGTTTTTGTTGCATTTGCTTTGGGGTTCTTGGTCATAAAGGCTTTGCCTAAGCCAATTATTTTCCAGTGTTATCTTCTAGAATCTTTACAGTTTCAGGTCTTAGATTTAAGTCTTTGATCTATCTTGAGTCAATTTTTGTAGAAGGTGAGAGATGAAGATCCAGTTTCGTTCTCCTACATGTAGCTTGCCAATTTTCCCAGCACCATTTGCTGAACAGGGTGTCCCTTCCCCACTTTATGTTTTTGTTTGCTTTATCAAAGATCACTTAGCTATAAGTATTTAGCTTTTTTTCTTGGTTCTCTATCCTGTTCCATTGGTCTACGTGACTATTTTTATACCAGTACCATGCTGTTTTGGTGAGTATGGTCTTATAGTATAGTTTGAAGTCAAGTAATGTGATGCCTCCAGATTTATTCTTTTTGCTTATTCTTGCTTTGACTATGTGGGCTCTTTTTTGGTTCCATATGAATTTTAGGATTGTTTTTTCTAGTTCTATGAAGAGTGATAGTGGTATTCTGATGGGGATTGCTTTGAATTTATAGATTGCTTTTGGCAGTATGATCATTTTCACAATATTGACTCTACCCATCCATGAGCATAGGGTGTGTTTCCATTTGTTTGTGTCATCTATGATTTCTTTCAGCAGTGTTTTGTAGTTTTCCTCTTAGAGACCTTTCACATCCTTGGTTAGGTATTCCTAAGTGTATTTTAATAGTTTTTCAGCTATTCTGTAGGGGGTTAAGTTATTGATTTGATTCTCGCTGTTAGTGACTATTGGTATATAGCAGGGCCACTGATTTGTGTACATGAATTTTGTATCCTGAAACTTTGCTAAATTGATTTACCAGTTCTAGGAGCCATTTGGATGAGTCTTTAGGGTTTTCTAGGTATGTGATCATGTCATCAGCAAGGAGCAGCAATCTGACTTCCTCTTCACCTATTTGGATGCCCTTTCTTTCTTCCTGTTGTCTGACTGCTCTGGCTAGGACTTCTAGTACCACGTTGAACAGACGTGGTGAAAGCGGGCATCCTTTTCCTGTTCCAGTTCTCAGGAGGAATGCTTTCAACTTTTCCCTGTTCAGTATAATGCTGGCTGTGGGTTTGTCATAGATAGCTTTTATTACGTTATGATATGTCCCTTCTATGCTGATTTTGCTGAGAGTTTTAATCATAAACGGATGCTGGATTTTGTCAAATGTTTTTTCTGCATCTATTGAGATAATCATGTGATTTTTGTTTTTAATTCTGTTTATGTGGTGTATCACATGTATTGACATATGTATGTTAAACCATCCCTGCATCCCTGGTATAAAACCCACTTGATCATGGTAGATCATCTTTTGGATGTGCTGTTGGATTCATTTAGCTAGTATTTTGTTGAGGATTTTTGAATCCATGTTCATCAGGGATATGGGTCTGTAGTTTCCTATTCTGTTATGCCCTTGCCTGGTTTTTGGTATGAGGGTGATACTGGCTTCATAGAATGATTTAGGGAGGATTCCCTCTTTCTCCACCTTTTGGAACAGTGTCAATAGGGTTGGTATCAATTTTTCTTTGAATGTCTGATAGAATTCAGCTGTAAATCCATCTGGCCCTGGACCTTTTTTGGCAATTTATTTTATCACCATTTCACTCTCACTGCTTGTTAATGGTCTGTTCAGAGATTCTATATCTTCCTGGATTAATCTACGGGGGGGTGTGTATTTCCAGGAGTTTATCTATCTCCTCTAGGTTTCGTAGTTTATGCATGTAAAGGTGTTCATAGTAACCTTGAATGGTCTTTTGTATTTTTGTGGTATCAGTTGTAATAGCTCCCGTTTTGTGTCTAATTGAGCTTATTTGGATCTTCTCTCTTCTTGGTTGATCTCGCTAATGTTCTATCAATTTTCTTTAGCTTTTCACACAACCAGCTTTTTGTTTTGTGTATCTTTTGTATTTTTGTTTGTTTGTTTGTTCCAATTTCACAGTTCTGCTCTGCTCTTCATTATTTCTTTTCTTCTGCTGGGTTTAGGTTTGAATTGTTCTTTTTTCTCCAGCTTCATGAGGTGTTACCTTAGATTGTCTATTTGTGCTCTGTCAGACTTTTTGATGTTGGCATTTAATGCTATGAACTTCCCTCTTAGCACCGCTTTCGCTGTATCCCCAAGGTTTTGATAGGCTGTGTCACTGATTATCATTCAGTTCAAAGACTTTTTTAATTTCCATCTTGATTTCTTTGTTCCAATGATCATTCAGCAGCAGGTTATTTAATTTCTATGTATTTGCATGGTTTTGAGGGTTCTATTTGGAGTTGATTTCCAATTTTATTCCACCGTGATCTGAGAGTCCTTGATATGATTTTGATTTTCTTAAATTTATTGTGACTTGTTCTGTGACCTATCATATGGTCTATCCATGTGCTGACAAATAGAATGTATATTCTGCAGTTGTTGGGTATCATGTCCTATAAATGTCTGTGAAGTCCATTTGTTGTAGGATATAATTTATGGTTTCTTCATTGACTGTCTGTCTTGATTTCCTGTCTAGTGCTGTCAGCAGAGTATTCAAATTCCCCACTATTATTGCATTGCCATCTATCTCATTTCTTAGGTCTAGAAGCAATTGTTTCATAAATTTGGGAGCTCCAGTGTAAAAATGCATATATATTTGGAACTGTGCTATTTTCCTGTTGGACTTATCCTCTCATCATTAGGTAATGTCCCTCTTCGTCTTTTTTAATTCCTGTTGCTTTAAAGTTTGTTTTGTCTGATATAAGAATAGCTACTCCTACTCACTTTTGGTGTCCATTTGCATGGAATATCTTTTTCCTCCCCTTTACCTTAAGTTTATGTGAATCCTTATGTGTTACGTGAGTCTCCTGAAGGCAGCAGAAACTTGGCTGGTGACTTCTTATTCACTCTGCCATTCTGTATATTTTAAGTGGAGCATTTAGGCCATTTACATTCATTGTTAGTATGAGATGTGAGGTGCTATTCTATTCATTGTGCTATTTGTGGCCTGAATACTTGTGGGTTTTTTTACTGTGTTATTGTTTTATAGGTCCTGTGAGATTTATGCTTTAAGGAAGTTGTATTTTTGTGTATTTCAAGCGTTTGTTTCAAGATTTAGAGCTCCTTTTAGCAGTTCTTGTAGTGCTGGCTTGGTAGTGGCAAATTTGCTCAGCATTTTTTTGGTCTGGAAAAGACTGTATCTACCCTTCACTTATGACGCTTAGTTTCACTGGATACAAAATTACCAGCTGATAATTGTTTTGTTTAAGCAGGCTAAAAATAGGACCCCAGTCCCTTCTTGTAGTGTTTCTGCTGAGAAATCTGCTGTTACTCTGGTTTTTTCTTTATAGTTACCTGATAGTTTTGCCTCACAGCTCTGAAGATTCTTTGCTTCGTCTTGACGTTAGATAACCCGAGGACAATGTGCCTAGGCAATGATCATTTTGCAATGAATTTCCCAGGTGTTCTTTGAGCTTCTCGTTCTTTGAGTTTCTTGTCTAGATCTCTAGCAAAGCCAGGGAAATTTTCCTCAATTATTCCCTCAAATCTGTTTTCCAAACTTTTAGATTTCTCTTTTCCCTAGGAACACCAATTATTCTTAGGTTTGGATGTTTAATGTAGTCCCAAACTTCTTGGAGACTTTGTTCTTTTTTTGTTCTTTTTTCTTTGTATTTGATGGACTGGGTTAATTTGAAAGCCTTGTCTTTGCCTCTAAAGCTCTTTCTTCTGCTTGTTCGGTTCTATTGCTGAGACTTTCCATGCATTTTGCATTTCTCTGAGTGTCCTTGGTTTTTCAGAAGTTGTGGTTGTTTTTTAGTTATGCCCTGTCTCACTGAAGCATTTTCCTTTCACATCCTGTATCATGTGTTTTATTTCTTTAGGTTGGACTTTACTTTCACTGATGCCTCCTTGATTAGCTTAATAATCAACCTTCTGAATTATTTCTCTGGCAATTCAGATATTTCATCTTCGTTTGGATCCATTGCCAGTGAGCTGGTGTGATCTTTTGGGGGTGCTAAAGAACCTTGTTTTGTCATATTGCCAGAATTGCTTTTCTGGTTCCTTCTTGTTTGTGTAGACCATGTCGGGGGGAAGATCTGGGATTCAAGGGCTGCTGTTCAGATTCTTTTGTTCCATGGGGTGCTCCCTTGAGGCAGTGTTCTCCCCCTTCCCCTAGGGATGGGGTCTCTGAAAGCCGAACTGTAGTGACTGTTTTTGCTGTTCTGGGTCTTGACACCCAGTGGAACTACAGTGCTCCGGGCTGGTACTGGAGAGTGTCTGCAAAGAGTCCTGTGATGTGAGCATCTTCAGGTCTCGCAGCCGTGGATACCGGCACCTGCTCCAGTGGAGGCAGCAGGGGTGTGAAGTGGACTCTGTGAGGGTCCATGGTTGTGTTTTCGTTTAGTGTGCTGGCTTTATGTTGGCTGGCCTCCAGCCAGGAGGTGATGCTTTCAAGAGTGCGTCAGCTGCTGTCCTATAAGGAGGATGCAAACTTGCCCCAGGGACACCTGTTCGGTATTCAGGATTCTCAGACACTGGGCAGGGCCGTAAAGCTCCCAAGAGATTATGACCTTTGTCTTTGGCTACCAGGGCAGGTAGAGAAAGACCACTAGGTGGGGGCGGGGATAAGCCTGTCTGAGCTCAGCCTCTCCTTGGGTGGGGCTTGCTGCGGCTGCTGTGGGGGATGGGGATGTGGTTCCTAGGCCAATGAAGTTTTATTCCCAGGGGGGTTACAGCTGCCCCACCCCCACCATCCTCCAGGAAGGGGAGAGAGGCTGGACATTGAGTTAATCATCTCTCTGGCCTACATGATGAAGCCTCCATGAAAATCCCTCCACTATGGGATTGGAGCGCTTCCAAATTACTAAACATATGGGGGTGCCTGGAGGGTGGAAACCTGCACAGAGGGCATGGAAGCCCCATGCTCCATGCCCCATGCCTGGCCCTGTGCATGTCTGTCTGGCTGTCCCTCTCTACCATTTATAATAAACCGTAAATGTAAGTAAAGAATGCCCCTGAGTTCTAGGAGCCATCCTAGCAGATGGTGGAAGCTTGATTTACAGCCAGTCGGTCAGGAGGTCTGCAGGCTCGGACTTGTGATTGGCATCTGAATGAGGCAGTCTTGTGGGGCTGAGCCCTTCACCTGCGGGGTTTGACACTAACTCCAGGTAGATAGCATGAAAACTGAATTAGAGGATGCCTATCTGGTGTCTGCTGGAGAACCGAGTTGATGGCTGCGGAGCAGGGCCGATCCCACACTCTTGGTGTCAGAAGTGTTCTGCATCAAGTGATGAGAGAAGAGCAGAAGAGTGTTTGGTTTGTTTTTCTGCTATGCTCCAGCCAAGCCCTCCCAGGAACGCTCCCGGGGAAGCTCCCCGGCCACTGTCCTGAGCTGAGCCACGGGAAATACTGTGGTCCCTGCTGAGAAGCAGCTGGTCTGACTCTATCCATCATAGAGACCCTATCCATTATAGAGAGAGGAAGCCAGAGGGATGGAGGGTCCCCTTGGGGCTGGCCGCTCCCTGCCAGTGCTGAGATGACTCAGATGCTCGGTGGCCATTATGGGCTCCCTTGGCCCCTATCTGCCCTCCTCCCTGGCATGGACAGAGGACGACAGAGGACACCAGAGGACACCAAGCCTGACCCCTCCCGCTCTGCCCTTTCTTCTCTGGCTACAGACCCGGCTGGTCACTGAGCCCCACTCCCATCTGCAGTAGGGATTTATCCTCTCACCGTTCTGGGGGCTGGAAGTGCAAGATCGGGGTGTCGACTGCCCTCACACTGAGGGTCTGTGGAAGAATCCTACTGGCCTCTTTTGTTTCTGGTAAGTGTGGTCATCTTTGGAGTCCCTGGCTGATGGTTGCCTCTCTCACATCTCCACCTCCACCTTTGCATGGCCTCCTCCCCTCCCCAAATCTCCCTCTTATCGTAAGACGCCAATCATTGGATTCCCACCCCAACCTTAACTTGATGACATCCACAAAGATTCTATTTCCAAATAAGGTCACTGTTAGACATAGTGAACTCCAAGTTTCTCTTCAAAGAATCGCAACGTCAGTGTGTTCAGTTCTTCGTCCTCCATGTTAAAGTTTAACTTCCTTGTAGTTTCAGTAAGCAACCCTTTCTACCAGTTGTAATCAGTAGTTCACATCTGTTCCCCGGTCCCCTGCCCCATCCTGACTCATCCCAGCCACCTGCTCCGGTCACCTGCTCCAGTCACCTCCTTTGACCCAGGTCGCCCCTAGATACCTGCTCTGACCTGTCCGTGACCATCCCTCCCACCAAACACCCTGCCACTCCAGCTTATACCCCTGCTCCCCTTAAAATAGTCAACTGGAATTAGACTAGACTGTGCGGTCTAACCCTAGCCAATAGGGGAATGACAGAGCAGTAGGGGTGACCTCCATCGGGAATAAGTACCCCTTCCCCTCCTTGTCCAGCCGTGCATTTACCATTGTTCCCTCTGTGAGCCACACCCGTCTATAGAAGTAAAGTGCCTTGCTGAGGAAATTTATATTCAAGTGCTACTTCTTTTGCAGCACCGAAAATTTACATATAACAGTCACATTCACAGGTACTGGAGTTAGGACTTCACAGTATCTTTTTGGCTTGGGACTATTCAACCCACGTGTAGGCGACTTGGTCCTGCCCTGTGGTGTGTTGCTGAAGGGGAACAGCACAGCTGGCTTGGTCTGGATCAGATCGAGGGCTGGGAGAGGTCAGGGGAGAGCAGTACTTGGGGCTGGAACAGGCCACATGCTCAGCTGCCATTAACAAGCAACAGGGCTTGCATGGGTGGGCATGGAGCCACACCCTGCCTGGGTCCACCCAGCCCACAGCCCCTGGCCCAGGATATGCTGGAGGTGGACAGCCCGAAGGAGACACTCACTTCTGCATTTACTCAACAAATATTTATGGGCAATCTGCTAATGTGCCAGGAACTTGTCCCAAGCTCTGAGGGTAGAGCAGAGACTGAGTCCTGCCCTCATGAAGCTGACATTCTGGGAAATAAAGAGAGGCAGTAAACAGCTGAAGACATAACAAAGTGCAGCAAGTGGCAAGTGCCACAGAGTAAGAACGGGGAAGCAGGAAGGGATGGCCAGGGACGGGGCCACCACAGTCGGGATTGCCAGGGATGGGGCCACCACAGTCGGGATTGCCAGGGACGGGGCCACCACAGTCGGGATTGCCAGGGATGGGGCCACCGCAGTCGGGAAGGCCAGGGACGGAGCCACCACAGTCGTGATGGCCAGGGACAGGGCCACCACAGTCGTGATGGCAAGGGACGGGGCCACCACAGTCAGGATGGCAAGGGACAGAGCCACCACAGTCAGAGGGATTGTTGAGAAAAGGCTCTCCTGGGAGGCTTTATTTGGAAAAAGATACCCCACCACCACCACCACAACCCACACTGAGCTGCCAAATCTCCCCAGTGTCCTCCAGTTTTATGGAGTCATGCTGTCTTTCAATTGTTAAATTAAAATGGACCCAAATCTGGGTTCAACATGTGAAAACTCCACACTTGCCCTCTTGAAGGAGTTTGTTTTATCTCAGTGGGAGCTGCAGGTTTTCCTGGCTCCACTGCATTCTCCACCTGTTTGCAATTCCCAAAAGGTATGCAATATCCCTGTTGCACCCCAGGGGCCCCCTACTTTTGCTCAGTTCCTTGCTTGGTTCCTGGTGTCCAAAGCACCTCCCACCCAAGGCTATGGGTGCCTTGGCCTTGCTACTGGTGCTGAGGGTGCAGAAGTAGTGACACTCAGCCCTGTAAGGTCTGTTCTCGCCAAGGATAAAACAAAGAAACTGAGGCCAGCATGAAAATAATCCAATGCAAAGGAATTTATTCAGCCTCCCAGGTGAGGTTCTGCGGTACGACAGGAGGGACCGGAGAAGTCGCACAGACTCCTCTCAGACATGGGGTTTTATAGGGAGTGGAGGCGTTTGATTGGTTGTGCCCAAGGTGAGTGGGGCCTGGATGGGACAAAATGGTAGGCACAGAGTGGGGCCCAGATAGGACAAAATGGTAGGCAGGAAGTGGGGCCCAGATAGGACAAAATGGCAGGGAGTGAGGCCCAGATGGAATAAAATGACAGGGAGTGGGGCCCAGATAGGACAAAATGGTAGGCATGAAGTGGGGCCCAGATAGGACAAAATGGCAGGGAGTGGGTCCCAGATAGGACAAAATGGCAGGGAGTGGGGCCCGGATGGAACAAAATGGCAGGGAGTGGGGCCCAGATAGGACAAAATGGTAGGCAGGAAGTGGGGCACAGATAGGACAAAATGGCGGGGAGTAGGGCCCGGATGGAACAAAATGGCAGGGAGTGGGGCCCAGATAGGACAAAATGGTAGGCAGGAAGTGGGGCACAGATAGGACAAAATGGCAGGGAGTGGGTCCCAGATAGGACAAAATGGCAGGGAGTGGGGCCCGGATGGAACAAAATGGCAGGGAGTGGGGCCCAGATAGGACAAAATGGTAGGCAGGAAGTGGGGCACAGATAGGACAAAATGGCGGGGAGTAGGGCCCGGATGGAACAAAATGGCAGGGAGTGGGGCCCAGATAGGACAAAATGGTAGGCAGGAAGTGGGGCACAGATAGGACAAAATGGCGGGGAGTAGGGCCCGGATGGAACAAAATGGCAGGGAGTGGGGCCCAGATAGGACAAAATGATATCAGGTAGATCCTGGCAGGGCTTTTTTTTCCTGGGCTCCAGAGGGGGGAAGCGGGGGGTGTGTCCAAGCTCCCAGCAAGGGAAGGAGGTGCTTCCAAGCTCTCCGCAAGGGAGGGGAGTGTGTCCGAGTTCCCGTCGAGGGAAGGGGGGGCTGTGCGCGAGCTCCCAGTGACGCAACCGGCCTTACAAGCCCCACCCAGCACCAGGCTGAAACCTGATTCTGTACATTCCTGTTATGAAGAGCACCTACACCTAAACACCCAGCTCTCCCTAGCACCACTTCCTGCGATCCTCCAGCCTCCAGCCCATAGCTGGGCTCCTCTCTCCCTCACACCCTCTCCCTCCTCTCATTCATAAACTCTCTTTTCTCTTCCAGCCCCAATTTCGACCTGCATCTTCACCACTGCCATCACCTCCATGAACCTGCACCTCATTTCTGCTTCTATAATTAGGCAGCATATGAGCTAATCCTCCCCAGCATGCCCTGGAAAATAGATGCAGAGATTCAACTTTCATATCCAAAGAGGTCTTCAAGGTGTTTCACTCAATAAAAGACTGTTTCTCAGCAGAATAAAACACATACACACACACACACACACACACACACACCAATATTCCTCATGAATATAGATACCAAACTCTTTGAGACAGTATTAGCAAACTGAGTCCAGCAATGTGTTAAAAGAATATACTGGAAATGTAAGGCTACTTCAATCTTCAAAATTCCATCAGTGGATTTTTAATCTACCACATTAATATTCTTAAAATAATCCATATATCAATTGATGCAGAAAAATCATTAGACAGAAAATATCCACTTATGATAAAAACTTTTGGCAAAGTAGGAACATAAGGGAACTTCCTTAACCTGATAAGGAACATTTTGCAAAATACTTAAAGCTAGCATCATGTTAAATGGCAAATGACTGAATGCTTTCTCCCTAAGATCAGGAGCAAAGCAATGATGTCCGTTTTGATAACTCCTATTCATCATTCTGTAGAAATGCTAGGTAGGGCAGTAAGGCAAGAAAAAGAAATAAAATGGCTACAGATTGGAAAGGAATAAATGAATCAGTTCCTATTTGCAGATGTGATTGTTGAAATAACTGCAAATATACCCCCCGAAAATTAAGAAATGAATAAGTTTTTCAAAGTTGCAGGATGCAAGGTCAACACACAAAAAATCAACAACACTTCTACATAACAGCAATGAACATGTGGAAAGCAAAATTTAAAAGTTAATATCATTATCTCTTAAAACATAGGATAATTGAGTATAATCTAACAGAACATGTACAATTTCTGTATAATGAAAACTAAAGATGCTTATAAAAGAAACTAAAATCGTAACTAAACATGGAGACGTAACATGCTCATGGCTTGGAAGAGTCACATAGTAAAGATATCAATCTTCCCCAGATAGATCTATAACTTTAATTCAGTTCCCACAAAAATCCCAGTAGGATTTTTGAAGACATAGACACACTGATTATAAAAAAACTAGAGTAGCTAAGACGATTTTGAAAAGGAAAATGGGAATGGGAAGAATCATTCGACAGATATTTAGGCTTAATGTGCTTAAGCTACAGCAGTCAAGACTGGGTGGTATCAGCAGCAGGCACATCGATCAGGTCAGCAGGACCACCCAAGCACAGCTCAGACTTTTCACAAAGGTACACATGCAATTCAATAACAAAAGGGTGGTCTTTTCAATAAATGGTATTGGTCATCCACAGGAAAAACACACACACACACACACACACACACACACACACACACACACACCCCTTAACCTACATCTCACTTTTTTTTTTAATTTTTTTGAGACAGAGTCTCACTCTGTCACCAGGCTGGAGTGCAGTGGTACAATCTCAGCTCACTACAACCTCCAACTCCCTGGTTCAAGCCATTCTCCTGCCTCAGCCTCCCAAGTAGCTGGGGTTACAGGCACACACCACAACGCCCAGCTGATTTTTGCATTTTTAGTAAAGACCAGGTTTCACCATGTTGGCCAGGATGGTCTCGATCTCCTGACTTCGTGATCCACCCGCCTCTGCCTCCCAAAGTGCTGGGATTACAGGCATGAGCCACCACACCTGGCCTACACCTCACTTTTATACAAAAATTAACTCAAGTGAATCAAAAATCTAAATGGAAAACGGAAAACTGTAAACTTTTAGAAGAAAAAATAGGAGAAAATTTTTACCACTTAGGTTTAGGCAAGTGTTCTTAGCCATGACACCAAAAGCATGATCCATAAAGCAAACAAACAAAACAATAGACAAATTAAATTTTGGCAAAATTAAAAATATTTTCTCTTCAAAAGACACTATTAAAATAATGAAGACAGCCAGGCATGGTGGCTCATGCCTGTAATCCCAGCACTTTGGGAGGCTGAGGTGGGCGGATCACCTGAGGTCAGGAGTTCGAAACCAGCCTGGCCAACATGGCAAAACCCCATCTCTACTGAAAATACAAAAATTAGCCGGGTGTGGTGGCACATGCCTATAATCCCAGTTACTTGAGAGGCTGAGCTGAGAGAATCTCTGGAACCCAGGAGGTAGAGGTTGCAGTGAGCTGAGATTACACCATTGCACTCCAGCCTGGGAGACAGAGCAAGACTCCGTCTCAAAAAAAAAAAAATAAAATAAGAAGAAGAAGAGAGAAAATATGCATAAATCACATATCCAACAAAAGCCTTATATTCAGAATATATAAAGTACTCTCAATACTCAACAACTCAATTTTAAAAGGTCAAAAGGTGTAAGCAGGTATTTCACCAAAGAGGTTATATGGGAGGCCAATAAGCACGTGAAATGAAGTTCAACACCATTAGTTATTAGGAAAATGCAACTGAAACGCAGCGAGACGTCACCACTGCCTTAGTCTATTTTGGCTGCTGTAACAGAAAAGCACTGACTGGGTATTTTATAAAGAACAGAGATTTCTTTGTTACGGTTCTGAGCATGGAATATCTAAGATCAAGGGACCCGACACCTGATGAGTGCCTTCACGCTGTGTCATCCCACACCCCGGAGCTGAAGGAAGAAGGATAAAGGAGCAGGCACGGGACAGCAGGCGGAGTGGGGTGGGAGAGCAGGCGGAGTGGGGTGAACGAGCTTTCCATCAGGAACCCACTCCCACAAGAACGGCGTCAATCCATTCATGAAGGCAAAGCACTCGTGACCCAGTCACCTCCTAGCAGTTCCGCCTCTCATTCCGTAACAGCTCACTTTCAACAGGAGCTTTCAAGGGGATATTTGAAGCATAGCAATCGCATACCTTTAGACTGGCTGAAGTCAAAATATGACACTATCAAATAGCGGCAAGGACACAGAGCAACTGGAGCTCTCATAATATTCACGGGAACACGAAACAGTATAGTCATCCAGTAAGACCGTCTGGAAGCTTTTTATAAACTTAAACATACACTTACCGTGAGACCCAGCATTGCCTCTCCCAGGCCTTGTCCCTGGAGAAATAAAAAGTTAGGTTCACACAAAGACCTACACGCAGTACCTAGAGCAGCTTTAGTGATGATCATCGGAAACTGGAAACGAGCCGAAGATCCTTCAGGTGAAAGCGTAAACAATCTCATGTGTCCATACGAGGGGATTCCACTCCGCCCACAAACAACGTGGCTGAATCTCAGGGGCATTTTGCTGAGTGAAAGAAGCCGGTCTCAAACAGCAACACACATGCAGCGTGGTTCCAGGTGTATGGTATTCTCCAAAACAGAAACCGTGGTGATGAAGGACAGGTCGGTGATGGCCAAGGTTGGGGTGACAGGGAGGTGCTGCCATGGAGGGTGGCATGAGGGGGCTTTGTGGGATGATGGGGCTGTTCTGTGACCTCACCAAGGGGGAGTTTCGTGAGTCTACACATGTATTAAAATTCATGGAACTGTACACTAAAAAGAACCCTATTTTATTATATCTTAATTTTTTTTTTT
Organism: Aotus nancymaae; assembly: GCF_030222135.1. Taxonomy (NCBI): domain Eukaryota; kingdom Metazoa; phylum Chordata; class Mammalia; order Primates; family Aotidae; genus Aotus; species Aotus nancymaae. The sequence goes on along the minus strand of NW_026988467.1, from coordinate 1,244,836 downwards.
GAGACAGAGTTTCGCTCTTGTTGCCCAGGCTGGAGTGCAATGGCGCGATCTCGGCTCACTGCAACCTCCGCCTCCCAAGTTCAAGCAAGTCTCCCGCCTCAGTCTCCCGAGTAGCTGCGATTACAGGCATGCCCTGCTACGCCCAGCTAATTTTGTATTTTTAGTGGAGACGGGGTTTCTCCATGTTGGTCAGGCTGATCTCGAACTCCTGACCTCAGGTGATCCGCCCGCCTTGTCCTCCCAAAGTGCTGGGATTACAAGCGTGAGCCACCATGCCCGGCCCAATTTTTTAATTGTATGAAAGGAGGGATGAATTAGATTTTTTAAAAACATTTCTTTCTCTCCCCCAAGAAAAATCCCACCCCAGCTGTTGGGAGCTCACCTTTTCTTCTCCCCTCATTAGCTTCTCCTTTGGCGTCAATAAGGGAACCCTTGGTCTGTCCAGAGGAGACCCCCAAGCCCCTATGGTCACCTGGGATGCCACAGAAGTAAACGTCCCTCCGTAGTTCACAGGCTGCCTCTGAAGATGTGGGGGGCTTGCTTAGTTGGGCCCTTTTAAGGAAGCTCTGAGGTTCACCTTCCTGGTCTGCTGGAGGCACAAGATAGTTGGGCCTCAGAACCCAGAATTCACTCTTGCCCCTGACATGGAAGAGGGGACACGGCTCACTGCCTTGGCCTGGGAGAAATTTCAAGCCAGGGCAGAGGGAAGCTCTGCACCAGGACAGGCTGCTGGGCCTGGAGGGACCCCCTCCACTGCATCTGAGCCTGGGGCTGGCCCTCTGGCTACGCAGACATCGTCAGCACACTGAGGAGGACCCTGCGGTGGGATCGTGTCCTCAGAACCCAGCTCAGCTCTACAAACATCCGAGGCTACCAGTTTCTCCAGCAAAGCTCAACAACCCTGCACTCCTCCAGGTCTGGATACGGAGGGTGAGTTCTCAGGCAGAGCAGAGCAACCCCGCAGCTTTTCGTGGGGCCTCTCGAAACTCAACAGGGGAGGGACCAGAAAACAGGAACAGAAACCTGGCTGTGCTTTGACCGCGCCTCTTTTCACCACTCCGATGCTCATCCCACCCCTCCCCTCCCTCCGTGGCCTCCGGAAGAGCTGGTGGCTGCGGCGACCCAGCCTGCCAAAGAGCTTCACTGGCAGCTGTTGTTTCAACGCTAACTTTCAGCTATTCCCGGGGCCAGGCTCGATTTGATTCAACTCCATTCTTGTACCTCCTTCTCTGCCCAAACTCATCTTGCTGAGGCAACACAACAGAGCACAGTCAGTGGCTTCGATCGCTCACAAGAAAGTGATTTTCTCAACAAGGGCTGAAGGCCATTTTGGTTCACTGGGTCGCTGAACCTATTTGCTGGACTTGAGAGGTTGTTTTTTTTTTTTTGAGACCAAAGTATTTTGAAGTATGTTTTGAGGCTAACATATTTCCATCTCTCCCTGGATCTGAGATTTACGGAGTTTCAAATATGCGTGTTGTAATTATGAACACGAGCTTGACAGTTTTCTGTCTCCCTGGGGAATGAATCCAGGCCGGTGCCACTTGGCCCCACAGGACTGAGGACATAAATAAATGCATCAGCAGCCGCAGCGGTACCAGCGAACCCCGGCCCATTCTGGAGGACAGCCAGCCTTAGGGGCCACCATGGAATTGGGGGTCTCCATCAGAAGTAATAGCCTGGAGAGTTTCAATTTATTTCAGATGACAACATCCCCTGTCCCCAAGGCAGGGGCATGGCATCAGAGAGAAGCAATGCACGGTTCCGGTGCAAGGGATGGAGGGTTTTGGAGCACGCACTGCCCTCGCTCCTGATCTGGTGTCCCCGGCTCCTGATCTGGTGTCCCCACTTCCAGAACCACCTCCTACCACTCCATCCTCCATGGAACCCCCCATGAGCTCCCAAAGCACAGTTATGTTCTCGTCATGTATCCACTTAAAACACAACAGCTCCCAAGGCCCCCAGGGAGAAGACCAAGCCCCACTGCTAGACGTGGACCAGCCGTCCTCAGTATCCATGTGGAATCTTTTTTTAAAAAGGAGCCTACACGGAGATAGAGAATAAAACAATGGTCACGGTGGAGTTGGGTAGGAACTGGGGAAATGTGAGCCAAGGGATACGAAGCAGATACGGAGGCTGAACGGGCCAGGAGGGCCAGTGCACAGCGTGAGGATACTTCATAATACTGCATTGTGCTCAGGATTTCTGCGAAAAGAGGAGATTTGAGGTGCTCTTGATACCAAAAAAAAAAAAACATGGTTAACTGTGTGAGAATGAATATGTTAATTTGCTTGACTATCACAATCATTTTACTATATAAATGTGTATCAAAATATGTTGTACACCTAAATTTATACTTACAATATTTTTTGTTTTTGTTTTTGTTTTTGTTTTTGTTTTTGAGACGGAGTTTCGCTCTTGTTACCCAGGCTGGAGTGCAATGGCGCAATCTCGGCTCACCGCAACCTCTGCCTCCTGGGTTCAGGCAATTCTCCTGCCTCAGCCTCCCGAGTAGCTGGGATTACAGGCACACGCCACCATGCCCAGCTAATTTTTTTGTATTAGTAGAGACGGGGTTTCACCATGTTGACCAGGATGGTCTCGATCTCTTGACCTCGGGATCCACCCGCCTCGGCCTCCCAAAGTGCTGGGATTACAGGCTTGAGCCACCGCGCCCGGCCACAATATTTTTTAAGTCTATAGAATTTATTTTTTGAGACAGGGTCTCACTCTGTTGTCCAGGCTGGAGTGCAGTGGCATAATGTCTACTCACTGCAACCTCCGCCTCCTGGGTTCAAGCGATTCTCTTGCCTCAGCCTTCCGAGTAGCTGGGATTACAGGCGTGCGCCACCACACCTGGCTAATTTTTGTATTTTTAGTAGAGATTTTGTATTTTTGTATTTCACCATGTTGGCCAGGCTGGTCTCAATCTTCTAACCTCATGATCTGCCCACCTCAGTCTCCCAAAGTGCTGGGATTACAGGTGTGAGCCACCACACCCGGCCCTATAGAATTTTTAAGAACACAGCAGTTCGCCATGGTGGTCTCTGGCCTCTCCCAGCTCCCAGCCTCCCTCTGCTCTCCTCTCTACACACATTCTGCACCCCATCCCTGCAGATACTTGCACCCACCACCAGGCGTTTGCCCGGGCTTCTCCTCTGCCGGGAAGGATGTCCCTCCCACATCCTGCCCAGCCTGCCCTGCCACGATGACTTTGTCCATCGTCTGTTTCCTGACAACCACGTGGCATTATGAGTATGTGACTATGTGTCTTTTGAGTCTGTTTTTTTTTTTTTTTTTTTCCAGCTACACTTGGAGCTCTTTAGGGGCCAAAACCACATCTCTACATCCCAGGACTTCATCAGCGCCTCCTGAAAGACGTAGAAAAACAGAAAACAGAGAAACATACATTTTACAAATACACTCTGTGATCCTGAGAACTAGAGGCTGTAACATCTGACTGCTTTCAGGTCCCTTCCTCTGCCTAGTCCTCTCTGTGAAATTGGAATCCTGTGTCCTGTTCTCCTTCCTGTTTTTCATGCAGCAACGTGGCATGTTGGCAAACATCCCATGGTTTCAGTCAGCAAGTATCAGCTCATGTCCTGTTAGTAAGTACCCTATGGCTCCCATTCATTCGTGCAGCCAGTCCCCTGTTTTAGACAAGGCCATTTCCTACTTTTCAGTATTAAGGACTCTGCTGCAGCTGCATCCAGGCTGTACAGCCCAGGGCCTGTCTGAAGTGCTCCTTATGATAAATAAATTCCTAGAAGAGGAACACTTCTGGGTCAAAGACATGTACATTCCAAGCCCTTGGGATGGATGGATGAATGGATGGATGGATGGATAGACAGACAGATAGATAGATAGATGATAGAAGATAGATAGATAATGGATAGATAAACAGATGATAGATGGATAGATTAATAATGATGATGAAGATAGATAGATGATAGATAGATAATAGATAAACAGATGATAGAAGATTGATGATGAAGATAGATGATAGATAGATAGATAATAGATAGAAGATAGATGATTGATTGATTATAGACAGATGATCGACATGACAGATAGATGATAGATAACAAGGATAGATGGTAAATAGAAGACAGAGAAATAAATAGATGATAGATAGACGATAATAGATAGAAGACGATCGATTGATTGATTGATTGTAGATAGATGATAGAGATGACAGATGATAGATAGATAGATAGATAGATAGATAGATAGATAGATAGACAGACAGACAGACAGACAGATAGATAGATAGATAGATAGATAGATAGATAGATAGATAGATAGACATAATCAAGGAGAATTGGAGAGTGATCAAGACACCCGTGCTGACTTCCGGAAAGCTGACCTCACTATCTTAGTTTGGACTGCCATAACACAGTGCCAGAAACTGGCTGCTTAAACATTTCTTCCTCACAGCAGTTCCTGCTGAGGGCTCTCTTCCTGGCTCGCAGACGGCCCCTTTCTCACCATGTCCTCACACGGCATGGGGCAGGGGTGGGAAGCAGTAAGCAAGTTCTCTTGTGTCTCTTCTCATAAGGGCACTAATCCCATCATGGGGCGCCATCCTTATGACCTCATCTAACCCTCATCACCTCCTAATCACCGGCCCCACCTTCTCATACCATGAGATCGGGGGTTATGGCTCCGCAATATGAATTTTGGGGGAACATAAACATCCAGCCTATACCACCCCCTGCCCTCCCCACCAGCAGGGATCAGGGGCACTCTTTCTGCCACAGTGCCAGCACTGGAACCCAAATCTTGTCAAGCTTCCATCTCACTGGGCCAGAGGTACTCAGCTTCTTCAATGATCACCCTCCTCCCAGGTTGATGTGAGGCTATGAATGGGCTGAAATATCATGGCCCCAAAAAGATACGTGCAGGTCCTAATGCCTGGTACTTGCAAGGCTGCAACCTGATTTGGAAAAGTGGCCTTATTTTGTGGACGTAATTAAGTGAAGGATCTCAAGACGAGGGTATCCTGGATTGCCCAGGGGGCCCTAAGTCCATGGCCACGTGTCCTTCCCAGAAACAGAGGAGAGGCACAGGGGGCAGAAGGCCATGGAGACAGAGGCACAGACTAGGGCAATGTGACCAGAGTCACCAGAAGCTCCAGGGCGCAAGGAAGGACTCTCCCCGGAGCCTCCGAGGGAACGTGGCCCTGAGGACATCTGGACTTTGGACCTCCGCCTTCTGAAGCAGTGAGAGAATACATTTCTGTTGCCTTAAGCCCCTCAATTTGTGGCATTTGTTACAGCAGCCCCCAGAAACTGACACATGAATCCCACGTGGAATGGTGGAGGCCGAGGATTCACCTCCCTGCACACCTGTGAGGTGACTCCACGAAGTAAAGAAGAGTCGCACTGTCAGAATGGAGGTTCATTTTGTAAGAAAACCCTGTTTTAAATAGTTTATTTTTTCCCCCGTTGCCTTGGAAAAGAAGTAAGGAAATAGGTTTCCGCATTCCGGGCAGAACAAATGTACGTCAACGTGAATGGCAGAGGCTTAGTTTGTCCCAACCCGACACCTTCCGTTCTTCCAAACTCTTAAAATGTTTCATCAAAGGTTTTGGTTATTAAACTGTCTGAGGTTGGCAAAGGTTTGCTCTTATCTTACGTTAAACTCCATCATGGTCCAAATAAAATGAAATTAATTTGAGATACCCAAAGAAACTCAGGTCAATATTCATATTTCAAGCTGCAGGAGTCAGTGTGTGGCAGGTGTATGAGGGTCCGCCTGCTCCTCTGTGCCAGCCAGTGGGTCACAGGAGCTGCAAGGGGCAGCAGCAGGTGGGTGCAGGAGTCCACACAGGACCCCGGAGGTCAGGAGCTGCAGAGAGGAGGTTCACGGAGACCCCGGACCAGCGCAGGCTGAGCTGTTGGGGAAAGTTTCCAACAACACGAGTTCCTGTTCAAATGCCCACCATGTGCCTTCTCCAAAGTGACTTTCCTTCCCCTCTGCTTCCCTGATGAGTCCTGCAGCTGCCTTTCCCTTGCTTCCCATTTCCTCCTCAGTCTCTCGGCAACCTAAGGGCCAAATTCTCCTCCACCTCATTCCGGCAGGCTCCCCGGGGTCCACTTCAGCACCCCAGGCTCCCAAGCCTGCCTTCAAGGTTGCTGCCTACACGGGAGGAGGGTGCATCACAGCACAACTGACCGAGTTCCAGCAGCACGAAGTTCCACTTTATTTCTGTGCATGGAACCAGCAGAGCCTGCGACCCCACAGCAGAGTCGCCCGCGTCACGTCCCCAACGCACTGGGAGCCAGGACCACAAAGGAGTCACTAAAGCAGGGTTGCCCTGCTCAGCGCCACTGACGTTTGGGGCCAAATACGACTTCATTGTCCTGGGCATCGCAGGCTGTTCAGCAGCTCCCATGGCCCTACCCATGAGATGCAAAAGAAAGCCGTGCCGTGACGCCTTTGTTCAAGAAAGGAAACTGAGGCTGAGGAAGGGGCCGGACCTATGCGGGTTCACACTCTGCACTGTCTTCCCACCCCCCACCTCTGCCGCCCAGCGCCTTCACTGCCCCACACCCACCCTCTTCCCTGTCCTTGAGGATCCACCCTCAAACCAGCCTCCAGGGTGGCTGAGATCGCAGAAGGGAGGAGGGCGCCTTCCTCTCAGGACACAAGATAGTGCGACTCCCGCCGCCCTAGGGGGTGCCCAGGATTCTCCCACATTCTTGGCCTGGGTGGGGTGTGATCCTGAGATGGTTAATTTATGTGTCAGCTTGGCTAAGCCATGGACCCAGACACTCGGTTAAACGCTACTCTCAATGCCGCTGTGAAAGGGCTCTTGAGATGTCACCGACTCTTTTTTGTTTTTGGAGATAGGGTTTCACCATGTTGCCCAGGCTGGTCTTGAACTCCTGGACTCAGGCAGTCTGCCCGCCTCAGCTTTCCAAAATGCTGGAATTACAGCGCACCTGGCCAAGATGTAGTTAACATTTAAACTAGCAGACTCCAGAGTATGGGTGGGCCTTGTCCAATCAGGTGACGGTGAAGATGGAGGTTCCCCCAAAGAGGAGGGGTTCTCCCTGCAGCCTCTGCCTTGGGACTGCAGCTGCAGCATCAGTTCATCCCCGGTCCCCAGCCTGCTGTGTACCCTATAGATTTTGGACTTGCCAGCCCCACAGTTACATGAGCAAATTCCTTGAAATCTCTCTGGCACACTCCCTCTCTTTCTCCTTATCTATATCCGATTGGCTGGGCATCTCCAGAGAAGCCTCATACCGCTTCCATCTCAGGCAAGACAATAAGGAGACTCCTCTTCTGGGGCCTGGGGGAGGGCTGGCACACAGCAACTCCATGGAGCTGGTCCCAGGCAGGCCGCCCCTGAGCCCCGGCCACCCACTTCCTAGATCCACTCTGTGATGCGGGCCAGGCAGGAACTCCATGGGCTCTCTGGCTCTGCCCTGGGAAGGTCAGTGGGGTCCAGGGACTCGCTGCAAACACACACAGACTGCTCATCGCCCACATTTCCGCTTCCTTGCAGGAATGCAGGTCTTGAAATACATTTTCATGAGTTGAGAAAGAGAGAAATGAAAGGGAGCAAGCCAGCTTCAACTCCGCATGGCACTGCCCACCCAGAGCCCAGGGGCTGGCGCTAACGGACAACGGGGGTGGGTCTGTGTCCTGGGTGGGCAGCACCTGTCTCCACTCAGATCAAAGCTGCAAGCATCTCAGGACAGATCCAGGCTGAGTGGGGAGAGGCAGGAGCAGATGGGTGCCCAGCATGCCCCTGCCCTGCGCGGGTCCTCCCGTGCCCCCGACTCCCCACAGAGCTTGCCTCTCCCAGTCTCTACCTGTGCCAGAGCTCTCCCGATGGCTTCCGGGCTGCCCGGGGCTAGGCCTGACCCTTGTCCACACATTTTCTCTCATCAGTCTTCCTGACTCCAGGTAAGGGCGAAATTGTGCCACCCTCACTCTCACTCCATCCCTGCCTCCCTCGACCTCCTGCTTCCAGGCTGCAAGGGCTGCGGGAGGACCCCGGCCATGTCTACAGAAACCCTCCTCCGCCTAAAGCTGGAGTCTGGCCAAGGCCAAGAAAAAGAGTGTCTGACATCTTGGGGGGCTCTGCTCAAAGGCCCCAGGTGACACCCGAGTCCACCATTCCCTGCCTCCCTCGCCCCCCGCAGACATCAGCTAGATATCCTCGGTGGCAAGCAGGGAGGCCACGGCCAAGGAAACAGAGTCACCAGCCTCAGAGAGCTCAGCCCTGGGAGCGAGAACGTGCACAGGCTCAGAGGACAATTCCCCAACCCACAGCTCGCTCTCCATCCTTGCACTGCCACAGGGCAGGGCCGGGCCAGCAGCTTCTACTCAGTCGGAGCCTCGTTAGTCATGGGATCATCGCCATCCTCTGTGCATCCACCGTGTGCTTCGCAGAGAACTGAGGCCCAGTCCCAACCTCACCCATCCAGCTGATATCTGCTGGCCCCGTGCACTGAGCATGCAAGCTGCCCCAGTCCAGTTCCTGCCTTGATGGGGCTTACAGTCAAGTGAGGGAGACAGCGCTCATCCCCAACACACAGGTCAGACCCTCAGTGTTCATGAAGGGAACCAGCAGGGCAGTGACGGAGAATGCCCGCGGAGGAGGAGGAGGGAGGCGCCATTTCCAGATGGAGCTCGCGGTGCCTCCTGAGCAGGTGGCAGCGAGCTCAGCCTGGGGAGGAAGGAGCTGGCCACACGCAGAGCCACGGACAGAGGAGAGAGCCCCAGAGGCAGGGGAGCCCGGTGCATGCTGAAGGACAGAGACCCGGCGCAGGGTGTGGGGAGAAGGCAAGCTGGAGGCAGGGGAGCCCGGTGCATGCTGAAGGACAGAGACCCGGCGCAGGGTGTGGGGAGAAGGCACCGCTGGGCCCCACAGGACCTCTCAGGCCAGGTGAGCATCTGGGATTTCACCTGGGGAGCAGCAAGAAGCCAGGATGGACACTAGGCAGAGACGGGGCTTCTGGATCCACTGCCAGTGACCCAGCAGCAGATTCCTGCAGGGAGGGAAGGCTGGTGCTGGAGAGAAGAGGCTGGACTCATTCATCCAGCTGACACGGGCATATTGTGTACTCGGCTCAGGCGACACCGGGGCTACAGAAACAGGACAGGGAACAAGCAGACCCACCCTCTAGAACTAGACAGATGGGTTGCGGCGCTGCGCGGTGAGGTTCTCTGGTCCACGTTCACAGCCATGCCGTCCAAGGGTCCGCTGCAGTCCGTGCAGGTCTTCGGACGCAAGAAGACAGCTACAGCTGTGGCGCACTGCAAACGCGGCAATGGCCTCATCAAGGTGAACGGGCGGCCCCTGGAGATGATCGAGCCGCGTACCCTCCAATACAAGCTGCTGGAGCCAGTTCTGCTTCTCGGCAAGGAGCGATTTGCTGGTGTGGATATCCGGGTCCGTGTGAAGGGTGGTGGTCATGTGGCCCAGATTTATGCTATCCGTCAGTCCATCTCCAAAGCCCTGGTGGCCTATTACCAGAAATATGTGGATGAGGCTTCCAAGAAGGAGATCAAAGACATCCTCATCCAGTACGACCGGACCCTGCTGGTAGCTGATCCCCGGCGCTGTGAATCCAAAAAGTTTGGAGGCCCTGGTGCCCGTGCTCGCTACCAGAAATCCTACCGATAAGCGCATCCTGATGATCAAAGTTCACCTGTATAATAAAGTTTTTGAGGGATTTTACTGTTTCAAGAAAAAAAAAAAAAAAAAAGAACTAGACAGATGTAGTATGAAGGTCGCAGAGAGGGGACTTGATGTGGAGGGGAGAGACAGAGAGGAGCTGAGGGCGTGTCCTAGCGTGTGGGCACCAGTGGAGGAGCAGGAGGCGCTGCCCTTTGCAGAGACCAGAAGGCTGGGGGCGGGACAGACTGAAGGGACTGAAGGCAGGTTGAGTCTTGGCGAAGTCTGGGGTTCCTATGAGACACCCAGTGAAGGGGCCAGGCAAGCACCTCTGCCCAGGAATCGGGCTCTCCAAGGAGAGGTGTCCCATCAAGGACAAGGAATCGGTGGGATTCCTCAGCACCGAGACACGGGTGAAGCCCCGAGACGAAGAGGTCAGGGCTGGAAAACCAGGAAAGCAGGACTCCCCCTGGCAGATCATCTCGAGAGCAGACTCGCTCACAGGTGCTCAGCGGTGCACGGGGGCTGAATGGACTGGCTGGAAAACCAGGACTTTCACAGGAAAAGTATTTAGGAAACAGATTTGGGCTGAGGGAGCAAGGGGAGGAGCAGGGGTGTGAGATGGGCGGGAGAGGAAGGGGAAGGAGGGCGCATGGACAGAAGGCTCATGATGGGCGCCAGGAGCTCAAGGAGGCAGTTGGGAGGGGCATGGGTGATGGGCAGCGGGGGTGATCAGGCCAGTTTATGGAGGAACCGCACTGTGAGGTGGGGAGGGGACGCTTCCAGAAACCCTCCCAGAGAGGCTTGCCAGGTGGACAGTGACGGGCGGAGGTCCATGAGAAGCTCGATGTGCTGTCGCTGGGAGGAACGGGAGCCCTCCAGGACACTGCAGGAGGATGGCGACCACGTGCTGGCCGCAACCGTGACCTACACAACACAAGGGCATGGTGCCGTCTGCCCAATCCCGCCCTTGGCCTGACATCCAATGGAGAATGTGGACGTGGATCTGCCCCTGGCCTTCTCAGCTCACCCAGGTGCCATGAACCCACTGGGACAGACACTGTTGGCCATCCCTGAAATATGCGGATGTCACCCTCTGGCAACTGCCGACTCATGGCAGACCCGGTCCCAGCCAGAGGTGGAGCATGCAGCGGGGAAGAACACGGACACGGTATGTTCACACACACAGTGCTCGGCCCACCGCTCGCCTGCCAACATCTTTCACACCGCTCAACCAAAGGCAGGTGCCTGCCCTACGCAAGGCCGGCTCAGAAATCCACGACTTCCAAAGTTGGCTCCATGATCGTCGGCACATGCCAATGAGTCTGTGTCTCCCTGAGGTCTGAAACCTTGGCAGGAAGCTGAGATGAGAGAGTTCGCTGCAGGGATGGTGAAGAACTGGCATCCTTTGAAAGAAAAGTACTAACTGGTGGCTCCTCCGTGCTTTATTTCCAGCAGAGCCCAGACCTGGATGCACTCTGACTGTGAAACAACAGCCCTACACGATAGAAGGTAAACCCCTGTTTTCATAATTCATCTGGGGTTTGGTTGTGCTTGACCAAAGGTACTAAACTTAATAAAAGAATTTGCAAGGTTATGGCATCTCATCACAAAAAATAAAAAAGCAAGATCCCTGAACTGTGCTCAACATTGTCCTCAAGCTGAGTGGTGTGTGTGTTGTGTGTGTGTGTGTGTGTTGTGTGTGTGTGTATGTGTGCGTGTATGTTGTGTGTACATGTGGGGGGGTTGTGTGTGTGTGCACGTGTTTTATGTGTGTGTGTCTGTGTGTGTGACTGTGTGTGTCTGTGTGTGTGTGCACGTGTTTTGTGTGTGTGTGTCTGTGTGTGTGACTGTGTGTGTCTGTGTGTGTGTGTGTCTGTGTGTGTGCAGATATGTGCCCAAGTGGTGGTGCATGCAGGGAAACATGAGTTTTAGCCAGGAGCTGTTGCAAGGAGAAGCACAAAGCTTCAATGTGCAAGCCTCCTAGGAACTTGCTAAACGCCTCCATCTTCCAGTTTGGAAACTAACACCCGCCCGTGACTCCCCTCTCTGAGAGGCACCATAGTGCCTGCTGTGGCTACCTGTGGGGCCACGGCCACCTTTCTGCTGAGTCCATATCTTTGCCCTGTGTCCCCGACAAATTTCTAACCTTTCTTCACTTTCCCTAGTTGTGCAGTAAGAACGATGATCATCGTAGGGCTGACCTCAAGGGACTGTGTTAAGGCTCAAGGCTTGACAGAGTATTCAGTCCATCCCACAACTCAGCCAGTCCTGCGTCATTGCCACTGGTCTTCCCAGGTGCCCATGCCACATCCAGATGCCACAAAGAGCAGCGTTTCAGGGGGACGGCGACGGCCGCTGAGAGAGGAGACCCCCTCCCTATCTCCCTCCTCACAGGCCTCCACCTCCTCCCACTGGATGAGAAGGAGGGTAAAGAGAGAGAAAATACCAAACAACAGGAATCCGTGGTCAGGCGACTTGCTGACGCCACTCACCAGGCCATAATGAGGCCCAAGGACTGGGAAGGTAACTCCCTTTTCCATTCCAGCGTCTATGCCATCTATAAACCTTGAACTGTCACAAAGAATCTATCACTACCGGCCGCAGCCCAGCACTGGGTCACGTCCTCCACGTGTGCACGACACAGGCCCCTCTTGGAAACGCCTCTGCCAACTAAAGATTTACTGCCTTTGTCCTGTTTCCCCTCCCCTGCCTGCCCCCACTCGCACTGCATATAAACCAGCAAATCAATCAGGCCAAAGGTTGTGAGGTCAAACACCCAGCCAATAGGCAATGACACAGTTTCACCTCTGCTTCCCCTGTAGAGTTGTAAGCCCTTCGAAAGGGAAAGAAGCTGCTTTTCGGGGAGCTTGGTGGTCAAGGCATTAGCCTGCCACAGCTCCCGGCCGGATAAAAAGCCACTTCCTTTCTCAGTTCTGTGTTCAAGAGGTATGTTCCCTGCTGTTCATGCCTCAGCATGAGAAGCTTGTCAATTAAAGAGCTTCCTCCTGGTCCAAACGTCCCACATCACCGCTCCTAACCCAGAGGGACTCAAAGCCGCACAGGTCAGGTTACACGTCATTGTCCCAGCCCGTGGGGACACAGGGTTTGGGAGGGGAATGGGGGCAGGGCAGAGGCGCCGCTTGGCCCTGGCCTCACATGTACCAAGGTCTCCAAAGTTAAAGCATTGACGTTGCCTCCAAATATTTGTAGTCACAGAGATACTCTGTCAGAATTTAGAGAAGTTTCAAAATCTATGTCCCTCTCTTAGGCCACACCCGGAGAACGCTCTCAGAACTACTATTTTAAAATAAATCCTATAATTAGCTTGTAAACTGCTATGGAAATATGGAACGTGAAATGTGGAAATTATCTTTTGTTAAAAGATAACTTTTAACAAAATTATCTTTTTTATTAAAATCATATATTTGCTCAATGTAAATGTATTAAATCTACCACCATTTTGGTGTCTCTGTTTCGGAGCTTTCCTTTTTGCTTTGTTTTCTCTCTTTATTTGCCTGCCTGTTTTTGAGACCCGCCAGATGAAGCGGGTGGAGTCAATCACATTTGTATCCTATTGTAGCGTATTTTCACCATGGATCTGTGAAAGGTTCCCAGGTTCCCTGGTTCCCCAGTCGTTTTTTGGTCTATGCATTCCTTTCCGTTTCTCCCCATCCGGATTCTCATCTCCTCCCCTCCCCCAACTCTCACCTCTTCCCCTCTCTGACCCTCACCTCCTCCCCTCCTCCTCTTACCTTCTCCCCTCCACCATCTCTCACCTCCTCTCCTCCCCATCTCTCACCTCCTCTCCTCCCCATCTCTCACCTCCTCCCTCCATCTCTCACCTCCTCCAACTCTCACCTCCTCCCATCCCCATCTCTCACCTCCTCCCATCCCCATCTCTCATCTCCTCCCCTCCCCGTCTCTCACCTGCTCCCCTCCACCATCTCTCACCTCCTTCCTCTCTATCTCTCACCTCCTCCCCCTACCTTTCCCCTCCTTCCCTACCCCTTGAGGCAACAATTTTGCTCTGACTGCCACACGTAGTTGCTTCTGCATTTCGTGTTCTTACAAAATAGGCATGGCAGTCTTATTTGGGTGTATGTTTTATTGACATAAATGGTATTGCATTACATATCTCATTCTTCTTCTGACTTTATTTTCTCTCTAAAACTCCACTAGATTCTGAAGTCCCACCCAGCAGCAGGGGCACCTCTAATCCAGGTTCCCAATGGCTGCACGTGGCTCCAGCATCCTCGGCCACGTTTCACCTGCACATTCTCCACACTGCATCAGCCACCATGCACTTGCCTGCAGAACCCATCCAGGACAACATTTGGCTTAATCATCTTCATAACTGTTTGCCAGTTCAACAGATGGAAAGGGGCGTGGTGTTCTAGTTCTCATGTGTGTGATTTCGAATGACCTTGAGCGTCTCTTTACATGCATAATAGCTTTGGGGGTTTCCTTTCTGTCAGTTGTCCATATCCCCTGCCCGTTCTCCTGCTGTGGTTGCTCTCCTTGTCTTTTTGATTGGCAGGAGTCCCTTGTTAATCCCTCATCCACTGTTAACATTGCAAATATCTCTTCTCATTTGTTCAGCTGTGCATTAATTTTGTCCATCTTGTCTTTCGTTTAACAAAAATCTCTAACTCTGACATAATGAAATGTCAATGTGTTGCCCTGTGGTTTGTGCTTTTGAATTTTTATTTGACATCCCTGCTTAAAAGCAACAAAGATTTTTCTCCTGTATATTCTTTTAACTTTTGCTTTTTCTATTAAGACTTTAATCTGCCTAGAATCCAGCTATGTATATGGCGTTAGGGTAGAATTCAAGGATTTTAAAAAATATTTTATCACAGATGGGTACTGCTATGGTTTGAATGATTATCCACTTCAAAACTCATATTGAAATGTAGGCCAGATTCGATGGCTCACACCTATAATCCTAGCACTTTGGGAGGCTGAGGCAGACAGATCACCTGAGGTCAGGAGTTTGAGACCAACCTGGCCAACATGGTGAAACCATGTCCCTACTAAAAACACAAAAATGAGCTGGGCATGGTGGCATATGCCTGTAGTCCCAGCTACTTGGGAGGCTGAGGCAGTAGAATCACTTGAACCTGAGAGGCAGAGGTTGCAGTGAGCCAAGACTGTGCAACTGCAGTCCAGCCTGGACAAGAGAGTGAGATTCTGTTTCAATGAAGAAAAGAAAGAATAAGGAAGAAAGAGAGAAGAAAGAAAGAAAGAAAGAAAGAGAAAGAAAGAGAGAGAGAGAGAAGGAAGGAAGGAAGGAAGGAAGGAAGGAAGGAAAGGAAAGGAAAGGAAAGGAAAGGAAAGGAAAGGAAAGGAAAGGAAAGGAAGGAAGGAAGAGAAGGAAGGAAATTTAATTGTTGTAGACACAGTATTAAGACCTGGACCAGACTAGGCATGGTGGCTTACACCTATAACTCCAGCACTTTGGGAAAGCCAAGGTGGGCAGATTGCCTGAGCTCAGGAGTTTGAGACCAGCCTAGGCAGCATGGCAAAATCCCATCTCCACCAAAAATACAAAAAATTAGCTGTGCATGGTAGAGCACACCTGTGGTCCTGGCTACTCCAGAGGCTGAGGTGGGAGGATCACTTGAATCCAGGAGGCGGAGGTTGCAGTGACCTGAGATTGTGCCACTGGTCTCCAGCCAGGGTGACAGAGTGAGACCCCATCTTTAAAAAAAAAATACCTGGGACCTTTGGAGATGATTAGGCCATGAGGGCTCCTCCCTCTTGGGAGGGATTGGTGCCTTTGTAAAAGGACAGGTTCCTTCCCCTCTTGCTCTCCTGCCTTCTGCCATGAAATGTTGCAGCAAGAAGGCCCTCACCAGATACCAGCACCTTGACCTTAGACTTCCCAGCTTCCAGAACTGTGAGAAAATACATTTCTGTTTATCATAAATTACCTAATCTCAAGTATTCTGCTGTAGCAACACAAAACAGATGAAGACAGACACTGAGCTTTATCAAATGCTTTTTCTGCATTGATTGAGACAAAATATGATACTTCTTTAATCTATTACAATCGTGAATTACGTTGAGTTTCCTGGATGAACTCGACGTCTTCACTCATTTTTCTTAATACACTTTTAGATTCTATTAACTAATATTTTACTTGGGATTTTTAAAACTCCATTTATAAATAAATGGGTCTAAATATTTTTTATTCCTGTTGTCCCTATTTGATCTTGAAATCCAAATTACGTGAGTCTCACAAAATGAGTCAGACAGTTTCTACTAATTTTCTAATTTTCCAAATATCTTGAATAAGATAAAATTAACCATTCCTAGAAAATATTATAAAAATATCCAAAAACAATCATCCAGACTTGGATTTGTGTGTTTGTGTCTGTGTGTGTTTGTGTGTGTGTTTGTGTGTGTGTTTGTGTGTGTGTGTCTTTGACCACCATTGAACCTCTTTAACGTGCATTTATCTTTTCAAATTACCTGTCTTTCACAAGTTTGGCATTTTATACTTTTTATAAGAATTCATCCATGTCATCTAAGTATCAAATTTGTTAAAATATGCCTATTCATAATACCAATTCGTTATCTTATTTATTCCCCATTTTTATTGGTCTTTTCAGAATTCTGTCTATCACACTTAATTTTTTAAACCAGATTTTGATTTTGTTCATCCTCTAAATGTTTTATCTGTTCTGTTTGTTTCTACCCTTATCTTTTTCATCTCCTTTCTTACATTCTCTGGGAGCGGAGTTGCACGGGTCTGGCTCTCTTGCTCTTTTTCCAGCTGCTCATTAATTTTTGCCATTTGTTGTTTCCTGATGAACGCGTTTTAAATTTTCAGTTTCCCTTTGAGAACTGCCTTGGCTTTACCCGAAGGCATGCCACTGGTTTGGGCATGTCACATTGGGTGTACATAGAGTAAGTGCTCACGTAAGTAGAACACTCACTCTACGTACTTCTTAATTTCCTTGATCATTTCCAAGGGCTGTCTATTAATATATTAATTGCTTTCCAAAATATTGGAGTTGTTAAAAAAAACTCTTTTGTTAATTTTAACGTCATTGATTCGTGGCTAAAGAATGCAGTTTATTTCGCATTAATTATTAGAACTTTACTGAGGCTTCCTTCAGGCTCAGCGTCTTGTCTGCTTCTGTAAATGGTGTGTCCGTGCGTGGGGGAGGCACAGCCTCTGCCTGATGGGTGGTGAGTTCTCTACATATCGCTTATCTGCAGCTCACTCGTATGGATTAAGACTTCAGTATCTCTGTTTTCTTTCTCTGTTTGATCGTTAAAAGCTCCAAATACAATTGTTGATGTATCTTTTTCTCCCTGGATTTGTAAGTATTGCTTGATATTTTCTGAAGCTGTTCAGTTAGATTGACCCTTGAACGGCACTGTGATTAGGAGCTCTGACCCCCATAAAGGGTATTCCCTTACACTTTTGACTCCCCCAGAACTTGATAACTCACAGCCTGCTGTGGACCAGAAGCATTACCAATACCATAAGCAGTCACTTAACACGTATTTTGCATGTTATATTATCGTATACTGCACTCTTACAATAAAGTAAGGTAGAGAAAAGGCAATGTTATAAGAAAAGCATAAGGAAAGAATATTTACGCTTCATTAAGCAGAACTGGATCATCACAAGGCCTTTGTTTTTTGTTTTTTGTTTTGAGACTGGGTTTTCTTTGAGACGGCACTCCCAGGCTGGAGTGCAGTGGTGCAATCATGGCTCACTGCAGCCTCAGCCTCCTGGGCTCACGTCCTCCCACCTCTGACTCCCGAGTAACTGGGACTACAGGCAAATGACCTCATGCTCTGCTAATTTTTTGTAGAGATGGGGTTTCACTGCATTGCCCAAGCTGGTCTCAAACTCTTGGGCTCAAGCAATCCACCCACCTTGGCCTCTCAAAGTGCTAGGATTGCAGTTGTAAGCCACTGAAACCAAACCCAGCCATAAAGACCTTCATCGTTGTCATCTTCACATTGAGGAGGCTGAGGAAGAGGAGGAGGAAGAGGGGGGTATTCTTGCTGTCTCAGGGGTGGCAGAGGCAGAGGAAAATCCACGTAGAGATGGACCCAGCCAATTCAAACCCGTGATGTTCAGGGTCAGTGGTATGTGTATATGATGAATCAATCTTTAATTATTTAGAATTAATGGGGTTTCGTCCTTTTTTAAAAGATTCTTAAATCTTGTTTTATGCCTTTATCTTGTCAAAATTGTGATAATACCACTCACTATACCAGAGAGTTAACTTGCAGATGAAGTGTGTTAATCCACATCATACATTTTAATCAGGTCTAGAATCCTGAAACCCTGCTCGGTACTAACTTTGTGGTTTTTCCTTTTTTCTTTTTCTTTTCTTTTCTTTTCTTTTTTTTTTTTTTGAGATGGAGTCTCGCTCTGTCGCCAGGCTGGAGTGCAGTGGCACAATCTCGGCTCACTGCAATCTCCACCTCCCGAGTTCACGCAATTCTGCCTCAGCCTCCTGAGTAGCGGAGATTACAGGTACCCACCACCATGCCCAGCTAATTTTTGTATTTTTAACAGAGACAGGGTTTCAGCATGTTATGTTGACCAGGATGGTCTGGATCTCTTGACCTCGTGATCTGCCCGCCTTGGCCTCCCAAAGTCCAGAGTGCCGGGGTTACAGGCCACCACGCCTGGCCTTTTTTTTTTTTTGAGACAGAGTCTTGCTCTGTCACCCAGGCTGGAGCTGGAGTGCAGTGGCACGATCTCGGCTCATTGCAAGCTCCACCTTCCAGGTTCAAGCAATTCTCCTGCCTCAGCCTCCCAACTAGCTGGGATTTTAGGCATGCGCCACTATGCCCAGCTAACTTTTGTATTTTTAGTAGAGACGGGGTTTCACCACATTGGCCAGGCCGGTCTCAAGTTCCTGACCTCAAGTGATCCATGTGCCTTGGCCTCCCAAAGTGCTGGGATTGCAGGTGTGAGTCACGGCACCCAGTCTGTTTTTCCACTTTTAATAGACCGTGAGTCTCAGACACTTGAGGTGGCCAGAGCACCTGTGCTGGGCTCCCACAGGCCCTGCCTGGCTCTCCTCCCTCTCCTCTCAGCACCAAGGGACTCCCCTCTCTGCAGAAGGCGCACGAGGGGCTGGGGAGGGACGAGAAAGTGCCGCTGTCTAAGACAAATCCCCCTCCTGGAGGAAGCTAGAGGACAAATGTCCTTCCAAAGCCAGATGAGTGAGCGTGGGCCAACCCAGAGGCAAGACTCCAGAGAGAGTGGAGATCTTGGCAGAATAGACACATAGCAAACGACACGAAATCCACCACAGAGCTGCTCAGCGTGACAGGCGGCTGCAGCCGGGAGCCTCAGATGGGAGCGATGAAGGGGCGGCAGCTCCCCATGGAGACAGGCTTCCAGAAGGGCTGCTCTGCTTTGCTGGTTGGACAGCGGCCCGCCCTGAGGTCTCCAGCCATGCGAGTGGCCCAGAACCAAGTGGCCCAGAACAGCGGTCACTCACTGACATCCCAGAGTCACCCAAAGTGGGCCCTGGAGTCCAGCATCAATCACTCTCCCGGAGACTGTGACCTTGGGACCCTGAGACTGAGGGTAACTCAACCACTGCCGGAGCACCGGCTCCCACACGGTTATCGATCTGCGTTAAACTCTGGGCTTTCATAACACGGGCCCTTCCAGGACGCCTCTCTTCCCAGCTTTATCACCTCTGGCATCCAACCACTTTTGAAAGAAAAAAATTAAGCCAAAGGGGGTAATAAGTAACAATTTTTAAAACTGCGTCTTGTTCCTAGTGGTTTACTTGGGAGAAGAGTAACAGCTGTAACAAACCCTCCCTGGCAGGTTCTGGACCAGACCCGTACCCAGGGCTGGAGGGAATTAGGGTCACCAGTCCCTGACCTCAACAGACCCAGGGCTTTCACTCAAACCCTGCTCCCCAAGAGTCAGATCGCCTGGGAGCTCCTGGGTCCCCGCCACCCCTGCTGAGCCACAGCAGCCAGGGAGAGGCTGGGGAATCTCCATTCTACAGTGCGACCTGTCACTGTGATGCTTGGCTCTGTCCTCTAGCCCTGCCTGGCCCTGCCACACCTCCTCTGAGTCATCCGCACACAGCAGCCTCAGGGGACGAGGCCACCCTACCTCTTTTTTCAAGTTCTGACCCGTAACCTGCAGCAGAATCGTCCCAAGTGTGTCCCGACGTGCCTGTCATGGGAGAGGGTTCTACCGCCTGGTACATCAGAGTGGATGTTGGTTGACGCCCCGGTACGCAGGCAGCATGGGCCCCCATTTCTCATCTCCAGAAATACACAGAGGCAACATTCTCAGCCCTGAGCTACTGAAATCCCATCCGTCTTTCTCTGAAGATTAAACACAGGAAGGCAATCAATGAATCTATCTTTTTGTGCATCCTATGGCAAATATTAACTACTATGTGCTTCCTTTATGAGAAACTAGAATAACCCTTTGAGTCCTAACCAGGCCCCAGCTCCTTGACTGAAAAACAGGGCTCACTTCATATAAAATATGGAAATTGGCAACGGTTAGGCTCAGAGAAGTCACGTCACCTGTCCAAGGCCACACAGTTGAGATTTGAACCCAGCCCAGCTGAATCTAAAACCCCAGCTTCTGCCCTCATGCCTGCGTGCTTTCCAAAGATGAAAAACACCAACTGCAATAGAGGGTCAGGACCCAAGAAAAAAGTTCCACGAGTGATAAGAAGCAGGGACAAGAGGGAGACAAAACTGGCTCCTAGAGGTGACGCTTCAGATGTGGCTGCAACCCCACTGGCCGACCGCAGGGAGAAATGTGAGCGGGGTGGTGGGTCTTCGTATCACAAAGGAAACCCCATCCATGTTCCTGAAAAGAAGATTCTGTAGCAGTTGACCTGGGAACGCTGTGTGATGACATAGAAATATAATTCTGAATGCCATTTTCATGGAGAGAGACAGCGGGAGGACACCCTGCTCACAGCTGTTTGTTGCAAAGGCCTCAGCAGAAGTCAGTGGCACAGCAGGAAACTGCCTCAGCGAGGACCCGTCCTCGACACACACGGTCCTGGGGTCTGGCTATGCGGGCTTCTTGCTCCAGAGGTAGACTTGAGAGTACCCAGAGACATGGAGACTGCGCATCCTGCAAATCTCAGCCGTCTGTCAAAAGCAATCATTGGGCTTTTGGTAGAAGTCAGAGAGCAGAGACACCGTTGCAGTCGGTGACACATGGGTGTTGTTGGTGAGGCTGATAACCGGGCGTACAGGCGAGGAATTTAATCAAAATTCCTGCTGGGATTAAATGTCTCCATAGCTCCAGAGAGACGCTACAGGAAGCCGGTTGGTTACGGACAGGAGTAGTTTGAGCCTCACTTCAAAAGATAACCAATTGCCTGATCCCATCCCTCAAATTCCACACAGTAGAGCTCGGGCAGAATTCCCGGGCATGGAAATGCCATTTGCCAACTGCAGCCATGGAGAAGCACCTGGCGCCACCTGGACCATCCGATTTTAGCCACAGGGAGCCCCCACGCACCCTTCAGACAGAACGGCTTAGAAATGAGCTTCCTACAAGTGAATAAATCAACTTTATAGAATTGTTGTTGTTCATTCAAAACTCATTAGAGTCTCACTTTGCTTCCATCTTTAAACTCCAACAGGATCGCAGAAGGATTATTCTCTCTTTTTTTCCTCCTCTATCCTTGGGGAAGAAGTAAAATTCACTAATGATTTTCTTCCGGTTTAATAAAGAAAAATAACAAATATTATACCTTTAAGAAAACAAAGACATTGCTTCAAATATTACTGCCACTTCAACACATCGTTAAGTAAGACACCTTATCAGAATTACAGCTCACTTTTAAGACAAAAGTGACCTTTTCCAGGCAAAAGACACTCTCCAGAGTCCAGGATCTTGGAAGATGCCTTCATTAGCCATGACGTTTCCAAACACAGCGTTCTTTGCTGCAGCGTTAGGGGAGGCATGTTGGCTTCCTGTTATCTTCCTAGGGCATCCTTCACCAGAAGGTAGATGGGGCTACAGTTTCCAAGCTAAGCCTGAGAAACTCAACACTAACCACAGGCAACAATATCTTAGCAAATCGAAGCAGGGACGAGAACGTGCCCTTCCTGACAGCAATCGGATGAGAGTCCGTCACACCATCACCCACAGTCAGATGCTGGGGGCTCTGCCAGGCCTCTCTTCATTCATGTGATCCAGGGTGAGGGATGCTAGTCATGTGACCTCCACTTTGCAGGCACAGGGGAGTCACTGGGGCTGGAGACAGGGACAGGTCCAGCGTGGGCATATGGGTGGCCTCCAAGATGATGCCCAGGGACCCCCACCTCCTGGTGTTCACACTGTCACATAGTTCCTTCCTGTGGCATCGGGACTGGTCTATGTGACCATCTGACAAAAGGGTGACATCACCTCGAAATTAGGGTATAAAAAGACTGTGGCTTCCTTCTTTGAGTCTATCTCTGTCACTCTCCTTCTCCTCTTTTCTCTCTGTCTCTCTCTCTTTTTATGTCTCTGACTTCCTCTCACCTGCCTATTTCTCTCTCCCTCTTCTATCTCTGTCTCTCTCTTCCTTTTTCTGTCTCTCACTTCCCTTTTTCTGTCTCTCTCTCTGTATCTCTGTCTCTTTCTGTCTCTGTTTCTCTGTCTCTCACTTCTCTTTCTATCTCTCTTTGTCTCTGTCTCTCTCACTTCCCTTCTCTATCTGTCTCTGCCTCTGTCTCTCTCTGTCTGTCTCTCTCATTTCCTTCTCTCTCTCTCTCCTTCTCTCTGGGGAAAGCAAGCAGCCATGCTGTAAAGCAGCCTTACAGAGAGGCCATCAGGTGTGAGCTGCGTCCTGGCCCTGCTGACAGCCAACTGAGTGTGCCTGGAAGCAGCCCCTCTGGCCCCAGACGAGCCTTCAGATAAGGCAGCCTCGGCCGACAGCTTGATGAGAAACCCTGAGGCAGAACCACCAGCTAAGTCCCTCCTAGATTCCAGACTCTCAGAAACCACGAGAGACCATTAATGTCTATTGTTCTAAGCTGGGTCATTTGTGAGCAGCCATGCATAGGGAGTATGTCAGGGACCCAGGCAGAGCCAGGCAGGGCCCTTCCTGAGGATGACGAGGAACACAAGCTGGAAGTTGCAGGGAAGTGTCAGGCCACAGCAAGAGAGGCCAGGCAAAGGCCAACAGAGCCAGGAGAGGGACTGTCTAGGAAAGAGAGTCCTGGGGCCATCACCTGGACCCATGAGTCCAGAGCCCTTCAGGAACTCCCAGGGGCACTAATTAATTACATCCTCCTTTCTAATTCCATTTTGAAGTGTGTATCTGGCAAGTGTGCAAGCCCACGCTGAATCACTGGGTCTGTGAGGCTCTGCTCAGGCCCACACCCTACCCAGGGAGCAGAGGTGGCCCCAGAGTCAGCCCCAGAGTCAGCACAGATGGGGCAGCCATGTAGCCCAAGACCCGGCAGGAGTTGGAGGAAGTGTAGACTTCCCTGTGAGCTCCCGGCCCAGGGGCTGTGGTGTTGTGGGGCTCTGGGGGGCCCTGCCTCCAGGCTCCTGTCACTGCAGGAAACAAGAGAAATTGCAGATGTCAGCGACTGACCCATGGGCACAGGGCTCTGGGGCTCTCCCTTCAGAGGAGCTGCTCCAACAAGGTGGAAACAAACAATGGGATGCCTGGGACTTTCTGTGGCATTTCCACATGGACCACGTGGCCACAGCACAGGAGACACCGCTCCTGGCCACGGGCATGGCCCTCACCCCTGCATTGCCAGGACCTCTGGGGGAATGCAGACAGCCTCAGCTGGGCTGGGCAGGTGAGCCTCCGCCCTGCCTCCTGCATCCCCCTCCCTCAGGCCCAGCCCAGACTCCTCTTGCTCTTCCTCTGAAACGGGCTCCTCCCATTGCTGTAACCCAAACCCCGTTGAAAAGGACTGGCACTCAGCGGTCACCCTGCCTGTCCGTGTGCAGCAGGAGGTCCCTCTGTCATGTGACTCATTCGTGCCCATCCAAATATTTAATTCTACAACCGCACTGCAGAAGGAAACTTCCTCCCCTCTCTCCTCCATCACGGTGTATGGCAGCTCTTCCAGCACCCGTCCCCTGGGGTCCTCACTGGCAGATGTGTCTGTCTGCCCTGCAGACACACAGGGAGGCACCTCTGTTGCTCTCGACCAGCCTTCTGCCATGCACATTGTGTCCAAAACCGAGAAAAATGCCCGGCCGAAACTAAGGGCACAGGCGTTGGCAGCAGCTGACGTTCCAGTCTCCACTCTGGCACTTGTTAACTGTGTGACTTTGAGTGGCGGCTTTGGCCCCTCTGCACCTGGGTTTCTGTCCCCTGGAAAGGAAAGAGGCTGCTGCTCCAGCTCCTGCAGGTTGCTGTGTGTTCAGTAGGAGAGCCCACCATGAATGCTCCAAGGTGAACAAGTGAGCCAGCGCCCAGTGCCTGCTGTGAGCCCGCTGCTCCCAGCCTGTGCAGTGCCAGTGGCCTGGGACAGGAACCCCGGCGCTGTTCCTGTTTCCCTGAGGGGCTGGCAGTGCATGCACAGGCTCCCAGGACACAAGGTTATGTGTCCTGGGCTCTGCCTCTGGGGGTTTCAGGGAAGAGCACAAGCCTCAGACACTGGGCCCTTGGCCCCAGGCATTCAGGGCACAGAGCAGCCCATGCCACCAGCACCCTGTCTCCAGCCTCGACACACCTTGTTCTTCAGGCTCTGCTGGGAAAGCCTCCTCCTCCTCCTTCTATGGAGACCCCTTCAACTCCCTTTTCCTTTTGAAGATGGAAGATTCTGGAACACAGTGTACTGCCTTGCTACCTTCCTGTCATGATTAGTGGCTGGATATGGGCAGGCAGAGAGTGTGGGTTTCAGGGAGGCAGAACTCAGTGGCTGGCACCGTGGAGACGAGGGAGGCGAGCTGGCACAGAAGACGGGGGCGGCAGGGAGCAGATAAGACCCAAGGCGGAGGGGGCAGGGAGGGACGTGGAACATTCCAGGCACAAGGAGCAGGCAGGCCCCACTGGAGTGAGGGTTTCATTCAGGAGGAGCATGAGGTTAAGGAGCCAAGTCCGTGCGCACCATTGCACAAGGCGCCTGGCTGCCCATCCGAGAGCTCTAGGGGGACACTGCCTCCAGCCCCCGTCACTGCTGCCCACCCGCAGGAGCCTGCAGTGATTCCCTGTTCCCCAAGGCACTTGGACAGAGCATGGGGTCCCAGTGACCTCGGATGACAGTCTCCTGAGGGGTTGAAGCAGGGATGAACCAGCATCACTCCCAGTTTTGCACAGATGAGGAAGCCGAGGCCCAGCGAGGGGAACGACCCCCGCCCAGGCTCAACCCAGGTGCAAGGCGATCCTGTGGCCTGGTTCCAGCCTCCTGGCCTGGCCTGCCATCAATAGCCTGTTGCTATTATCTGCTCCAAGGGAAAAGGAAGTTGTGTCCCAGTGCCCATGGCCTGGCCTGGAGTCCAGAGGCACTGGTCCCCACGCCTTACAGCTGAGTTGAGCTGGCGGGGGAGGAGGAATGGTAAATAGTTTACCCAGGGCCATGTGGCTAATAGACTCAGGCTGTCAGGAGAATAAACCGCTCTGCCCCGTGTGCTGTGTGGCCCTGGCGGAGGCGTCGTACCCATCAGAGTGCCACTGGCTCTAGGTTTCTCAATGCCCACAGGTCAAGGCCAGCCACAGGCAAAGCCACACCGGGGAGGTTCGGTTCTCCCAGCAGCGGGAGGGCAGCAGCCCGGGGCGGAGGAGTGGCAGATCTGAAAGCAGCTGGTGTCCTCGCAGCTTTGGCTCTGGGACGGGCAAGGAGGGGCGCTGCTTCCATCGCTTGGAGCACTGCTGCTGCTGAGGCCCAGAAGTGAGATTTTCAGCAAGAGTCCTACAGAGGGGGAAGAGCGAGCACCTGCAATCCGCCCTGAAACATGGTCTTCTAGGGGAAGTTCGTCCACAAGGGCTGCAGCTCTGCCCCAGCAGAGCCATCCTGTCCATGCGCTGGGATGTGGGAACCGCTGATGCCAGCAGAGCACAGGAGAGAAGATAGAGGCGGAGACCTGGGCCCGGGCAGGAGCAGCACTGGCACTGGGACACGTGGGCATCTCCACCCAGCACAGCTGGCACTGGGACATGTGGGCATCTCCAGCCAGCACAGCTGGCACTGGGACACGTGGGCATCTCCAGCCAGCACAGCTGGCACTGGGACACGTGGGCATCTCCGCCCAGCACAGCTGGCACTGGGACACGTGGGCATCTCCGCCCAGCACAGCTGGCACTGGGACACGTGGGCATCTCTGCCCAGCACAGCTGGCACTGGGACACGTGGGCATCTCCGCCCAGCACAGCTGGCACTGGGACACGTGGGCATCTCCGCCCAGCACAGCTGGCACTGGGACACGTGGGCATCTCTGCCCAGCACAGCTGGCACTGGGACACGTGGGCATCTCCGCCCAGCACAGCTGGCACTGGGACACGTGGGCATCTCCACCCAGCACAGCAGCACTTTCCCATGCCTCGTATTTCAACCCCATGGCAATCTTCAGGGTGCCCTGAGCAGGTGTTACTGTTAATTGTGATACAGAAAGCAAATTGTCCCAGGACACCAGGTGTCCCCTCTGCCTTCTCCAGCACACCCTGGTCCCTCACAGCCTTACTCAGCCTGGCTGACCCCACCACCCATCCAAACAGCCTCCCTGCCACCACCCCGGACCCCAGGTCCTGCTGCCCAGCCTCCCCATCCCATCCAACGTGAACGCCCCAAGAAGCACAGGGGCTGCCATCTCCAGGGCAGCTACACCGCAAAAGCACTTGAACACAAAAGCCCATGTTCAACAAAGTGTTACATAAAAACCTGCAGACGCTTTTGAAACAATGCTTTGCCCATGCTCCAGGTGAAGCGGCCTCTGCGCCAGCCCGTCTGGAATCTGCGCGCAGAGACTGAGCTTTGTGCATCATCCTGGAAAACGTTAGCGCCCAGGTGGGAGGACCGTAGCAGCGAACAGGTTTCAGCTGTTTGACGCCCCACATAGTAACATTTTGTTATCTAGGCCGTGGGGGCTGGGGCCAATGACAGCAGAGGCCCAGGGGAGGCGTTCCGCCAGTGACAGTCGCGACGAGCCCCCTGCATTCCCAGCCCCCAGCCTGTGTCTCTTTCCTCTACACTCAGCTCACAGATATGGAAAGCTTTCTCTGTTCACTGCCGCCCTGAGCCACACGGCCATGCCCTGTCGCTCCTATGCACGTGACCCTCAGAAGGCTCTGCCTCCCCGGCCAGCAGCTGGAGGTCTTCGAGTCAGCCACAAGGGTGTGTGGAGCCTGCAGTCACTCTGCCTGGGGCAGCTGGGGCTTGTGTGGATTTGGTCAAATCCCCAGGCATCTCCAGGACCCACCGAATCCACCAACTACACCATTGAAGAAACTGCCCCGGTGGACGGCCCTTCACACGCCCTCTCGCACTGAAGGCCACGGGGCATCTCCTGTGTGTCCAGCCCTGTTCTTCTGTGCCCAGTGCATGCTTAGTGGTCCCTATGTGACTGTCCTCTGGAAGGGCAAGACGTGAAAATGCACAGCAAACCCCGAGCCCTCAGCGGCTGAGCCTTACCCGCCATGTTCCTCCAAACCCCAATCCCAGCAGAGCCGGAGAGCCACGTGGTCCAAGGGTGCCACCCATCTGCCACCTGCTCTTGGAAAGCAGTTAGTGACCGAGGGAAAGGGATTAGCATCAGGGGCCCTAGAGCGCCCAACGGTCCTGGAGGTGGCCTCGGTCACTTTGCCCCAGAACAGCCTGCAGAGGGTCTGGCCCCTCCACACGGGAAACACGTAAGCGGGGCTCCGGGTGTTTCAGGACCCAGGCCAGCTCTCAGCCTACCCTCAGCCTACCCCAGTAGGCCCAGATGTGGGAAGAGGGAGGTTGGGCCCCAGTTAGGAAGACCGGCTGTGGCCAGTGGGGAGGGCACTATGGGCTGGTGCCCCCCACCCAGGTGTCAGGCAGAGCAGGAGAGAGGCTGTTTCGGACTCGCTGTTTGTGGCCCCCTGGATTCATAGGTTGAAATCCTAACCGCTAAGGTGACGGCATTAGGAGGTGGGGACTTTGGGAAGTCATGGGTCATGGGGGTGGAGCCTCACTATTGGGATTAGGGCCCTTATAAAGGGGACCCCGGAGAGCTGCCTCTCCCTCTTTCCACCAAGCGAGGATGCAGCAAGAAGGCTGCACCAGAGCGGGTCCTCGCCAGAACCTGACCGCGTGCACCCTGGTCTCAGAGCACCCTGAGACAGCAGAGGCAGGGCCAGTGCACGCTGCCACCCAGAGGAGGCCAGAGGGCCAGGTGGAAGAAGGGGCCACAGAGAAAACATGGATCCGTGCCCTTCCTTCCCTTTCATCTCAAAACCGCAAACACCTTCAGGCCCGAAGAGTAAAGCCCCTGCCTGTGGGCAGCTCCGTGCCCACCCCGTGGGCAGTGTGGCCCTCCGCCTCTCTCCGTGCCCACCCCGTGGGCAGTGTGGCCCTCCGCCTCTCTCCATGACTGTCCTTCTGGGCAGCTCTGGCTTCACCCAGGACCACAGGAAAACACAGATTCAAGAGCACTTGGTTGATTCATGGGGGTCACAGCCACTGCTGTGCCCCAGCAACCCAGGGCCCTCAGCCCAGGTGACTCCCAAGAACCGCTGGGGGCCGGGGCAGTGGCTCACATCTGTAATCTCAGCACTTTGGGAGGCCGAGGCGGGCTGATCACTTGAGGTCAGTTCAAGATCAGTCTGGGCAATGTGGAATAACCCCGTCTCTCCTAAAAATACAAAAATTAGCCCGGCGTGGTGATAGGCACCCGTAATCCCAGCTACTGGAAGGCTGAGGCAGGAGAATCACTTAAACCCAGTAGGTGGAGGCTGCAGTGAGCCGAGATCGCACCACTGCACTCCAGCCTGAGTGACAGAGAGAGTCTCTGTCTCAAAGATTAAAAAGAAACAACAGAACTTCTGGGACCTGGGACCCTCCCAGGCTCAGGCACGACCCCCTCACCACCTGCTGTCTTGGCTCAAACCTCTCCCAGGGGCCACCCCCTGACCACCTGCTGCTTTCTAAGCTGCAGCCCGCACTCCCATCCCCGGGGCTCCCCCATTTCCCTCTCCACCCTCACAGCTGACAAGGTGTCTCCAGCATTAGACAAGTGAACAGACGCAGTACGCACATCACCCGCCTTGGGCACAGCGGCTGTTCAGCGTTAGATGTAACTGCGAATACTTCACCGAATTTAAGACACCATCGACAGCAAAGCGCTGCGTTACTTTATGAACCACTAAGAAAGAGAAAATGCTGCCAATTAAACCGACATGACGCTTTCTTATCACGCATAACTTTTATTTTACGCTTATTGAAGGAGCTCTTCAGGACTTAATTAGACATGGATTTGTACCGGCCATCACTGTGGCACACACATAAAAGAAAGATGTCAGCAAAATAAATTTGTTCAGATATTTCTAAACTTTGTGCACGTTATTAAGTCCAAAGCTTCCAACTCCGTTTCCCTCCGAGCCATCGAGCCCCGTGCTCACCCTCACAGTCATGTCCTCGGTGCTGTCAGAAGCACCCAGGATGCAGCTTATCCTCAAAAAGCACGTGAAAGGGTGAAGGGCCGTAGCTGCCGGACTGAGGCCTGCCCGGGTCTGATGGGGTCAGCCTCTGCCTCCCGTGTCGGGGATTTCTGCCAAACGCCTGATTCTCTACATCCCAGGTCACTTCCTTTCCACCACTGTTTCTAGATTTTTCTTCCAGATCCACACCCAGATGCAAGCTTTGAGATTGAGGCTGTCTCATTCAGGCACAGACAGGCCCAGTGACTACATGGCCAACCACTGCGGTGAGACGTCTTCAATTACAAGATATGTCCTGATTTGGGAAATGTCCCAGCATTCAAAGCTGAGACAGGCATGGTGGCTCACTCCTAGCACTGTGGGAGGTAGAGACAAGAGGATTGCTTAAGCCGAGGAGTTTGAGATCCGCCGGGGCAGCATAGCAAGACCCCAACTCTGCCGAGACCAGCTCAGTCATGGAGACCCCAACCCAGGCAGCGCTGAAGGAATTAAGAAGTAGACAGAAATAGAGAGAAAAAAGGTGTGGGACAGACAGGGGCCTCAGCGTTCCCAGCTGAGAGCCACCAGCAGAGTTTGCCCCCTGCATTTATTGACAGCAAGCGAATGATAATCATTGTTTAACTGAAAGCATTCTTCGCAGGGAACAAAGCATTCTTTACTAGTGGCAAGAAACAGGCCCTGGCGCTGACCTCCTGCAGCTGGGACATGTTGAGGCACATGTGCTCATGCTATTGTTTATGGTTCAGAAGCCCCCCGAGCGGTCGTCCACCCAAGGGCGGGTTAGATCTTTCTTTCCTTGGCTCCAGGAAGCCAATGACCTCTAGCAATGTGTGTCACCGCCATCACGAGGATGTCACAGTGCCATAGATATTCTGTTTATGGCCAGTTTCTTTAAGGCCTGTATCTGCCAGGCTTGGGGCCTGTTCTCAATTGCTTCCAACACAATTCTACAGAACACAGAAAATTAACCAGGTGGTAGCATGAGCCTGTAGTCCCAGCTACCAGGGAGGCTGAGGTGGGAGGATGGCTTAAGACCAGGGGGTCGAGGCTGCACTGAGCCGTGATTACACCACTGCACTGCAGCCTGGGTGACAGAGTGAGACCCTGTCTCACAAAAATAAAATAAATAAATAAAAACTGCATCCTCAACAGGCTGAGGCTGGAGGAAACTGTAAACTCGGGAGTTCAAGGCCAGTCTGGACAACACAGCGAGACTCTAATTTTTATTTTTATTTTTTTTCAGAGACTCTAATTTTTTTAATCAAATAATAATAATAATAGGACATTGTTGTTTTTTTACACACTAAGTCCCCAACCAGCCTCACACTCTCCCTCTCCCTGGGAGTCACGAGAAAGTGATCAACCCACTCCCTGCCTCCTTCTCAACCCTGCATTGACTCTAGACACGATGCAGCCAGCTCTGCTATAAGCCAAAGGCCTTGGGGCTTCCCTTGCCCTCCCAGGTGCCTCGTCTGTGAACTGGGGGTGTGAACATAGCAGAGCCTCCCCCTCGAGGCTGTGATAAGAATTAAGGAAGTAATATTCTTAAAGCCTGATGGTTCCTAGAGCACAAACATCCAATAGGATGATGACTGCATCCCACACCATCCCTCCACCCCACACCATCCCTCCACTCCACACCATCCCTCCACCCCACACCCTCACTCCATCCCTCACCATCACTTCATCCCATATATCCCTCCATCACATATCATCACCCCATCCCACAACATCACTCCATCCCTCAGATCACTCCATCCCACATCATCACTCCATCCCTCACCATCACCCCATCCCGCAACATCACTCCATCCCTTACCATCATCCCATACCACAACATCACTCCATCCCTCACCATCACTCCATCCCTCACATCACTCTATCCCTCACCATCACTCCATCCCACACCATCACTCCATCCCTCACCATCACCCCATCCCGCAACATCACTCCATCCCTCACATCACTCCATCCCACATCATCACTCCATCCCTAACCATCACCCCATCCCACAACATCACTCCATCCCTTACCATCATCCCATACCACAACATCACTCCATCCCTCACATCACTCCATCCCACACCATCACTCCATCCCTAACCATCACCCCATCCCTCACATCACTCTATCCCTCACCATCACTCCATCCCACACCATCACTCCATCCCTAACCATCACCCCATCCCGCAACATCACTCCATCCCGTACCATCACCCCATACCGCAACATCACTCCATCCCTCACCATCACCCCATCACTCACCATCACTCCATCCCTCACATCACTCTATCCCTCACCATCACTCCATCACTCACCATCACTCCATCCCTCACATCACTCTATCCCTCACCATCACTCCATCCCACACCATCACTCCATCACTCACCATCATCCCATACCGCAACATCACTCCATCCCTCACATCACTCCATCCCACACCATCACTCCATCACTCACCATCACTCCATCCCTCACATCACTCTATCCCTCACCATCACTCCATCACTCACCATCACTCCATCCCTCACATCACTCTATCCCTCATCATCACTCCATCCCACACCATCACTCCATCCCGTACCATCATCCCATACCACAACATCACTCCATCCCTCACATCACTCCATCCCACACCATCACTCCATCACTCACCATCACTCCATCCCTCACATCACTCTATCCCTCACCATCACTCCATCCCTTACCATCATCCCATACCGCAACATCACTCCATCCCTTACCATCACTCCATCCCTCACATCACTCCATCCCACATCATCACTCCATCACTCACCATCACTCCATCCCTCACATCACTCCATCCCTCACATCACTCCATCCCACATCATCACTCCATCCCTAACCATCACCCCATCCCGCAACATCACTCCATCCCTTACCATCACTCCATCCCTCACATCACTCCATCCCACATCATCACTCCATCCCTCACCATCACCCCATCCCGCAACATCGCTCCATCCCTCACATCACTCCATCCCACAACATCACTCCATCCCTCACATCACTCCATCCCACACCATCATCCCATACTGCAACATCACTCCATCCCTCACATCACTCCATCCCTCACCATCATCCCATACCACAACATCACTCCATCCCACATCATCACTCCATCCCACACCATCATCCCATACCGCAACATCACTCCATCCCACATCATCACTCCATCCCTCACCATCATCCCATACCGCAACATCACTCCATCCCTCACATCACTCCATCCCTCACCATCATCCCATACCGCAACATCACTCCATCCCTCACATCACTCCATCCCACACCATCATCCCATACCGCAACATCACTCCATCCCACATCATCACTCCATCCCTAACCATCACCCCATCCCGCAACATCACTCCATCCCTTACCATCACTCCATCCCTCACATCACTCCATCCCACATCATCACTCCATCCCTCACCATCACCCCATCCCGCAACATCGCTCCATCCCTCACATCACTCCATCCCACAACATCACTCCATCCCTCACATCACTCCATCCCACACCATCATCCCATACTGCAACATCACTCCATCCCTCACATCACTCCATCCCTCACCATCATCCCATACCGCAACATCACTCCATCCCACATCATCACTCCATCCCTCACCATCATCCCATACCGCAACATCACTCCATCCCTCACATCACTCCATCCCTCACCATCATCCCATACCGCAACATCACTCCATCCCTCACATCACTCCATCCCACACCATCATCCCATACCGCAACATCACTCCATCCCTCACATCACTCCATCCCACACCATCATCCCATACCGCAACATCACTCCATCCCTCACATCACTCCATCCCACACCATCATCCCATACCGCAACATCACTCCATCCCACATCATCACTCCATCCCTAACCATCACCCCATCCCGCAACATCACTCCATCCCTCACCATCACTCCATCCCTCACATCACTCTATCCCTCACCATCACTCCATCCCACACCATCACTCCATCCCTCACCATCATCCCATACCGCAACATCACTCCATCCCTCACATCACTCCATCCCACATCATCACTCCATCCCTAACCATCACCCCATCCCGCAACATCACTCCATCCCGTACCATCATCCCATACCGCAACATCACTCCATCCCTCACCATCACCCCATCACTCACCATCACTCCATCCCTCACATCACTCTATCCCTCACCATCACTCCATCACTCACCATCACTCCATCCCTCACATCACTCTATCCCTCACCATCACTCCATCCCACACCATCACTCCATCACTCACCATCATCCCATACCGCAACATCACTCCATCCCTCACATCACTCCATCCCACACCATCACTCCATCACTCACCATCACTCCATCCCTCACATCACTCTATCCCTCACCATCACTCCATCACTCACCATCACTCCATCCCTCACATCACTCTATCCCTCACCATCACTCCATCCCACACCATCACTCCATCACTCACCATCATCCCATACCGCAACATCACTCCATCCCTCACATCACTCCATCCCTCACCATCACCCCATCACTCACCATCACTCCATCCCTCACATCACTCTATCCCTCACCATCACTCCATCACTCATCATCACTCCATCCCTCACATCACTCTATCCCTCACCATCACTCCATCCCACACCATCACTCCATCCCGTACCATCATCCCATACCACAACATCACTCCATCCCTCACATCACTCCATCCCACACCATCACTCCATCACTCACCATCACTCCATCCCTCACATCACTCTATCCCTCACCATCACTCCATCCCACACCATCACTCCATCCCTTACCATCATCCCATACCGCAACATCACTCCATCCCTCACATCACTCCATCCCACATCATCACTCCATCCCACATCATCACTCCATCACTCACCATCACTCCATCCCTCACATCACTCCATCCCTCACATCACTCCATCCCACATCATCACTCCATCCCTAACCATCACCCCATCCCGCAACATCACTCCATCCCTTACCATCACTCCATCCCTCACATCACTCCATCCCACATCATCACTCCATCCCTCACCATCACCCCATCCCACAACATCATTCCATCCCTCACATCACTCCATCCCACAACATCACTCCATCCCTCACATCACTCCATCCCTCACATCACTCCATCCCACATCATCACTCCATCCCTCACCATCACACCATCCCGCAACATCACTCCATCCCTCACCATCACCCCATCCCGCAACATCACTCCATCCCTCACCATCATCCCATACCGCAACATCACTCCATCCCTTACCATCATCCCATACCGCACCATCACTCCATCCCACACCATCATTCCATCCCGCACCATCACTCCATCCCTCACCATCACTCCATCCCTCACATCACTCTATCCCTCACCATCACTCCATCCCTCACATCACTCCATCCCTCACATCACTCCATCCCACACCATCACTCCATCCCACACCATCACTCCATCCCTCACATCACTCCATCCCTCACCATCGCTCCATCCCTCACATCACTCCGTCCCTCACCATCACTCCATCCCACACCATCGCTCCATCCCACACCATCGCTCCATCCCACACCATCGCTCCATCCCACACCATCGCTCCATCCCACACCATCGCTCCATCCCACACCATCGCTCCATCCCTCACCATCGCTCCATCCCTCACATCACTCCATCCCTCACCATCGCTCCATCTCACACCATCGCTCCATCCCACACCATCGCTCCATCCAACACCATCGCTCCATCCCTCACATCACTCCATCCCACACCATCGCTCCATCCCTCACATCACTCCATCCCGCACCATCGCTCCATCCCGCACCATCGCTCCATCCCTCACCATCGCTCCATCCCACACCATCGCTCCATCCCACACCATCACTCCATCCCTCACATCACTCCATCCCTCACCATCACTCCATCCCTCACCATCACTCCATCCCTCACATCACCCCATCCCACACCATCACTCCATCCCTCACATCACCCCATCCCACACCATCACCCCATCCCACACCATTGCTCCATACATTTCTGCCATGATACCCAACAAATTAAACTCTTTCTGTACACACCATTGGGGCGGCCTCCTTCTCCTATGTATGTTCCTCATGGATGGTGTGTACCCCATCGTGTCTGCCTTGGCACTTCACTCTGTCACCATCTGGGAGTGCCAGGAGGCCAATGGTGTGTCCAAGACATACCAAGCCAGCCTGCTAGGATGAGGCTGCCATGCAGGGACCCCCCCACATCCCAGGGGACCTGAGTACCTCCCTCTATCTCAGCCCCTCTGGTCCCTCAAGGACCATACACACCGCTGGCCCAGCCCCGCTGTAACCCCAAGCCCTCAGAGCAGAACATTCCCACACTTCCAGCCCTGCCAAGCCCCGCCTCTGCTCACAGCCTGCCCAGGGACTCAGCTCCAGGGTGCATCTTCCCTGGGGGTTCGAGAATTGACATATTTGTCCCTTTCTTGCCGACTTTGTTCTGTTCATGGGAGGTCCTTCCACTGAAAGCTCCAGGCTAGACAAGGAAGAGCAAACAGAGGCAACCCTCCACGTGCTGGGCTTTTACATCCTTCCCTGAAGCCAGGATGGGGCATTGGCCATCCCATGAGCTGTGGGGACAGAAAGCACCTCAGAGCCCCCATTACCTTGTAGCAAACAACAGCAGGCTGGACAGGCAACAGTTAGCACTCCTCTCTCATGGGCCGGGGGACAAGTGTCCTGCTGTGGCTGCCTCCAGACCCCCATTCCCACCTGCATCTGTAGCAAGAGGCCTCTCCAGCCCGAAGTGGCCCCCAGAGAGCTGCCCCAGCTCTGTGCCCAGCACACCTGCCTGAATGCAGGTCCTATTCTCAATGTGTCCTGAGCTGAAGGTGTGGCCATCCTGAGCTTCCCTTCTCCTGTGTCCATATGTCAAGCCTGCTTCTCTGCTGTGACTTTTAAGGAAGTCACTTCTTGTTGACGAGTCTGGAGAAGTGAGCTTGGGTGGCTGCTTGCTCACGCCCAAGGACATACTCTGGGTCATCATCTTTCTCTGAGAGCAGCGGTCCCTTCCAGTTCTAACAGCTTGGGACACTAAATGGGCACCGCCGGACCTGTGGGAGGCTCACCCTGGGCTCCCCGCCTCATGCTCACGGGCAGTTCCTTCGCAGGACAGACAGGAGCTGATGAGACCTGGGAGTGCCTCACGTCAGCTAACCGGGCAGGTGCGAGGGTCCGATGCATACACACGCACTCGTGCCACCACCCGTCCCTGCCACACTTCGCTGAGCACACACGCTGTGCCGGGTCATGTCCCCCGGGCAGGTACAGGTGCAGATGAGGCAGCCCTGGGGGCCAAGGGAGACCAGAGAGGTCCCCGCAGAGGAGGTGACCTCTGCACACAACAGTGCTGATGGCTTACAACCCAGAGCTGGAGTCAGCACACAGACTGCGGTGTCAGCCCAGCTAAGCGTAGAAGGTGCCAACGTGACCCTCACTGCACACCGCCCTGTCTGAGAGGCTACATCTATTCAATCTACTCCTATCCCTTCCTTGGTAACACCGATATCAGCGATGAGCCTACGGAGGAACGGAGGTTAAGCGGCTTCACCTCGTGGCTCAGCTGGGAGGCAAATGCAGTCGGCGTCCACACCATCAACCTCCATGGCCTCTCCAAATGGTAACCTCCTCCTGGACATGGTGCTGCCTGCCCCACGCCTCATTCCTCTCCAAATGGAGAAACATGCATACAGTAGGAGCCTGATAAATGCTCCCTTCCTTCACTTCGCCTGACTTTCCTAGTGCAGGGCGTGGGGAGACCGCTATGGATTGAATGTCTGTATCTCCCATATGTTGAAATCCTCACCGCCCCCCCAGGTGATGGTATAAGGAGGTGGGGCCTTTGGGGGGTGAGGAGGGCGCTGGGGTGGCACCTCCTGAATGGGATTAATGTCCTTATAAAATAGGCCCAGTGGGGCTCATTTGCCCCTTCCACCACACGAGCACCACGAGAAACACCGCCTGTGAGCCGGCGTGGACCCTCACCAGACGCGGAATCTGCCCAGCCTCCAGAACCGTGAGAATAAATGTCTGTGGTTTAAAAGTCACCCAGGCTCTGGTGTTCTGTTGCAGCAGCCCGGCTGGACTGAGACAGAAGAGGTGCCGCCCAGGGAGGCTGGGTCCAGCACACAGGCATCCTCAGCAAACACCCTCCAAATTTGAATCAGGCCTGGAAGGAGGGAAGCTCCGAGGAGGACAGAGGTCTCGGAGGCATGAGCAGGACCAGCCAAGAGGACAAGAGACTGAGCTGGTTCCAGAAGGAAACGTCCTGTTGGAAATACCTGGGGAGGCCGTGGAGAAGTTATTTCACTCACGTCTATTAGACCAGACGCGACAGTTGCCTCCCTGCAGGGAATGCAGAGAATCCAAGCAAAGCCACCCTCCCCGGCTCATGCAGATTTTCCTCAGACATTGACTCTTCCCAAGACTTTGGGCTGTGTGCGAATTGAAAGAAATGTGTGCAGGGCTGGGGGCATAGGAGACGGAGCTCTGCGTGCTTTCAGCTCCGTCGCAATGTCAACCTAAAACTGCTCCAAAAAATCATTCATTAATTTTTAAATAATGATAAAATAGAAGCAAAAAGAAGATTTTGCTGTTGTTGTTCACTTTTCTTCCTTTAGGACTGGACCTTGACACTGAAGGTCAGTACCCTCAAGCTCTCGAGTGAGTGTGTGGATTCACCCGGGGAGCCTCTGCAAAATGCATGCTCCTGGGCCCCACCTCGGGATCCCTGGGTAGCAGGTCTAGGGTGGGGCCCAGGAACGTGCATTACAGTCAAGGGTCCTAGGGGTTCCACTGAGACCTGGACCCCACGTGACTTCAAGACTGTAGTGGGCTGAATGGCGATCCCAAAAAAGATATGTCTACACCCTTGCCCCGGAAGCTGTGCATGGGGCATTATTTGGAGAACAGCTCATTGCCAATGTGATCTACTGAAGGTTCTCCTGCTGAGACTCATCCTGGATTATCCAGATGGGCTCTGACTGCAATGATAAGTGTCCTTAAGAGACAAAAGGGAAGAGGACGGAGGTGACGAGCGCCACATCAGGGTCACCACCTGAGAAGCCGATCAGCACCTGCGGACCCTGACTCGGCGATGGATGAGTGAAATACACTCACACACCCAGCAGTACAGTGAATTGAGTGGGCCAGGGATGGTCGTCGGCTGCTCTCAGAGGGCGATTGCAGCCAACCGACCGTTTCTCCCTGTTCCTCTTCGCATTTATTCAGTATAGATTTCATAACAGAGGTGCTAAGTCAACAGGCTTGTGAATAATTTACATCGTCAAAAGAGTGGTTTTACGGACGATAAAAGGTTTTGGTTCCTGGGCCCAGAACAAGCACCATGAATGGGTAATCCCCTTTTGACCGCCCCCCGAGACGATCATTCGGCACAAAGTTTACATGAGTGACAGAGTAGAGATAAAGGAATGTGGGGTAAACAGACATAACTGGGGAAGCTTTTAGTATCTCTAATCTTCGCCCTGTGACCTGATGCTCTAACTTAAGATCTGGCTGCCTTCAGCCATCTCATTAAAACATGATGACCTTCCAAAAGCTTTGAGAGTATAATCTTACACTTTCCCTAATATTTTCTAATATTTTGCCAACCACCCTGAGAGATTCTGAACAGACGGAGGTGGAGGCAGAGACTGAGGCTACGCAACCATAAACCAAGAAAGCCCTAGAGCCACCAGGAGCTGAAAGACAAGGAAATCTCCGCCCCCAAAGCCTCAGAGGGATCACGGCCCTGAAAACACCTTGATTTCAGACTCCTGGACCCTAGAACGGAGGGAGGATGAATCTCTGTCATCTTAAGACACGAAGTTTGTGATCATTTGTTACAGCAGCAGGAAACACAGACACTGACCTGCCAAGGAGGCAGCCACTCGGGCTGCTGAGAGCGGGCACACAGAGATGTCGGCTCCCAAATGCCAGCTCCATCACCATCTGTCCCTACGCAGAGAGACGCCTGCTCCCAAATGCCAGCTCCATCACCATCTGTCCCTACGCAGAGAGACGCCTGCTCCCAAATGCCAGCTTCATCACCATCTGTCCCTACGCAGAGAGACGCCTGCTCCCAAATGCCAGCTCCATCACCATCTGTCCCTACGCAGAGAGACGCCTGCTCCCAAATGCCAGCTCCATCACCATCTGTCCCTACGCAGAGAGACGCCTGCTCCCAAATGCCAGCTCCATCACCATCTGTCCCTACGCAGAGAGACGCCTGCTCCCAAATGCCAGCTCCATCACCAGCTGTGCCTACACAGAGAGATGCCTGCTCCCAAATGCCAGCTCCATCACCATCTGTCCCTACGCAGAGAGACGCCTGCTCCCAAATGCCAGCTCCATCACCATCTGTCCCTATGCAGAGAGACGCCTGCTCCCAAATGCCAGCTCCATCACCAGCTGTGCCTACACGGAGAGATGCCTGCTCCCAAATGCCAGCTCCATCACCAGCTGTCCCTAAGGAGGCCTCCCTGACATTGAGACCGAGTTCCAGCTCCACAGCAGACCTTGATTCTGACCACTTCATCCATCTCCGCAGCCACTATCGCCTCTCCCAGGAAGTCCTACTTTGGAGGAGAAAGCTTTGGGTTGTAAGGATGAGAAATGGATAACTCTGCATCTCCATATGAAACTGAGTTGGGCCGGGTGCAGTGGCTCATGCCTGTAATCCCAGAACTTCAGGAGGCCAAGGCAGGTGGATCATGAGGTCAGGAGATCAAGGCCTTCCTGGCCAACATAATGAAACCCTGTCTCTACTAAAAATGCAAAAATTAGCTGGGTATAGTGGTATGCGCCTATAGTCCCAGCTACACGGGAGGCTGAGGCAGGAAAATAGCTTGAACTCGGGAGGCTGAGGTTGCCGTGAGCTGAGATCGCGCCACCGCACTCCAGCCTGGCAACAGAGTGAGACTTTGTCTCAAAAAAATAAAATAAAATAAACTGAGAGGACGAGGGGGAGATGCAGGCATGGACCCCAGGCTCCCTCGGGTGGAAGCAGGAGTTACACGGACTTCGAGTCACTCCTAGTGACAAACTGGTGCCAGGTGACCAGAGAGATGGGCCAGGCACAAACTTCAGCACAATCCAAGCAGGGACGCCTGAACAACTTGGTAGTCAGAAAGTTCTAGAAAGAACCTGTTTTTGTTGTGTGGTGTCTCTAAGTCTTATATCATTTCTTAAAGATGGTTTTGTTTTGAATTTGTTTTGAATTGTCCATCACCCACTTTCCCACATGGGGCCTCTTCACAGGCTGCTTCCCCGAATAGCTGGGCTGGAGGAAACAGTGCTCCGGGGTTCCTGCCCTGTCCTAGAGCGTCCCCCTGAGTTTTGTGAGCTCCACACTTGCCACCCAAGACCAGCCTCAGGCTCTTTTGGTGCCCACACCTGCTGGAAGGAGAGGATGGTGACCATGACCCTCAGCTTCCTAGAAGGAGCAGAGGGTGAGAGATGGTGGAGGGCGGGAGTCCATCGGCCTCCTCTGAGCCAGCCTCACGGGGACAGGGACCAGTCAACTTACCCAGACCACCCCCGGGGTGGCAGTGGCCTCACAGTGGCCCTGCAGGCTCCTGTAGACACACACGTGAGGTCCAAGGGTCAGAGGACCCAAGACGTCCAGCCTCTGCAGAGCTCACAGTCGTCAGTGAATGCCGAGAACGAAGTACTTAGACGGTTTGAGCTGAGCGGGGCTGGGGGTAGCTTTTGTTGAGAGTGTTTTCCCCAGCATCTCCACCAAGAATTTATTGAAAGGGCTTGTATTAACTACAAACATTCACTAGAAGGTTATTTGAGGTGGGTTGCTGAGGCACCTGTGACCTCGTACACACTCAAACCGCATTCTCAGGAGGCTGTTTTTAGTGTTTCTTATCACACCACACACTCCACTCCCTGTTTTGTTTTTAGGGTTAAGGAGTTTCATTTCCATGCACAAGTACCATACACAGGGCCTCGGTATTTTTCCATGTGCCGACCCCAAATGCTATGTACGTAAGCTTCAATATGTTGCCATGTGCACCCTACAGCCTCTGCAGAGGGTGAGAGCCGGTGGAGGGCAGGGGTCCATTGGCCTCTTCTGAGCCAGTCTCATGGGGACAGGAATTGCCGACCTACCCTGATCACCCCACAGGGTGGCAGTGGCCTCACAGTGGCCCTGCAGGCTCCTGCAGACACACACATGAGGTCCGACGGTCAGAAGGACCCTGAGGAGTCTGGCTTCTGCCGTGGCTACCCACAGCTCAGGCATGACTGCCCTGTCTCACTCATTGCGACAGCTGCCACCTGAGCCATGCCCGCATTTTCAGAGGTCAAAGCCGACCCGAGAGCCCCTTGAGAATCAAGCACGTGACTGGACCAGGAGCCCATAGCCAGCTGCTGGCCTCACCAGGACTGGACACTCAGAGCCAGGGCCACACACTCCTCCTCAGAAAGACCCGAGGAGAAGCGATGTCTGCTCGATGGTGTCATAGCTGATCTTCCTCCTCATGCTTCAAGAGTCTTTTCAGGAAAGAGGAGTCAGGAACGAAGGCAATGTGAGAGGCCCCGTCCTTGGCTGGGTGAGCACGAACATCTGCATGGCCGGGGCTGCCCTAACTAAAGACCACAAAGCCACCTGGCTTGCAACCGCGGACATTCAGTCTCTCGCAGCTCAAGAGCCCACAGATCCGAACTCGAGGTGTGGTAGGG
This sequence comes from Aotus nancymaae, assembly GCF_030222135.1. Taxonomy (NCBI): domain Eukaryota; kingdom Metazoa; phylum Chordata; class Mammalia; order Primates; family Aotidae; genus Aotus; species Aotus nancymaae. Next base: position 1,202,859 of record NW_026988467.1, on the reverse strand, counting down.
CTGCTTCCTTCGGAGGCTCTGAGGGAGAAGCTGTCTCTCCCCCACTTCTGGGGGCCCCAGCAATCCCTGGTGCTCTGTGACGGACAGATGCATCACCCGGTCTCTGCCTCCACCCTCTGGGTGCCTGTGTCTGCTTTCTCTTACAATGACACCATAGCCAGGCCTGGTGGTGCGCGCCTGCAATCCCAGCTACTCCGGAGGCTGAGGCGGGAGCTTGAACCCAGGAGGCCAGCCTGGACAGCATAGAAAGCCCCTACATTTTTTTTTTTGAGACGGAGTCTTGCAGTCAGTGCAGTGGTGCAATCTGGGCTCACCGTAACCACCGCCTCCCGGGTTCAAGCGATTCTCCTGCCTCAGCCTCCCGAGTAGCTGGGACTACAGGCGCACACCACCACACCCAGATAATTTTTGTATTTTCATTAGAGACAGGGTTTCGCCATGTTGGCCAGGATGGTCTCGATCTCTTGACCTCGTGATCCACCCACCTCAGCCTCCCAAAGTGCCGAGATTACAGGCATGAGCCACTGTGTCCAGTCGACCTTTCTTATTTTTAAAAATTAAAAGAAAAAAAATCTGTCTTTGGGTTTAGGTCCCATCCTAGTCTGCTGTGAACTTGTCTTAAGTAATGACATCTCCAAAGACCCTATTTCCAAAGAAAGGCCAGTTCTGATGTTCCCAGTGGACATGAGTTTGGGGAAACACTCTCAACTCACTGTGGGGAGGATTCAGCAAGGTGGGGTCTGCAGCTGGGCTTGGGGCTGGAAGGCCCGGGTTCCTGCCGTACCCATAGCTGGCACACCTGTGGCCACATCCTCAGCCTCCAAGTGTCTCCTTCCATCGTCTGCAAAATGAAGGCCACCAATACTTCTTTTACGGAGTCATGAGGAAGATATGGGGGGTTATGTGTAAAAGGGCCTGGCAGGCGGGCGGATCACGAGGTCAAGAGATCGAGACCATCCTGGCCAACATGGTGAAACCCTGTCTCTACTAAAAATACAAAAATTAGTTGGGCTTGGTGGCGCGCGCCTGTAGTCCCAGCTACTCCAGAGGCTGAGACAGAAGAATTGCTTGAACCCAGGAGGTGGAGGTTGCGGTGAGCCAAGATCGCGCCATTGCACTCCAGCCTGGCGCCTGGTGACAGAACGAGACTCTGTCTCGAAAGAAGAAAAAAAAAAGGGCCTGGCACAGGCCTGGTATGGAACAGAGGTGTCAGTGCGGGGATGAGGTGCCCCCAACAGTGAGGCCCCGCCTGGGAGGCAAGGGCGGGGCTGCCTCCTCGGCACAGTTTCCCTCTCAGAAGCTTGGAGGGCTCAGGGAGAGATTAAGCGCATTATGGAGATGCACTCTCGTGTTTGCAAATCTCTTCCCGGCGAGGGATTTGCTTCCTCGAGTGCCTGATAAGATGTTTGAGCAAACTCCCCTATTGTCCCGATCATCACTGTGATGTTGCGGTTGGCGGTGCGTGGGCGGAAAGAAAGGGGTCTATTTTCCTGGCTAATAAGGTTTATTTTTACTCTAGCTGAATAATGCATGATCAGTGTCAAAATAAATTACAATCCTCCCATCATAAGCCACTCTCCTGCCCTACATACCTGCCGAAGCTGCCTTCCCGTTCCCCCGGGCTGCCAGCCCCGCCCCGGCTCCCGGAAGGCACCCGTCCTTCCCCGCCACCGCCTGCCATTCATTCTCTCCAAGTTAGAACGGAATATAAATTGGGCGCCTCGGGGACCTGCAGAACTTGAGAGTACGTTACGTTAGGAATTGGCTTTGCGGCCATAAATTATGTAACAGCTCTGATCCCACACCAAGCTGGTATTTTCACTATGGTGTAAATAAAAATGTTAAATGATTTTTCTAAGCGTTTGATTTTTCATCTGTGGTTTATTCACCTACTAAATTTTTGTAAAGGCCCGTTTATTCAGCTTTGGGGGTAAATATATTAAGCAGCTGTCCACTTGGCAGCGACGGTGTGACGCCTCCAAGACAGGGAGGGGCTCCCAGGTCGTCTCTGCTGGCTGACGGCAGCCCACGCTCCTAAGCCTCTCAGCCTCAGTTTCCCCACCTATAGAAAGGAAAGCAAAACTGCTGTTTTCCGAAGGGTTACTTTCCAAGTTGAAAATAAGACAACAGGAGCGGCAGAGGCATTGCCTTTGGCTGCAGCACCTGATGTGAGGAAGAGTCACTACAGGTCAGCATGATGCCTCCTGCACCACAGCACCAGGAAGCCACATAACTCCAGTTAGAATATGGCACCAACAAATTCACTATGTGCCAACCACTAAGAAAAAGTACTCCATTTGGTAGCTCAAAGGAGCTTTTCTTCAAGACTCAGAGAGCGTGCCTTCCCCAGAAGCTGCTTTGTCCGACACTCAAGGCCTCCAGGAGTCCTGCCATCCACCTGGTGCTCCGCCAGCCTCGCACCTCCCACCTCCCACGTGTCCGCGGCCAACGTCCAGCCTACATGCACCCCAGCTCCGCCCACTCCTGCCGGCCCCTGCCTGCTCTCAGCTGAGGGTAAAGGCAGAGAGGTCTGGATCCAGGTCTGGGCGCAAAACTTACGGCTTTCCAACTCTCCACTCTGTCTCACCATAAGGAAACGGAGCAAAGAAAGGGCCTGGCTCTGGGGCTGTGGCAGGACTCTGCAGTGTCCCCCGCCACCACCCCAGCCCCACCTGCCCGGAGAGGCCCGAGCCCCTCAGTCCCTCTAGAGTTGCTGTGGCTGGGACTGGGCATGACACGAGAGCCCTCGTCCCCTCCTGGAGTCTCCTCCCTCAGCTCAGGATCCCACAGCCACGAGTGCTCAGTGGCCGCACATATGTGTCACCACTATCCCACCAGAGACGAACGTCTTCATTCTCA